>NW_026555006.1:11950000-12600000 GCF_021234165.1 Pteronotus mesoamericanus
AAAACCATATTAAAATGAGGATTCTAAGTCCTGGGGAGGTTAACAGTCTTCCTAAGGCCCATGGCCAGAAATAGCACGACCAGGATTTGGACCAAGAAGTCTGTCTCCAAGGGCCTACCTCATAATCATTTGTCTCTACAGTTGTAAGCCAGCAACACATGCCCAGGCAAATGATTGATGGACTGCTTTTGGAATGGATGGGTTTTAGAAGAAGTTGTTGGTGTTGGTAGACAAAGTTGCTGAAGTTTTCTGGGGTGAAGGAATGTTATTAAATATGCAGAGATAGGAAGGTAGGATGGTGGGAGAGAGGGCACTCGGAGCCATACCAACAAGCAGTTTTGGGTGAATAGCTTCAGAGCATTAAAATTTAGGAGGAAATATGAGATTAGAATCATGTGTATCATGAACTCCAGATTTTTTTATTTAAAACAGTTATGTTCAGTTTTATATTAATTACCCATTATTTTTACATTAATGACCCATTATTTTTACCTAATCACAATTTTTCAAAAGCAAGAAGTAAATTTTTAAAAGTATTTTTCAATTTCCATTTACATTCAATGGACCTAGAGGGTGTTATGCTAAGTGAAATAAGTCAGTCAGAGCAAGACAAATACCATAAGATTTCTCTTATGTGTGGGATCTAAAGAATAATATAAACAAACAAACAAAACAGAAACAGACTCACCGATACGGAGAACAGACCGATGGTTGCCAGAGGGGAGGGGCGTCAGGGAATTGCGTGAAAAAGGGGAAGGAATTGAGAAGTACAGAGTGGTAGTTACAGAATAGTTGTAGGGATGTAAAGTACAGCATAGTAAATATAGTCAATAATATTGTAATAACTATGTATAGGGCCAGAAGTAAAATTTTAATGGAGCCTTGTCAAATAGGTGCTTAATATAACCCAACCTAGTATCATTTTTACTATCCTGTCCTACCCTATGAACTATATATATAGCTTTTGAACTGAAAAAGAAAAAGAAATCCATTTTTCTTTTTAATCCACCAGCCCACATTTCCAATTTACCTATTAGTCCCCACCTTTTACGTCTGTCCAGAACCACGCAAGGGCACATGGTAAGAAATGTGGCCTTCTTCTATTAGGTCAGAGTGTTTCATGCTCTCTTGTCTTTTCCCTGATAATTTTAAGAGAAATCAGAGCAAAGTCAAGCAAAAGGAAAGAAATAATGGAGAGTCTTTCATACATAAAGATTCATGGACTAAAAACAGATCATTGGCAGTGAGTTCAGCATTTATTTGAGACTATTAACAGTATATTTATTTTGTGTATAAGAGTTCATCGAGCACCCAGAAACTATATATGAATTCAGGCTACTTTTATGGAATAAAAACTGTATGGGGTCTTTTCCTTCCTTTTGAGTATGAATGAAGAGAAATTTCCCACTTGACTTTTGTAATGTTCCCAGATCAAAGGATTTCATACTTAAAATTAAGCTCTTTAAAAGCCATGTATAGTATGAGTTCAGTCTGATTCTCCCCATCCAGTAAGGATGGGGTGTTTGACCACCCCGCTGAAAACAAACCAGCGTAACACAAGGCATTACCGGGAGCTTGCAATCATTTCTCCCTGCACTGCCTTCATAAAAATGTCCCGTGGTGTCATCTTGGCAGTGTTGTGGGGATCACCTCAAGCCACTGACCCAGCAAGTTTCCTCAAAACCATTTCCCTGAAACAGTTCATAGGAACAAATTCTTGGCAGTGTAAATGCTCCCTGGGTCTGGAAATTTCATAAGTCAGTTACAACAAAGAATGGTCAAAATCTGTTGCTGGTACAGAATCTGAAATATAAATTGTCTGGACCAAGGAACCGTTCCTGGCTCTCGGGGGCTGCCTCTCTAATTGCTATAATAAAGAATGCTTTCAGAACTGTGTGGTAAGATAAAATGAAAGTATTTAATATTGTAAAGATATTTAGAATCCAGATTGGTTATATGGTTATAGACCTCTTTTTTTTTCTTTTGTTGCTTCTTTATTCCAGAATTTGCATAGAAAATTTTTTTGTTAAATCGAATTTACTGGTGTGATATTGGCTAATAAAATTATAATGGTTTCAGATATACAATTCTATAATACATCATTTGTATTTTTTTAAGAGAGTAGATTTGGTTTGGCTTTTTTATTTCTCCTGTCTTCTTTGTTATATTTTTGCAAGAAATATTTCATTTCTTGATTTACTCAATATAATTCTAATCCCGAGGCGCCGTACATCTGGACAAAGGCGAAATTCAACCTCAGTCGTTTTGGTGGCTCCCTAACTCTCAGGGTTCCTGTTTCCTTACAAAGTCCCCAGGCTTGGCAAGGCCCCTGCGGCCAGTGTCATCGGCCCTCCCTGGCACTCATCAAGCCCATAGGTACCCAAGCCTACATGATCTCTGCAAGACCAGGAGTCCTGCCTCTTCCAGGTCCCAGTGCTTGGGACAGGACTTCTTTTAAGGTGGATCATTATACGTGGAGCCTGCCCCCCCGGACCATTGCCCATGTGTTTGCTGGGGGACGGGGAAGCAGGGACTGGGGGGCACTGGGCAGTGCAGGGCTCCACGCCTCACTTCTCGTGGAACCCCCAGGTCTCTGTGCCTAGCCTCCACTCGGAAGCTCTTTTCTTCTCCCAGCAGCCCTCCAGCACGCCTTGCATAATCCCTTCAACAATATCTTTTCAGTGACCATCAGTTTTATCAACAGCAGAAAGAACCAATGACTCCTGGATGCTTCAGTGTTCAGCTCCATAAAAATCCCTGAGGCAAGAAATTTCAAACCCTGACATGAAGGAGAAAGTTGGTGTAGACAAACTCTGTTGGATTAGCTTCCCCCAAACCCATAAATATTTGGGTGTGCAGAAGTAATTTGCGCAGAGGGACCCTGATGAAACTGTTGACGGTGGTTGTCTGCGGGGAGCGCCCGGAGGGCCTGGTGTGGGAGGCCGCCTCTTCCTGTGTTTGCTCTGCCCTGTGATATTGCTTGAGTCCCTTACATTGGTACATGTTATTTTTATGATGATAAAAAAATTAGGATGATTAATTTGAAGAGATACAAATTATTTTCTAAATTCATTAACTATGAAACACTTTCCTCAACCAGGGCTTTCCTCCTTAAATATTGTCCTGATTTTATGGCTCAGAATGCTGAGTGCAGGACTTCAGTTGCCCGGATTCCACAATGGCAGAGTCTGGTTTCGAACTCCAGTTGTCTTACGCTCAGGACCATGTCTGTTCCTTCCCCTGCTCATGCTCTGTCCAGGGCCAGTTCATTCCACTAAGTTCTTTTCTTTAATTGCCCAAGTAATGAGGCCTGACAAACCCCCTACATCAGACCACACATCTATGCCAAATCCTTGAATACCAATAAATACCTGAAACCATGTTTCAAAATATACTATAAAATATAAATAAGAATGACACATAGTTCACCTCAAGTTCATACACAGCAGCAATGTACATGGTTTACAGTAAAACACATGAGGGAAGTTTAACTTGAAATATTAGGCAAAGCCAGGCCTAAAGGAATGAAATAATAAACTTAGGAAAAATTAATGATACCTCTGAATATGTCATAACTGTGTATTTTGTTTATCTTTAGGTCCAATAAAATATCGCATTATTAGCAAATAGCAAATTATGGGTTGCTGCCTCTGGTTTAGTGGTTTTCTTAAGGAAGCATTTGTGGTTATTGAAAATTAATAAGAATTTGGTTTTTTATAGGATGCTATAGTTATACATGAAGTCTATGAGGAAGGAGCAGCAGCCAGAGATGGAAGACTGTGGGCTGGTGACCAGATACTGGAGGTATGTGATTATGAATTTTATTTTGTACCAGTAAATAAATCTGTCCATGAAAACATTTTGTTAATTCAAGGGAAAAGTACAGTTTATGGTTCTATAATCTTAATGTCAAATGAGACCTGTGCAGTATTACAATTAGATTTTTTGTCTCTCCAGTATACTTTACTAAATTCCCCCCTAAAAGCACATGTACGTAAACATGCACACCTGACATTTTAAAGACTTCACTGTAGCTTTAAGTATTATTTTCTTATTCCTAATAAATCTGTAAGTCAAACAGAGGTCCACGCCTTGCCACTTTTGTTTTCTAGTTGATGGAAATGTAGAGGTTTTTCCCTTTAGGTGGTATATGGTACTTATTAAAAACTGAAACGCTTAACTTGCCTCTTTCAAATGGACTCTCATTTAGCAAAGGCGTTAAAGCCTTTTAAAAAGTGCCAAGGCAGGCAGTGTCTGAAAAGGGGAACGGATGAATGGAAAGTCAATGCCAGGCGTTCTGGTAGGTGGAACTAAAGCGCTTTTTCAATGGTGTGAAACCTTTAGGCAACATTATGTCTTTCATTGGAGGAATTTAATTGAATAGTTAACATTTTATGGTGGGCATGTGCATTTTTGCTTTGCAACTTTAATATAGCACATTATGAATGACATCATAGAACTTTATTTTTCCCTTTGGTGCTTCAAGTCTGCCTCCCAAGATGAAACCAGAGATATAATTAAGAGCAGAAAATAGAGGCAAGAAGGAGTTAAAAGAGAGGCCAGGCTGACTGCAAATTAAATTCAGGGCAACTTACAGGATTTCTCTGCAGGCCTTTACTGTGCTTTATCATTGGATTAGGACGGATTCCCAGTACATTCATTTAAGGTACAAGTGTATGAGGTTAGAAAAATAAGCGAGGCCTCTTTGGGAATTAGCTTGACTGCCTTAGTATGCAACACCATTTTTTAATGGTCAGTAGTTTCGGGGTGTTTCTTTTTCTCGTAGATTTTCTAATTAACAGGTCATATCATAATTGGCTGTATAAATTGAATAGATTAAATATTCAAAAGAGTACAGATGTCTACGTACCTTGATACTTACATGATTTGTAAGTCCACAAATGGTTACTTGAAACTAAATATGCGCACTATCTCGATTTGTGGCAATGATTGCACAGGTATAAATTCACACTATAAATTGTACATTTTAAATGTGTATAGTTCATTTTATAATAGCTATACCTCAGTAAAAAAATAAATTTAACTATATCTATTTGTATTGAAGAGACCCCTCAGTTGTAGCTCCTCTCTTCCATAAAATATATTCACATACAAGTGGACTCCCAGGATAGGTTAGCTTAAAGAAAGCAAATTTGTTCTAAGGGGAAGGAGGGTTTGAAATGTCAAATAAAACATTTCCTGGTTTATCTAGCCAAGTTATTGTACCCAATACAGATGGATGGCCTGTACTGCTCATTAAAGATGGCCGGGACAGGCTCTTCCCTTACCCCAGGCAGGATCTAGTCCACAAGAATGTATTGTGTGTTTAGTTTAAAAAAAAAAAAAAAGCTCTCAGTTCGGTCAAATAGCATGTTTCCTTTCTAAGCAGTTTTAGACCCCACTTTTGCACTTGTCCTAATTGTGGGTGCTGTGTACAGCGGCATAACAATGCACAATCAGCCAGCAGCCTGCGGGCCCCCCTTCTCAAGAAGAAGGCAGGCAAACTTTGCTGTGGCATATTTTGAGCCCCTGAACCAAGGCACCTGTACGTCGGTACTTTTGCCAAACAATGGCCTTTCTGTTCATGAGGGTCCTCTGCATTGTGCAAGCTGGCATTGCATGGTTTTAATACTATCCACATGTTAAACAGGACAAGCCAGATTTCGCTTACAAAGATATAGTCAAATAATTTCTGTAGCAGGGCAAGATTTATGATTCTGTGACTAGTGTAGACTTTCTTCTTTCTGGTTCTCATTTTAGGGTCAGTTCCTCTTTTTACTTTACCTTTCCTTCCATTATTCCCTTCTATTGTGTGTGCAAGCAGAAAGAGTAGAGAGCTAACAACACCTGGTTTTCCCTGTGGAACAAAATGATGAGAAATCACCACCCTAGTTTTGTTATTCTTTCTTTCTAAAACAATGGTTCACCCACTTTCCCACCAGCCTGTCCTACCCGTGGGATGTGATATATTCTCATTGACAACTGGGGCTTCCAATGGCCCTTCGTCTCAAATAGGGATCCCTACTATTTTCACCCTTACCCTTCTACAATGAATGTTCTAAGTAATGCACATAGTGCTTATGAAAGGCACTTAAGGTAATACATCACTCCACTGTATTCTAGCCACATAGCAGTATTTCTCTTTTGACTATTATGCATTTAGTGGTGCCTCTTGATAACCGAAGGAGGAAATGAATACTGAACTTGGAGCAGATCACTTTGATTTGAGCAGACATCTTGATGCTGGAATTTAGTATAAATTGCTTTTGTAGCATTAGAGTTTAATGACAATGCTTTTAATTAAAAGTATAATTGCCAGAGCCTTTCAAAAGGTAATTTAGAGGCTTAGAGAATTCACCTTCAATCCATGGAAGTAACTTTTTTTCAACTGAGTAACAGAAGTGGTCTTGTGTGCCATCTATTGGAATACAAGAAAATAATCAGCTCAGCCCACATTTCCTAGAGACACTATTTTCCCTTTTGTTCTGTGAGTTTGTCTCAACGACGAGAAGGCGTTCATGGGCATGGAGTAGCAGTGAATGCTGGTGCTGAGAGGGAACGGCCCTGGCTGCAGCCACCTCAGTTCCTTGTAAAATATCAACTTCTAACTTATATCCAGTTTAACCATGTGTCAAGCCCTATGCCTAATGCACTACAGGGTTTATTTCATTTAATCCTCATAACCCTAAGTAACAATTGTTATCATTATCATCTCCAATTTGCAGATGACACAGTTGAAATTTAGCCTGAGTGATTTGCATAAGGTTTCACAAACTAAGTTGGAAGCAGCACTCAAATTAAAGTCCATCTGTATCTAAAACCCATGCTTAACCACTGTTGTTCTTAATCTGAGTCCCAGATATACCAGAAGAGAAAAAGTAACTTCAAAATTAGGCTTTTAAACATTATCTTGGCTGAGAGAATCAGCTTTTTTTTGAGTTTTTAAGTAACAGCTCAAAAGTCCCCTTCTCCAAAAGGGGCTCATTCCTCTTTTCTTCCTTCTTTGGCACCACTTTTTATGCCAAGAGTCCTTAGTCTTTGGAATGTATGAATTGGAGAAGCCTCAGACCAGCCCCTCACTGCACAAATGAAGGGACGGAGGTCCAGAGGTAGGCCTGACCTGGCCAGGACACACAGGGGTGGAGCAGGACACCAGTGGAGCCAACATCATAAGGAAACTCTCCCATTCTGCCACCCACCTGGCCGTACATGACCTGTGCCCACCCTTCCCTGGGTTTCACTCTTCCTAGCTGTGACCTTGAGGGAGTGACCATGAGTCCCTTCCTTTGAGTCCTGGACTTCCCTGCCCCTCAGTTCCTCCCTTGTGTCAGATTCACTAACCAACATCAGTTCTTGGCTGTCTTTGCGGCAAGGGCTCCAACCATCCATTCTAAAAGCAATTTTGAGGCAGCATGGTATAGAAACTAAAAAGATAATCCGGTTCAAATCTTGGCTCCTCCTCCTGCTCATTCTGCAACCTTGATTGAGTCACTTAATCTTTCCATGCCTCAGTTTCCTCATCTGTAATATAATATTTATTTTAGAAAGTAAGTATAAGGATTAAGAAGAGCAAATATTCACAAAAGGCTAATACACAAGCACTACACAAGTATTTATTAAGTGAAAAATAAGTAGGTTGGCTGTGATCTCCATTTGACAGACAAGGAAACAGTGGTTCCATGACTCACCCAAATTCACATGACTTGCCAGAAGCAGAGCCTGGCTTTACTCAGTGCTGTTGCCAGTAGAGTTTGGTCTCTCACACATGGTCCTACCTGTGCTCACTCAGACCCAGACTGCAATGAGTGAACTTCAGGGCATCTGTGACACTGTTGGAAATACTGGCCCTTCATTTCCTCCAGCCTGTTCTGAAGTAGTTGTGATGTCAGCAACTAAAGGTGAAGATTTCAAGTTCAGTAAACAGAGTCTAAAAGTGCTGATCAAACACAAATATTTCTTTCCCTTTTGACCTCAGTTAAATGAGCCAGTTAGTCCTTGCACACTTGCACACGTGCGCATGCACTCTCTCTCTCTCTCTCTCTCTCTCTCTCTCTGTCTCTCATGTTGATTCCATAGGAAAGTTCACAGCTAAGCAAAATTTGTATTATCATGTGTACTAACCCACCTTCTATGCTTATTTTGGGTGGAGGAGTATAAGGGTCACCTCCTTTATATCTGAAGCAGCTATGATTGTGTGTGGTCACTACCTATGTGCTCAGAGAATGGCTGGAAATTCCTAGAGGATTTTCACTGGTTAGATCAAGGAGCTCCACCAGACAGCAGGTGAGAGGCCTCTGCTATCACCAGCCCATCTCAGATACCCGTTGTTCCAGGTTAACGGGGTTGACCTGAGGAGCGCCAGCCACGAAGAAGCCATCACAGCCCTGAGACAGACCCCGTCGAAGGTGCGACTGGTGGTTTATAGAGACGAGACACACTACAGGGACGAGGAGAACTTGGAGACTTTTCCTGTAGATCTTCAGAAGAAGGTCGGCCGAGGACTGGGCCTGAGCATCGTTGGGAAACGGTAAAAAAAAAAAAAAAAAAAAAAAAAAAAAAATTGCTCCGCAAGTCAGGAGGGTTGGCCTTTTTCCATCAGAGTCCTCAGAACTAATGCTTTTAGGCACTGAAAGATAAGGCCCAGTATAATAATATAATTTATCAACTTAACTTATTTATGAATATTTAAACAACATAGGTCATATTTCTGAGTAAGATCTTTCCCCCCAAAAATGTCATATCAAGAGAAAACTCTACATCCAATCAACCCAGGCTGTCAGACTTATGCCCATATAAGGGTAAGAAGAGTCAGCAAGTTTCTTTCAATTTGGAGTGACTTAGATCTTGGGTTTACAGGGCTTAATTGGAGCAACAGCTGATATCAAGAGTGAGGTATATGCCATCTAGGGTTAAGAAAATTGCTCTTCTCTGGAGAACCATGTTAAAGTCAAACCATTTTACTAAAACTGGTTGAGTGGTTACTAAAACTAGCTGAATAGACATAGTTGAGGGACACATAAATTTCTCACAACAGTTTCCTATTAAGAACTATGTCCCCAAAGTGATAGCTTACACCAAAGATGAGGTAGATCCTGATGGCTAGGCTATTCTTCTGAAGTCTGTGCTGCTTTACCCATAGGATGGGGATTACAGCCATTCTTTTAGACATTAGTAGATTTCTCTCACAGAGAATTAGAGAGGTAATATCTTGAAACTGCAAGTTTAGCTTCCATGGTTTACTGACTCTGGATAGCTAGTTTATGTTTATTCCAATAGGACTGCAGAGTTTTCAGGTGACACGCCAATATGGTTTCAAGTGGTGTCAATCATCTTCTTAGGAAGAATGGGAGTTTTTGTATATATGATGTCACGTGCCCTCATAGACCTCTGATGACTAGCCTGGTGCTTTTTCCCAACAGTCCAAGCTGTTGTTAAAATAAAAATATTAATTAATATTTTTGAGAACTGACTTTGTGCCAGGTACTGTGCTGTCATGATCTCATTTCCTACTCCAGAACCATAAGACTGTCACTCTGAAAGTGCATTACAAAACAAAAAAGAGCTGAGACTCATATTTCTAAGCAAAATCAATGCACAACTGGGTGCAGAGCAGCTGACAGAGCCCATGTTGAAGTTTGCCTCCTTGTTGTGACACATACAAGTACCCGGGAGATTCCACGTAGAACAGTAGTTTTTACTTTATTGTCTCATAGGTGACTGATGAAACAGTTGTCATCCAACACCAGTGTTTCAGATTGTGCCTTGAAAGGAACACTTACCTTTCTTAGCACAAAAAGTTCCATTGCAAAGGATCAGACATATAACTCTCAAAATTCACAATTTTTTGACTAGCAATTCCACAACTAGGAATTTATCCTAAATATGTGCTTGTAGATATGTTATTTATTGCATCTTATTTGCAATAGCTAAAAATGGAACTAACTTACGTGTAGATCCATAGTTGACTGATAAGTGAATTTAAGGACCATCCACAGAATAGCATGCAGCCATAAAAATCAATGAGGAAGCCCCAAGTGGCAATAAAGACCAGTTGCGAAGGTGTATTAAGGAAAAAAGCAAAATTAAAGAACACACAACTGGAGGTAAAAAGAATGCATGTGCATGTATATCCTTTCACATACATGCCTACCGTGCACACATTTGTTGGCTTGTGTGTACACAGACTGTCTCTTACAGAGAGAGACTCAAGAAATGGGTAACATTTGTTACTTATAAGAAGGGAACTTGGGGACTAGGGAAGAGAGGGAAACTTCAAGGTCCACCCTTTTTAACCTCTTGAATTTTGAGATATCCATTTATTTATTCATCACATAACTATAATTAAAACTTCAAAGGAATAACATCCAGAAAGGGGAATGTGAGAAAGAGACTAGAAATAGATCAGATGCTAATAATTGAACTTATCTCTCAGGAAATAACCTGTACATTTTAAGAGTCCTTAACTCCACTTTTTAAAGTGAGTTTCCATTTAATTTCATTAAAATTATTCTCTCAGAAATTATGCCCTTGGGCCAATAAAAGTGAATATTACAATAAGCAGCATAAATAGGCATAAACTGTTTAAAGTGTGAGCTCTCTAAGGTCTATCATTTGGGCAGTTAGTAGATATTATTGGATGAGATGATTTTATAGGGCCTTTCTTCCAAGTTTTATGACTTTGTAAATATATATAGAATGTCAGTAATCTCAGATTTAATAAAGGGATATTAAGTTGTGACAATACCCACTACTTTGTGATATTCACAGAAATGGAAATGGCGTGTTTATTTCTGACATCGTGAAAGGCGGAGCGGCAGACCTTGATGGGAGATTGATTCAGGGAGATCAGATCTTATCTGTGAATGGGGAGGATGTGAGAAATGCCTCACAGGAGACAGTGGCCACTGTTCTCAAGGTGAGTCCCGGGGCTGCTTTCTGCCCAGCTGTACGACTGAAGCCCACTCGGGGCAGCTCTAACCTAGCAAGCTTATAAAGTGGGTCAGATGATATAGGCTAACTCTACTTTTTACTAGAAATCTGATCTCTAATATTTTAACCAACCAGGAATAACTTTAAAAGAAAGCTGCTATATCGACTAGCAGGATTGAAGAGATCACTACTTTGGGATTTTTAAGCTGTATTTTCATAACTGTGAGAATTCCAAGTATCCACAGTTGTCTTTTAAATGCATTGGATGCGATGGGCTCTCCTGGAGTCACAGAATTCATCTTCCTCCCTGTAGGGCTATGTCAGGGAACGTGTTACTGTGAATCATTCAAATCCAGCTTTCCTTGCTTCAAGGAATGTTAAAGAGTGTCTAGACCAATTCTCCCATGTCACAAGTGATGTTTAAAAAGTAGAATGGCATGCCCGAGATCACAGGGCCCTGCCTGCCTGCCTGTCCTACCACCCAGGCTGATGCTAAAGCTCACATTTCACTTCCAAGTGTCCCTGCCACATGCACCGTACCTCCTTTGGAAGAAACTGATTAATAAAAATTCTTACAAATTTTCATTCAACTACAACCAAGTGCATATTGTTCTCTTTTACAAATAGCTGTGGGAGCTTTTGCAAAGACAAATAAATGGATTTTGTTTATTTTTAAACCCTGATTTGCTAATATAGTCAACGGTCCAGTTAATATTCAAGAGGATTTATATATGTAGATTACTTCTACCTTTTTTTTTTTGGTCTTCCTTCTCAGCACTTTTTCTTAGTTATTTCACTGCTCACAAACACTTTATTGGAGGAGAACAGAGGTGAATTGAAATATAATCCTTTTAACACATTTAAAGAAGTCATGACCTGAAAATACCACTGGCTTGATACATTTTTGTGATTTTGTGTGATTTTTATTTTACTGAATTTCTATTTTTTCCTATTGCCTTCATCACCCACTTACATTCTCGGCTGCAGAGATAAGTGGAGGCTTTGCCATGATAATTTAGAACATAAATGCTACTGCTTTTCACTTCTGTCCTTTTCTTGTGTTCCCAAGTGTGCACAGGGGCTCGTGCAGCTAGAGGTTGGCCGACTCCGAGCCAGTTCCTGGACCTCCGCGAGGAAGACCTCACAGCACAGTCAGGTTGTGGATGGCTTCCCTGCAGACTGACCCACTCACCTGTCCCTATTGAGAGAAAGTTCCCCATTTCGTACCTGGAGAAATACTCTGTAATACACAGTATTACAGCGATGTGTAATATACAGCATATTCACAATACCGAGTTCAGTGTATTTCAGTGTGTTTGAAATAAAAATGAAAGGTGGGATGGAAATTCATTAATCCCTAGATTTTTATCTCCATTATTGCCTGCCAATGTTTTCTTAGGACCACTTTTCTTCCCCACAATTAGTTCTGTATTGCCGATGCATGCATGTACACAGCTGTGTTTATTTAAAAAAAAAAAAAAAAAAAGAAGCAGCAACATCTGGTGGCAATTTGACCCTCATTAGCACAACATTGTTCTATTCATTCAATTAAATATTGCTATAAAGTTAACTTGTGAATAGCCACTCACACATGCTGAGGGCAATTAATGGTGTATCCCTAGGAGAGTGAAATGTGAGGGTTTTTCCTGTGGGAGGGAGCCCTTAATGGGTGACTTTCTGTGGGTTAGCAAACATCTTATGTTTATTTGTCAGGCTGATGGAAGTGCCACTTTTTTTTTTAAACAAAGCATATTTCACTGTATCTTTTTTTCATTGTAATCGCTGAAAAAATCAAGATGGTAGAATATATTTTTAGTTCCATTTAGTGTATAATAAAACTATAGAAACGTACATGTTACCCCCACGTCTCCTTTGTAGGTTATAGATGGGCCTTTGTTTTGAGGTTAAAAGCATGACTTTCAGTCCCTTCTGGGGTTGCCTTAGACCTAAAGCCTGTCCCAGGCCTTTGTCCGAAGACTCGGATTTGCGGTTAGCAAACAAGTGCTTCCAGATTACTATTACTGTCCCCTTTGCCTCACTGGCGTTACAAAATGGATGAGGGAAAACACGACTGCTCAGATAGTATCCCAGACTAGCTGGCTTGTCTAAAAGAATCCTCAAAGCAGTGAAAGCCAGTGACATCACATTAAGGTTAGAACTTTTTTTTTTTCCATTCTAGCTTAGGGAATGGGCAGCCGCGATCACATGTACTCTAAGACTTGGCACTGCGGTGGGATTCCAGGAGTGAATGGTTGGTGATGATTCCGGCCAGACTTGTATCAACAGTGGGAACTTAAGAGGCAAAATAGTCGTCTCAGCTCTTCCTTAATGGAAGGTTCATGGGCTGAGTGATTTCCTTAAAGCCTCATTGTACATAGGAGGTTAGGATGCAGAAAGAACAATACCGGAGAGGAAATGCTTTTTTTCTGGAGTGTACATGAAAGCTACACAGAAGACGTTCCATTAGGTCTTACTCCAAAAGGAGTTACTTAGGTTGGAAAGAGAGAGAAGGCACCCCAGACAGGGAGAGTGGTATATGCAAAGGTAAAAGGGGTACAAGGAATTCCAGTGTTTTAAGAAAAGTTTGGACTGACAGGTGAGATGGTGGGTAGAACCAGATTTCTGTCCTTGAAGAATGTGTATGTGTCTTAGTGATAAAGTTCACATTCGGGTTAAATGAAGAGCAAACAAATTTAAAAGCTCTATCATTAAATCTCAACAAAACCACCATTACCATTTATCTGGTATATAAATGTAAGCTGTCGTATTTTGGAAACCTGGGACAAAGTATCAAATACTTCTATCTAATCTTCTTGCACAGAATTTTTATTCAAATGGTAGAAGTTTCACTCAATCTTAAGAAAAACAGTAAATATATTGTATCCTTCCTTTGTCCCTAAAATTATGGCTGAGATGATGTGAGAATTTGCACTGAGTCTTGGCTGATTAGAAGGAGGCTTAGAGCTAGCTGAGAAAAGGAAGTATCCTCCATCATGAGTTCAAGACCAGCCCATGACCCAGGTGGAGAAAAAGAAGATCCCATTCCCAAGCATGTTCATCTGTAGACCCAGGACCCTTTAGGGGCACAGATTCCTTTCTGGGCAATTACAAGTAAGGGGAGAGAGAGGCCTTCTTTTGAGGGTCAAGGGGAATTTTAACTTGTTAACTTGGCCTAGAAAAAGTGGCTTCATTAGGAGAGATCTAGCCTTGGGGCCACCAAGCCTCTTTTTTAAAAATGACTTTTCCAACCAACCAGAAAAGTGTATCTACTGTGCAGAAGAAAGTGTGTAATGGAAAAAAAGAAATCCTTTTCCTCAGATAACTGAGGGAACACTGTCAGGCAAAGTCCATACCCACAAAGGCCTTGGCAAACACATTGTTTTGAGACTTTTTTAGACAAAAGTCATATGTTGTACTTACTCAATTCTAAGTAGTTATTTATTATAACACCACTGATTTAAAATCATACTCTTTCAGGAAAATATAAAACATACTCCTTTAGATCTATTTATTATGAAGTGTACTAATGTTTATAACTTTGAAATGAATTTAAAAAAAGACAAATTGAGTAATAAATAGACAAATGGGTATGTGGAAGGGCATAACGAAATATTAATTGTGGAATCTAGGTGTTGTGTGTACGGATGTCTATTTTTAACTTTTCTTTATATTTGAAAATTTTCATATTTAAAGAGTGTTAAAATATTAAACAACTTGTATTATGGAACTAAGGAAGTGGTTTAAATTATAATTTTATCTGATGATAATTGTGATCTTAGGTTTAGTTTAAAATTTGGGGGCAATTGGCATAACCTGGATTGGAAGAAAAAAATTCTTTATTATTGGTGACATTGTGTTCTACATTGCAAAAGCCCTTCACTATATATGTATAAGATTTTCATTGAATAGCCACTAGCCATACATGACTATACATTTGTAGAACTCTCATATCTAGTTAGATGGATAAAAGGGAAGCAATGGAGATACAGCAGATTGAGCTGAATTATTCCTGATTCTAGGAAAATCTTTGAGGGAAAAAATTAACATATTACTAAAACAACATATTCCCAGGATATTTCCTGGGAATAGATTATGTAGTTTGGGTGCTAGGTGACTAAATGTCGCCTCTAGCCTCCAATGGCACGCAGTGCCATTAACTGATCATGTATAAATACTGTGTATCAACTTAGGAAAATGTTTTTGATTTCACATTGAGCAAGAAAAGCTTAAATTATTGCATGCCTTCTTCCTTGATGATTGAAACCATGTGTTAAAGAATATATAATGGAGAAAACAGTGGAGAAAATGTTAGGTGGGATTGTGTAAGGGTGGCAAGAGAGCAAGTATGGGTAAATTGTTGTTTTCTAGCCTCTTCAGAATTTTCTATCACATGGTTATGGTTATGTCACTGATTAAAATACTAATTAACCGGTGAATTTTTAACTCCGAGTCCACGTCTCCGCACAGCTGACGGCTGCGTTTCCTTTCCAGGGGAGCCAGCATAGCGCCCCCAGTGGCTTCCATCCCTCCCTCGCGCCGGTCATCAGCAGCCTGCAAAACCTCGTTGGCACAAAGAGAGCTTCAGATCCTTCCCCCAAAAATTCAGGTATTCCTTGGACACACCTCCAGCAAAACCATCCTGTTACCCAATTTTTTAACTACTAATATATTTTAAAACAATCGTTACACCTTTCATTAAAATGTTTTTAAACCTTTGTGCTTGGCCACAGAAGCCTGTTCCAAAGGCGGTAAAGCCAGAGAGATTCATTTTTGGAATGCGCCCTGCACTTTACACCAATCATATCAAAAGCAGGAAAGCAGAAATCTAAAGTGTCCCCTAAAGTAAAATCATTAAAAAATTACTGGCCACTCAAGGAAAATCAGAAGCGCACAGACCAGTGGGGTGGGACAGGGCAACGGTCTTTTTAAGTCTTTCCTTGGGTAGGTGGTTATCTTTGGTTAAGTCAGAAAAATGTACAATAAAACGCAAATGGCTCACCGTCCAAGCCATTTAATCACCGTATTTCTGTTGGCTACTGCTACGGTCTGTCAGCTTTTGTCAGACCAAATGATTATGGCCACACCTGCGTCAGACAGCAGGGAGGACTTCTTTAAAATAGAAGACATGGCCCCCGATCAGTGGCCGCCGGGCTGGATTTTGAGAAAGGGTATAATGCCTACCTGATTCAGTATTCTCTCTTGACAGGCCTAGAGAATGACACCACTTTCAGGAGATAATATTATATCCTATATATATTACCTCTTACTTTTAAAAGGTAATTATGTTGCTTCTTTATTGATAGGCACGGATATGGAACCAAGGACTGTTGAGATAATCAGGGTAAGTCCGTTTTTTTGCTATTTTTCTAGTTTGTGTAGGAGGTGCATAAAATGCATGTTTTCCCCTTAATACAGTTGGTTGGGGTGCTTGTGTGCTCCTTTAAGTTACTGGGAAAAAATGTCATCTGTGTTACATGAACAGACTTAGAAAAATATAGTGAAGTACATAGGTGACCACCATGAATTTTTTGGTAAATCCCATCCACTACATTTTGTGCATGTACTTAAAGTTTTATAAAACAAAAAATGGTATCATATTCAACATACTCTTGTAGCTTCTTTTTACTTTAAACTAAGAACTTTTAGCCATGCCAATATTTTTTGAGAGCATACAACAGCAATTTTCAACCAGTATGCCACAAGAATTTTTAAACTACACAATACCTGACTATTTAGTCAGGGGCACTGACCTCTTGTCAAATAAAAAAATGACAACAGCAAACACAACAGTAGTCACCTGGTGTGAATGAATCTAAATTATGCCTATTTTTTAAATTACATTTTATTGATTATGCTTTTATAGTTGTCCCAATTTTTCCCTCTTTGCCCCCCTTCACCCAGCACGCCCTACAGGGAATCCCCCATCGTTGTTCATCTCCAGGGTCATGTGCGTAAGTTCTCTGGCTCCTCCATTTCCTATACTGTACATACATCCCCATGGCTATTCTGTAACTACCTATTTGTACTTCTTAATCCCCTCACCTCTTCACCCATTCCCCCACACCCCTCTGCCATCTGGCAACCATCAAAATGCTCTCTTTATCCATGATACTGTCTCTGTTCTTCTTGTTTGCTGAGTTGGTTTTTTAGATTCAGTTGTTGATAGATATGTATTTTTGCCATTTTATTGTTCATAGAGCTGACCTTTTTCTTAAATAAATCCCTTTAACATTTCATATGATAACTGTTTGGTGACGATGAACTCCTTTAGTTGCTTCTTGTCTGGGACCCTCTTTATCTGCCCTTCAATACTAAGTGATAGCTTTGTTGGGTAGAGCAATCTTGTCTGCAGGCCCCTGCTTTTTATGACTTTGAATATTTCTTGCCAATCCCTTCAAGCCTGCAAAGTTTCTTTTGAGAAATCATCTGACAGTGTTATGAGAACTCCCCTATAGGTTACTAACTTCTTTTATTTGCTGCTTTTAAGATTCTCTCTCTCTCTCTTTTTTTAACCTATTTACTACTTGGCCTCAAGGCGTTTTTTTTTTTTCCTCTTATATATAGTTGTATTATAGTTCCTTTTTTCTTTTTAAGATTTTTATTTATTTTCAGTGAGAAGGGAAGGGAGAGGGGAGAAAGGAAAGAAACATCGATATGTGAGAGATACATCTGTCGGTTACCTCTCACATGCCCTCACCTGGGTACCAGGCCTGCAACTCAGGCATGTTCCCTGAGCAGGAATCAAACCTGTAACCTTTTGGTTCACAGGCCAGTCCTCAGTCCACTGAGCAACACTAGCCAGGGCAAGGTTCTCTTTTTATCTTTAACCTTTGGCATTTTAATTATGATGTGTTTTGGAGTGGACCTCTTTGTATCCATCTTGTTTGAGACTCTCTGTGCTTCCTGGGCTTGCACATCTATTTCCTTCAACAAATTAGGGAAGTTTTCTTTCATTAGTTTTTCAAATATTTTTCCAATTTCTTGCTCTTTCTCTTCTTCTGGTACCCTAATGATGCAAATGTTGAACCTCTTGAAGTTGTCCCAGAGACTTATTATACTATCCTCATTTTTTAGATTCTCCTTTCTTCTTGTTCTGATTGGCTTTTTTTTTTTTTTTTTTTTTTTTTGCTTCTTTCTGTTCCATATCATTGACTTGATTCTCAGCTTCACCCACTATACTGTTGTTTCCTTGTAAAATGTTCATTATTCCAATTAGCGAATCCTTCATTTCTGACTGGATTTTTTTTATGCTGTTCAGGTCCTCACTAAGTTCCCTGAGCATCCTTATAACCAGTGTTTTGAACTCTGCATCTGATAGATTGCTTATCTCCATTTTGTATAGCTCTTTTTTCTGGAGTTTTGATCTGTTCTTTCATTTGGGCCATGTTTCTTTGTCTTCTCATTTTGACAGCCTCCCTGTGTTTGTTTCTGTGTATTAGGTAGAGCTGCTTTGACTCGGTATCTTGGTAGTGTGGCCTAATGTAGTAGGTGTCCTATAGGGTCTAGTGGCACAGCCTTCCTTATCACTCAAGCTGGGTACTCAAGGCATGCTCTTTGTTTGGGCTAAGTACACCCTCCTCTTGTAGTTGAGCTTCGTCTGCTGTTGGCAGGTTAATGGGAGGCATAGATCCAGGCCAGTCAGCTGCAAGGACTGGCTGTGACCACTGACCTCCAACCCCTGCCCTCCATGGAGGATCAGCTGTGCAGGGGCAGGATAGCGGTGCTCCGGTGTGGTCTATAGCTGTCCACTAGATGCACTGGGCCTGGGGTTTCCCAGGTGGTGCAGGCCAAGGTCAGTCCCCACCTATATTTTGCCCAGGGCCACCCTTCCTGAGCTATAGAGCAATCTGAGATGGCTGCTACTTGTGTCTGGGCTTGGAGATTCCCAGGCGAAGCCAAGCTGTGAATCTAAGCTGGCTGCTGCTTGTGCCAGGCCTGGGGCTCACTACGGCCAGCTGTTGCTAATCTAAGAGGATTTAGGAAATTGTGCAACAATCCAAGACTAGCCATTCATATGGAAAAGCAGCCTGGGTGGGCCCATAAGTTGGGTGGGGCAGAGTCTTTGGGGATCTCCAAGGCAAGTCAAACAGTGTTAGCCAGGTTGATGGAGTCCCAGATGCAGCACCAGCTTGCCAGGTTTGTGGCACTGTGCCTCTGTAGGGGGAGAGTTTGGAAGAGACAATGGCCTCTGCTCGCTTTCAAGCCAGACACTTCAGTTCCTCCCTGTATGCCACTGGTGCCTTTCAAGCTGCTATCCCAGTGCTGGAGCTCTGAGAGAGTGAGCAAGAGTAGGTGAGTCCACCTGTGGGTTCTTTAAAAGTAACTGCTTGGGGCTCCAGAGGTTTCTTCCGCTGACTCAATTGCTGCTGGTTTTTGCAGCCAGAAGTTTTGGGGAGTTATCTTCCTGGAACTGGAACCCTGTGCTGGGGGGCCTGGTGTGATGCTGGGACCCCCCACTCCTGAAATACCTCTTCCAAATTTTTATCCACCACACATGAATAAGGGACCAGCCCATTCTGCGTCTGCACCCTTCCTGCCAGTCTGGATGGTTGTGGTTTCTTTATTTCTGTAGTTGTCAGACTTCCATTCAACTTCATTTCTGACAGTTCTGAGTGATGGCTGTTCTATATTTTAGTTGTAATTCTGATGTGGTTGTGCAAAGAGGCAAGACGTGTCTGCCTAAGCTGTCATCTTGACCAGAAGTCCTTTTTGTGTGTGTGTCAGATCTGCAAAAAATGTATTTTTTAGTGTGCTGCAGATTTTATTAATTAATTTATATATACCATGAGATGAAAAAGGTTGAAAATAGCTGGTATATAGCATGATTTGTATTGGTTACATAATATTCCATTATATGAATGTGCTGTGATTTTCTTAACTACCCCCCCCCACCTTTTTTTTTTTTTAAGAGAAAGAGAGAGGGAAGGGAGAGAAGGAAAAGGAGAGAAACATCCAAATGAGCAAGAAACATCAATTAATTGCCTCTTGTACACACGCCAGCCGTGGTCCAAACCGGCAACCCAGGCATGTGCCCTGATCAGGAATTGAACCCATGACCTTCTAGTTTACAGGATAGTGCTCCAAACAACTGAGCCACACCAGCCAGGGCTTAACCAGCTTCCTCTTTTAAAACAATTGGCATGTTTCTCAACTTTTGCTATCTTTTATAGCAAAATATCTTCAGGGGGTGGGGGTTGTTTGTTTGTTTGTTTGTTTTTGCCCATATCATAGGTGATTTTCTCAGGATTAACTCCTAGAAATGAAAGTATTGGGTCAAAAGCCACACTTGTTATTAAAGGCTTTTATACATATTGCTAAACTGCCTTCTTGAGAAGATTGTATAAGATGCGTTTTAGTTCACACATTTCTCAAATTCTGAATTTCAAGCTGGAGCATGATATCCAGAGTATTAGAAAGTGGACTTCTATGTTTTTCACTTTGACCATTGTATTTTCGGGTTCAAGAAGCAGTTAAAAAAAAAAAGGTGACCTTGTAAATCATCATTTAACTGCAGTAAAGTTATATCCAGCATAGCTTAGTTTTCTGGAGTCAATTATAGCTGTGTTTGAAGGCAGTCTACTAATTATTAGCTCTATTATCTTTGACACGTTTCTTAACCTCAGTTTTCTCATCTGTAGAATGGGGGTGAAAACACTGTTTTCCTCACCAGGTAAATATTATTATGTGGATTAAATGAAGTAATTAATGCATATAGGGTATTGACCATAGAACATAGTGCATCATGAATGTCCAGGAAGTGGCATCCATTACTACTGGTTACATCTTTACTATATCTACCTATTTGTTCCCAGTATCCTTCGACCAGAGTGGCAACTCAGCTGTTCCTATAATGGGGGGTGGGGGGAGTTCAATGGACCAACATGTGCATAATTATGGATAAATTCAGGAAACATCATGGTGGGTTGGAACAAAACCAAATTATTGCATAAATTTCTCCTTATTCCAAGATTTATGAAATGTCATTTTATGTTTTCTCAGTCATTAGAGCCACTTGTTTTTAAAAGGTTTTATAAAAAGACCTAGGCCTACCAATTCTATTTTCACACACACGGTCCAAGAAGATACTTCATAATGAAACTCATTTTTGCCATTTTACACACAGGGCTTTACTACTGATGCACTCAGAAACTATAAGCTAGACACAAATACTCTGGAAAACAAGATATTTTTTTTCCAGAGTGACTGAAGAGATCAGCATTGCCTTTTGTCTGTCTTATAGGTATGGCGTGGCAGCACTAGTATATTAATAATAAAGAATAATTCCTCACACTTATGTGACATGAGTTTTTAAAGTTCTTTCATATATAGTTATTTTTGTCATTTTGTTCTTTTTCCCTTTTTCCAACTTTACTGAGGTCCAGTTGAAGCACACTAAGCTGTATATGTTTTTAAATGATTAATTAAAGTTGTGGAAGCCTTGAGACCATACAGGTTCCTTTACCACAACCCCTCCACTAACATTTCTGCCATAGTTGTCACACACTTACATTTACATAATCTGAGAACCCCACCAAGTAATGGTATAATTTTTGCTTTCAACTGTCCTACGTATTTTAAAGACCTAAAGGGGAAAAATGATCACAGGGCCCTGGATTTTTGTATGTCAAGTAATTTGGGATTTTATGCTGGACCCTGTGAGTGTTATACTGTATAGACAGGACGTGGTCAACCCAGCTAGGCTGAGACTACACTCTGCGTCCCCCCTTGGGTGAGCAGTGGTTCCGTTCTCCAGTTTAGGTCTGTCTCGCACATGCGTAGCTTAGAATGGAGCCTGAGGATCTGTGGGATCACACAGAGCTGGACGGTCCCTTCTGCACCTCCCTTTACTCTAGCTTTCTCCCTTTGTTCTCCGGCCGCCAGGCGCTGCCTTGCCTGGTTCCTCTGACCAGGAGATGGGAGTCTCTCTCCGCAGTTAGCAGCATGTACCCCTTCGCAGCCCCTGGCCTGGGGCTCGCCCTCAGGGCAGCGCTGCCAGGCAAACAACTGGGACGGTCGAAGTTTTGGCTTTCCACCACATGTTGAATTTCCTTACTTTTTAGAAGCCTCAGGTAGCTGTTTTTTTGTATTTTTGACACATCCTTTATTTTAATCAGCAGGAGAGAGATACTATAGTGTGTGTGAGCCCCCATGCTAAATTGGGGACTTGCAGTTTGTTCTTTTAGTGATTTTTAAAAAGCTAACCATCTGATAGAAATGTGGGGAAAACCTGGACTAAAGCCAGAATCTCTTCACCGAGGTCCGAGGGAACCATGTTGCCTCACCTCATAATCTTAGGAAACATTTCCTATCACATTTTACTTCTCTCTCCAAACTGTGTTGTTATAGTGAGTGTCCTCTAACATCCTTTGTTTTAAGCAGTCATGTAGCTCTTTCAGAGCCAAGTATGTTTGTTCACACCCCTCAGAGCATGATATGTGTGGCAGTTTGATTATAAACACCATATGAGAACGTACTTGCCAAGTCTACATCAGAATTGGCCACTAAACTGAGCAGTAGCATAGGGTTTTGTTTTGTTTTTCACTCCTACTATTGCCTTTTTATTGAGCCTTTTTTGTAGGCCAGGACTGCACTATATCATCTCATTTAACCCTCAAACCAACACTGTGAAGTAGGTGGTATTCTTCTCATTTTATGCCTAGAGATGGAAATTCTAAAAGGTTAAGGAACTTCCTGAAGCGTTCCCACCAAATTAAGTGCTAGAGCTGAAACACGGGTTTTCCTTCCCTTACCGGTGTGGCTTGGTTGGTTGGGCATCATCCCACAAAGCAAAAATTTGCAGGTTTGATTCCCGGTCAGGGCACATGCCTGGGTTGCAGGTTCGGTCCCCCGTTGGGGTATGTATGGGAGGCAGCTGATTGATGTTTTTCTTCCTCACATCAATGTTTCTCTCCTTCTCCTTCTCTCTCCCTTCCCCTCTGTCTCAAAATAAATAAATAAAATCTTTAAAAAGGGAAGGAACGAAGGAACGAAGGAAGGAACGAAGGAAGGAACGAAGGAAGGAAGGAACGAATACAGGTTCCTCTGACACCAAAAGACCTGCACTTAACTCCTGTGTTACCCTGACCTCCCACATCATGGAGTATTTTGTTCAGCAGCTACCAAGGACAGTGAGGTTGTGGCTCTTTATTAAATATGTGCTGTGTTCTGCTTCTTTTTTAGGAGCTCAGTGATGCCCTTGGAATCAGTATTGCTGGAGGAAAAGGAAGTCCCTTAGGAGATATCCCAATATTTATTGCCATGATTCAGGCCAACGGTGTGGCTGCGCGCACACAGAAGCTCAAAGTAAACAAAGGGGACTGGTGAAGTGCTAACAGCATGAGGTGGGGCGGGAGAGGAAGTTGCCGCTGTGGGCACTTTGTTTAAAGTTGGAATTCCAACAGCCATCAGAGACCTATGCTGAGGGCAAAATGCATTGGAGAAAGTTTATATCTGAAATTCATTAGGTCCCTGGGCATATAAAAATATTATTGTTTGTATCAAAGCTTCTCGAAGAAAGAAGAAATTGCAGCTCACTTGCAAAGCCTCCCATACTGGTTTTTAGCACCTAATTCCACGCAAAGTTGATTTTCACCTGAGTGATTTGACCTTAGAATCTTCCTTCAACCAAAAGAATCAACATTATTATAATTTTTTTCCATTGCCCGTTAATTTTAACATAGGCAGAAAAATAAAGCAGGAAATATTTGGCTTTCTCAGTAGAGCTTTACTGAACAGTTAATTTGTACACCCCACCATTACTGGCGAATTGTTGCATGAAACGCCACCATTACCAAAATACAAAAGTGGCCTGCGGTGCCTTTTAATAATCAAATCTGACCCCCTTCTTGTGTCTCTGATTGGTCTGTATTTGGGGAAAGCCATAAAAATTCCTCATGCCTCTGGAACATGCACACCCAGTAGAAACACAGAATCTTCACAATAGCCACAAATGGGAAATATGACTTCCAAAGAATTTTAAGCATTCTTCTCAAATTTAATTTTTCTTAATGATAGTGATTTTCCCCCACTTTTGTGCTTCCAGGTTGGAGATCGGATTGTCAGCATCAATGGGCAACCTTTGGATGGGCTGTCTCACGCGGATGTGGTTAATCTGCTAAAGAACGCCTACGGGCGCATTATCCTGCAGGTACCGCATCAATGGAACACGCAGCTGCGCGAGGCAGATAAGTGGCGTGCAAAAAAGATTGAGCTTCACTGGCAGTAGGCATCACCGCCCAGCAGGATGCTTGCCGATGTGAATTATGAAGGTTGAAAGCAAGAAATTATTATTTTTATTCAGAAATTCTTTAATGCCACCCACACAGGCAGTGAGCATGATTATATGAAAGCATAACAAGGGGAGAAAAATTACTCTTTGCTTCACGTGATAAATCAACAAGGCTTTTAGCTTCCAGTGTTCTTTTGTAAATCAGAGTTCGCAAGGAATAGGAAATGATTTCTTTTCTTCTGCCCAAAAACTGTTACTGAACTGCCCAAGTGCTGTTTCTTCCGCTCACATTAAAAGAAGGGAGAAATACAATGCTCTTTTTCCTGTACTGAAAGTGATTGCCAACACTGTTAAACTCTCACTGTGCAGTAGCCGTCAACTAAGACAGACAAGTATTTATCAGCTGGGGTCTCAAAAGGCATTGCCCAGAGGCACAGGGAAATGTACCAGGAAGTGAAAATGAGGTTGCTGTTAATCACCTCGTCTTATAGTCTCAGCACTTCAAGTATCTCTGAGATTGATACCATGTGGTGAGTGAGAGGCAGCGAACTGGCCGTGAGTTTCCTTAAAGAGTTTCCCCAAATGTAGGATTATAATCACTATACATACTCTGCAGAATTAGTATTAAATGGCTTGTAGGTAAAAAGAATAAAACCCACCATTTTGTACCTGAGAAGAGGGGGCCAGCCAGTCCCTCAGATCATTCTAGCCCTAAAATAGTAAGTTCAAATTGAAAAACCGTTACTTCGAGGAGAACCCATCTGAGGTGCTTAACTCTCACATCTGAATGGTCTACGTCCAAAGTGTCAAAACAGACACTTGAAAAGGCATATGGCTTCTGGCACGTCTGAAGGGTATCATGAAAATACCATCAGTAGTTTCAGGGGAATCCATATGATCAGCAACCTATTTATTCAGGGGTTCGGGGCCTGAGCACACGGCCTGGCTGTGGAGGCAACGGCCCCGCTCCTCCTCGTCGGCACTTGCAGTGGAATCTTAGGCATTTACCTGGTGTTCCTCCCTCTGCCATTGTGACAGCCTCCGAATCTTCCGTTTTTGTTTGCTGTGCATGCTTTCCCTTCGAGTTAGGCTGACCCCTAGAGGCCCTGCCAGCGTAGCTCTCCAGCCTCCTAAAGCTGAGGACCCTTCATGACAGGACTTTAAGCCATTTCAGATGGTAACTGCGTCATGACAAAAAAGTGTTTCCCTTAGCAAAACCTGGTATTGTTGCCATGTTCATACACTGACATAAGTTGTTCAGCTCTACCTTCTTCACATAGAAATGTGAAGACACAATGTAAGAGTGTAGCATTAACTATAAAAAGTACCTTAAATGAAAAGGAACTCATGCTCTCTCCCATGCAGTGTTAACACTTCATCCAGCCCAATTGCTGCTATGAGCATACTTTCAAATGAGTTCCTTATTTTTCTTATTTCTGTATTTTAAGAAGAAAATGACATTTGGTTTCAAAATGATCTTGTATTAAATATATTAGTTGATATTATCTTTTAACATGTGTTATTAAAAGCTTAAGGGAAGCCTTTGGGACGTTGACAGTTTAATGTATACAGTTATGGGTATGGAGCATATGTGCTGCCAACAGCTTTAGACACAAAGCCCAGGAAAGTCTCATGTCCCTGCATCAGACACCTTTCAGTTGCATAGCATATCTGCTTTAATTAAAACCATGTGCAAGGAGTAGTAGCAGCAATCCAATGATCACAGAAGACGTGTCACTAGGTAATTTTTATCATCAAGTGAGCCAGCCCCTTCACAGAATAATAGGGAAGGACAGATCATTGTGTCTGACAGTGTGAAAAAGACTTATTGTCAGTGGTCATGTGAAGAAGTCAGCAACTGCCAATTGCACAGGGAAGATCAAGGTCTGGGTCAGCAGACTGCAGGGTGGAGAAAGGGAGGAGGATCGAAGAGAGCCTGCACTCCCGGAAGCTCCTCCCCACAGTTTGAATTTCCGTCTCTAGGTGTAGTAAGGAGGTAGATATTCGTGCCCTTAAAGTCAAATGTTTCTTATTCCCAGTTATAGATGGGTCAGCAGACACTGATATGGCTATGAGGGGTCATTTTAAATGTTTCCAATTATATTTTCTTCTGTAGTTTGATCATTTGTCAGTTCAGTTCTTTTGTCTATGGAGTTACTATTAAATCTTTTTTTTTTTCCTATAAAATCAGGTAAGTCAGGCTCTCTGCTAAAAAAAAAAAAATTATTTTACTTTTGTTTGAGACCATAGAGGATAAAAAAAAGCAGATAAAGGAAATTTTATAACTATAGGAACTTGTGAGGCTTGTTCTGGGTCCAATAATTGTTTTTCCAGCCCTGGCCAAGTAGTTCAATTGGTTAGAGCATCATCTTGATACACCAAGTTTGCAGGTTCACTCCCCAGTGAGGGCACATACAAAAATCAACCAATAAATGTATAAAAAAGTGGAACCACAAATTGATGTTTCTCTGTCTCTCTCTCCCTTCCTCTCTCTCTAAAATCAATAAATAAAAAAAAAATTTTAAGAGTTTTTCCAAGCATGTTAGAGCCTAGGAGAACGGGAGGATTGAGGTAGCATTAACTAATCTAGAAAACTTAGGAGGAGTCTGTTGGGAGAGAAGAGGACGGTGTCGCTGGGGACGTCCAGGTGGAGAGCTGTCCAACAGGCACAGGAAATGTGCTGCTGACGGTTGGGGGGTCTTCAGTGCTGGAAACAGAGGATAAATTAAGCCATCTGCAGCTTTTTAATGTCAGCACCCCCACTGCCTGCAGCATTATACTTCCTAGATATTGGTTCAGTGAATGAAAGAAGTAGAAACAAAGACAGAGGACAAAGGCTTGGAATCAGCAGCAAGGAGGAAGAGCAGAAGAGAGTCTGAAATCAGGGATATTAATTAAGGGCCTAGCTACAAAGGAGTTGGGAGGCCCTTTGAGAGCACCCTCCAGAGCACAAAAAGCAAACAAACGAAATCACTGCTTTAAGAGGGCCGAGCTGCTGGTTAGAGGAGAGAGGCATGTCCTACTTATTAGGGTAATATTCAGAAAACAGTGACTTCTCTTGTGAGCCCTAGATTGAAAATGAAAGAGAAGAAATAAAACACAGCATTAATTCAAGAGATCAACTATCCAACCAATAGGCATTACGACAAGAAAAATAACAAAGAAATGAAATAAATTCAATTTAACATCTGTTAGTCAGTGAGCAGGATAAATAAAACAAGAATGATACCTGTATACATTTCAAAACTTTCCAGGAGGAAAGTATATGCTACTTAAAAAAGAAAAAGAGATTCAAATGGCACCTGGTATTTTTTCAGCAGTTTGTTTCTGAGATGTTAGTTTAGCATATACTCCAACAAAAAAAAGCAAAGTAAGAAAGAGGAGAGCCAGAGAATCCAAACGTAAAGAACATGGAAGTCCCAGGACAGCCCTGTAGCGGGCAGAGAGGACACCCTGGCCAAGGAGGAGCGGGAGAAGAGGGCTCTGAGAGAGGTGCCTCTGAATTGAAGAGGAAAAAAGAGTTGGTAGCTAGGATCACTGTAATTGTTGAGATTTTGAATACCCGTTAATAACTGTGCTACAGGGTTACCGGACATAGAGCTCACTGAGTCTGGAAGGGAGGGCTTACTACTTCCTTGCAGAGGCACATCTGACCGCATGCAGGGTGCGCTCTTCCCCGGCTTCTGACCTGTGCAGGTGCAGTAAGTCTGTGGCTGTGAAGTGGTTCTACCGAAAAAAAGAGGAGCGGACAGATTATCTCATGTTTAACTGAATTAGAAGTTTGAGATCCGTTGGAAAGTTTGGGGCTGAATTAGTGATAAGTATATTAAAAATTAAATAAAATTAGTAAATTATTAACCTTGAGGAAAATAAACTTATGCAAAAAAAAAAAGAACTGTAATCATAGTTTAGTAGTTGGCTCAATACAAATAACATTTATGTAAATGTTCCAACTCATAATAATAAAACTAATATAACCAAACATCCTGATGCATGAAATATTAGTAGCATGGGGTTTGGGCTGTGTTGGTAGAAAGGAAAATATAAGAGGTAAATCTTTATCTTCTATAATAGGATATGATCAGATAATATTTAAAACTGAAAAATCAAGAAATAAGTAAAAGCACTATTTTTTAGAAATATGGAAGCAATTACTAGGAGAAACAGTTAAAAGTGTTGAAAACAGTTATTTATAGGGAGTGGCAATTAGTCATTAGGGAAGAGGGAAGAAGGGGACCTCATTAAATACTGTAGGATCATTTTTATTTTTATTTACGAATTACTTTTAGAGAGAGGGTAAAGGAGGGAGAGAAAAATTGATGTGAGAGAGAAACATCAAATGGTTGCCTGTCACACGCCCCAACTGGGGACCTAGCTCACAACCCAGTCATGTGCGCTGATGGGAAATCAAACCAGTGACCTTCCTGTTTGCGGGACAATGCCCAACCTACTGAGCCACACCAGTCAGGGCTATTTTTTAAAATTATACATGAATAAATTTGATTGTTTAAGTTGAAATAAAAAAGAACATATAGCTGGAAATTGTCAGAACTATAGAGATACTAGTATACTTAAAGAAACAAAGAAAACAAGTAGAACTTGAAAATAATGTAAAAGTTAAGTGGAAGTTTGGCAAGCTAAATTTTCATCTCTTGGAATAGGGAGTTGATTAACATCATCAAGATGACAAATTTCAAAATTGGCTTATCAGCATATTATTTAGCTTACACCTCTAGGTTTAAAAAGAGAAAAAGTTCAGTGTGTCTCTAGGGAGTAAGAGTGTTGAATTTTTTATCATGTACTGTTTAATTTTTTATCATGCACACACAAAAAGAAATAACCTGGAAAAATAAAATAGAAAAAGAACCAGGAATCAAAAACACAGTTCCTAGACACTAAGGGAGAAAAGAATTTCAAGAATAGCACACTTTCCAATGAGACAGAAGTAAATAAAACCTCAGAAAAGTCACTACAACTGGCAGATAAATCACTGGCAATCTTTAAAATAATTGAGTTCTATCTTTTAGTGTGTGGCAAGTCAGTAGAGAACATAGGAGTAGTTGGGAGCAAAGGAGATAGAAGAAAAGGTAGGGATGATGTAACCTCTGAAAAAGAACTCTTCCAGGGGAGTTGAAGTCTAATGGCTTTTCTTTTAGGATGGTCATTTTCTAAGAGTAAATAAAGATTGTGGTGTTTGAGAGAAGTGCTTCTCACACTTTAGCATGCTCTGGAGTCACCTTGGTGGCTGGTCAAATCCAATTGCTAGGTCCCACCCACAGAGATTCTGATTCCATAGGAGTGGGGTGGAATCCAAGAATGTGCATTTATAATAAGCTTCCAGGCATTGCTGATGCAGCTCGTTTGGAGACCAGCTTGAGACCCACTGGAGGAGTGCATTATTTAGGGATGAGCAAAAATTTGCACATATTCTTCCCTATGCTTGGAATACCCATTTCACTACACCCTCATCCCTTCTTTTTTTCTTGTTCTTTTCTCATCCCATCTTTTTAGAGATTTTATTTCTTTTTTAAAAGAGGGAGAGAAACACCAATATAACTGAGAAACGTGGAATGGTTGCCAACCAGGGACCTGGCCCACAACCCAGGCATGACCAGGAATTGAACCCGCAGCCCTTCGATTTCTGGGATGATGCCCAACCCACTGAGCCACACCAGTCGGGGCTCTCATCCCATCTTTTTAAAACTTGTGAAATCTTTTGTTTAGAAACTCTTCATTTAAGAACAGGGAGTGCCTGACTGTCGGTGCCCCTGAAGGCCATGAATGTATCTGAAGCAGGGACAGTGTCTGTGCCTCCAGCCCCAGAGGGCCCTCTGCCCCCGGGCAGCTGCCTAGTTCATATTGGTTGCGTTGAGTAGGTTGCTGAGCCATGCTGATCAAGTTGAAGGACATGAACTTATAGAGAACAAATCAGCACAGTTACCAATTCGGTCCAGAAAAATTCCAGTAGAGAAGAAAGATGGGTTGATTGGGTTGAGAATGTAAAGGTGTGTGGCAGAGTATGCGGGATGAGCACATAAAGGCACATGTGGGGGTGGTTTCTGAGTAGCGCTCAACCTTGGTTACACAATAAAGTCATTGATTCCCTCACCAGTTCCTGGGTCTCACCCCAGGGTTTAATTGGTCTGGAATGTGGTAGGGACATTGGGATATTTTAAAACTTCCCAGGTGATTCTAATAAGTAGCCAGGGGTAAGATCTGTGGGGTTCATGATGGGTAAAAGCTAAACAATGCCAGGAAGCGGGGCAATCAACTCCAGGAAAGGAACAAAGAGCTAAAGCTTTGAAAGTTGAAATGAAGACCCAGTGGAAGTTCTGTAGGGCAGGCAGGTGTTAGTGTCAGAAAGCTGTGCCTTTTAAACCCTGTAAGTAGGGGTCACAGCTCCTGTGAGGATTAAATGAGATGTAATGTTTAATAAAAACAATGGATTGCAAATGGTAAGCATTAATTAAGTGGTATTTTATTAATTGCATTATAAAAATGTAGATTTGAAGTCAGAGGATGCTAAAACTCCTTATAAAATCCTGGAAGTCGAGTGGTTTTCAGGTGGCAGTTGAGGTGTGAGGCACTAGCTGGCAATTTGTCCCTTTTTATTTGACTTCACACATTTGACACTTCAGGCCAGTAGACAATATTTTTATTGATTTTTTTTATTGACCATTTTAGACAGAGAGGGAGGGAGGGAGGCAGAGAAAGAAACATCAATTTGTTGTTCCACTCATTTATGCATTCACTGGTTGGTTCTTCTGTGTGCCCTGACTGGGGATGGAACCCACAAGCTTGACACATGGGGATGATGTTCTAACTAACTGAGCTACCCAGCCAGGGCCAGACAAGTTTGTTTGTTTGTTTGTTTGTTTGTTTGTTTACTTTGTTAATCCTCACCCAAGGACATGCTTATTGATTCTAGAGAGAGGGGAAGAGAAGGATAGAGGGAGAGAAACATCAATCGGTTGCCTCTTGTACTTTCCCAGACTGGGAACAGAAACTGCAGCCTAGGCATGTGCCCTGACGGGAATCGAACCCATGACCCTTCAGACTATGGGACAATGCTCCCACCAACTGAACCACACCAGCCAGGGTAGGACAAGTATATTTTCAAACTAGACATATTAAAATCAATGTATTCTGATGTCACTAGAATCAGTGTGACTAGATTCTAAATAAAAACTTTAAGCAAATGTGCTTCTACCTCATTAAATTACACCAAATGCCAGGCATGGAACAAGGCAAGCTTTTATGTATTTACTTTTAGAGAGAGGGGAAGAGAGGGAGAGAAACATCAATGTGCAAGGGATACATCAACCAGATGCCTCCCCCACGTCCCCAACTGGGGACCTGGCCCACAACCCAGGCATGTGCCCTGACTGGGAATCAAACCAGCAATTTTTGGGCTCACGAGCCAAGGCTCAATCCACAGCAGCCAGGGCTAGGCAAGCTTTTCTGGACTGTTTTTTTGTAACGTGCCCCATCCTGAGTTGCCCGCTTTCTCAGGCACCACTTAACTTGACAGCCTTCCTGTCTTTTTCCAGCTTGTCTGTACTCTGGGTCCAGGCTGGGCATGAGGGCTCTTTGTATCTGGTAATGCAAGATTGGAGTCCCAACAAATGTAAAGCCTGACCATGTTCGTTTACAGGATCAGCAGCGGTGGAAAGGTCAAAGCACGGAGCTCAAGCTTTTGTGCATTGTACTATTGCAGTTACCTGGAAAATATTTTGACTCCTCGGTTCTCCAAAACATAACCCCCCAAATCTGTTTTTAAGGACAGGTAGTCATCCTATTGTTTGTGCGGTAAAGACCTGTGCTGTATTGCTCCTTTAGAAGTTGTATCAAACATGCAGTGTTCTAAAATAGAACATACAATTCTGATTGAATTTAGTTCTGCTTATAACCTAAATTATCAAGTGTCGCAAGAAGCCAAGGCATAAGAGTGAGTGATTTTCAGAATAAATACCTTCCTATAGTAAAGCAGTTTGAGGAGGAGATAAAATTTAAGGGAGGGAATATTGAAGGGAAAACCCTCTTGGAGGGGGATACATAGAGTGAGGGGTAAACGGAGTGAGGGGCAGGTGCAGTCAGAGGGGGAAACAGTGAGGGGCAGGTGCAGTTGGAGGGGGAAATGCAGAGTGAGGAGACATTGCAATGGGAGGAGGAAACACATTCGGAGGGGGAAACATGTTCATTGCTTCTTTCTTTTTCACTAATTCAAAGGCCTCTGCATGTTCCTTATGCTCAAAGGATAAAGCCTGTTCCCCATCTTTCATTTCAGACGCCTTCCCCTCCTCAAGTGGAGTGATTCCTCCTCCTCCTTCATTTCACAAGTTACCCTCTCCTCAGGTGCGAGGATTTCCTCCTCCTCTCCCCTGAGGTCTGTTGCCTCCCTCTCCTTATTTAGGCACTTAAATGTTTGATTACACAAGTGTGGGGAGGATGTGAGGAAAGAAAATATTTTCATTAAATGCCTGGTGAAAGTTTAAACTGGGCCAACCACTTGGCAACTTAGGAAGTTCTATTCAGTTTAGTATGAGCACACCCATCACCCAGAAGTTCCCTGTCTAGTGATCAAAGAAACAGTTTCCAAATGTTTCTGGCAGTACTACGTGCAACAATAGGAAGAACATAAACTTAGAAGACCCACCGATTTTATTTTAAACTAGATGGTTTTGCAGGGTGAATAGGAAGCAAGGAGGATATCTGCCACCTCCCCAGGTCCCCGGGGATGAGGGATAAGAGGATGTTGGTCTGTGAAACACCACACCATAGCCTACCGATCTTAAGAGGCGAAGCTGGCCCTCGCTGGCTCCAAGGGCTCCAGACGCCATGGCTCTTGAACCGCACGTTCAAGTTTCACAGACTTACTGCCCATTGTCTCAGAATCTCAAAGCCTCCCTGCCTCACCCAGAAATCCCGTCCTTCGCCTCTCCTCCCTTCACTTTGAAAGGCACGTGTTCACAGCTGCCTCCCACTCGATGACAGCAACCGCAAGCCTGGTTTTCAGGGGGCAGGGAATACATTTGCTTTCCCTTGGTTTCCTCTGCTCTTCAGAGTCTGCCACAGAAGTTTATACCCAGGAATTCAAGATTCCCTTTTTTTCAAAAAATGAGTAAATTTTTTATCAGCCTGTTTGCCTTCCCCTACTTCAAAACACTCAGATAGACTTCTCCTAGCCTTACCCCCGTGTTGCTCAGTCCCAGGTGTTGGTGGGGCAAGAGCAAGCCCTTCAGGCACAGGGCTGAATCAACATTCATAGACCACATCTCCTTGAACTTGCATGCCCTTCCAGATCAATTTAGCCCCTCTTGCAAGTCAGTCCCTAGGAAGTGCAAGTGCCTTGGGGCTGTAAGAGACATCTAGGGGTGACAGGTCTGTGCTCTCCTTTTCTTCCTCTAGAAGCCTAGCTGTCAGTGAATATCCCTCACATTGCACACTCAGCCCCTTGGATTCCACTCCTACAAAGCAGGCATGGACCTGGGTAGCTCCTAGGACCCTAGGGGGATCTCTAGGTTTTAATATTATCAGTGGTTGGGAGGCCTCTTTTATTTCAGGGTCCTGGGGTGGGCTAGAGGCCTTCACATTTTGGAGGGATGTGAGTTTTTCTGCGAGATGATGTTGTAGAAGTATTTTTATATTTCCTAGCTAGATTTTAAAAATAAAACAACTTTTACCCCAATAGAACTATGGTTTTCTTTGGTTTCATAATTTACCTGGCTGATTTCATGGACTCGTGAAAGTATATCCTCTTTCTAAAAGTTAGAAAGCTCCCCTGCTAGAGCCTCTGTGGGGCGTATATCTCCCACACCCAAGCCCCCTCTCTGTAGTGGGGGAGGGGGATTGGGAGGTGGGGTGATGTTCTCTTGCCTGTTGCCAAGCAGCCGCCATGATGACCTCCTGCTCTGTTTGCGACCGCTGTTGGACTCTCTCCGCCCCTCCTCCTCCCCTCCTCCACATCCAGACCCTGAACTCTGTGCCCTCACACCAGGCGATTTGCCTCACGCTGCCTGTGATTAAGAGCACCAGATTCCAGAGCGAAATAGCATGGATCCAAATCAAGCCTTCATTCCTTAACTGACATTAGAAAGTTACTTAACATCTCAGCTCCGGGGTCTCGTGTTTGTAATATGGGAATAATGGTACCTACCTCTCTGGGGACTCTGAAAAATGCTTAGCATAAAGTAAGTGCTCAGCTGAGGAGTGGTGCTGTTATATATTGAATAAACAAGTAAAGAAACCACCAAGTTGCCAGCAGTCCTTGACTTCTGAAGTTACCTTAGAAAGAAACAGTATTTTACTGACGTTCTTCCTCACCCCAGAACAGGTGGTGTGTTTCTTGGTCAGTTGAGAGTACGTGTCCAAATTCCCACCAAGCCTAGGAACCCCCTTCACCACGTCCCACACTGACAGATTTTGAGCTTCATTTGAGTGCTTGCGTTGGTGGGGTGCTAATGTGCTATTCCATTCTGTAACTGCCTTAATTATTCGATTTTTTTTTCCTTCTTAAAAGGACCCCAAACCAGTCTCCTTGCAACTATCAGTCTCACCCTGTTCTTTGGAAATTCAGAAAATTGAGTGTCCCAATCTCTGTTCCTTAGGAAGGTTTTAGATTCATGCATTCACTCCACAGATCCTCTAGGTGATTATGTGCCAGGCACATTAACATTGAGAAGCAGCCCTTCATGAATCCTGTGATTGGGTGGGAAAGATAGTCACACAAATATGCATCACAATTTGTGAGAAATACTTCAAGGATGCTATGGTAAGAGAAAAACAGGAGAAATTAATTTCAACATGGGTAGCCAAAGAAGACTTGCATAAGGGATGTGACTTTCAAGCTGACACCAGGCCAGCTGGTCTGGTGGGGGAAGGAGTGTGTTGGGGTGTGTATTCCAGACAGACAGAACTGTGGAATGTGGGATGGAAAGGAAGGAGATAGATGGGATTAGACAGGTAGGCAAGGGGAGGATCTGTGTGTATATAATTGGGGAGTAAATTTTGTTCCAAGTACAAAGAGAGACCACTGAAAGGTTTTAAGCAGGGCAGTAGCATTACCCATTTATATTTAAAAAGATAAATGCCTCTTGTAAGGAGGAAAAATGGAAAGAGAATGAGTGGGGACTCCAATTAAAAGGCAGCTGATAATTATGAATTCAACTAGAATGGTCACCATGGAGCTGAGAAGGAAACAGATGTGAGATGTATTTTGGAAGTAGACTGCAGAGGCCTTGGTGGTGGATGCCACAGGGCAGGCGAGAGTGGGGCGTATCCAGCTGGTACTCAGAGAGCAGCACCGGTCTGGTTAGCATCCTAGCTTCCTTTCCAGTTGGACAGTCCCCAGCCAGCGAGACTTATATTATTACAGCAGATTAATATTACACCTCATGGATTTCTAATTAGTCAACTGGAGGCGCCATCGACTAATAGGTATGAAACTAGAGGGAAAAAATCAGCTGAAGAGATTCGGTTGTTGGATCAAGAGTTTGGATTTAGTTCTGTTAATTTTTATAAGGCCTTAAGATATTAAAAATGCAGATGTTACGTTGGAAATTAGATGTAATGACTAGTCTGGGAATTGTCAGCACATTGTTGGCATTTAAAGCTATGGGAACATGGATACTGTCACCTAGACCCCGAAAGTGCAAGTGGGAAGTGGGCCCGGGACTGAGCCACAAGGGGTGAGTTGAAATAGCAAAGACTGGAAAACTGGACAAAGCCAGAAAATGTGGGCCATCGATGGTCGGGCCAGGTGATGGGAATGGAAGCTGGAAGGCAGTGGGTTTATGAAGATGGTGTAGCTTGAGAGTAAGAAAGATTGCCCTGACTGGCGTAGCTCAGTTGGTTGGGTGTCATCCCTCAAAAGGTTGCCAGTTCGGTTCCCAGCCAGGGCACGTACCTGGGTTGCGGGCCAGGTCCCCAGCTGGGTGCATGCACAAGGCAACCAATAGATATTTCTCTCACACATTGATATTTCTCTCTCTTTCTATCTCCCTTCCTCTCTCTTTAAACAATAAATAAATAAAACCTTTTTTTTTTTTTTTTTTTTAAAGAATAGGCAGCATTACAGAGGTCACATGCAAAGACAACTCCAAAACACTTGCTGTGGGGGAGAGTGGAGGAGCTCTTGTAATCAGGGAGAATCTGTCATTTCTTCTTTTATCTCTTATTCTAAATATTCCCCTAATCCGTTTAGTCAATTCTTTATATGATGGTATTTCCGGAAGATCCTATAATTCACATTTAGCAATGTTCTCCCCCAGAGTAGGATGCTTCACCCAAAATGCGTTCTGATCCAGCCAGGGCTCGGGCCAGCCTGCCCTGTCACTTGCTTTCATCCTGTTAACAGACTCAACTAAGCTTACAGATTGAGGCAGCCGTGCCCTCTGTTGGTTTATTCTGAAACTGCAGGCATATCAAGCTCCTTTGCACGGCTGTCAGGCTCAGTCCCTTCACTCTGCACTTGTGCGCTGAGAATTGTAACCTAGAGAAAACGCTGTTGACCAGAAACAGGGGCAGCCCAAGAGCTCTTGAGAAAGACGCTCTGATAACTCATTGAGGTGGAAGACAACTCCAGGCTAAGTAGATAACACATGCGTTTATGATTCCCATTTGACCAAGGAGGAGGCTGAAACTCAGCATCAGCGTCATTTAAGTGGGAGAAGCTGAACACCAGAGCTCCTTTCTGTGTCCTGCTATGTCTGGGCTGTCAGCGCTATACCACATTTCTTCTGAATGCTTTGGGACCATCTAAAAGGCAAACCATAGAGATATTCTTTCATTCACCTGATATAATATATTCTGGACACTGTTTTTCATAATGGAGATACTGTAGTAAAAAAACAGACAAACTTCCTGCCCACACATTGTAATATGAAGTGATAGATGATAAAGAAGGTAAAATATACACTCAGTGCACTAGATAGTAATGGTGGTAAGAAGGAAGCAAAGCAGGGAAGATATGAAATGTCGGGCTGGGAAGTTGGGGTGGAGATTTTAGTTCAAGTGGTCAGGGAAGGTGATTTTTCGAGTAAAGACCTGAAGAAAGTGGGGCTCGCCACACAGACGTTGATTACAGAGCACTCCAGGCTGGAGACCCAGCAGCTGGAAAGCTCTGAGATGGAAATGACTCTGGCGTATTAGAGAAACCCAAGGAGGCTGGCATGGCTGAGACTGAGGGAACGCAGAAGAGAATGTTAGGATGAGGGCAGAGACATAGCTGGGCAGAAGAACTTCAGCGAGTGATCCATGAGAGAAACATCATGGGATGCCTCTCGCTCGCCCCCAGCCGGAGACCTGGCCCGCAACCAGGGCACACGCCCCGACCAAGAATCAAACCGGTGACCTTTAGGTTCACAGGCCAGCTCTTAATCCACTGAGCCACACCAGCCAGGACAACCTGTCATATGGTAACAGGACCATTCTCTCTGCTATACACTTGGAGACCAGTGAGAAAGCTACTGTAAAACTCCAGGCAAGAGAAACTTTGTAGGAAGATCCATAGAATTTTATGAGGATTGCATGTGGGTTTTGAAAGAGCGATCAAGGATGACACCAAGGTGTTTGCTGAAACCAAAAGAATAAGGTCGAGCTACCTGAGGTGAAGAAGGCTACGGGAACAAATGGAGGCGGTGGGGGCTCAGGGTGGGACATGTTCGGTATGAGATACATGCTGAGTGTCCCATTAGGAATGTCAGATTTGTGGAGACATATGTGTGTGTGTATATATATATATATATACGTTTATCTGGAGTGAAAGGGCCGGTACTAGAGATACAGACTCAGGAATTATCGTTATGCAGATGGCATTTAAACTGATGAGATGTCTAAGGAGGTGTGTTTAGATGGGAAAGATAAGAAGCTCAAGGACTGAGCCTTTTGGCACGCTGATAGTGGTTCAGGAGATATGAAGAAATGGCCAGAAGGTAGAAGGGAAACGACTAGGGTGGTGCCATGGAAACCAAATGAAGATAGTTTGAGAGGGAAAGAGTAATCCACGGTGCCGAATGCGGCAGGCAGGTTGAATAAGATGAGGGCTGAGAACTGACTGTCAGGTGCACTGTGGTTTCTCTAATTCTCCTGACTTACAATGGGTTGTCTTGTTCTAACTTTTCCCTCAGGTTGTAGCAGATACCAATATAAGTGCCATAGCAACGCAGCTTGAAAACTTGTCTACAGGCTATCACCTTGGGTCACCGACTGCTGAACACCATCCGGAAGACACAGAGTGAGTGTCCTAGATGCCGAGTGCCTGTTGTGTGTGTGGGCAAAGCTCAGAGAGACCTTTTCCAGACTCTAGAGCATACTCTCTAAAAAAGAGGAGAAAGTGCACATTACTTCTCCAATTCATAGAAAATATCCAAGAAAGCACCAGGGTTTCCTTATTTTTCACAAAGCTTTGTTCCACTTGTGTAAGTTCGTAATAGACTGTTGTTGCAGGGTTTACATGCCCTCGGTCTGGTCACTTTGACACGCGTCTGTGCCTTCTCCCCTATGGAACCACAGCTTTACAGCCCAGGTGCACCCTGCTTTATTATGCAAGGAACCAGGTTTCCTCAGTTTTCTAAGCAAAATCTTGTAATACTTGCTGGCGTCCTTCATTAAAAGCAGTCACTGCAGTGAAAGTTGCTCATTAAAGCAGTGTTTTTCAACCTAGAATGTGCATTTTAAAAATCTAAAGAGAATATTTAAAAATGCTAATTTCCCTGGCCCGATCTCAGAGATTCTGAGTAGGTGGTCTACAGGGGGTTCTCCGGGGAGCGTTTGCTACCTATAGGCAGAGGATCCATAATTTGAGAAATGCTGCCTAAAGTTACTCTTCTTGGTATCACCAGTGCCTGGTCACTCATAGGTGCTCAACAAACGTTTGTTGACTGATCTGACTGGTTTATTAGAAGTATCTGGTGATCACAGCCATTCCCAGCTTTTTCTTGGTATGTCATCAACTTAAATGACACCTTTGGATTTTTTTTATCTTTTGAATTTTTATAAGCGTTTATTTGAGCCAAACTGATGACATTCCTGGAAATAAGATCTTAGATGCTCCTTGATTTTTCTTGAGGAAAACATATTAAACTAAGCTCATTGTACTATCTTCTCCTTATGAAAGTAATAAATGCACACTTTTAAAATATGGCAACAACATCAACGTATAACATTTCCAAGTTAAAATGGCCCTTGCCTTACAGAAAAAAAAAAAAGTCAGGATCCTTATAGGAAGTGTAGTGTACATTTAGTATTTTTTGATGGGTCCATTTTTTTTAATGATTCCACAGCTGTATAGCTCCTGACAAGCTGAGAACCACTAGCTTAAAAATAATTTAAATCACTCATAATCCAACCACTGTTTACATTTGGGTTTGTTTGTTTTTTTTACCGTCTTCTACACAAAAATTAAAACTTATTGAAAATGTGAGATAAATGGAAACAGACTCCACCCAATGCTTCCGGTTGAGGAGTGGAGCTGTGTTCCTCCCTCTCCCTGGAACAGATCTCTAATGGTGACTAGGTAGATTATGAAGGTCTCTAATGATTTGGTGACCCCCAGGGGCTAGTTCTAAAACAACGGCTTTGGACTTCTAGGGGAATTTCAATATCCTTGGGAATAGGGGCCTTTGCTTGAAAGAGGAAACATAAATCAAGTTCGCATCTAGCCAGTGGGTTATTACTGAGAGTACTTATAAGGTCACAAAGTGATGAAAGGTAGAGCCTTATTCGTGACATCATTACCATTCAGCCATGGAGGATAATTCATCATTATTTCAGCGATATTTATTGAGTGCCTCCTAAGACTAGACACGGTAGAAGTGCTGGGTCCTGAGGAGTCAAACCTAGAAACCTGGGTGAAGGCATTGCCCCAGTCCTTACAGAAATGCCAGAGAACTGGAAAAGCAGACCCAAACCCATGGTTATAAAGGAGTTGATAGGTATAGAAGGGCTAAGTCCAATGAGAGAGACAAGTAAGCCCAGAGTCCTGTGAAACAGGAAGGAGGGCCATAGCTCAGTTAGAGAGTGTCCTTGGAGGCAGTAACACTAAAGCTGAATTTTAAGGTAATTGGAAAAAGCAGGAGTGGCATTCAAAACAGTCAGCAATTCATACAGCATAGACATTGAGCAATTTCCAAGGAAGCCAGCTATACGCAGCCAGAAAGTACCCCAACAAGCAGCTGGCATCAGTGTGAACCAGCTGAAAATCAAGCCTCAAATGAGGCAGGAAACAATGGAGGAGGAGGAGAGGGAAGAATATTCTAGTCAGACAGAACAGCCTATTCAAAGGTTACTTATATCCCCATTTTGCAACTTTTTCTAAATCTGCGAATGGCCGAGTTGACGTCGTCGCCAGGCTCTGCCTCTCTGATGTGCGTGCTGCCACCAGACCAGTGGTGCCGCTGGTATACAAACAGGAGCCTCCCAGGGCAAACACGAAGACAGGGTCTGGGAGACCAGAGTGCCTTCAGGTTCTTACCCTTTGAACAGTAAGAAGCTGGTATTAGTTAAGCTTAGATTTAACTACTTGAGCCCACATAAGTAATTTGATGTTTACACATGTTGTTTCTGAGAGAGATGACTTCCACACTGAGCGAAGCTTTGAAAATCTAAAGGATACATTTGAAGCAGATTGTCTTTATCCATTTTGCTTTACCTTGGTTTCTCTCTTCTCTCCTGGATTTCAATTCTCATTTACACAGTCATGATCCTGAGTTTGTGACGGGCCCTGAGCATAGTGCTAGGAATAGTCAGATGATTAAGACTTAAGGAGTTCACGGTCCAGTAGAGGAGAAAGATGCTTAAGGAACCACAATATACTATAATGAGGCCATACTGGAAATAGGGACCTAGCGCAAAGGAAGAGCCGAGAAGGTGTGGCTCACTCTCCCAAGGGAGTCAAGGGGGGCATCACAGTGGAGGTGGCTTTTGAAGAATGAGTCTCCACCTTCAGTGGAAGTGGTGGAGCAGGTGTGGGAGGGTGTTCAAGCAGAAAAAGAACAGAGGTTTAATGAGCGACCAGCCACCGGCTCCCGCTCAGGACACAAGTCGGCCTGCAGGCTGATGGTCCGCACTAAGCTAAGGTACCACCTCCGCCCCATCTCTGTGGGTGTTCTTTAAGGATGTAAAGACAGTTCCATTCAGATTTAAATGGCCAACTTAACAGTTTAAAACTAAGCATATGGAAGGATGCTTTGACAATTTCAGCATCATGACTTCATTTGTAAATAAGAAACAGTAGGATTTATAAAAGAGAAACCCCTAAAACGTCAAGACCATTGGTCATTACATTACTCCAGCATGATATGGTAAATTTTAAAATGTTTCTATTTTATTATTCTATTTTATTAATAAATATTTCTATTTATTTGAAAAAATTAATAAATTTAAAAAATTTTTAAAAACTGAAAAGACAAAGTTTCTAGATTGCTCTCTGATAGTTTGATTTGATCTTAATAGCTTCGCAGTATGAAAGTCTCTCTCAAATCTGTGTTCTTCCATGAAAATGAAATTCCTTGTCAATATCTATTCTTGAATTAAACAGCATGCATTGTGTTTTCAGAACACCTCCACCTAAGATTATTACTTTGGAGAAAGGCTCTGAAGGATTGGGGTTTAGTATTGTAGGGGGTTATGGAAGTCCCCATGGAGACCTGCCAATTTATGTCAAGACTATATTTGCAAAGGTATTTTTTTCCTTTTTTACTGTACTTTTTTACTTTTTTTTTTATCAAACCTAGGTGAGATTTTTTTTTTTAAGTGCTTTGGTTTATTTTGGGCTATACCTGGATGTGTACATGTATGCTTATTTTATTTTAATCTTATAGGAAATTCTCACACCAGACTAGTGAAAGAAGAGTTCTTTTATAATAGTGGAGTCATAGAAATGTAATTTTCTTTGGACACCATCACAAAAGTAGATGCTAGTAGATATTAAAAAGTGTCTTCTTTCAGCAACACAGTATCAGGAGCAGTGCCACCCTCCTTGGAGGATGGCCTTGGAAGCATTGCTGTGGGCTCGAACAAAGATTCGGCTTTCTCCTTTAAGATAAGGCAGCAGACACAAGAAGGCCACACAGCCTGAAGCTTTGTACAAGCCTCAGATGGGTGCACCATTAATGGCTGCCCGTCACCAAAATCCGCAGGACACTTTAGCTTAAGGTGGTTTCTCTCTTACAGCACTCCACCAAGTACTTGCAGGATCAAACCAAGAAGTTAGACTAAGACTAGGTAATACTCTTTCTCAGGAATTAAATATTCCAATGCATCCTACTGAATACACAGGTCATGGTGTGCATGCTTCCAGGTGGCTCGTAGATAAGTTATTTTTAACTTCACTGGGATTTTTTAAGTTGGAATTTAATTTTACTATACATTTAAAGATCTCTGAAAAGTATTTAGTGTTGACATTACAATTTTATTCTTCACTAGTTTTATCATGGTCATTTGTTTATTAATTGATCTGTTTGCCTACTTCAGCTGTATTTTCCTAAAGAAATAAAGGTCTTCAAAAGAAGAGGTAGAAAATTTCTTTTTCTAGAAAGCTATACTATACACTAAATATAGGTTCACTTTTACCCGTGCATATCTTATCACCTGTAAATTGGGCCTAACCATGACCTAACTTAATCCTTAAATCATTTGACATTTGCTTTGGGACCCATTAGGCACCTGCAGATGTTCTCGCATGTTTACATCTTGCTAAGGTGCCTATTAAGAAGCCCTGTTATTCCTAAACACTGTTGACTTGGGGACAGGCAAAGGGGAAGAGGAAAGGCAAATTAGAAACATTCTAGATAACAGTGCAGCCCCATGACCATTCCCGTGGTGGATTAGCCACCTAAGGCTCTCCTTTTCCTGAGATACCACCAGAAGTAGTTTTGATGAGCAAAAGTACTTTGCTCTTAAGAGTGCCAGCTACGTAGATGAGGATAGCAGAAAGGCTGCAGGGTTAGCCCTCACCTTTTAGCAAGTTGAGCCTGCGCCTCTGAAAAGCGCCTGCAGAGTATTGTAACCACCTGCTCACTTCCTAACTGTAAGCAGGACAGCTGCGGGCCAGAGAGAGGACTGATTCACTTCTAATGCCTTCTGACCCAAGGCCCAGAGTTCAGCAGGCTGCTCCCGCGGCGCCTGCCTCCGCGTGCACATGGCTGCTGGCACCAGAGCTGGGCAGCTTTTGTCAGGTCATCAGAACCTTCAGCAGAGAGTAAGATGGCCATGCCGTGCTGGTGGATTTTTGAAAAGAAATAACCATCAAATCAGAGTGGGACAAGAGAAGTGGGAATGGACTGATGCTCACACAGAATGCTCTTTCAAATGTTCCCATGGAAAGTGCTCATTTAGGACGCACTTATGTAGGTCATACATTGTCATAAATATTGAATCCATGGTGTGTTTTATTTTTTAAGGAGTGGACCTTTTTTGTAAAGTGAGACACACTTGAAAATGAAAACCTCTGAATTAAAAAAAAGTGCTAAAGCCCTTGCTAATGGCCTACTTAGTTTATTTCACCTCAATAAAAGAATATTCCAATGCAAGTAATTATTATTATTATTAAAATAGTTCCATAGAGTTTCCTATAAGATTTCATTTGATGACTTTTTCCCTTTCTTTTTTTATTTGTTAGAGTGAACCAATATATCCAAATTTAAAAGTTTTCTGAAAAGAATCGTAAGCCATAAAACTGGCTCAGTTTTATTATAGTGAATATGTAGTCATAAAAATGTCTGTCTTTTTAGGGTTCTAGATCTTAGATGTCCACAAGGTGTGGATTTTTATGTGACTTTTTTGGTGTCCTAAGCCTCATTTAGTAATTCTCTTATTCAACTAAGAAATTGAGTTGGCCCATCAAGACCTTCCTCCCCTCTAGAAACATGAAACATCACAGACACTGAATATATAGGATTTGCGAGACTTAGTCAGTCTGATCAAGAGCCTTCCGGACCTTCTATTTTCTTTCAGGTGTTTGTGGGAAACTTCAAAATCAAAGCCAACTTTAGGTCTTAGTCCCTTCAGCAGCCAGATTTTACCATAAGCAAAAAGACACAGACCTGAAGACTTCAACAACCCTGAAAATTTAGGGAGCAGTTTTTAAGAGCCTGTGAAATATGAAAGCATGGGTTTGATCATCACTCGCGTTTCATTTTATTAAACTACTGCCATTGTGGAGCAAATACCAGGTGCCATATATTTAATCCTTAGAACAGGCAAAAAGTAGATAGTAGGTGCCTGTTCTACAGTATGGGGCAGGCTAAGTGAGCACACGGGGGCACAGCAAGCACGTAAAAGCCACGTTTCCAGACCAGATGGAGGGCCCTCTATGAACCGTTCCTCTCTTCCCCGCTTAATCTACCACTGCCATGTTGGTAATGTAGGAGAGGAAATACGAGTCAGTGGTAATTATCAAGTAAGCACAGCAATACCTGAAATAGTGGACAAATCCTAGAAAGTAGAAAAATCATCCTTTTTCGCATTACTGAAAATGAAAACATGAAGAGTTCAACATGCCTTTTAAAAAATGAATTATGCAAATATCTAAGGTTCGCTGAAGCCTTTAAACCTCAGCATGTAAAATTTAATAAAGTCAAGTTAGCCAAGTAACTCTGATTTTATTAGAGTACCTTGTTTAATTGTCTTTAGTGCAGCTAACACACTTTCTTAAAAGCAAAATAAAAAGATTTGAATGTAGTTGCAAGTTATTTACTTTTGGCATTTCCCCCCCAGTACAGACCTGGTTTTGAGTATTCTTTATTACAGCTTTATTCAGGAATTCTACCCTTTTCACAGTTTTGAAATTCTAGACAATTCACCCACCACCTCAGGACCTCCACGCTGCTAGTAGACATAGGTCTGCAGACCGTTAATGCCTCTTAGCTCAGCGTCTGAGTGAGTCACTCAGGTGGAGGTGCCTGTGGGCCTTCATTAACTTTCCCAATAGTTCAACATCATTTGTAGGATCTTTATGGCACAAATTTTCTAGGGATTTTCACAGAACCCAACAGATGGGAAAAGCCTCCTGTAAGACATTTTCCAGGTCTTTTCTTTCCTTCCCATCCAAAATATTTCTAGAAATATCATGACATTTTTAGATATTCAGTTTTAGAATGAAAAAAAGCCCAAGTTGCACTTGCTCTGTGACATTCTGAGGGTATATAATGAAAGTGGTCATCTAGAAACCTATTTAGATGATCAAAGATACATAAAGTTGAAGATTTTGAATATGATATTACAAAATTTTAGAGATGCTACACTTTTGTTTATTTCTATATAGAACAGCTTTATTGAGATGTAATTCCATGCCATACATGGAATTACAGCTTACCCATTTGGAGGCTACACTTAGTTTTGACAGATCACCACAATGCTGATCGGTTAATAAGGCAGTGGCAACCCAATACATATGATGATGGTATTAGCAATAAGATTAACACCAGATTCAGTTCTGCCTTCATTTGTGAGTTACATATTCATTAATGTGGCATGATATGACATTCAGATTCCATTTAGCACTGAATATTGAAATAAGGTCCTACCTGTAATAAAAGATAGAAATGTTATTACATTTCTACTAGTACATTATTTAAACAATGCATGGCTATTGTTACTATTCAATGACTCTTCCAATAACATACTTTATTTGGTTCGTTTTCTTAATTTAAAAACATTACCTATATTGACAAATAACTTTAACTGGTAGATTTTAAAGTTACTCTTTTAATCTGCACACCATAATATTAATATTATTTGAATGTTAATTGCTTCATCCTCGATTAAACTGGACTGTTTCTTATTTGTAGGGAGCAGCAGCAGATGACGGCCGCTTGAAGCGAGGTGATCAGATTTTAGCTGTTAATGGCGAGTCTCTAGAAGGTGTTACTCATGAGCAAGCTGTGTCCATTCTAAAACGCCAGAGAGGGACTGTAGTCTTTACTGTCCTGTCCTGAGTGCTGGCCTGAGCCTTGGATCCTGATCACAAGATAGACGTTGTAAAATATCCATAGGAAGGAAGATGAAGCTCTGAGAGAGGATGAAAAGCAACCTCAACTAAAATCCACCTTCATTCTTAATATCGCATCCTCTCGGCTCAGGAGAGGTGGCTGAGGTTTCACATGAATTTCCCACATCAACAATCATCTCCCTAATGGTGCCCCGCATCTGTCACCTCTTGGTGAGGTCGAATGAGTCTTACCCACTTTGCGTTTAACATAGGTGTTTATCAACTAGTAGTAACCAGTTCTGATTATATTTGCTGAAACTGAAGTTAAAACTATTCATTCCTTAGGCCCTTGTCTCCCCATCCCTACTCAAATGGAGTCTTAAGAGTAACCTCAGATCTCAGCCGATGAACAGAAACAAATGTTAAACAACTGTCATCTCACTCACGATTTACTTACGCTAATTGTCTCTTCAAATACACCCGAAAACATTAGCAGTGTAATTAATTTACCAGTGATCCCCATGATGAAATACCAAATTCTCCTATGGGAAATTACTGTGCTATCTTCTGTATGACTTATAGTCAAATAAGTCTCAAATTCATTTCTCTGGATAGAGCTTTATAAGTTAATCATTGGTGATTATGATGAGTCAATCTGCAGACTATAATCTAAAAATTTTAAAAGGCTTTCTAGTTATTTTCTTAGCTAGATAAATGCATACCACCTAGCAAAAGCACCTTATTCTCAACAGGAACAATTAGTATCCATGTCCTGAGTTCTAACAGTGCTAAAGTATGTCCAAGTCTGGAAAGTTCATCTGGAGTTAATGGCATCTCAGTAGGCAAGTATTATTTCCACCCCCTTAGTCCCCAAAACCACACTGCAGAGATCAGCAAGTTTTGCCTCAAGTCAGACACAGTCTGGATGGCCTTGGCCTTGTGGGACGTGGAATGACAAATCTGAGGATCCTTCTCCTCAGCCCCATCCTGGTCAGTCTAGCAGCACAGACTGTAGGAACATAGGTGGGACAATGCCTTCAGCCACCAAGTGACTAAACAAATAAACTGAGTCTAGGAATCAATGATGACTTCTTGACTAACGTTTCCTGATCTCCAGGGAGCCCCCCACTTGGGGCAGTTTTGCATGCTAAGGAAGCGCCTACCAGCAGAAAATAGGAGAGTACCTTTGAGGGTGATTAGGGACATTCTTATTCAGGCGTTAGAAGATAAAAAGGGGGAGATGCTTATCAGCGACTGTCTTAAGGTTCTTCTGTTAAAAAAATATGAGAATGAGAACCAGGATTGTTAATGGAAGTAGTTGGCATTATTTAACTAAAACACAATGCTGCAAATCATTCACAGTAATTACTAAAATGTAATGGGCTCTAATTTAAAATGTTATTTAATAAGTATAGATTTTAATTGAGAATTATCTTTGAGTAGATATAATCACAAAGTGCATTAACTCTTGTTGGAATATTTTGTGGCTATTCCAAAGTATAGAGTGCCTAAATTTTATGTTGAAAATGTCTTTCATGATTAGTATTAAATTACATATGGCTTTTGAAATTTCTAACACATCCAAGATATACGGTATTGTTAGGATCCTGTCTTTCAGTGCATGAGAAGCTTTCAGCCTCTGAACATTCTATGTTAATTATATCTGCAAGAACATCTCAGGCATCCAAGATAAAGCCCAAATAAAACTTGAAAATGCACCTTAAAATAATACACACATACTTTTGAAATGTGATTTTGCTCGATTTTGATGGAATGGCCATTAAATACACATTTTGAAATAATACATTGTTGTCGTGTGTCTTTACACATTATCCTTCCAGGTCCTGTTACTCATGATCTCTTAATAAGGGAATTGTGATGCTTTATACTCCTCGCTGCAGCCAATTGACAGAACTAGTGCTTCTCATAACTGGTTCTGTCTCTGCTTGCATGACTAATAAATAGTTGCCTGGCCAAAAACACTGGTTTGCATCAGAACGTACTCCTGAGGATACAAAGATGGAAATTTGTGAAAGGAGTTGTTCTCACAGCCACATATATTGTTTTGTCTTCATCACTTGAGCCATTTATGTAGTAATTATATCACTAATTGGAGTTAGCATGAGAGGGAAGTAAACCAGGAAAAGTACAATTGCTGAATGTTTGTATGTACAAAATGTTAAGATTTTAAATAAATGTAGTTGCCTAAGAAGTGAATGGAGTCTTATTATATACGGAAAAAAAGTTTAATTTCTGTATCTGATTTTGGGGTTTTTTTTTTTAGCTATTTTGTCCCCTAATAGGAAAAAAAATATCCAACTTTTCACAGAGTTTTTCAGTGCCCTATTAGAATTGGAGATCCATTACTAGCTGTCTCATTATTAATTGCCAGGTATGCTGTCAGGCATCAGAACAGATGCTTTACAAAGGAACCAGCATAGCAGTCCAGGGGTGAGTCTTGGCATCACACTAAGTCTGAATTCTAACTTACTGGCCATGTGACCTTGTCCAGTTATTTAAGTACCCATTGCTTTAGTTTCTCACTCAGAAAGGATTGGGGCAGGGTGAGGGGGCTGTTCTAAGCACTATAATAGGCAAAATCCAAGTGGAACCCTTAGCGTTCTGCCTGGCTCATGGAAAGTACTACATAAATAAACATTAGCAACAAACCCCTTATCCCGTTTATGGAGGTGGCCTGAAATTAGATATTTATGCTGACGATTTGTGGTTTCAATCAGTAATGACCTTTAAAAACTATATTTTTGCAGGTGGCTTAGCCCTGAACTATTGCCCCCAAATCAAGGAGCAAAGCATGTTAACTGACTGTAATGGTGTGGGGTTGAGAACTATAGCTTATGCTATGAAAAGTCGCAATTGAGCTGAAACTGGCGCTTCCCTCATCAGCCTCGGGGCTGGAAGTGGGGTGATGCCATCTCCGCGGGCCTGCCTCCCACCTTCAGAACCAGGCAAAGCGCTCCAGTTACTGGGCTGGCCGAAAAGGTCATTTGAATTTTGTTGTTTTTTCCATAAGGGGGCTCTAGCGGTGCTTAGTTGTCTAACTTCATTTGAAACAATTTTGTTAAATTGTATGTGACAGCTCTCATAGCAGCGTACATTTCAAAAATTATCAAAATTGGTGAGGTTTTGTGTAGCCATTTTAATATTGAAGATGGAAGAAAATATGCAACATTTTCAGCATATTATGCTTTATTATTGCAATACAGATAAAAATGCAACTGAAACACACACACAGAAAAGATTTGTGCAGTGTATGGAGAAGGTGCTGTAGCTGACTGAACGTGTCAAAAGATGTTTGCAAAGTTTCGCGCTGGAGAGGTCTCACTGGATGATGCTCCACGGCAGGGTAAACCAGTTGAAACTGGTAGTGATCAAATCGAGGTATGAATTGAGAACCATCAGTGTTCTACCACACAGGAGATAGTCAACATACTTAAAATATCCAAATCAATAAAGTTATTGGTGAAAATGAAAAATGTGTCTTTATTTTAAGGAAAAAAAACCTAAATGAACTTTTTGGCCAACCCAATACCATCACCCCTCTGGAAAGGAGCTTTAACCTGGTATGCACCTTAATTCCAGGAATCTGGAATTGCAAACTGATGGGTGCTTTTTTTTTTTTTTTAATTCTTGCCACATTTCCCTTGTTTACACCCATTTGTTGTCAGAGAGGTCATCCTCCCTCCACTAGACAATAAGTTTTTTTGAAAACAGACATTAGGTCAGATTCATCTTCATATTAATTCCATCCAATAAAATTTTCAAATACTGTATGTCCCATCCTTAGAATTTTTGAGTCTTTTTTTATATCTATTCCAGCTCCTTCCATGTTCATGTTTCCTTTACATCAGAGGTCAGCAAACTTTCTGTGTGAAGAACCAAATAAACATTTTAGGCTTTGCAGCCCTTTGCAATCTGTTCCAACTTCTCAACTTCGCCATTGTAGCATGGAAGCAGCCAGAGGCACTACGTAAATGCATAACCTTGGCTGTGTTTCAATAAAACTTTATTTATAAACACAGGGTTGAAGTTTGGTCCACAGGGTGTACTCTGTCCCTGGTTTATATACTAAGGCTTACAGTAGTTTAATATCTGTCTGCTATAGTATTCCATTATCTTTGACATTGATGGGGCTATTTTTATTGATTGATCTTTCCTAATTATGGATATGTCGTATTTCTCTGCTTTTTTGCATGTTTGATACTTTTTTATTAAATGCCAAGCACAGTAAAATTTACATTGCTGGGTGGTAGATTCTGTTGTACTCTTTTTTTCTTTTTTTGAGAGAGAAACATCAATTTGTTGTCACACTCTTCATGCACTCACCGGTTGATTCTTGCATGCACCCTCACCAGGGATCAAACCCGCAATCTTGGAGTATAGAGACAACTCTCTAACCAATTAAGCTGCCTGGTCAGGAATATATTCCTTTAAATAGCAGTGGGCTGTTTGTGTGTGTAGTTAAGTTACTTGTAATCAGTGTAATCCTTTCAAGCAAGACTTGAAAAGATCTTGCTTGAAAAGACCAAACTGATCACAAGTAGCAGGGTTTGGGTCCAATGCAGCCTTTAGTTTAGGGTTAACTTTTCCCACTAGTAAGGCATTATTTTGAGAATTCTACCCAATGCCTGTATATTATGAAGTCTTTCAACTCTGACAGGTAGAAACTATTCACAGCCCTTTCTGAACTCCAGGTGGTTCTTTCCTGCTCTTGAGGAGTTACGTCTCGCACATGTGCAGATTGATATTCCAACAAAGATATAAGGGACCCCTCTGCATAAACAATAGGGCATAAACTATTGGACTGCAAGTTGGAGAACTAATAAAAGAAATGATTGTTAACACAAGGGGTTAAAAATGATCTGGCAAGCCATGAGCAAAAGACAGCATGAAATCTCCTTCCTTTTTTTCCACAATAATTTTTTTCTTGATCTAGTATGTGTCAGACTTTGTGATTAATGTTAGAGCCACATTGTCCTTCCCCTCAAAGAGATTTCAGTATAGAGGAAGATTTGGACATAAATGCATTAAGGCATAAGGCTTAAGAATCAGGAGGATGCCCTATGTTCATTGCAGTGTTATTGACAATAGCCAAGATTTGGAAGCAGCCCATGTGTCCATCAGTAGATGAGTAAATAAAATGTCTTGGTACATTTACACAATGGAATGCTACTCAGTTGTCAAAAAGGAGCTCTTACCCTTTGCAGCTGCATGGATGGACCTGAAGAACATTATGCTAAGTGAAATAAGCCAGTCAGAGAAAGACAAGTACCATGTGATTTCATTCTTATGTGGAATCTGAATGAACTAAAAGGCAAAATAGTGGCAGACTCATAGATGGAGAGAAGGATATGGGATAACCAGCTGTCAGGGTGGAGGTGGGTGAAGGGGTAGAAGGATTGAGCAAAAAAGGAAAAAAGAGAAAAACTCATGGACAGGGACAACAGCGTGTTTATTGCCAACAGAGGGGGCTGGAGGGAGGTAAAGGAGGCTATTAGGGGGCATAAATGGTGCTGGGCAGAGACTTGACTTAGGATAGTGAACACAAAATACAGTGTACAGAAGATGTGTTGTAGAATTGTGCACCGGAAACCTGTATAATTTTGTTAACCACTGGCACCCCAATAAGTTCGATAAAAAGGGGGAAAAGAATGAGAAAGGTGTAAGTACTGGAGTGGCAAGTGGCATCTGCAGATGGCAGCTCTCTCCCTAAGCGGCGCCCTCCGATCCTCACCAATTCTAACCATCTTGGTCTCCCTGATCTTTGATCTCTCTCCTCTACTGATGGAGTCTATTTGGTCCCCTCTTCCTGAATGTTGGCCTGGATACTGCCTCCCGACAGTGAACCGGAGCAATTGTAGACCTTACCTTGGTTCCCTTCTTTTGTGGATCAAAATCCTGAGCTGCCTGTAATGTCTGAAAACCGCTCTTTTACATATTATGTCCATTTTTCTAGTTGTTCACTACAAAAGAAGGGCAATTCCCATAGCACTTAATCCTTTATGAACAGAAGCGAAAGTCCTAATCAAAAGGATTGAAATGCTAATGGGAATCATTTCTCACAATGTGATTCAATTTTCTATAAGCATTCTTCACTTAAAGAAGCACTAAACCAATAAAGCCTTTGGTTTGTCCCTGTTTCTGGAATTGACAGTGTATTTGACTTGGCCCTTGGGACCCCTCCCCTGTGCCTCCCCTCCCCCGTTGCCCACAGCCACACCTGCCCAGGTGACCTAGAGGACATCCTTCTTCAGTAACACACTTCATCAGGATCAGAACTACCACCAACTCATCTTGGGAGCTCAAGCAGCATTGCCTTTTCTTACAGCATTAGTTGTCATACTTTATAAGCAACTGAAACTTTTTACCCCCAATCCTCCCCTCCATTTTATATTTTATTTATACTTAACATTTTTAAAGTCAATCACAACAGTGAGACTTCTCTGAACACAAAATTTTAAATTTAGGTCACAGTTCCAGTTTTACGTCAACCTAGTGCAAATATTAAGTTTTTGACGGCTTGACTCTCAGTCTTTAGATTCTCTATAGTTAAGTAAAGATGGAAAAAGAAACATCACTGCACAATATCAAGATTAACTAAAATGTGTTGTGTGGGCTGTGTAAGACTTTAGCCTCTACCCCTTCTGAGCATTTCTTTCATTTCTGGTCATTAAGGAACAAATAAGCCAGTCTCTTTGGTCTTGGGTCCCTGAGATATTGCTGCCAAGTATCAGGATCCATGCTGGGTTTTTTGTTTGTTTGTTTTTTGTTTTTTTAAATATATCTTTATTTCTCAAACTCGAAGCTCTATTTCATCAAGTTCTTATACATTTTGCATTGACAAGGGATTTTACCTGCTTCACGTAAGAAGGTCAGTGGCCATTACACCAAAGAGGAAAACTCACGCATCCTAGTAAATTAATCTCAAAGGCTATGCGAATCTAAAATAACAAAAGCTTCCAATTTAGTCTAATGAGTACTGTACTTTCCAACTGTATTAATTTGGAAGTTAATGGATTAGAAAAAAAATCTTAATTTTTCTAAAGCAGATTTTTTTTAACTCATTTAAAAAGACACACAGGAGCAAAAATTTCTCTGAGCCTCTCTACAGAATCAGATTTTAGAGTCCTGGCTGGGTAGTTCAGCCGGTTAAAGCACTGTCCCAATACACCAAGGTTGTGGGTTTGATCCCTGGTTAAGGTGCCTCCAAATCAAGCAATGAATGCATAAATACGTGGAACAACAAATAGATATTTTTCTCTCCCTTCCCCTCTCTCTCTAAAAATTAATAAATGTTTTTAAGAAGATTTTAGAAAGGGTGGTGCCTCATAATTAGAGTCTGCCCTGCCTGCCATGCCACTACGCTCATTTCGCACGGGGGAGAACCATGCCAGAGGGAGTACCGGGCTTGCCCGGTCACCCAGCTAATTTGTAGGCAGAAGAGTCTTCCATGGGCCTGTGGGAATCCATCAACTTAGCAAACTCTGGAAGAGTACCCATGCATGGCTTCTAAATTAGCCTGAAGTTTTTAAGGCTTAATTCAGTTCTCCCTAACTTAGCTCCACAACGCAAGGGACTTACAAAATTCTTTTAAAGGCTAGAAAAGAGTGAAAACTAGACCCATCTTTTGGATGTTGACAAAGAAGACTTGGTCTACCAACTCGCCATACACCTCTACATTCTAGGGAGAAGAATCCCCAGGCAGAACACCCTGTCTCCCCTCCTGGTTCAAGCATCCTTCTCAAGGAGCCAGCATTCACGACCGGGGCGGCGGCGGCAGCCCCTGTGGCCTCGTGTGCTGGCTGGGTACATGCCCAGCTCTTCTCTCCTGGGACAATAAAAGGAATGGTGATGGAATAAAGGGTACCAGCCACTCAACTCCCCTCCGCGAGCCACAGTTTATAATAGTTTCCTGGAACCTCAAAATGGCAGTTAGAAAACAGGCTCCAATGGTCCCCCATTCCCTGAAGGATAAGATTTACCTGTTTTTAAAGATTGGGAGCAGGTATTTTCTGCCTGCTTCGTAGTAGGCTTCTCCAAAGAAACTGAACCAATAGAATGTGTGTATATACACAAAGATTTCTTATAAAGAACCAACTCGTGCAATTAGAGAAGCTGGCAAGTCCCACATCTACAGCATGGGCTGGCAGACGCACAGCCTGGGAGAGTCACCGTGGGGAGGAAGGCCAGAGCCGCTGCTAGAGAATCCTCTTGTTCAGGGAGGCCAGTCTTTTTGTTCTATTCAGTTTTGTTCCAGTCAGTCTTCTACTGACTGGAGGGGGCCCAGCCACGTCATAGAAGGCAATCTGCTAGCTCAGAGCTTACTGATTTAACTGTTAGTCTCATCCAAAGACACCCTCAATGTTGACACATAACATTAACTGTCACAGACATCACGGGACCTTGAACCAAAACTCCTCTAGGGATGGCCTTGACTTAGGGTCATCCTTGTTCTCAACCCCTGTTCCTGCCCGCTTTGGCGTCCAGAGCTGCGGCGCAGTTGCCCTCACCTACCACCTCCCCAGATCCCACAGGGGCAGGCAGCTGAGCTCTTGCCTCTGCCACCCGACCGCCCAGGGACCCCTAGGGATTTCTATGAGGAGGCTTCTCACTGCATCCAGGGTAAAGTTCAAACTCAGCATGTTTTGGAGGCATGTCATAATTTAGCTTCTGTCTAAATCTCTGGCAGTCATGTTAACATGAGTGTCACCAAATACTTCCCCGGGACAGGCCAAGCTTTCTAGAGCCCTTAGGCCTTAGCACAAACTATTCATTAGCAATGAGAGCCTTCCTGCCCAAGGTATAATAACCACAGACCAACTTCCACAGCGTGGCCTGGGAGAAACGCAAATGTGTGCTCTGCCCTGAAGGAGCTGAATCTCTGGGGTGGGGCCCGGAAATCTGTGCTTTAACCGGTTCTCTGCTTGATTCTGATACACACACGGTAGCGAACCACTAGGCTAGAGCATCCTCCTCCTTTGCCCTTCCTCTCTGTGGTCATATACCATTGCCAGGTTCTTTTTGGTAAATACCAGGGGCCTCTAATGGGCAGAGGCAGACAGGATTCCAGGCCTCCTCCCTGTGGCCCTGCCTGTTCTCTGAGGCATGTTACACTGAGAGCAGGTCTCAGTGAGTTGGCTACCTGTATAAACATTTCTTTGCAGGCAGTACAAACACACAGCCTCCACCTGTCCAGAAGCTCAGTGAGCTGCCCATTCTATCTTTTTAAGCCAGTGTTCTTAACCTTGGATGGACATTAAAAGCACCTGGAGCTATCTTAAATGCCCAGTGACTGGGGTATACCCCAAGCTAATTAAAAAGGAACTGGGGAAAGAAAGGGTGAGATTCAAGTTTTGGGGGGTTTTGTTTTCTTGGAAGCTCCCCAGGGGATGCTAATGTGCAGGCAGAGTCAAGAATGATTGTTTTAGGTCCTCCCACAAACACCTGGCTTGAAAAATATCAGTTCCAAGGAATTGCAAAAACATGTAGGCTTTCCTCCCATCAGATAACAAACTCTTCCTGAGGAGGTGGGTGGAGGTGGGAGGAAGAATTCAAAACTGAGAGTTCCAGGCATAGAAGGCTCCCCTGCTGAAGCAAGTGGGAAGGGGTTCCTTGTCAATCTTTCTACCAGCTAGGGATCCCTAATTTTATTTATTTTTATCGTCGCATGAGGACATTTTTTCATTGCTTTTAGAGAGAGAGAAGAAGGGGGAGAGAGACAGAGAGACAGAGAGACAGGTGAGAAATATCCATGGGTTGCCTCCTGTTGGCCTGGACCTGTGATCCAGCCTACAACCTAGGTATGTGCGCTGACTAGGGATGGAACACAGAGACTTTTCCATTTCCAGAGACACTCCAACCAACTGAGCCACACGAGCCAGGGCTGGAGTTCGCGAATTTCAAAAGTGCTGTACCCTTAAGTGAATTAATGCACCCTTTCGTGTAGCTTTAGTATGATGCTTGAAGCCATCCCAAAAGTATACAGCCTTTCAATTCACTTTTCTTTCTTTTCTTTTCTTCTTTCTCTCTCTCTCTTCCTTTCTCCTTTCCTTCCTTCCTTGCTTGCTTTTTTATTGAATTTATTGGGGTGATTACAATTTCTAACAATCCATCTTTAGACAGATTGGGGTACATCTCCAGTATTAACTCACCACCCCTGGGGTGTATATTAAATCTAGTTTCACATGCACATCACACTATGTGTGTTACAGTATATATAGGGACTATGAGAAAGTCTTCTCTCTTTTTTTTTAAGATTTTATTTACTTATTTTTGGAGAGAGGAGAAGGGAGGGAAAAAGAAACATCAGTTTGTTGCCTCTGGTTTGTGCCTGGACTGGGGAACCATCCCACAACCAGGAACTGAACCATCAACCTTTTGTTGTACGGGATGTTGCCCAACCAACTAAACCACACCAGTCAGGGCATAAAGTCTTCCTTTGACTGTCACGTCCTCCAGGAAGGCTTCCCTGACCCCACAGACCCCGTAAGTTGCCCTCCTCTGCTTGGGGTCACCCTGAGCTTCCCCAATCATGTCGGCTAGATGGTGGGAGGTTGGCATCTGATAACTTTTCTCTTCCTTGTGCCAAATTCTGAACCCCTTAAGGATGGAAACAGTGTCTTCCTCACTATTGTATCCCCAGCACCTACCATAGTGCCTGACACAACATGAATGTTAAAATATTTGTTGAATTGAAATATCTGTCTAGCCAATGTGCCAAGGGTGATTTAAAAAAAAATCTCTCTCTACAACTGGCTTTGCAATGCCTTTTTTAAAGGATGTATTTATGGGTGGATAGCAGGATGTGAGCATGGATAGATGTGAGATAAAAACAAGTCTAGTAAAATGTTAATGGCAATCTTGGTGGTGGATGGTTCTCTCAAATTTTTCAACTTTGCTGTGTGTTTGAAATTTTGCATAATAAAATACTGGGGGGAGGGACTCAATGACTCTTTGCAACAATCCTTCAGGATAGGTATTATTGTTCCCACTGTTTACAGAAGGGGAAATTAAAAATCAGATAAGTTAGAAATCTGCTCAGTATGTCACCACTGCCGAAGTAGTATTCACACCGTCTCTGCCAAACCACCTCCCCATCCATCAACTGGAATGCAGACCCCACGGCCAGACAGCCCAGTTCCGTCCCCATCTGAACAGAACTGGGAAAGACCACTGCAGAAGACTGGGCTCCGCAGGAGGACATATCCGTCTCCTTAGGGGGCTAGAGGACCACCCCTCCTAGCTTCCAAAAGTGTCCTGACTCAGTGGACAATTCTCTTTCCTGAAAGGCCCCGCTGCCACACCACAAGCTTCATGAAGCCATTACATGTGGTTGGTTGGTAGCTTGACAGGACAAAGATGCATCAAATAAATGCGGCTTAAGGATCAGAGCGGGGTGGATGGGGTAAACAAACAACCGGTTCGAAACCTAACTGTGACTTCCCTCTCACAGCCTCAGAGTTTTGTGTCGGTAATTGAAATATAATTACTCCCTTTTTCAAACCATTCCTCGATCACTGGCTTTCTAGCCACGCGTGGGGATTCTACCCCGGGAGGTTTTGCCAGGCGTTCGGCTTGCCGCGTACTGGTGAGCACAGGACACATGGTTCGTTGGCGGGTTGACCTCTTTCACCTGCAGAGGCTAGAAATGGAATCCGGACGCTGGGTCACGTGCAGCCAAACTTGCTTCCTTCCCGCTAGGCGCCTCCGCAGCCAGCCACGTCCAGCCGCAGTCTGCAAGACCGCAAACGACCGCGCGGGGGCGCACGAGAGATGCTGCGAGTGTCTAGCGCCTGCAATGGACGGCTGCGCAGCAGGGGGGGAAAATGTTCACTTAGCTGTGTTCTCAATGAGAACTAGACGGGGAGAAGAGAGATGGAGAGCGAGGACCGAGTGGAGTGAAGGCTTGTATGACCGGCAATGAGTGCCAAACCTCAGAATGTTGGCGCTTCCACCTGACAAAGTTGTTAACAGTACAGAAAGATGAACCTAATCCTCTTAGCTGTTGGTGGTCTGGTCCTACGACCAGGATCCTTTGCTTTCTAATCTCCGCTTTTCCATTAACCAAATTGGATCAGTTTGGCCCTTGACTTTGATGTGTGATGATTTCGGGGATTGGGCATGGATTTCAGTACCGAAGTGCTCCCCACCCTCCTCATCCTTCCCCCTTCCAGGACCTGCATTCTGGAGTCTTGTTGTTGGAATTTATAACATTATTGTGTATTTTAAATAAAATTGCTATTGTAAGATACACTTAGAAAGGGCCAGAAGACTTAGCAGTCATTCAAATTGATTTTTTAAAGAAGTGTGACATACAATAAGACTTTCAATTACTCATGTAACATTTATTAAGGGCTGACTATGTTAGGTTCAGGAGGTAGAGAAGTAAGACATATTCCCTTCCTTTGACTTGCTTCGTCTAAAGAAGAAGCAGATAAAGAAACGACAATTGTTGGGAAGGCAGAGACAAATGTATTTAAAAAGTAAATAAATTAATTAAAAAAAATAAATTCATCTAAAATAAAAATAAAAAATAAAAAAATTAAAAAATTAAAAAAAAAAGAAAAAGAAACGACAATTGCAATAGAGAGAGGTGATGCTATAATGGAGGGGAGCATAGGGCGTTACGGAAACACAAGCACAGAGTCCAGGGTTATGGAACCTGCCTGCAGAGGCTGCAAGAGCAGTGAGAGGTAGCCAGGTGGCCAGGCGAAGGGGCACCTCAGAGTGGAACGGCGCAGTGTCCAGGGAGGAGAGTAGCATTTTCAAAGTGGGAGAGGTGAGTTCAGCATACCACCAACAGTCAGGTGCAGTCGGAACAAAAGGTGTGAGAGATGGGAAGACATGTGACCGGCCAGACAGGCAGGGGCCAGGTCAAGAAAGACCCTACCTTCTAGGCCACCTGACAGAGTCTGGGATTTATCCTTTCAGCCACTGAGATCATTTAATCTGGAAGAATTTTGTGATTAGATTTTTCCCTTTTAAAGAAATCACTCTAATAATGGGTGAAGAACAAGGTTTGAGGGGGCCGGGAAATCTTAACATGCTTGCACCTGTGTTCAAATGATTCCCTCACTCCTCTTTGAGGTCAGTGGGCATACAAAATGGGGGTGGCGGAGGTGACAAACTTACTCGCTGTGAGTGGGTAGGCTGGCTGGGAGTCCACCAGGGAATAAGATTCAAAGCATAAGAGGTCCCTCAGAAAAGGGACACATGGGTGAACAAGCCAGATAAGATCCATGACCTCTTAGGGTTCATATTCTGCAGTTACAGCACAGGAACCTGCAAAAGGAAGGAAAGAACAGGAAACCCAAGGAGCCTGCTGTTAGAGCTCACCCCTCCTGCTTACTTCTGACTGTAGGGTTGCTATGATTGACTGGAAGAGGGAATGAGTTGGGAGGGGAGTGTGAATTATGCTGAAAAAGGAAAAGGATTTAAGCTAGTAGAACTCTGCTCGAAGCTTATTTCTGAGAGATATTCTGTGAGCCCTGTAAATCTGTTCACTCTCTGGCTTCTCCATCTCAATAAACAGCTGCACTTCTACCTAGCTGATCAAATCAAGGCCTCAGAAGTCACCCCTCAAATCTAAACCAGCCACCAGAAATGTCGATTCTATTCCTAATGCATGTCAATGAGGTGTCCAATTTTCCCCATCTCCAGAACTACCAGCCTGATCCAGACAACCGTCATTTCATGCCTGGAACTACTTCTACCTGCTCTCCCAGGTTTCACTCTCTCAGCCTTCATTCAGACCCCATAGAATAGAATGATCTCTTTTTTTTATTATTATATTTTATTGATTATACTATTACAGTTGTCCTGATTTTTTCCCCTTTTGCCCCCTTTCTGAGCTATATAGCAATCTGAGATGGCTGCTACTTGTGCTGGGCTTGGAGATTCCCAGGTGAAGCCAAGCTGTGAATCCAGGCTGGCTGCTGTTAGTGCCAGGCCTGGGGTCTCAGTGAGGCCAGCTGCTGCTTGTTCGAGAGAACTTAGGAAGTTGTGCAGCATATGCCAAGTCATTCATTTGGAAAATCAGGTTGGGTGGTCCTGTGAGTTGGGTGGGGCGGAGTGTCTGGGGATCTCCAGGGCGGGTCACACAGTGTTAGCCAGGTTGATGGAGCCTGCCAGCTCTCTGGGAGGAGGGTTTAGAAAAAGGGGTGATGTCCTCTGTTCACCTTGATGCCTGACACTTCAGTTCCTCCTTGTATAACACTGGTGCCTTTCAAGCTGCCACCTCAGCACTGGAGCTCAGAGGGAGTGGGTCTGAGAAGGTGAGTCTGTTTTGGGGGTCTTGAAGAGGAACTGCTTGGGTTTCTAGCAGTTTCTTCCACTGATGCAGTCCCCACTGGTTTTTGCTGCCAGAAGTTGCAGGGACTTATCTTCCTGACACTGGAATTCTCAGCTGGGGGCTTGGTGTGGGGCTTGGACTCCTCGCTCATGAGTTATCCACCCCTCCTGAATTTTATCCACCACACGTGGGTGAGAGACCAGCCCACTCCGTGTCTGCACCCCTCCTACCAGTCTGGATGGATGTGGTTTCTTTAATTCTATAGTTGTCAGACTTCCATTCAGCTTGACTTCTGACAGTTCTGAGTGATGATTGTCCTATATTTTATTGTAATTTTGATGTGGTTATGCGAGGAGGCGAGCCATGGCTGCCTATGCCGCCATCTTCACTGGAAGTCCAAATGATCTTCTTGAAATGTTAACAAGACCTTGTAACCTCCTCCCCATGCCTGCTTCACACCCTTCATTGACCCTGGAATAAACATATCCAGCCACTGTAACCTGGCCCAGAGTCTGTTTCACCCACCTCCCTTGCTTACTAAGCTCTCACAACCTTTCCGTTCTGGCCCCAAGTCCTGCCCCAGGTCCTGCACTCAAGTTCTTCCTCTCATTTTTGGGCCTGGCTACTCCTCCTCATCCTGCAACTCTAGACGCGACTGTCACATTCTCAGAGGGGCCATGCATGACACCGCCGTAATCTAATACCCCCTCCTCATCCTGTTATTATTATTTTAATATTAGTATTCAGTTCTTGGCCTTTATAACACTTATAACAGTATATAATTATGCATTCCCTAGTGTTTTTATTTGTTGATCATGTGGCTCACCCACTAGATTGCAAACTGAATAAAGGCAGGAACCATGACTGTCATTTCACTTTCACCGTTCAGTTAGCATCGCGTCAAAGTACTGATATTTAAAGTCCTTCTGGGTCCTCCAGAGTTAAAGCCTTTCTCTGTATCTCGCCTTGGTATCACACAGAGACATTATTTAGCGATTATGTGCAAGGACTCTGGAAGAGCAACACCTAGGTTCAAACCCTGGCTCTCAGGACAAGTTACTCTTACATCCTCATCTGTAAAAGTGGAGATGATGATAACAAGAATAATATCTACTTCACAGGATAACATAACATAACATAGGATGATTAAATGAATTAATATATATGTAAAACAGAGCAGTACTTGATACATAGTAAAATTAGCTATTATTACTATATCTGTACCTTGTGCATTGGTTTATTAGTGCATGGATCATTTCTTTTTGTAATTGTTTTCACATCTACACCACTCTTTAGATCGGATCATCGCTTGCTTCATATCTGTGGGGTAGACACAGTGCCAGGCCAAGTCAGCATTCAATAAATTGGACTCAACTTGGGATAGGACATAGCATTCAGTTACGTGAACTGTATATTAGAATTTTTTTTCTCACCATACTTTCCTATTATTCTAACCTCTTCATTAAAATTAAGCTAATAATGAATAGCAAATCATGAAAATCCAGTATTTTTTTTAAGCTTGGGGAAAAGGGAAAAAGAAAACAAAGAACACCATAAGAAAGTATGTCCTGGCTGGTGTGGCTCAGTGGACTGAGTGCTGGCCTGCAAACTAAAGTGTCGCTGATTTGATTCTCAGTCAGGGCACATGCCTGCGTTGCGGGCCAGGTCCCCAGTAGGGAGCGTGTGGGAGGCAACCACAGACTGATGTTTCTTTCCCTCTCTTTCTCCTTCCCTTACCCTCTCTCTAAAAATAAATAAATAAAATCTTAAAAAAGAAAGAGAGAGAGAAGAAAGAAAGAGAGAGAGGGAAAGAAAGAATACGTAGAGAGGACATATCACTTGGGTTGCAAAACTCCATTAAACAGTTGAAAGTATAACCTTAGAGACTATTACGTTTGTGGAGGAACTGACTTCTTTCATCTACACAATTTCATGTTTTGAAAGTTCTGGCTAATGTATTAAAACAAGAAGTAATGAGATGGCAATGTTATCCGAATCAAACTGTACCATTACATTATCATTCCCATTATATCCTAAGGCAATAATCAAAATCACATGCAAAGATTAACATAAATGGATGGTCATACCAGTACCACACTACCCTCTATTTATTATAGAAAAACAGCCTAACGGTCCTGCAGTAATCCCTTTGGGAACATTCGAATACCACAAGGCACAGAGCCACACATGGAAAATGATACAGCCACTACAAACCATATATTCAAAGAAATTTTTGTGCTGGAAGCACAAAACTCAAAAGACGTAAAAACAAGATTATAAAATGGTGTTTTTCTCTAAGATTGTGTGTGAATTTAATTTCCATCTTTATTGTTTCTGTACTTCCCAAATTTTTATACTTTAATGAAAAAGCATTTTCTTTTGTAATCATAAAATGATTTTTAAAAACCAATTACTTATGCCCTGGCTGGTGTCACTTAGTGGATTGAGCGCTGGCCTGTAAACCGAGGGGTCACTGGTTTGATTCCCCGTCAGGGCACATAACTCGGGTGCAGGCCAGGTCCCCAGTGGGGCACATGTGAGAGGCAACCACACGTTGGTGCTTCTCTCCCTCTCTTTCTCCCTCCCCTCCCCTCTCTCCAAAAATAAAAATAAATAAATAAAATCTTTTTTAAAAAAAGCAATCACTTGCTTTACATTTTGGCCTTTCATCATTTTTACTGTTTCTCTGAGTGGTTCACATCGGAATCCTGTGCAAGCAGGTGCACACTTAGGAATCAGGGTCTACATTTTAACCTGGCTTCTCAGGTGAGTCTTCAATGACACACGCTGGAATTTGCGGAGCCTCAATTCAGCAACTTACGAAGAAAGAGAAAAACCTGTGTTTAATATTAATGAAAAATGGGTCTTAAGAAAAAGCTACTCACAGTCATGACCAGAAGATGGCACATGTTTTCCATTTACCTGATTCATGAGTCGTTGAAATTGTGTGTTCAAAATAAATCATTTCATCTCACTAGGTAAATCCAGAACAGCATCTCCACTATAATAGTGACTAGAATATTAAATAATGGGTGGGATTAGGCGTCCTGTCTCCATAGAAACCACTCTTTTTCTAGAGAAAGATGATTAGATTTGGGTATGTCCTTTGGGCTAGAATGGTACTACACCCAAAGGAAAGCTCTAACGGACTCCTTGTTTTATCGTCCCTGGAAAGTCAGGGCCAGCAGTGAGAATAGAGTAAGTCTCTGTGGAATTTAGGAGTAACAGGAGTGAAAAGGAAAGAGAGATGGTAATGGAAAAAATACAATAAAGATTAAACTTAAAAAAAAAAACAAACCGGCAGGGGGTGGGGAGAGAGTCTCAAATCCCAGGGCTCCTAGATTGTTGATCCACCTCACCAGTTCTCTTCCTTTACTTCTGTATTTAGACAAGCTAGTAAAGCCAGGACCAGGGGAACAGGGAAACTGAGACAGAGTTATACAGCTAAGCAGTTTACAACCATCCAGTGAGTCTTGTTTTCCCTAACCAAGGACACTTAAGAGTAAGTGGTTTATACTTCTCTCTCAGGGTATGGATAACAAATCCAATTAGTGCCATTTGTGCCCACCACACCCAAGGATGAATCAAGCCAGGGGAATAAACCTCATTTGGGTGCAGCAGCGTACAGCTGATGAATATTCTATTGAGATCCTCCCTAAGGCCTCTCCTAAGAGAGCTCACCTTTTAAAAAAAAAATTCTTTAACTTTTTTATTTTATTGTTAGAAGGAAAGACAGGGAGAGAAACATCCATGTGTGGTTGCCTCTCATGCGCTCCCTACTGGGGACCTGGCCCACAACCCAGGCTTGTGCCCTGACTGGGAATCAAACCTGCAACCCTTTGGTTCTCAGGCCGGCACTCAGTCCACTGAGCCACATGAACCAGGGCTAAAATTCTTGCCTTTAAGAAAACAGATAAGAACTCTCAAACTTGGGGTGGTGAACACAATACAGTACACAGATGGCTTATTATTAGATTGTACATTTGAAACATAAATAATTTTATTAACTGACTTCACCCCAATAAATTCAATAAAAAAAAATACTCAAGACAAAGATCCAGAGCAACCTCTCTCTGGAACATACCCACACCTTTCTTCCCTTTCAGGCCAGCATCTTTACTTTTCTCTCCTAAACTGTATGTCCCCAGCCAGCTTGCAAGCAGGGGAGCAATGGGCAGCAGCCCCTCGTCCTGGGCTAACCCCCTGAACCTGTGTCCAAGGCCCCCACTCTTCTGACTTTTCAGTGAGCTGACAGCAGTCCCACCTTGGCCCACTGCTTCCGTACAGTGTTCCTAGGGAGCCAGAGCAGAGCCCTGTTGCTTCTTCTACACTAAGTCCTTCCTTTGTTTCACTGTCCCCAGCCATTATAAGCATACTCTCAAAGTCACCTGGACTCGTATTGTGAAATCTCTCCCACACAAAGTCAAGAACCCACACCGACCAGCTGGCCCGAGGCAGAGCAGCTCTGGCTGGTCCCTTTCCTGTGACAGTATGAGTCCTAGCATCAGAGGGCACTGGAGGCAGAACCCACAACCTTGGCACCTCCACTGAGAAAGAGGTAAGTAGGTACAGGAGCACAGCACCCATAAAAATGCACAAAATGCCTTGTCTTTCAAGACTCAGCCCCCTATTACATCTTCCAAGAAACCTTTCCCAGACCTGCCCTGCAAGATTGGCTAATGGCTTTCTCCGCCACTCCTAGAACCCATTGTTTACCCTTATTTTTCAGTTAGCATGTATTATACCTAATCTGTTTACAAGAGCTCTCCTGCCTAAGAGATGCTAAGCTATGAGGTACTAGTAGTAGGGTATCAGCCTCTCCTTTCCTACATATCAGCGATAGACTGGAGGGGAAAATATCGTTCACAGTAACAATGAAAGAATTATTACCCAGGAATAATATTAACAAAAGTTTAAACAGATGATATTCACAACATTAATAGCAAACATTTATGGGAGGCTTACCATGCCCTAGGCACTATTCTAAGCATGTTTTACTTAATCAACAAGCTATGAAGTAGGTATGCTAGTATTTCTCGTTTTACAGAAAACAGAAGTACAAAAAGGTTAAATAACTGGCTAGATGAGATTTCATCTTCATTGCTGCAAAGCATGAATATACTTCTTCCCAATTTCTTTTTTTTAATATATATATTTTTTTATTTATTTGTTTGTTTTTGGTGGAGGATGGAGAAACACAGGGACAGAAACATTGATGTGGGAGAGAAATATCCATTGGCTGCTTCTCACATGCCTCCGACCAGGGACCTGGCCCTCCACCCCTGCATGTGCCCTGACTTGGAATTGAACCGGTGACCTTGTGGTCACAGGCTAGTGCTCAATCCACTGAGCCACACCAGCTGGGGCCCCCCATTTTTTAATTTTTTTATTTTGTTTCTCTTAAAAGACCCCATTCTTGGCTGGACTCAGAAGCTCTCAGAGAGGACAGTCTCTTGGCAATCTGTTTCTGGCATTTTTTTTGGCCTCCTTCATCCTCTTAGCCAAAAGTTGTACATATTCTGCAGCCTCTTCTTTATTTTTCCTAGTACGTTGTTTCCTCAGAGCCGCATGTCTGTGTTTTGCTCCGTGGAGGGACACGCGGAGGAACAAGACGCTGAATGTTAGGTGCTTTGGGCCTAGGCTTCTTACCTTCTTTGTTTAGGGGCTTTCTCACAGCACATTGGCAGACATCGTGTCCTTTAGAGAGGCTGAAAAATTTGCGGAGTCTGCCAGCTCTTTTGGGCCCCAGGCGACGAGGCACAGTAGTGTCAGTGAGACCACGAATATCTTTCTCCGCTTCTTTTACAATGACCAAAGGGAGAACACTGAGATGGGCATCCACAGTGCAACCCCAGATTTGCGCTTTCACTCTCCACTCCTCCTTGGTCTGTAACAGGAATGCCCCTTGCTCTGCAGCAGGCGATCACAGCCACGGGTCAAGACACCCTGCTTCATGGGGGAGCCCTGTTTGTCTTTCCCACCACTGATTTGAACCACATAACCCTCCCATTCTGCACCCAGAGTGTCAGCAGCAACTTCTGTGGCCATACGGTTCTCATAACTGGTACGAAGTTTGCATTCATCAATTCACTTCAATGGGTTTTAGGCAGCCAGTGGCTGGGAAAGAGACGTTCAGCTTCATTTGGAAGTAGCCGACCGCCTCCAAGGCGCCCCCAAAAAGAGAAGACCCAATTGTTTTTTCATATGTAACTCAAATTTCATCAAAATTCTCAAGGAAGGAGCCCTGGTTGGTGTGGCTCAGTGGATAAAGTGCCAGCCGGCCAACTGCAGGGTTGCTGGTTCAATTCCTAGTCAAGGCACATGCCTGGGTTGTGGTCCTTGTCCCCATTTAGGGACGCATGAGAGGTGTCTCTGGCACCTTGATGTTTCCCTTTCTTCCTCCATTCCTCTACCTCTAAAAATAAATAAAATCTGTAATAAAAAAAAATTCCCAAGGAAGGAAAATTCACTGGCATGGAAAGTTCACTGACATAAAAAGTTCATTTTATGTCTGTGCATTAAAAAAAAAAAATCTGGAGGAAAAGAAAAAATCTGAAAGATATGTATCAAAATGTCAGGGGGAATATTTACTTCCTGCACTTTCTTGTTTTTAACAAACTTGTTGCCATGTGCAAGTATCACTGAATTCTAATCATTGAGAAAAGCATTTTAATTGAAACTGGAAAAGCTAGCTATCTGGCTGCCCGTTCCCTGCCAGACCCAATAAGGAGAGATAAGGATTGAATCTTTATGGGCGCTTTATTCAGATGGCCTGCGACCTGAGAAGACGCGAGGTTTGCACCCTAACAGACCATCTTAAATTCCATTCTAAAATGGCATTTTTTATTAGAACAAAGTGTAGGTAAGGGGTTTGGAATTCAGGGAGAAGTTAATTGGATTAGAAAAATGCAGCATTCTCGCCCTGGGCGGTGATCTCTAGCTGTGCCCCAGGCTCTGGTCTTTAGCTTTGTCCCAGGTGGTGACATCTCACGCTAGAGCACAATGGCTCAGGTACCATCTTGATTACTTGAGACTTCCTGAGGCACAAAGGTGGAACTGCTTCTGGTCTCCTGGACTCCAGGTGTGCCAAACCTTCAGTTCCTGAAACAATAGCTTTCTACATAACATTGATTACTAAACTTACTAGCTATTACCTGAAACTAAAATCTTCCAACATTTGAGCCCCTCATCATAAGGATCTGAAGTTCTCTCCGCACTGTGAAGTAGATACTATTTTGCCTACTTTATAAATTTTTAAAATGGAAGCACGGAGAGGTTAACTAACTTACCCAATGTCACACAGCTGGGAAAATAGTGGTCTCAACCCAACAGCCTGAACCTGCAGCCAGCTCTCTTGCAAGTAGGCATTACTGCATTCCAAGAAAACAAGGGCCATGCAAAGTGGAGTACCGTAATAGCAGAAGTCTCAGGGTGCTGGCACTCGGCGGAGTTCCTTGTGCAGGCTAGAGAGCCAAACAAGGCTTCTTCTTAGAGGAGGTGTCATCAGAGCAGAACTCGGAAAGAATGGTACTTGGCCCGTAGTAAGTGTATATACACTAACTGTATAATAAATGTATATATTTATTATGTAGTATATATTGCCATATGAGTTGTTTGACCTAGCAAAGAAGGTCGAATTGGGGTTAGGAAGGGCATTCCAAGCAGAATACATGCAAAGTGTGTGTCTCAGCCAGGGCTCCAAGCTGGTTTTCTTCAGCTACGACAAGACAAGAAATGTCTCTCCCTTTCAGGTATAGGGTGTCCTGGCAGGTGTCAAGAGTGTCAACTCGGTAATCAAACTGGAACCAGGCCAAGCTTTTATTCTGACAAGCCAGACAAATCTGAAGAGGTGTGCAAACTCAAAGATGAACTCGTGTCAGACAAGGAGCCGGCAAAATGCTCAGCCTGTTCCCCAACCCTCCTGGATAGTCTGCCCTCTATTTCCAAGGTCATTCTGGACTGTGTAGAGGGGATAGTGGTTTCCAAATACTTTTGCTCATATTTTTTTTTTGCAAAACACATTTTTAGGTTGATATCTAAATTTTTTAATCATAAGTTTAAATAGTTTTAAAAGATATATTTTCTAATGTTTTTAAAAATAATTTGAACACACCTTAAGTTTTTTTTTTGTTTGTTTTTTGGTCAAAAACAGATTTAGTTCCTCTATTTTATGGAAAGTGTTCTCCATAGACTCTAATTAGCAAAGCCTAACAGACAAATCATACTTCCTTTCAGAAAAAGTTGGACTTTATATGTCAGTTCAAATGATGGTGTTAAGGGACATCCTGGGGACTTTAATTCCCGATCCAACAGAGACAGGGAGGGAGAGTGACAAGGAAGATTGACCAAGAGAGTGAAGGGAGAGTGGACGAACGGGTGGGTAAGTGGACGGGTGGAGGGGTAGATGGGTGGGCAGGTGGCTAGATGGACGGGGACGGACGAATGGGTAGGTGGATGGATGGAGGGGACGGAGAAGCTTGTTGCCTGAATGAGATGAGATCTTTCATTATTTCTCATGGCAGCTTACAGGCTGGGCGTGGACATACTAGGGATTTATACCCGGAAGCAGGTACTGAGCAAATACCAGTTTTTTATACCAAAGGAATCATTGTATAAAGTGGGAAAATAAAGACTGAGAGCTAGGGGAAGATAAGAAAATAGAATCCTCATACCTCAGGTACCTTCTCAGGCAGATGGCTATTAGAGTAGACGCATATTGAAGCTGACACCCTGGAAACCGAGTCTGAGTCCCTTAAAACTATTCGGTCCCCATGGAGTGAAGTGGGAGTCAGGAGACTGTAGTTCCATGGCCTTTCTTTCAGTGTTTTCTCTCTCACCCTCTGGCAGCTCCCTGGTGGATGCTTGTGCAAAGGACTCAGCAACGAGACTGTCCAAGCCACAGGGAAATGGAAAATTCACAGTGGCCACTGACAGAAAGAGCAATTCACACACACTCTGTCCTTTTCGGCATCATACAATCCCTTGTATGGGTCTTTGTTCCTGAATCTTGGCCAAACTCCCTAGGCTTAACCTATTGGCCTCAAAAATAGGGAGCAGTTTGTTACCTACATCCTGATATCTCTAATAACTAGCTATGTAGTCTATTTTTTTTGCAATTAAGATGAGGACTACATCTCCCCTCAACTCCACTGATACAATCTCAGAAGAAAGAACAAGAAGGAACCATTCCGGCCTTGAGATACTCCTATTAGTGGAGTGAAGCAAATGTTTTTTCTTATAGCCAAGGAACTTGCAACAAAAACTGAAGATGTTTTTGGAGATGTACTATCACTAAGCATTCATAAGTTCTGGACATTGTAATTCTGACCATAATTATTTTGACCGTCTATTACTGATATATAAAATGAAGTATAAATTAAACTTCTCTTAAATTAAGTTCCATTAATATTATAAGTATTTTCAAACACTAGTTATAAATGGACAGAATAAATATTTTACATTGTCATTTTTAAATACTTGCTTATTCAGGCCACTTGCCCTCTGAAATCCCGCCGTGCCCCGGAGGCAGCAGGCGAAAGCCAGGAAACTCCTGGTGCCTGGCGACTACCAGCCAGCTCCGCTTCTTCCAACAAACAGGCCTTGAATGACCACTAAATTCAGAGCCCAAGGCTTAAATCTTTTCACCCAAAAAACTGTTAGTGCAGAGTGCTGGGAAATCTTACCCTTTTAAACACAGAATCACAGTACTCGTTCTTCCCCCCCCCCCGCCAGAGGGAATTGGAGGTAGGGAGTTAGTTGTTGAGCAGATACGGAGTTTCAGTCATTCAGAATGGGGAGGTTCTGGGGGTCAGTTGCACAACAATGCGCATGTAGTTGACAACATTGTACTGTATACTTGGAAATTATTGGGAGGGTGACTCTTATAGTATGTGTTTTTTTGCCACAATATCTTCTTTTAAAGAATCCTCATGAAACCATAAAGGCTGACATTTGTGCTGCCTGTCACTACCAGACCCAATAAGCAGAGACAGAAATTGAATCTTAGGGCGCTTTACTCAGTTGGCCAGTGACCTGAGAAGAAGGTAGGTTTGTGCCCTAACAGACCGTCTTACATTCCATTTCAAAGAGACCCTTTTTATAAGGAGAAGAAAAGTATGGCCAAGGGGTTTGGAATTCAGGGAAAAGGTTAATCAGATAAAAAGCTGCAGCATTCTTTCATCTGTTGACCAGTGATTCTTTACCTGTGTCTTGAGTGGTGATGTCTCACCCTGGAGCACAATGGCTCAGATACCATCTTGATGGCTTGCAGTTCTTCTGGAACACAAAGGTGGAACTGCCTGTGGTCTCCTGGAGTTAAGGTGAGTCATACCTTCAGTTCCTGAAACAATAGCCAAGGTCATTCTTTCACTGCTTCTAGAAAGGGAGAAAGGGAGAGGGGAAGTGAGATAGAGAAACATCATTGGCTGTGTTCCTGGACCAAGATCTAATGCTCAACCTAAGTATGTGCCCCGACCAGGAATGGAACCAGCAACATTTTGGTTGCAGGACAATGCCCCAGCTGACAAAATCACAGTACTCTTAATTATACTTAAAACAAAAGGAAGAGGATCTCTTAATAGCATCAAATATCCAGTCAATGTTGAGATTTTCTTTTTGCCTCCCTTTTTGTAAGTGCTTTTGTGTTTGAGTCAAGATCCAAATAAGCTCCATACATACTCATTTGATTCATATAATTGATGCTACTTAAGTCTCTTTTTTATTTTTTTTTAAAGATTTTATTTACTTATTATTTAGAGAGAGGGGAAGGGAGGGAGAAAGAGGGGGAGAGAAACATCAATGTGAGAGAGAAACATTGATCTGTTGCCATTTGCACATGCCCCCAACAGGGGACAGGGCCCGCACCCCAGGCATGTGCCCTGACTGGGAATCTGGGCATCGAATTGACCATCTTTCGGTTTGTGGGAGGAGGCCCAACCCACTGTGCCACACCAGTCAGGGCTTAAGTCTCTCTTAATGACTAAAAGATTGAAATTTGCCCCTCCCCCCTTTCCTGTTGATTTTTCACTTGTTAAAGAAACAAGGGCCCTGGCAGGTAGCTCAGTCAGTTAGAATATCGTCCCCAGACACCAAGGTTGTGGGTTCTATCTCTGGTCAGGTCACATACAAGAATAAACCAATGAATGCATAAATAAGAGGAACAAGACATCAATGTCTCGCTCTCTCTCTCTCTTTCAAACCAATAAATAAAATTAAAAAACAAAAGAACGAGGCCATTGGCCCTATATGGTTCCCATCATGCTGGGTGTCCTGCATCCCTACCACGTCACTTAGCATGCGGCTCCAGCTCAGGTATCTCCGCTAACCTGGAACTCACATCAAGTTTGATTTTTATTCCCTGCCAATTGATTCTGCCATTTAACTTAAATTGTTTTCACTGATGTGATTTTATTAATAATGCCTAAAAGGTAGAAGTAAGGGATTTTTTTCAAAAAGGCTGAGTATTCTTTGTTGATTCCATGTACACTGATTGGACACCGACCTGACACCAAGGCTTCACTGCCCATTAGCTGCATAACCGTGATCAAGGCAGCCTCCACTGAAGCCTTGCAAGTTGGGCCTGGGGAGCCCAAACACCCAGCACCGCAGAATCTCCGTCTCAGGATAGCTTGCTCAACTGCCCGGCCCACGCTTCTTATTTTGGAGACAGTTTGATAAACATTTATAAGTACAATGACTACCACCAGGTCTGATTTGACAAGAGAATTTTGTTCACTCATTCATTCCTTTATTTAACATGAGGGCCTATTACATACTAGTCATAATTTCAGGCACAGTGGATACATCAGTGAACAAGAAAGATAAAATTCTTGCCCTTATGGCGTTATAGTCCATATCCAGTGGAAAAGTGGAAGAAAAGCATAATAAGGACACACAGAATTGAACTGAATGGATAAGTATGGATTCTGATAACTGGGAAGCAAATAAAGAGGGTACTGTAATAAATCGTGTTAAAAAGGAAGAAAGAGAAAGAAAAAAACAAAATAAAGTCGCTTTTGCTTAAGCCAAGTCACCAAACCAAAGCTCACTAACCTAATTTCAGTTTCAGCCTTTTAAAGAAGAGAAAGTTTAAACCAAACACGCTGGAATTTCCTGATCAACACTAGTGAGGTAATTTTCGTGATAAAGTCCCCTACCTTCCCCTAATGCTAGGATTCCTTGCCTGAAATAATTGGCTCTTAATTTCTTCCTATTATTCTCTTTTTGCTTAAAAAACTTTCCATTTTGTACACCTTATCAGATCCCCCTTCAGATTGTTAAATGGGATGCTGATTCATGAATCTCTTAATAAAGCCAATTGGATCTTCAAATCTATTCCGTTGAATTTGTTCTTTAACGAGTGCAATGGAATGGGGTATGTGTGGCTCCTTTAGAAAGGATGGCCTAGAAGGCTTCTTAGAGAAGTGAATATTTCACTTGACACCTGAGAATGAAAAGCAGTTAGCTATGAAAAACTTGGGAAAATAGTTCTCCCAGGAAACATGCAGGGCAAAGGCCCTGAGGTAGGAACCTCAGTATTTCTGAGAAGCAGAAAGGAAGCTGTTTCTATTACAGGGAGTACTACTTACAGGGTTGAAGGGAGGCATCAGAATGGAATGGGGGGTTAGAATTTTTAATCAAAATGGAAGCCACTAAAGAAGTATTACACAGAGGAAAAGATTTCAGAGAGGCCAGAGGAGAGGCTAGAAGACTAGTTGGTTATTTCAGTAATTTAGCTGAGAGATGATGCTCAAACTAGGCTGGAGCCTTGGAGAGGCAGGTAAGGGGGACACATTCAAGGGCTTGGGAATGATTAAATGTGGACATTTGAGAGAAGAGAGGAATCAAGCGTCATCCCTGGGGTTACGGCCTGAGCAGTGGTGGTTCCATTGTTGAGAGGTGAGCCTGGAGTCAGGACCGGGTGTCGGGTGGGATCGGGCAGGTTCAGCCCGAGGCGAGGTGGAATCACAGCTGGGAATTGACGCTCAAGTGCCAGTCAGCAATGGCTCCAGGGCTGGATGAGAGTTCCTGAGGAGGGGACAGGGGAGTGCAGGTAGGGAGGGGATTGGGCCTAGGGACTCTCCACCGCCAACAGAGGAGGGGAGGAGCCAGCAAAAGGCTGTGAGTCAATTCTCACTCCTTCTTACGGCGTCTGCGTGCTCAGGTCGGGCTCCTTCTGCTCTAGGTAAGGCTGGCCGGAGTGGGGGCCGCGGGGTCGGGCGCCGCCTGGGGACCCCCCTCCCCCCGAGTTTTACAACTCGCTTCATTCCTCACGAGTAAGTGAGAAGGGTACCTTCCTAAACCTCCCCTTACCCGGACAGTGGGGATAGTAAAATAGCAGTGCCATGAGGGAAAATGAAGTCAAGGAAACGAGGAAGTACTTGAGCACTAGTTTTTTAAAAACAAGGGTGGGGAGGTGAAAATTTTCCTACTGTCTGTTGGCAAGAATGGAATAACGAAGAGCTTTGGAGCCAGGAGGACCTGGGTTTTCATCCTATTTCCACTTCCTAGTAAACTTTGAATTACATATTACGAGCTTTGCCTTAATTTCAGGCGCGGAGACACAGCTTTGAGAGGAGGAGACCAAGTCTTGCTCTGCAGAGACTCATCTTCCAGGCCAGGGACCCTCAGCGGGTAAGCAGCCGCGGCTTGGTAGCCGAGGGGCTTGCTGGCTGGAGAAGTGGAGGGTGATAGGAGGCAACGGTCTGGGTCAGTTTCCTGATTTTGACTACTTTATTCTGGCTGTGAAAGAGAATGTCCTTGTTTGCAGGAAATGCGCACTAAGTGATAGATAATGAAGACAGACCAGATTAGCAATTTATTCCCAAATGCGTCAAGAAATCTAAAGTGTTCTGCATTGTATCTGCAGTACTTTTAAAATTTTGTGATTACCTCAGATTTTAAAATAATTATTTTAAAAAATGAAGTAAATTTTTAAAATGAAGTAGGTGAAAGAGGGAAAATTGAAGGGGAAAAAGCATGGGTAATGATTATTAAAAATAAGTGTAAGTTTTCATCGGTCTTTTGGACCATACTTATTATTGCTTAAGAAGGCTGGTAATTAGTAAAATGTTAGTGCCATAAAATGGAAATCCCCACCACTTTAATGTAGCTACTTTGATTTTCACATATTGTGTTACTTGAAATTTTAAAGATCACAGTATTTTGTATGTTTTAAGTTGGCATTTCCTGGATTTTGTTTTCTTGATTTTAATTTTACTTTACTTTTCACTATATCATCACACAAATACGAGATATATAACATTTTGCTGTGCTAAATATTAAAATAAGTTTCTGGAACAAAAAGTGGAGAGTGAGTGGACGTATTTAGGCATTGATTTTTTTTTTTTCCTTTTTCAAAATTTTTTTTTATTTTTAGGGAAGGGAGGGAGAAAGAGGAAGAGACACTTTGATCTACCTCAGTCGGTTGCCTCCCGCCCCCCAGCTGGGCATGTGGCCCAAAACCTAGGCTTGTGCCCTGAGAACTGATGACCTTTCGGTTTACGGGCCAGTCCTTAGTCCACCCAGGGCTAGACATGGATATTTTAGAGCGAGCCAGGGAATTGACCTTTGCACTGATGAGAGGATGAGACTTGCCAGGGATAATGTAGGGATGGGGATCCTTAACCTTGCACTTTGGTAATCTGGCAGTCAGGTGTTATTAGCAGAATGCATGACTTTATCAACTAGAAACCATGGGTGTTTTCATTCTGCATTAGTTGTTGCAGGTGTCTTGAAACAGTTCTACACTCTCAAAATTAAAGTAGTTTAGTTTAGACCCATCAATCAATCTTGTTAAATAATAGGTTAAGATGTTCACACGCTCTGTATCAAGCTTACTATTTTAATAACTAAATTTAAATGCTAAATTCCAGTCAGAGATAAATAAATAAGCGGTCTATTTCTCACCCAAGATCCTAGATACCCCGAAATTCTATGCACCTCGGGTTGAAAATCCCAAATCAAGGTGGAAAACAAGGTTTTAAACATCTAGGCTGGAACAAAGTGTACAGGTTTCGGGTCAGGCTTAGAAGTTGTTAAATATGGTTTAGAAAAGAAAAACTTCCAGGCCTTCATCACTGCAGTGAGGAATTCTGATTTCTGTTTTAAGAAACTTGCTCTAACAATATTATAACAGGAGGGCGAACTCTGCAGACGAGGACCAGTTAGGAAGGGTTAGAAACAGGGAATTTTAACACCCAAGCCATTGAAGGGTGGTAGTAAATTTCCCCTTAATCTCCTGTATGGAAAAAAGCTGGCTTTAATTTGCATTTCCTTGGTTTGTGACCGCTGTCTTTTCATATGTTTATTATCTATTTGCATTTCCTTTGTGAGGAATTAACTTTAAAATAGGCAGCCTGGAAAAAATAAAATAAAATTGGCAGCCTGTTCTTAGTGTGTGTTTTCCTAAATTTGCTGGCTGTATTGTGGATTTAGCTAAGGAACAGTTACTAGTCCCCACCCCATTGTCTGTGGGCCCGCCTTCTCCCCACCCTGCCCAGGCTTCCTGTCGCATCTCTTCACCACAGACCAAGTGCCTGGATGTTTTCTGGCTTTAGGAGAGAAAAAAGGAAAGTACTAACTTTAACGTGCTTTTATGTTTAATGACGTTCTTTTCACATTTTAATTACCCAAAATGTTCTAACAGTTACCAGCACCTTTTCCAAGGTGGAAGGGAGGATTAAATTTGCCCCAGCACTGTCTGTAATCAAATTTTTTCAAACACAGGAATCTGTGTTGGTTTGCATTCCTGTAACTAATAAAATTGAGCATATTTTCATACATTTACTGTCATTCTCATTTTTGTGATTTTTGTGTGTATGCTTACAAAAGTAGGATTACACTATATACATTTCTTTGTAACTTGTTTTTTCCTTACATAGCCCAAGGACATCCCTAACCAGTGTATCTGTGTCTAATACACTCTAAGAGCTGCGCGTAATTGCACAGTGCATAGACCTTCTGTGGTTAATAAAGGACACCATTTCCTGGGTTTTTGTAACAAACTCAGTACCAAACATTTTGTTCATATACTCGTCAGAACTGGCAGTTTTATGCTGGTGTAGCTTCTTGAGCAGATTTTAACGGGTTTTCCCACTCCAGATAGTTAAAAGTGCATTTGTTTTCCTATTATCCCCAACTCCTGGGGTTGGGCCACTTTCAGTGTCCGGTATTGCATAGCTTTCTCTCTCTCTCTTTTGTTTATTTTAGCTTGTCACTTTATATAAACTCTTACTATAAGAAACTTTTTGTGGTGGTTGTTGCAGAATTTAATTGTATTTCCTCTTCTGTGAACTAACCTGTTTTAGCTTTTATGCTGAATTATTTAATTAAAGTTGTCTGTTCTATAGAGTTAATGGAAACTTGTAGGCATGGAACCTTTTAAAATGGTGAATATTCTGTTGATTTCTCTTTATAATACTGATCTGATGAGGGCTTTGTGTTTTTATTTTTTGGAACAATATTTGATTGTTTAAAAGTTTCGGCCTGGCTGGTGAGGCTTAGCGGGTTGAGTGCCGGCCTGCAAACCAAAGGATCGCCGGTACAGTTCCCAGTCAAAGCACATGCCTGGGTTGCAGGCCAGGTACCCAGTAGGAGGCGTGAGAAGCAACCACACACATATTGATGTTTCTCTCCCTCTTTTTCTCCCTCTCTTCCCTCTGGCTAAAAATAAATAAATGAAATTTTAAAAAAATAAAAGTTTTGCTAGGATAACATTTATTTACTCTAGCTTTATTATTTTTTTAAAAATTAACATACATTTACAGACCATGTTTTAAAATCCTTGTACTGGCTCCTTTCTTGTGCTTTTACACGTTGTAATTTTTTTCTTTGGCTTTTTACTTTATTCTTTACACTTTTCTCTTAAATTTCTACTTTTATATCAGCCTTAGTCTTTCCTTTTTTAAAAAAATTTTTGACTTAGTCACATTGTTTGCACAAAGATATGTATGTTTGTGTATTACTATAACTGAAGTTTTTTCTTTGCTTTCTCTCATACTTTTGATCTTTGTGATTTTATTGTCTAAATTTAGCTGTACAATTTTGGTCCTATTCCCAGGATTTTGTTTTTGTTTTTTGACATTTTGCTTTAAGAGTATCTTATTTTTAACATTTAAAACAATATATTTAGCCCTAGCTGGTGTGGTTCAGTGGGTTGAGTGCTGGCCTGCAAACCAAAAGGTTGCTGGTTCAATTCCCAGTCAGGACACATGCCTGGCTTGCTGGCCAGGTCCTCAGTTGGGGCTGTGCAAGAGACAACCAATAGATGTATCTTTTGCATATCAACATGTCTCTCCCTCTCTTCCTTCCTCCCGTCCCCTCTCTCTATAAATAAATAAAATCTTTTTAAAAATGTTTTTAAAATAAATATGTTTTGGTTTTTTTTAGAGAGAGGAAGGGAGAGAGATACATTGATATGAGAAACATCCACTGGTTGCTTTCCTGACTGGGGATTGAACCCCCAATCTTTTGGTGTACAGGGACTATGCTCCAACCAGTTGAAACATACCAGCCAGGGCTCAAAAGTATGTTTTAGGACATATAGCGCAGTGACTATGTTTCTATTGGGAGAGCTCAGTGGTTTTCCTTAACAACTTTCAGGTTTTTTAAAAATTAGGAGCACTTTCAAGCATGCCAAAGAGTACTCTCAAAGCTACCACCCAGATTCAAGGACAAGCGTCTCTCCAAAAGCCTCATTTCTTTCTTTTTTTTTTTTTAGTTGTTATTTATTTTTTAAATTTATTTCTTTTAGAGAGGGGGGAAGGAGGAGAAAAAGGGACAGAAATATCAATGGGTTGCCTCTCATATGCCCCCACGGACCCCGGCTGCAACCCAGGCATGCGCCCTGGCCAGGAATTGAACTGGCAACCTTTTGGTTTGTAGGCCAGCTCTCAATCCACTGAGCCACACCAGCCAAGACCTTTTTAGATTTTATTCATTTACTTCAGAGAGAGGGCAAGGGAGAGAGAAAAATGGGGAGAAAAACCGATCAGTTGTCTCATACGCCTCCAACCAGGATCCTGGCCTGAATCCTAGGCATGTGCCCCCGACTGGATATCAAACCAGTGCTCTGGTGAGCTTTCGGTTTGCAACAACACTCAACCCACTGAGCCACACCAGCCAGGACTATTCCTCTTTTTTTTTTCCTGAGGTATTTTAAAGTAAATCTGAGATGTCATGTCAGTTCATCCTTAAAAACTTAGTTATCTATCTCTTTAAAAATAAGAACATTACCTTAATTAATACAATATTAATACAGGTAATAAAATTCATATTTCTTAATATTTAATACTAAATTCATATTCAGAATTTCCTGTTATTCTACAATTGATTTATTCAAACGGAGATCCAAATAAGGGACACACAGATCTCTTTGTTCCCTCTTCCATCATGGAAGTACTGAAGCCGTGTAGAAGGTCTTACTCTGCGCTTTTCTGGTTGCTTCCCCATAGTCCCATAGATACAGCCTCTGATGCTGGACTTTTTTAGTTTATTTATTTCATACAGAGGGATGAAATGTAACTAAATACTGATCCCTTATTAGACCTTTTTATCTTTCCTCTTTTGACCTTTTCCTAACTTAATCGAGATCTTTAGTATACATTTTTCCCTTCACCTCCTGTCATTCATAATTTCAGTTATTTTACCATAAACGGATGCTAGCTTTGAGACTTTCGAGTTCAGTGCTATTGTGTACGTTCACATTGTTGTGCAAGCTTCACCACCATCAATCTCCAAAACTTTTCATCTTTTTTGAAACTCTCTACCCATTAAACACCAGCTCCTATTCAACCTTCCCCCAGCCCCTGGTGACACTATTCTTTTTTCTCTGTAAATTTGACTATCTTAGGTACATCATAAGTTAAATCATACAATACTATATATATTGAGACTGGCTTTATCTTACTTGGTGTGTAATGTCTTCAAGGTTCACAGATGCAGCATGTGTCAAAATTTCCTTATTAAGAAAAATTCATTGTATGTATATAGCACACTGTGTTTATCCAGTCATCCTTTGAAGGGCACTTAGGTTGCTTTGACCTTTTGGGCTACTGTGAATAATGCTGTTGTGAATGTGGGTGTACAAATAATCTAGTCCTTGTTTTTAATTCTTTTGGATAAATACCCAAAAGTGGAACTGCATGGTAAAGCTGTTTACTTTTTGGAGGAACCCTCTAATGTTTTCTATAGCAACTCTCCTTGCATTCTTGAATAAACCAACTTAACCTTGGTGTATCCTTTTAAATACTATTGGGTTTGATTTGTTATTTATTTAAGATTTTTACGTCTATATGATTTTGAAGAAAACTCATTGTCCTCTGGTTTGTCATTGAAGTTAATCTGGTCTCTGAGAGTATATTAAAACATTTCTTTTTTGCTGATCTCTAGAACAGTTTGGGTAACATTACAGTAAAAGATGCTTCTCAATTTTTAAGTTTACTTGTGAAGGTTTAATACTCCTGTTTTTGAACTACGCTTTATCTGTACTTGAATCCTTTTTCTGTTTATAGTGTTATTTGTACCTTTTCTCAATAGCATAATCCAATTGCACCAGAGGTTTAAAGTTTTCAACTTTTGGGGTCCATTTTATTTTTTCTGTAGCAATTTAACTCAATTTTCATCCTTTCCACTTTATAAATATTTTAAGTTGTTAAATTCCCCCCAAGTAGTTATTATTAACATTCAGTATTTTCAAATTTCCTTTGGATGTTTTAATTAATGATTTAAGAATTTAAATAATTGTATCCTTTATCAGTTAAATGCCAAACAGAAATCTTTTAATTTTATGCTACTTTATGCTACCTGGTTCAGTTTTTCTGTAATGAGGAACTTGTGAACTTAATTGTAAGTTAATTGGAACTTAATTGGAAGGTTGAATAGGAGCTGGTGTTTAATGGGTAGAGAGTTTCAAAAAAGATGAAAAGTTTTGGAGATTGATGGTGGTGATGCTTGCACAACAATGTATCTTTCCTTTGCCCTGACATTAATGATGTATTAGCTGTTCATATGATTTTTTTTAAAGATTTTGTTTATTTTTATTTTTATTTTTTTAAATTTTATTTTAATTTATTTTTTCAAATACATTTGTCTCTGCCTACCCCCCACCACTTTCCCTTGCCCCTGCCCTCCTTCCCTCCCTCAGCTCTTCCCCAGATTTCATTTATTTTCAGAGAGGAGAAGGGAAGGAGAGGGGGAAACATCAGGATGTGGTTGCTTCTCAAGAACCCCCTACTGGCGACCTGGCCCACAACCCAGTTATGTGTCCTGGCTGGGAATCAAACTGGCAACCCTTTGGTTTGGAGGCAGGTGCTCAATCCACTGAGACACCAAGCCAGGTTTTTTTGGGGGGGGGGGGGGGGTGATTTTATTTTATTTTTTAATATATATTGATTATGCTATTACAGTTACATTTATTTCTCTCTTTTACTCCCCTCTCCCTAGCACTCCCCCGTGCCCTTAGTTCATGTCCATGGGTCATACATACATATAAGTTCTTTGGCTTCTTCATTTCCTATACTATTCTTAACCTCCCCCTGCCTATTTTGTACCTACTATTCATGCTGCTTATTCCCTCTACCTTTTCCCCCATTCTTCCCCCTCCTCATCCCCTCTGATCTCCATTTTTTTAAATTAAAAAAATAGATTTATTTTGAGGGAGAGAAACATCAGTGTGTGGCTGCCTCTTGTGTGCCCCCTACTGGGAAGCTGTCTTGAAACCCAGGCATGTGCCCTGACTGGGAATCAAACCAGTGACCCTTTGGTTTACAGGCTGGCACTCAAGCCACTAAGACATACCAGCCAGGGCTGATCTCCATTTCTATGATTCTGTTCCTGTTCTAGTTTGCTTAGTTTTTTTAGGTCCAGTTGCTGATAGTTGTGAGTTTGTTGTCATATTACTGTTCATAGTTTTTGGTCTTCTTTTAGCTGGTTTTGAAAAAAATTCTTAATGTGAATCCCTGCCATCAAAAAGGGGACTTCTGTCTTTCCATTTTGTGTAAGAGTCTATCCAAGTCACCTTAGACTTTCAAAATTTTGGTATGGAACACTTTTTAAAAAATGTTTATTTCCTTGAAATTAATCAATTTAATACTAAAAGAACATAGCAAAGTTAATAGTATGGGAAACCAGTCAGTTTCCATCATCCTTATTTATCTACTGTTCGTTGATATATTAACAGTCAGTCTTTACCTGAATGAGGTTTTAATGACCATGTTGTATAAATTTTTGAATTCTGATTTTTTTTTCTTTTGTTTTAGTGTACATTTGCCCATCTCATTAGTGGCCCTTTATTAAATTGTTATGGAATACACTTACATAGTTTACTTAACTAAGCTTATCTTTCTCAAGATAAAAATAGTTTTTCAGTAAACAATTATTTTTTTAATATTTCAGACGACTTTTTAAAAGATTTTTGAGTTTGGAGGAGCCTAGCAGATCTGAAAGAAAAAAAAGTTCTTCACAAAAGAAAACAATCCAGTTTTGACAACATATTCACCATGTTCAGTGCACAATCAAGTATCTCTACACTTTCCAAGAATCGAGAAAGTAGCTTCCACATGGAAATAATTCAGTTGATAGAAACTGAGGTGGCTCAGTTATTGGATTTAAAATACAAAGACATGTCCACAATTATTATGAAGAAGTTTAATGTGTTGATGGAAAATATGGACTTAATGGTTGAAGAAGTAAGGGAATCTCTTAAAAATGACCTAAAGGAAATTTTAGGAATAAAAAGTACAGTACCTGAAATGATAAATTCAAAGAACTCCAGTACCAGAATTGAGTGGCAAGAAAGAAAAGATACAGCTTCAATAAAAACAGGATTGGCAGAAAAAATAGAAAGAGAAAACTATGTTGAGGATACTGAAAATTTGACATTTAAAAGAAAAGAAATAATTCAACTGAGTAACAAATTAGACAAAGAGTATAATACTAACCAAGGTAATGAATTGTCCCAGAATGAATCACAAAATCACAAAATCATGGAAAGTGTGGAAGAAGCCATAGGGAACATAGATGACACAGGTAGCAATTGCTGCGTCCATATAGAAGTTACAAGAGAGGGCCAAGAGCGTGGACAGGATGTACTACTCAAAGAAATAAGAGAGGAAGACATCCCTCAGAGCTTCAAAAATAAAGATAAAATTCTAAAAGCCTCCAAAGAAGATGGAGAAATACTTACCTTGACAGCAGACTTTTCATCAGCAACACTGAACATTAGTAAGCAATGGAGTGATGTCTTCAACATTCTGAGGGAAAATAACTTTGAACCTAAAATTTTATGCCAAGTAAAATTAGCATTTAAATGTGATGGTAAAATCAGGACTTTTTCAGACATGCAAAGCCTCAGTAGATATATCAGTCAAAAATCTTTTATGAAAGAATTGCTGAAAGGAGTACTGCCAGGAAATGAAAAAGTAATGGAAGGAGGAAGAAAATACGGGACTCAAAAAAAAGTGGTAAGCATACAACTCTGTAGAGCTTATGTATAAAATATATGTAATCGTTGACCCTCAAACTAGTACTTAAGAAATCCTTAAAAGGAAAAGCATGATATTAAAAGTAGTGGTTAAAGAGCGTTTTTTTTTTTCTTTAAAGATCTTATTTACTTTTAGAGAGAGGAGAAGGGAGGAAGAAAGAGAGGGAGAGAAACATCAGTGTGTGAAAGATATCAGTTGCCTCTTACAAGACCTCTAGCTGGAGACCTGGCCTACAACCCAGGCATGTGCCCTGACTGGGAATTGATCTGGCAACCTTTGAGTTCACAAGCTGGCATTGAATCCACTGTGCCACACCAGCCTGTGTCTGTTTTTATGTTGGCATATAGTCTTCGTTACTATAACTTTCTAATATAGTTTGAAATCAGGAAGTGTGATCTTCCAACTTTGTTCTTTTTCTCAATATTGCTTGTAATATTTGAGAATTTTTTTATTTCATGTGAATTTTAGGATTGTTTTATGACAGTGAAAGATGCCATTGGAATTTTGATAGACATTGCATTGGAAATGTAGGTTGCTCTGGTTAGTATGGATATTTTAACAATACTCCAATGTATGAACATCACATATCTTACCATTTATTTGTGCCTTCAGGTCTATATTATTAAACCAATATTTAAGAATAAATATTCAAGCTCAGAAATTCTCTGTTCCTCAGAGATTTAAACAGATAAGATAGCTAACCTGCTCTGGAGATTGGAATGCTGATGAACAAATAGTGATCAACCAGCCACAAACAGGGGAAAGTCTTTCATAATAGGGAGCAGGAAATGAAAAACTCAGGGTCAAGGAGAAGGTTTTAAGAAATACCGATCCACCATTTTCATTGGCAGACATTGCCTTAAGCTCAGTACCTAGATTGCCTTTTTTAACCCTCACAACAAACGGAGGTAGTGCTCTGATCATGTCCTGTTTTAGAGGGAAAATTTAGGTACTAGTAACAAATGTGGCAACTGGATTTGAAAATATTAGACATGAATTGAGCCTGTACTCTAACTAAAATATATTTTCCTTTTAATTAAAATGGATAGAGTTTGAACTGCCAATTGGGATCTTTAAAAAACTTTAAATTTGCATGTCTTTAGGGGAAAGGTTAAATATGTGTTTTGTGTGTTTTTGTTTTGTAATCTTCCTAAAGTTAGATAACAAAGTCTCTATCACCCCTGCATAGGATAACCAGACATTCACTTATACAAATCATTGAGAATCAGTTGTGGATACAACACTAAGGGTTGGGAATATAGAAGGAACACAGTATGCATAACCTCATGGAAATTTATTGCAGGTACTACACAAGAAATTACAGATGTGATGGGATGATTGCAGGGGAAACTTAGCCTGTTTGGGGACCCAAAAAGCCTTTAAGAAAAGTCATTTAAAAATTTTTCTAGATATGTGCTAATTGTCAAAATAGCAGTCATATTACATTTACAGAATGAAAGCCTTTATTCATTTAAAAGACACGTAATTTAATGACTTTTTATTTTCAGGATGAAACTCTAATAGCCTCAAAGCATGGAGCTGGGGGAACAACCAGTGATGGTTTGAGCTTTCTATTTATTAAAGAGGTAAAGGTTGCTGAGCCAGAGGAGATTACAATCTCAGAGACCTATGAGAAAGAGGCCTCAGAGATAGAGGAGGAAGAAAAACAGGCTTCTGAGTTGGAGGAAGAAGAGACCTCAGAGCTAGAAGAGGAAGAAGAGGCTTCAGAGTTGGAGGAAGGGGAAGAGACCTCAGGGCTGGAGCAAGAGGCTTCTGAGTTGGAGGAAGGAGAAGAGACCTCAGAGCTAGAAGAGGAAGAAGAAGCTTCAGAGCTGGATGAGGGGGAAGAGGCTTCAGGCCTGGAGGAGGAGGAAGCGGGTTCGAAGTTGGAGGAAAAGGAAGACACCTTGGTATTAGGTAAGGAACAGCCTTCAACCTTTCAGTCTTTTTTTTTCCCAAAGATTTTTATTTTCAGAGTGAGGGGCAGAGGGGGAGTGAAATGTCAATGCACACATGAGAGAGACGTCAACTGGTGGCCTCTCACATGCCTCAAACTGGGGACCTGGCCTATAAACCAAGCATGTGCCCTGATTGGGAATTGGACTTGTGACCTTCCAGTTTGCAGGTGCTCAATCCACTAAGCCACACCAGCCAAGGCACACCTTTCATTCGTGTAGTGTGGTTGTAAATACAAAGTATGGAATTGAAATAACCAGTGATAAGTTAGAGAATATTTTAACTAAAGAGATAGAAGACTCTAAGAAAGAGGAGGAAGAAGGCTCAGAATGGGAATTTGGAGTGTTCTTAATGTGGGAGAAGAGAAGGGACTTTGAAGTAGAAAAAATAAAGACTACTTCCCAGACTGAGAAGACTCACATAAACTTAAATTGCCTATAGCTATGCTGAGAAGAAAAAATTGGTGAACCATGAGCTAACACCTAAAGAAACAGGTTTAATACAAGAAACCAAAGAAAACTTTAGCAGTGTAATTGATATCCTCAAAGAGATACAAGAGGAAATTAGAAATATTAAAAATTACCATCCTGGCCCTGGGTGGTATGGCTCACTGGATTGAGTGCCAGTCTGCGAACCAAAGGGTTGCCAGTTCGATTTCCAGCCAAAGCACATGCCTGGGTTGTGGGGCAGGTCCCCAGTAGGGGGCACATGAGAGGCAACCACACATTGATATCTCTTTCTCCCTCCTTTCCCCTCTTTAAAAATGAATAAATAAAATCTTTTTTAAAAAATTACCATCCTGGAAATTAAAAAATATCAGTCTTGGAAACGAAAGTCGAAGTAGGTACTCTGAAGGGCAGAATAGACATACTTGAAGAAAGAATAAACAATCTAGGAGATCCAAACTGACAACTTCTCTAAGGATATATATGCAGATTGCCAAACAGATAGTAATAAAGAAAGAATAAGAGGCATAGCAGATAGATCCAGAAGCTTAAACATCTATTTGATAGTCATTCCAGAAGAAGGTAATAAAGAGAACGGAGCAGAGGAAATACTTAAGGAAAAAATTGAAGGAAGCTTTGCAGAGCTAAATGAAAATCAAATCTTGAGATTATAAGTGCCTATTGAGTACCCAGTAAAATTGATGAAAAGAGATTCACCTCTAGGCATATCTTGGTGAAATTTGGGAATTGCAGTGATAAAGAAAAAATGCTAAATGCTTCCAGAGAGAATAAAGAGGTAACCTACAGAGGAATAAATCAGATTAACAGCCAGCTTATCATTGGGGCAATATCATAAGAGTTAGAAGTCAGTGGGGCAATATCCTAAGAGTTCTTCAGGGAAAAGGCTTTAACCCTAGAATCCTATATCAGCCAAATTGGCATTTGCTTTTTAGGGTGTAAAAGAAAGATTTTTTGATATTGAAGAATTCAGAAAGTTATTTATCATAAAACTTCCTTGAAAGAATTACTGGAGGATACATTTTAGCAATCTAGGTGAGCATAAACACATACAACATATTATATTTTTTCCCTGCACCAAAAAAAAACAAGGAAAACCAGAAAATAAAATGCTATGTTTTTATCGCAAAAGATGGACAACTAACAGTATACTTTAGGATAAGGGGAAAAGAGGGTTACAAATATTACCTAGATATTGGTAAAGTTAAAGGGTGTATTAAAACTTTTAATGGTAATTCTAACTTGGGAGGGAGTGAACCTGTCAATGTAACTGTAAACAGGAAAGGGGTAAGGAGGGGGCAATAGAAAAGCCTATATCAGGGGAAGGATATTTAAATTTTTATCATTTACCATAATGTGAATCTTAAACTTTTTCCTATGAATATGCATTTCTTCATTGTTAATTATTTTTCTATTATAGAGGGAAAAGTCAAGGCTATACAAAGTGAAATAAAGAAAAATACACATGGAACCAACAGTGAAAGGAAGAAACCCAGGACTCAAATCAACAATTTGGAGCAGAAGGAAGAGATAAACATCCAACAAGAACAGAATGAAGACACAAGAATTCAAAAAAATGAGGAGGGGCTTAGGAACCTCTGGGACAACTTTAAACGTTCCAACATCCGAATCATAGGGGTGCCAGAGGGAGAAGAGAAAGAGGAAGAAATTGAAAACATATTTGAAAAAATAATGAAGGAGAACTTCCCCAATCTGGCCAAGGAAATAGACTTCCAGGAAGTCCAGGAAGCTCAGAGAGTCCCAAAGAAGTTGGACCCGAGGAAGCACACACCACGGCACATCATAATTACATTACCCAAGATTAAAGATAAGGAGAGAATCTTAAAAGCAGCAAGAGAAAAGGAGGCCGTTACCTACAAAGGTGTTCCCATAAGACTATCAGCTGATTTCTCAAGAGAAACCTTAGAGGCAAGAAGAGGCTGGCAAGAAGTATTCAAAGTCATGAAAGACAAGGACCTACATCCAAGATTAGTCTATCCAGCAAAGCTATCATTTAAAATGGAAGGGCAGACAAAGTGCTTCCCTGATAAGGTAAAATTGAAGGAGTTCATCGTAACCAAGCCCTCATTATATGAAATGTTAAAGGGGCTTGTCTAAGAAAAAGAAGTTCAAAACTATGAACAGTAAAATTACAACAAACTCACAACTGTCAGCAACTGAGCCTTAAAAAAATAAACAAACTAAACAAGTGACTAGAACAGGAACAGAATCACAGAAATTGAGATCCCATAGAGGGTTATCAGCAGGGGAGGGAGGAGAATGGGGGAGGAAGTACAGGGAATAAGAAGCATAAATGGTAGGTACAAATTAGACAGGGGGAGGTTAAGAATAGTATAGGAAATGGAGACGCCAAAGGACTTATATATACGATCCATGGACACAAACCTAAGGGTGGGAGAGAATGGTGGGGGGGGCAGTGCAGGGTGGAGGGGAAGAAAGGGTAGAAAATAATGGGACAACCGTAATAGCATAATCAATAAAGTATACTTTTAAAAATTATTTTTCTATTTTACATTTTTCAAAGAGTTTTGTCATGATATATTTTATATTTTATTGCATGAACCCATTCAATTGAGGGATTAAACCTCTTCCCTAATGTTAGACATTAGTTTTCTAAATTTTTAATGACCAACAAATGAAGTGAATTGATTTGCAATGTATAGATAATCAAGAAAGAATTAAGAAGAGAATGGTGTAAGTATTTTATGACTTATTACAAGGGCTCATTCATATATTAAGTGTACCAAAAAAAAAATGTATCCTCTGTCCAGCATTTGATACCAGCCTCTCCATTCTCAGTTCAGTCCTTCTAACTCTCGCCTTCAAGGACCTTCTGCAAAACGCTTATTATTTTAAATGCTCTCGCTTCAGTAGACCTGACTTTGAGTTCTAGTTCTGTGTGATTCCAGGGAAATTCTCAACTTACCTTGAGTCTCAGTTTCCTTTTTCTGTAAACAGAGTTAATTCCTTACAGGCTTTTTGTAAAGGTTCTGTGAGGTGATAATGTGTGCCCAGCATAAGAGTCCTCAGTAGATGGGACATCCTGCTTCCTGATCTTTGGATGCAGCTCAGGGCTGATTGCCCTTTTCACTGTAGGCTTTAGAGTGGGAACCGAGGAGACCATTTTCACTTGAGTTGGATGGGGGTGAGTCAAAACTAGAGACAATCACTGCTACCCTACTCTGCATTGCTTTGCAGTACAATACAAAAATCAGGAATTTGATACCTCATTAGTCATGTTTTAGGTTTATGTGGGCACTATTACAAATTACCATAAATTTGATACCGTAACAAAATTTCCTCATAGTTATGCGGGCCAGAAATCCATAACCTTACCACTGGACTGAAATCAAGGTGTCTGCAGAGTGCTCCAGAGGCTCTAGGAGAGTCTGTTCCTTGCTCTTCCAGCTGCTGAGGGCTGCTTGCATTCCTTGGCTTGTTGACTATGTCATTCCTGCCTGCCTTTTCTATGGTGCAGACTGCCTCTTACAAAGATGCTTGTTACTGCATTTAGAGTTCACCTCGATGATCCAGGGTAGTCTCCCCACCTCAAGATCCTTGTGAATTAGGCTGACATAAAAAGGGAGGCCTCAGTATGTTTCTTTGGGGAAGGCTAGTACTGCTAGTAAGTCCTAAATGCTAGTGAGATTTTGAGTTCAACTCATCAGTATTGCTTTTGGAAACAAGAAAGGCCTTGATTCTTTCAGGGTGGGGGTGAGAGAAAATTATGTATCCTGGGAGGATAAAGAACCAGCTTGTTGCCTTGGCTGGTGTGGCTCGGTGGATTGAGTGCTGGCCGGCAGATCCAAAGGTTGCAGATCCAGGGTGTGTGAGGCAACAGATCAACGTATCTTGGCGCATCAATGTTTCTCCCCCCCTCCCCCTCCCCATCTCTAAAAATAAATATTTAAAAAATAATAGAACTGGCTTGCTACACTTAACTACTTGAAATTGGTCACAATCAGTTGCAAGTTGCTCCTAAAAGAGCCAGTGTGCTTCCTGTGTTGAACTAAGAAATGTCCAAACCTGCAGAGGTTTTTTTTTATAAGAGTTTAGTTGAGCCAAATTGATGATATATGCCTGAGAGCAAGATCTCAAATGCTCCAGAGAATAAGTTTTGTAGCTTTTATGTATTTAAGGAGATGGCCCTGGCCAGGTAGCTCAGTTGATTGGAGCATCATCCCCATACACCAAAGTTGCGGTTTTAATCCAGGTCAGAGCACATAAAAGAATCAACCAATGAATGCTTAGATGAGTAGGAAATCTACATTTCTCTCAAATCAATAATGTTTGAAAAAGAATCGACCAGTGAATGCATAAATAAGTGGAACAAGTCGATGTTTCTCCCTCTCAATATTAATAGAAATTATTTTAAAGTTACAAAGGGCATGTAAGGAAGATAAGACAAAGCAAGTTAGAGCTTGGACCACAAGACAGTTACCAAGATTATGTGCTCTCTTGAGGGTTAATGCCCCCTTTGAGGGTTATTCTGGTATTTCAAAGGTGTGCCAACCTGGATGGACAGAACAATGGGCAGACAGGTCTGGCTTAAAACCTTTCACTAAGAAGTTACAGGCCTGGAGCATGACTACCCACAATGACCCGCCCAGATCACCCTTTGAGGTCATTGTCCATAGAACCTCTTTTTTTGTCCACAGGCCTCCCTATTTTTCCTCAAATTGTCTCCAGAGTCCCACATAGTGAAGGATAAGTTGCCAGACTTAACTTTCCACTCATGAGAAATCTGTTACTGTTGTGATGGGACTAAGTTTGGACCTACAGGGCTTTTGTACTATTGATAAACTATTTCTGAGGGACAGGTGTGGGAGGGAAGAAGAATTCTTAGGACACCAAACACAATGTTGAGGACTTTGCAGAAGACAAGGTCTATTTCTAAAGGGAAGTGACCTTCCTCAGAAAATGGCTTTTCTTCCACAGCCACCTCTGAGGAGATTGGACCCAGTTTCAGGGGCCTCTGAGATCCTTCATTGCTCAAGGTTAGGCTGTTTATAACTAAGTCATTATTAGCTATTTCACAGAAAACAATTGAATTTGAAAGGTTCAAAGTGTGAGCAGCCATCTGTGAGATTGGTTTCTGCTTCTCCAGGGTTTTGGCTTCAAAAAGACTGAAATCTGGGGACATCCACCCCAGGATGTCCTGTGTCACCTCTTTTAGAGGGGACCAACATGGGTACACCCTTCCCATATCAGTCCCTAGAGATATTTTTCATCCTTGGGCCTTGGGTAATGTTATCTCTCTGACCTAGGGAGAATGTCAAGTCCAAAACAAAATGTAAAAACAAAACACAAAAAGCTCACAATCTCTCCAGGGTGTGAAATGAAATTGAGAAAAGGTAGTCTTCAGAGCAGTTATAATAAGGATCCCATCATCAAAGAGCCCACACTGCCATCTAGATGTGCCTCTACTTTCCTGGGGCCACTTCAGTGGTATTGGGTGACCTCAGTGCTCTGTTTTAGCACTTTGAGATCCTTGAAGATGTTAGACAAACAATTTTGTCCAGGATCCGACGTAGGATGCATTTCCCTAGTGGGTCAGTTGAGCGGACTCAGTCTACCAGCCAGTTCCCACTGCCTTTTCCAAAGTCTCTTCAGCAAGTCTGCTTCCTGCCTAAAGAGCTATCATCCAAGTTTGAGACATCTGAGACATCTCTCCACCTGGCAGGATTCTTTGTGCAGTCCTTTTAAGATTTCCACTTTGAAGGCAAAGACCAACCTTCCTAACTCAGAAGGATGGTTTCCAGATTCAATAAAGTCTTTTGAGCTATATAGATCTGCTCTACTTGCCAAAGAGAAGAGTAAGGACAATCTGGTCCACAATATCAAAGCCACAGAGTGTATCAGCTTTAGTTCTTCAAAGGAAATACAGAAACCTTGGGATCTTGAACTGATAGATTTCCTACCCTAGTATTTCTCAGGCTTCATTAAGGTACTGCATGTCCTCCTCTTTGTTTCTCTTCTTTTTGGTTTTAAACAGAATAACTATTTTTTTTATTCATTAAAGCTAAAGACACAGCAAAAAAAAAAAAAGTGACATTTTCACTACTGTTCACCCCTTAGTTCACCCTTAAATTAATTCCTGCAGAAAGCCTAAATAATTCCTTCACCCTCATAAGCACACTGGGAAACTTGTTAATATACTGGACAGTTAAAAGAACAACGAATAACATCTTATTTAAACTTTTGAGATAGTAAAACAATTCAGAAGTGGATGTCTTTGTGAAGTTCTTTTTTGTTCAGTACTAAGATCATTAATACTTTATGGTTGTGACATACGGTAAGGTTTCAAGAATAAAAGAAGCAAGAGTGCTCAATAAGAAACAAAAACTGAACTGTAACTTTTACAGGCACAAAACTGAAGTTTCAAGCACATCTAGATGAACCTCAGTATTCATCGGAAGTACTTCAAATAGACGAACATCCAATTAAGCAGTGCAACTCATCTATCTACTCCACAAGTTTTAGAATATATTTATACTTTGAATGTTCATGTGGATACTATAAAAAGAGCAACCATGCATCCCTGTGAAATTTCTTGCCTTCCTTCATGATTTCTTCAGCTTTTCCCCCCAATGGGTAAATGATTTTCTAAAAAGTTTGAATTACGCAAGAAGAGTTCATCCGGTAAAGTGGGACTGTCCCATCAACATGACCAACAGCTGTTTTCTCTCCCCTCTAATACACTATCGAAACAAAATTTGTTTGAGAGACAGGCAAAGTTTTCTGTTCTTCTTTTTTTATATAATTTTAAAAAATTTTATTGATTTTAGAGAGAGGGAGGAAGAGAAACATCGATTTGTTTTTCCACTTATTTATGCATTCATTGGTTGATTCTTGTATGTGCCCTGACCAGGGATTGAACCTGAGTATCGGAATGACGTATCTGGACGATGGTCTGACCAACTGAGCTACCCAGCCAGGGCTCAGGTCCTCTTATTCTGTTGGACAGTGGGGATACCAGCCAAATAGTTTTCTTCCTTTATTTTTATTTATTGATTTTAGAGAGAGAGAGGAGGGGGAGGAATGAGAGAGACAGAGAAGAAACATTGATTTGTTGTTTCACTTATTTATGCTCTCCTTGGTTGATGCTTATAAATGTCCTGACAGGGAATCAAACCTGCAACCTTGACATATCAAGAGGGTGCTCTAACTAACTGAGCTACCCAGCCACAACAGCCAAATGCTTTTATATATGAAACTTTGAGATGACCGCTGGCATCCCACCACCGTGGCCACATCAGGACAGGTTGCAAAGGAAAAAGGCTTTGGGAGCCGTGGTCTCCAGGTGCACAAATGGGCAGGCCAGACTCTCCGGTCCATGGGGTACACAGGCAAGGGGCCGGGCTGACCACCTACTTGGGCTTGTACACTGAAGCCAATCGGATGTCTCGAAGTTCTTGTTAGCAGCATGCCTGCCTCCTCCCAGGCCTTGAAGATCTGCCTGACTTTATTTATTTATTTGTTAGTTTGTTTTTTTAAAAAAAATTTAAAAAAAACAAACTCTTATTATTTATTTATTATTAATGGACTACTAAGAACAAGTCTTTTTTTCCTTTTTTTAAAAAAAAATTTTCAGAGAGAGGGGAAGAGAGGGAGAAAGAGAGAGAAACAATGATGTGCAAGAGCAACATCAGTGTATGGATGCCCCTACTGGGGACTTGGCCTGCACCCCAGGCATGTGCCCAGACTGGGAACTGAACCGGTGACTTTTTGGTTAGCAGGCTGGCACTGAGTCCACTGAGCCATACCAACCAGGGCTGCCTGACTTCTTTTAAAGAAAACAAGTTTTGTTATAAAATGTTTTATTGTAAAGTTACTTATGCCAAGTTTTGTGTATATTTAAACTCCTTGGGTTTAAAGCTCTTGTACAACTATAAAATGAAAAGTCTTACAACTGAATTACAAACAAAGCTGCAAAGCTAATGAAATTAAAACCATTAATATAATTATATTCACAATGTTGTTTTTTTCTGGAATTTAATAGCTGCTAACAGCATGATTATGGTCCTGCCCACTCAAGAACAAGCTCTTTTGAATTTTACCCGTCTTTGGGAGAACTTATTCTTTTTTATTTTAATTGAATTTATTGGGGTGACATTGGTTAATAAAATTATATAGGTTTCAAGTATAAAATTCTATAAGATATCATCTATATATTATATTGTGCGTTCACCACCCCAAGTCAAATCTCCAGGAGACCTTGTTCTGTAAGGACATTTCTCTCTTCAAACCAGCTGGGAAGCCGAGAAGATGCTTATGTTAAGCTTTATTCTCATCCTTTCCAAATTAAAACACAAAATTAAATTGTTCCTGAGAACATGAAACCGCCTCCAAAATCCACTGTTTAAAAAATTCTGAATTCTGCTGGCAAATTGTCAAGAAATTAACATAGCAACCACCTGATACAAGAAGTGTGCATCTCAGAATAAGATCCTGCCTGTGTGATCCAGGGTGAGTGGGGTGTGGTTCTGCCCCCTCCAGTGCCAGGGCCCCTCCCCCGTCTGCCAGGGGCTTAGAAGCAGAAGCCTCCGTGTTCCTAGCAGAGCGCAGGTGTACCGGGAGTGGAAAGCGCATAGGTCTTTAGGGAAATTAATCATCATCCACTCATGTTTCCAATGATTCTAAACTTGGGCTAGGCTGCCCACGGCATCAGGTCTCTCCAGAGTAGCATAGGACTCTGCTGGGAAGAAAGATATGTGTCTGATTCTCTGTCATTCAAAGATGTATCTTCTAATTGGGGAAATTTTAACTTTAAAAAATTGTATTTGCTCAAGAGATAGCCAAAACAACTTTAAAAATTATGTCAAGACAGTGAAGAAGATTTTAAAGAGACTGCCTGGTTTCTTGCCTCCCTCATTCTACTTCCCTACCCCGCCTGTCCGGACCAGCAGTTCTGAGTGTATTGTGCTCTCTTCCCTCTGCTTGCACCTTTCCTGTTTCCAGTGCCTTTTCCCCATCGTCACCTGGAAGTCCCTTGTACTTAGCAGTTAGCCTGGCCTCCCTCAGGAGGTTGTCCCTGATGCCTAAGGCTAGGTTAGTGCCCAAGACCATAGCCCTTCTCACTTTTTAAGCCCCGTGTTGAAGGCAGGTACTCAGTAATTTAAGGGTGATAATGGTAAGAACTAGAAGATTGACCGTGCCTTATAGTCTGCAGGCTATTTGACTGGAGCTTCTTAAATGAGGTCAGGATTAACCCCAATCTGGCAACTTGCTGAGACAGCAGGTGAAAATTCATTGGTCCCACCAAAAGCCTGTCAGCCAAGTGGGGTTTGATAGTGACAAAATGTCAGTTTCCTAGACAAGCGCATAAAAAAGTAGATTCTGAAAATGGAAAGTCCACACTCTTATCCACGTTTCTAATCTGATTTTTTCCAACTTCCACTTACAAACTAAATGTATGAGGTCTTTGAGGAGTGCTCAGTGTTCTTGGGCAACGACTTTGTCCCTAACTGGTGATGAGATTGTATTCTTTACCCCTCTCCCCCACCTCCCTGCTTAGCCTTGATTCCATCTCATGGAGCCAGAGCAGGAAACTAAAATCAGACCAGCTGCTAAAGCGTCACAGCACAGGGAGCCTGTTGGACTTCCTGAGTGCCGGAGGAAAGCAGTTGTAGGGGAGCATGCTGGCAACCGTTCCCAAACTCACCACGTGGCAGGGAAACCGGCAGGCCTGGCAGGGGGGAATGTTAATGGGCGCTGGAAGGGCCAAGCGGGTCCAGCAGTGTGCACATCATGTCAGGGGCTGCTGGATGTCTTGGGCCTGAATGAGAACAGTCAGACTGTTTTCCAGCAGAAGGAGCCCATTTCCATACAATTGAAGTGGAGGCAGGCTTTGCCTGGGTGTAAGGGATAGGAAAGGGCTTTGGCACAACAACCTGGACTCGCACACCTGGTTCATTGTGCCATCCCAACTGAGTGGATAATAATGCCTCATTCTTGATTTTGAAAGGCAGACTCTTAGCTTTGCAGCAATAGGTTTATTGTTTATGTCTTTCTAGGTCCTGGTACTCAGAAATGTGTACCCAAACCAAATTCACTCATATACACAAATTATTCTGCATGCTGAGTTGTGTTTGGATTTATATACAAAATATAAGGAATGGCTATTGAGTTGAAAATTTAAAACAACAATAACAAAATCCAGAAGCAAGTCACTGGGGAAAAGGGACTGAGCAGCCTTGGGGGAAGGGGAGACAAACCTCCTTCTGTCTCCATAAGGCTGCTGCCTGTGCCCTGGCTGGTGTGGCTCAGTGGATTGAGTGCTGGCCTGAACTTGCTGCAACTTGCTGGTTGCCAGTGCTGGTATGGCTGAGCTCTGGATGGGGCTGGGAGGGTGGCCTAAAGGATCTTCTTGGTAGGACTAGATTGAGGCCCCTCCTCAACTCCTTATGTAGAGATTCATATTAAGGCAATGCCATTGGAGTGAACTGTGGCGCCTTGATATGCAAGATCCCAAAGGGGTATAGACTTAGGATTCCAATTTCATAGCTAAGTCTATTTTCTAGTTGGGAACTTGGGCTTTGTGGAAGCTCATTCAGCTTTCCATTTGTGGACGGGCAGCTTGATCCTGGCTCCAATTTCACTCCTTATTAAATACTAAGCCTGTAGGCATTTTAACCCCAGCCTCTACATCCTGTATTAGCTGCTGGTCCTTCCACGGGCGGTAAAACCTCAGCTACTGCTCTATGTGTTCTGACAGCTGTGGAGTACCTTTTTACCACATTTTCAACATTAGTAAAGGCACTCACATGGCTCTTCTCTTTTGACTTATTTAAAATTAATTTATATTACTAGATATCTTAATACTGGGTGGAGGCAAAAGTAGGTTTACAGTTGTGAGTTCACAAAACTGTTTATTCTTGTATTATCATCTATTAATTATCGTATAATTTTCCATATTAGCAACTGTAAGCCTACTTTTGCCCTATACTGCATGGAACCATCCTTGAGTCCTGAAATATACCTCACCTGGTCTTGCTGTGTCATTCTTTTAATGTACTGCTGGTTTCATTTGACAGATACACTCATATAACTTATATGAGGTTTGCATATATATTTTGTAACTTCCTTTTTCATCTCTATTTATAAGTAAAATTGGTCTGTAATTTTGTCTTCATTAGGTTCTTAGATTACTGATTTGTTAATTTTGAGAAATGATTAGGAGACTTCCTTTATTTTTCTTTGCTCCTGAATAGTTTAAACGCAATCAGAATATCTGTTCATTCAATATTTGGAAGATTTACCTGTGAAATTATCTGGGACTAGAGTTTTTGTGGAAAATTTTCTCAATTTCTTCTAATTTATTAATTTGTTTAGGATTTCCTCTCTCTCCAATCAAATTCCAGTAACACATATTTATAGAAGATCATTCATTTTGTTTGGGTTTTCAAATGTATGAGACTACAGTAATGTAATAGTCTCACACCCATGTATATTTCGTCTGTAGGCAGGACATGTTTCCCTTTACCCTAATTTTGTGTTTTCCCCTTCTCTTTCTTCTTTAAGGCTAGTTACTGATACCCATGTTGCTCACTGATCCAGCCTTTAGATTTATAAATCCATTTTATTGTTTTTTAAAAATTAAAATTTTTCCCACCGCCATTTATCCCCCATACTCTCTCCTGCCTCTACCCACCCTCCCCCGGCCACAATCACTACGCTGTTGTTCATGTCCATGAGTTCTTTCTTTTTTTCTTTTTGTTTAATGTCTCCATTCCCAGTCCCCCTTCCCCCAAGAGCTGTTCGTCTGTTCTGTGTCTGTGTCTGTTTCTATTTTGCTTGTTAAATCAGTTTGCTCATTAGATTCCACATATAAGTAAAATGATATGGTGTTTGTTTTTCTCTGACTGGCTTATTTCACTTATAATGCTCTCTAGGTCCGTTCCTGCTGTCAAAAAGAGTAAAATTTTCTTCTTTTTTATGGCAGAGTAGTATTCCATTGTGTAAATATACCACAGTTTTTTTAATCCACTCATCTGTTGAAGGACACTTGGGCTGCTTCCAAATCTTGGTGATTGTAAATAACACTGCAATGAACAAAGGGATGCATGTATTTTTTCAAATTAGTGTTTTGGATTTCTTTGGATAAATTCCTAGAAGTGAAATTGCTGGGTCATTAGGCATTATTTTTTCTTAATCATTGTTATCTGATTTTAAATTTATTGCTTTCTTCATTCTACTTTCTTTGGTTTTATTATATTGTTTCTCTAACCTCTTGAAATAGGTGAGTAATCATGTATTTTTTCCCTGTAATGGCAGTTAATAGAACTACACTATTCTTTGAGGTAGGGAATATGCTCCATCTGTTGCCCTATAGGATATCACGCCCACTGGAGATGGTTTTGGGGGATTTACTTTCTTTCCGAGGTATTTTGGTACCTTAAACCCAAAGGAATAAATAAGAACGCTGGGTGAAATCTTAACATGCAGAAAATATAATAGCAGAAGACACACAAGCAGGTTCTCAGAGGTAGGGGAAGAATACAGCTGCTGTCTAACTGGAGGGTATGGAGGATATGACAAGTGGCAGGTGTTTGGAAGCAGAACACACTGGATCTTAAATCTAAGGCTAGAAATTAGAGAATGTCTGTAGGCAGTGGAGAGCCTTTGATGGGTTTCGTTTAGGATGGACATCATGAGCTCAGACGGGTCGAGGCAGATGCCTGGATCAGGGTGTCAGGTACAGTGGACAGGGCAGGACAGCAGGTACTGCTGCAAAGTCAGGTGGGATGAGTGGGGCTGGGAGGGTCAGGGCAGAGAGGCAGGAGTGGAAGTGGTTGGGAACGGAGCAATCATAGCTGTCCTGAGGCTTCTAAGGGAGGGAAAGGAAGAAGAGTTCAGAATGAAACCTTTTAAAGGAATTCAAAGACAGGAGCCTGAGATGGAGATTTGGGGGAGACCAGGGAGAGCAGAGCCATAGCCGCCAATGAGCTACACTGAGCTACCAGAAACCACCAGGGGCAAAGCTGCGCGTGAGTGGAGAAGAGGAAGAAAGGTGACGCGAGGAGAATGCATGTAAGACTCCTCGTTGTAGAGGGCTCTGCCAGTCCTAATACTAAATGAGCAGCACAGAGCAGGATGGAAGCACTGGTGGAGTGTAGGTTCTAGAAAGAATGGGTTCTTCACACTTTCAGATCTTTTCACCTTATTCACAAATAAACAAAATATTAGAGAGCTGTTGTTGTTGGGCCTGGGAGGTAACAACAACCTCACCTGCTCCTTACCTCACCGGTAGCACATATTCGGTGGAAAATAGTGACTGGTGCCTTCTTCTGGAGAACAAATTTTGTCAAAGAGCACTCAACTTGAAAAAAAGTCAGGGAATGTTTCCTTCATTTCAGAGGTTTACTACAAATTTTCTTTAAACAGAGGTTTCTCTTAGGGTATTGGAAATATTATTCAATTTAGAAAGATTGTGGATTTGCTGAGCTTTCCCAGGAGATATGTTAAAAATGCCTTGCAGGTCCTCACTAAACTTTAGTAATCCCCAACTCCCACTCCCAATACTTTCTAGGCAAATCAGGCCTGGTATTCGGTCTGCTTAGAAATTAGATTAGCTCTTTGGTCTGGGGCCAGGCGCATCTCTGTCTCTCACAACCGGAAGCTGTGCACTAGCCAGCACCTTTCCAGCCTATATCAGCATTCACGCCTCTAGGCCTGCTCATTTTGCCTGATATCTATGCAACAGGGTAATTGCTTTGGAACTGCAGGGCAAGCTCTTGCTTCCAGACTGCACACAGACCCCGAGTGTGGTGCAAAAGGAATCATCTGTGACTTGCCCACCAGCAAACGCTCTCACAAACTATGGTGGACTCCGGGAGAAAGGGACAGTCCGGTCACACCTCAGGCCCCTGTTCTAGCCTGTTGATAGATTTGTCTTTGTGGTGCAGAGTTCCTAGGCCCTTGGAATTTCCCAAGTGAGGAGTGCGGTAAAGGTGTTTTTTGTTATGTTAAGGAGATGATTTTGGAAAGCACCTAAAGATGAGGTTGCTAGTAGAATCAACCACGTGATTAGAGGGCTGAAACTTTGGTTGCCTCCCCTCCCCCACACCTCTGGGGAGGGGAAAGGCTGGAGGTTATATCAATGGCTAATGATTTGATCAATCATGCCTATGTCACAAAGCCTCCATAAAGACCCAAAATGACAGGGTTTGGAGAGCTTCTGGGTTGATAAACACGTGGAGGCTCAGGGAGAATGGAGCTCCTGTCACAGGTGCGGAAGCTCCATGTCCTTCCCCCATACCTGGCTCTCGGCCTGTCTTCTGACTGGCTGTTCCTGAGTTGTTTTTTTATTGTATAATAAACTGGTGATGTAGTGAGTAAAATGGTTCTTTGAGTTCTGTGAGACACTCTAGCAAATGCCTCAAACCCAAGGAGGGGTCTAGTTCATAGCCGGCTGGCCAGAAGTTCAGGTGTCAACCTGAACTTGCAATTGATACCTGGAAGCAGCGGCGGGGGGCGGGGGCGGAGGGGCGGGGGGCAGTTTTACAGGATTGAACCCTAAATCTGAGGGACTGATGATCTATCTGGATAGACGTGTCAGCGCAGACACTGTCAGTGCTGAGTTGAATGGTAGGACACCCAGCTGGTGTGGGAGAATTGCTTGGATATGGGGAGCAACCCCCCCCCACACCCCTGCATCAGAATCATCAGAATCTCAGTTCCCCACAGCCCTGAGCTGACAGGGATGCAGAGCAGACCAGGGGGTGTCCTCTCTGCAGGCAGGCAGGACAGAGAAAGGGCATGAGCTTTGCTCGGTTCCTGCTTCTGATATGACTGCTGGGATAGCGGTGGGGAGGGGTGTCTAAGGACAGTTTCTTCCCTAGTTTTCCCCTCTGGGGAGAAGAGTAGCACTTTCCTCACTCCTAGGGCAACGTGAGGATTGGAGAATGTCCTTCCCAGCCCCCCAGTCAACAAGAGAATGCCTTCATTCACTTCAGAGCAAAGACCCAGAAACTGTTCCACTCATGGAACACAGAAGGATGGGGGTGGGGGGCGGGGAGAAGAAGGCAGGCTGGACCCCCTACCCCCACCCCCTTTGCTGGCTGGGTTCCCTCCCTCTGTTCCAGGCTCTTCTCTCAGGATGGAAGAGGGGGTGAAGGAACTGTAGGGAATTCCCTTCTGGGGGGCGATTGAGGCAATGTGGGGTTCAGACCATCTGTGTCCTGGACAGAAGGCTGCTTTCTTCCCCAGGGATGTGGAGGTCCCGACCCCCTCAGCTGTTCCAATCCCAAACACTCTGCCTATGTGTCTTCTCTGTCCTGGGGCCACCCAGCTGGACATGCAGGTCACCCACTGGCTTAATGCTGAGTCCCTGAAGCAGCTTTGTTCCCTCAGGAGCGTCTACCCCCTGCTGCTGGGCACCCCTCCAGAGCCTAGGTCACTGGCAAGGAAGCAAGAGCTCCGGAAGTGCGCCAGGAGTGCCGTCCCAGAGCCAGATCTCCTGGCTTAAAATCCCAGATCTGTTCATCAGCTGAGTATCCTTGAACAAATTATTTACCCTCTCTGTGCTTCAGTTCCTTCATATGTGTAACAGAGATACTATTAGCCTACCTTGTTGGGGTATTGTGAGGAGTAAGTGATTTCATGCTATGCCCTTGAGACTGGTGTCTGGGTAGTTCTAGGTACTCAGTGAAGGCAAGCTGCTGATTTTATGGGGCCAGGTCTAGGGGGAAAGAATCCGATGGCCAGGGTAAAGGGAAAGTACTCTATACTGAGCGCTGTCATGGGGCCAGCACTATGAGGATACCTTGTCTGATTAACCACACACAAGGACAGAAGAAAGGAACTATTATACCCCACTTTACAGATCAAGAGCCTGAGTGGCCAAATGGGATTCAACACTCCAGCTGGCTGATTCCAGACACCCTGCTATACAACCCAGAGAGGAGATTGGGGAGAGCAAGCAGGTAGGGCAGTTATGGAATTGAAGGGTGGGTATCTCCTGGGCCTTAGGGAAGGAACGAGGGTTGCTCTGGTAAATCCAGGAAGTCTGTTTCAGTCTTTTTGGCTGAAGAGTCCCTTTTGCTTCCTGGTTTACAAGGCTGAACCAGCCACATGTAAGCAGCTGCTGAGATCCACATGTTATACACCCAGATACTCCGAAGGAGACTGAAACTCTCTAAATCCCAGCTCCAAAATTCCTGGGGGAGGGCGTGACTGCCCAGGCCCAGGTAATGTCCAAGTTCTTTCCTTGATGACCAGTTTTCTTGTAGGAATGTGGCAGCATCTGCTGTAGTCCTGTGGATGGTGGAGGGGGCTGAGAAGGGGACATTCCTGCGACAAGAAGACCTGGCAGACAGTTCCCAGGGGTCTACTCGATAGGCTTATTCTTCTCCATCTTCTCTACTCAGAGCTGCTCCTTGCTGGTCCTCTCAATCTGTCTTCACCTCCACATATATAAATATTACATCTTTTTTTCACGCCTCACTCTACCTCATGACTTCTCACTCCAGCTATAGCCCAGTGTTACTGCCTAAAACTCTGCATGTTTCCTTATTCAAATTTCTCAGCTAACTGAAATTGGTTAGAATGCCCAAGTTTCCACAGCAGGCCAGTTCATAGGCACTGTTTTGCTTAAGGACTGGCTGCCTTGAGGTGCAGAGTGATTTTACTGTGGGCATTAAACAGGGGCTGGTACTGTGAGGAGATGTAAAAGGACGCTCTTCCCGAAAGCCTTCCCAAACTTTTCCACCCTGAATCTCACTACCCATAGCCTTAGACCCTTGAGGTTGCCTTGGGATGCTGAGTGCATTTGTCTAGCTCCTACTGCAGCAGAGATCCAAATGTACAAGGGTTTAAATAAGTTAGAGTCTTTCTTTAAAAAAAAAAAAAAAAAAGTTATTTATTTATTTATTTATTCATTTATTTATTTATTTATAGAGACTGGAAAGGGAGGGAGAAAGACAGGGAGAGGACCATTGATCAGTTGCCTTTCAAATGCACCCTGACCAGGGATGGAACCCACAACCCAGGCATGTGCCCTGACCGGGAATCAAACAGGCAACCTTTTGTCTTGCAGGACAATGCCCAACCAACTGAGCCGCACCAGTAAGGGCGAGATTATTTCTTGATTACATATAAAATGGGAAATAAGCAGTCCAGAGAAGATTTGATGAGATTATGGTGTTGGGGCCTAAACTCTTGCTGACTTGCTATTGTATGATCCGTACAGTGTTGGCACATCTTCATGGATCAAGACGGATTGTTACCATGTTCGAGCCAGTGGAAAGGGGAAAGTGCATTTCCCTTCCCTTTGAACACAGGAGTCAACATTTGCATACATCCCTTCACTCATATCTCATTAAACAGAACTTAGTTACGTGGCCACATCAAGCTACAGGGGCAGCTGCGCTATGGAGTCTCTCTTCTGGGTGGTCATGTGTCCAGGTAAAAGTTAGGGATTCTGTTACTAAGGTGCAAAAGAAGAGTGAATATTGGAGGCAATGGCATCACCATTTCCCTGTCACTCGTTTTGACCCTCTCCACCATCCAGTCTGTCATCGCACTCTGGCACATCCACATAGGGCCCTCTCCCTGCCCGCGATGCCCTGGTGGACCAGGCCCTTACTGCTTGATCTGTACACAGCGTCTCAGCACAACCTTCTAACTGACCCTCACCTCCAGTCTCCAGCCTCCCTCTGTGAACATTCTAATGTGCAAATCTGATCTGGCTCCATTGTATAGAAATTCTTCCGTGGCTCCCCACTGTCCATACCATTGAGATTTTAACTGCAGATTTCTGAATTCCTGGAATTACATGAAGGTTTTACAGATTTATGTGCATTTTTCTAACAAGAGCTTTGGGTTCTCAAAGAGGTCCCTGCCTCCCCCTCAAGTTATAGGCTTGAATCCAAATTCCTAATCTCAATTTGTATCTACTGACATTCTTCTTAAATCTACTCTTCAGGCACTTGCCCCATGCAACCTAAACTGAAGTCATTTTGCATGTCTCTCCCATGGCCCAGTCAGCTCATGGTCTTTCACATTTCACGTCTTTGCAGCTTGCTCTTCTACCTAGAATGCCCTGGCAAACTCCTCCCTCCACCTCCTATGGCTCCGCTCAAAGCCACCTCCTGCGTGAGGCTTCCCTGAGCCCCTCTGGCTGAGTACGTGTCCAGAGCACTCTTCAGACCTGCAGTACTCATGCTGTTCATAGTCATTGTCAGCCTGCGTCTGTCTTCTCCACCAGACCATGAACCCTAGAGTCCAGGACCCAGAATAGATAGTCCGCAAATTCTTGTTGAATAAATGGCACTTGTCCTGATCCCCCTCCCCCCAATAGAATATTACTGCTAAAATGTAAATCTGAATGTCACTTCCTGGGTACCAAACTTGATACAGTGGCTTTCTCTCTGGCCCCATCTTACAACCAACCTTCTTTCCTTCCTTTTTCTCCCTTCCTTCCCCCCCCCCCCCATGTTCTTTTAATGCCCAAATCAGTGTTCTCTCTTGTCCAGAGGTTTTCTGCATGCTTCCTCCTTTGCTCCTCTTTGGCTAATGTCTCTTCACCCTTCAGATAGCTTAAATATTCCTTAGGAAGCCCTCCTGGGCTCCTCCCCACCCTCAGACTAGGCTGAGGGTCCCACCTATGTTTCCCCAGAAACCTTGTGCTTTCCTAGCCATGACATGCATCATATCGCTCCATGATGACTTGTCTTCCTTCCCTGCTAAACTCTAAGTTCTCTGACTACTTTGCCTATCATTTATCCTCAGCCCCAAACATAGCAAATACTTAGAAGGGAGTGGGTACCTGATAAATCTGTGTTAAATGATGGCTAGATGAATGAATTTCTCCATCATAAACCTGGTTTTCAGTAGCTTTCCATTGCCTTTAGAATAAAGCTTCATCATAATTTAAGAGTACTTTTATGATCTGGCCACAGGTTTTATCAGTCCCATCTCTTCTAAATCTACCCTTTTATCTCAGTGTTTCACACAGACTCTATGTGACAGTCCTATTAAACTGAATGAAGGTCCTCAAATGTCTGCTCTGTCATCATTCATCCTTGGCAGCACTGGTTTCTCTTGCCTGGCACTCTCACCTCACTTCACCTCCTACTCCTCTTCCTTTTCTGGGTGACATTGACTAATCTTTGTTTTCAGCTCAAATACCTCCCCTTCCGGGAAGCCTCCCTTGACTTTCTCAGATTAGCTCTGGTACCCATTATTGACTCCCCTACATTATTCTGGGCTACCTCCTCACCATTCTGTTTTCCCAAGTAGATGGTGAAGTGAGTCTGAACACAGAACATGGAGCCCACCCACCCCATTGTTGACTGCAGAACCATAATAGCAAATAAGATTCACAAGGCAAATTCCCAAGAACCAAGAGCAGAGAAATGCAAAGAAATGTTGAGACAAAAGGTTGAGGGGCAGCATTTTAATATACAAACAGTCAAAGGCCAGGGCCTTGCTACTCCAAGTATGGTGTGGCCCAGCAACATTGGTATCCCCTGGGAACTGGTTAGAAGCACAGAATCTCAAGCCCCTCCCCTCCCCTCCCCAGATCTACTACATTCAGGTGACCTGTGCGCATATCAGAGTTTGAGAAGCACTGGAGTAGACTATTTATTAATGTAGGGTTTTGCTCTTAAAATGTGCTTTGAGGTCAAAATAAACCCACTTAAAGCATTTTTAGCTTATTATTTGCTCCATTCTTGCCACCTCTGAGCAACTCTGTCACACGCCAGTGTCCTGCTCTGGGACTGTGAGCCTCTCTTATGAATCCTAATGGAAAACTTCTGTAGGCAGTCTTTATGGATTAAAAGTGGATTTCCAAACTTCCATCCTCTGTGCCTTGCACAACACCCCCAGGAGGTAGGTTGTATAATTTTTGTCTTTAAAGATAATGAAACTAGGGCCCAAGGAGGTTTTGTGCCTGACCCAAGGGACGCTGAGCAAATTGGCATCTCAGTCAAAATAAGATCTCAAGCTTTTGTGTTTCCAATGTGAGGCTCACTGAACTTTGATATCTTTCTTTTTCATAAAAGGTGATTTTGTGCATAAGAGACTTTAAGAAAGAACAAATTTGCAGATAACCCTGTGTGAGTCACTGAATATGAGCCATGTCCATAGGAGCCTGGGGATTATGGGAGTTAAGGAAGAGCTGTCCGATGGAGAGAGTCAGCCCGGGGGAGGCCCGGCTCTGCCTGGCTCCCACACTGCTGTTGTAGCCCACGCCGGACGGTCCCGCAGTCTGGGGCCTCAGAAACCTCAGAGCCTCGTGGGGCTCATAACTCACTCATGAGGGCTGGAGGGAGCCGGGATTACCCTACGGCCATGGAGGAAATGTGGTGGCTTCTGGATGACAAGAACCCATCCCCAAGAGGACACTCTGATTCTTTTGTTTTTTTCAGACTAGCTGACATAACCGACTGCCTAAATACAGGCGGTGTGCTTCACCGGACTGGATTTCCTGATTAATTTCAATGTCCTTGGAGGAAGCTGGAGCTACTCAAATGCCTCACCAATGGTCCAGATGCAGATCTGGCCCTGATGCCAGTGTGCTTCTTTCCACCTTGACTGAGTTTAACATTTCTCTGTCCACCCCAAGTGAACAAAGGCCCCAAGTGGAGTTTGTTCAGTTTTACCATTCTGCGTGGTGATTCTCCCAGGATCTCCTAGGAAATGTTTGACAGGACAACTATTTAAATCTCCCCCATCCTCTCTAGACATGCATAGTCAGGGGGACATCTTCATATATAATCAGTTAAAAAACAAAAAGATGGTGCACTTTGAAATTCCATGTAAAAAGTATTGTTTTTCTAATGTGCTCCTTTGCTGGCTCACTAAGCGATGCTACAAAGGGTAGAGTCACGAAGAATGAATTCCAGGCTGAAGATACTTGGGATTTTAGATGACACCAAAGCACCCTGCACCTTGCGCCCTCCTCTGCAGCCTGAGTTGTCTGGGGGATTGGCCTAAGGCAAAACTATAAAGCATCCTAATGTGCAGAATTATACAATGGGAATGTATGTGCATATTTGACATAGCTTCTCCTCTTGAGGGGCGGCCCTCTGGCTGTGACCCATGCCCTCTCCAAGGGCGAGGGAGGAGTCCAGAGAAGGAGCCCTTTGTTCCTGGCTGCCAGTTCTTGCACGGCCCCTAGGGCCCCAGGGCCCTGCCCTGCTCTGCATGGGCCTGCAGAAGCCCTGCGATTTCCACATGGGCAGGCGGGTTCAGAGCGATGGACAAAGCTGTTCGGCCAGCCTACAGGGGAGAAAGAAAAGGAGAAACAAATTTTATCCTATCTGCCTCCCGCCCCAGAAAGGAAGGGTGAATTGGGAGGAGGGGGTATGCATGGGGCACAGGAGTCCATTCCAGGCATCCAGAGACCCTAGCAGAGGAGGAGAGTCAAATGGTAGGAGTCATGAGAAACGGGCCCCCTTCCACGGAAACAATAGTCACTTCTGGGAAATTCATGTCAATGGAAATAAAGTGTCACTTGGTTTTTAATACACTTTAAAAAAAATTGGAAAACAGAGAAAAGAAAATAAAATAACTCTTCCATTATTCTATTACACAGCTCTACATGAAAGCATTCTAGTCTGTCTCCCTCCAGTCTTTTCTCATACGCAAATCTGTTACTGGGGTTTTTGTTTGTTTCTTTGTTTTTTAAAGATTTTATTTATTTTTAGAGAGGGGAAGGGAGGGAGAAAGAGAGGGAGAGAAACATCAATGTGTGGTTGCCTCTGGTGCGCCCCCTACTGGGGACTTGGTCTGCAACCCAGGCATGTGCCCTGACTGGGAATCAAACCAGCGGCCATTTGGTTCACAGGCTGGCACTCAAACCACTGAGCCACACCAGCCAGGGCTTCATTACTGGTTTTTAAACAGAGGAATGATAGTATATATCAATTTTAAATCTGCTTGTATTTTGAACTTACCAAGGTATGCTGTACAATTTTTCTCTGTTCTTACACAGTCATCAGAACATATAATTTTTCTTATTGGTGACATAATATTCCATAACTTACTGAACTGTTTCCCCTCTGTTGGAGCCACAAGTGGTATCCAAGTCTTCATCACCATACACTTGGCATTCAAAGTCTTTTCCCATTTCTAATTACTTTCTAAGCGCCAACTGTTAGAAGTGGGCTCACAGCGTGGAAGGCCATGCATACTATTACCTCCCCGTACACGACCCCCTGGTGCTTTTTCTGCTGTCTCAGTAACGCAGGGAGCTGCTGGGTCCACTGCAGCTGCCTTCAGAGGGGCTCTCGCAGGCAGCGCCAGCTGGAGAGACGAGGGGAAAGGCAGACGTGACCCAGTGGACACGGCCTGCGAGGGCAGCATAGTCTCATGAATAAGCTCAATTACGTATCCAGGATTCTGAAACCAAGCTGTCTCCAAAAACCACTATTTTGGTAACTCATTTGCAGACAAAACCAGAGGCTAACTATGATCCTTATTTAGCACCAATAGTGTGAATATTATTACATTTTGTTGCATAAATATTAAGGACATTGATACAAGGTCCCCCTAGTTTGTTTTCTCATTTACTGTATGTGGGGGCAATTACTTTCTAAAATGTCAAGTATCTACAGAAGTTGGTGGGAAGTGTTTACACTATGCTTCGAACTCTTCAGTCTTTTCTCTGTGCACCCGGATGGAGCCCAGCTGCCACCGGGGCTCTGCACACACAGACAACCATACATCACAGCAAAAAGCCGAACAAGCCAGCAGGGGAAGAGCGAGCTCAGAGGAGAGGACGACGCTGCGTGTGTGTGCAGAGGCCAGCGGGAGCCCAAAGCGGCACAGGGACTTCATCAAACACATGAAGTTCTTTCCCTGCAGAAGCCTCATGGCTCCTTGCAGCTTTCTTTTATCATCCTTTATGAGTGGTATTTGTCAGATTATTTGATAAATCTCAGTCTCTGTGAGTCCAGGCACTGGATCTGGCCTGTTCCTGTGGCCCAGCGTAAGCGTCCCAGGGCCTGTCCCCGGGCCGCCCTTGGTCGGCTCTCAGTACGCGCCATTGAAGGAGGCAGCGCTGGGCATCGGAGAGCCACTGTACTCATTTCAAAGGGATGAAGATCCTGAGCAACTGAAGTCCTAATGAATTCTTTTGGATTGAGCAAGTCAGGAACAAAGCAAAGATTTTAAGTAGACAAATCTTTTAAAAGCCTCACAAGACAGGGGCCCGGGTTTTAGGCCTGTCCCCTGCAGTTTGGACATGATCGCCAGGCTTTGTCAACCCTGAGGCTCTCTATGACCACGAAGATGGTGTGATCACTGTATTATGGAAAAGAGCCACTGGGCCAGTCCCAAAGGACCTTTGCACTCGGCCCATCTGGAGATAGCAGCCTGCATCTGTGGGCTTCTCAACTGCAGATGCGAAGGGTGAGGGGCTCCATTCAGCTCAGGAAGTGTGGTCTGAGAGACCTCCTGGAGAGGGAGTGTCTCTCAAATGCCTCTGCCAGAGCCCTGGGAACCAGCCCACGGCGGGCGCTCCAGCGGGGGCCAGGCGTGGCATGCCCTGCTCAGCGACGCTGCAGACCCCGAGACAAGGGGGCTCGGGAAGCCAGCACTCCTGTGTGCATGTGTGGGTGCACATGTGTGTGCTGGTGGGCTGCCTTTCAATATGACAAGAATTCACTAGATATCAGGCAAAGATGAACAAGGCAGAGTCTTTGCTTTCAATTTGAGGAGTGTTTCACCCAATGAAGGGTTTCAGAAAACGAAGCCCTTCATAGGGTGAGCCTCGGGGGCCAGGGCTCAGTCCTCGCCACCACCACCTTCTTGTCCTCCTCACTTCTGCAAGCCCAAGAGGCTGGGTGGTCGATTTCCTGAACTGCCTTTGAAACCTAGAGAACATGCTTTGCTGGCTGTTCTGGGAGATCTGCGTTTAGATTGACCGTTAACTGTTGATAAGATGAGACAGTTTCAGGACTTTAATTCTCTCAGGTTTCTAAGGGAATTACCAAGTAATCCCCGCACCCGAGCGCCATGGGAAGGGTGAACATTGAAATGATATGGTGATCATGATGAGGACTGGAATCTGCCTTTCAATGTAAAGCTTGAGGCACAGGGCTTGGTGCTCGGTAGGGTCCCAGTCAGCAGTCCCCAGCTGACACTGAAATTCTCATCCACATCACCCTTGGGAACTTTGGGTGTGAATCCTGCATTGACCCTGACCTGAGCAGGCAGCAAGTGACTGGGCCATAGGTGGGGCCTAGGACGCCCTGTGGAGCTGCCACCCGTACCGCCCAGCCACCCCTGTGCTCACTGGGCACCTCACGCCTCTCCACCTTCCGCTATGACAGGCTTCTGCAGCCGTCCCGTTTAGCTGTCCGGTTCCTCACTTCCAGGCTTCCAGTCCTGCCCTGAATGGCAGCCGACCTCATCCTCAACCCTGGCCTGGCTCTTCCTGATGTAGCACTTGACCGAGATAGTTGTCTAATCCTATCTGGATTTTAGCACTCACTTATACGAGGGTCTCTCGGCCATGGCACTATTGACATGTTGGGCCAGATAATTTGTAATGTTTCATTGTTCCTGTGCATTGTAGTTGTTTAGCAGCATCCCTGGCCTCTACTCACTAGATGCTAGGAACACTTTCTCCCTCACTCGGAACAAATGAAAATGACATTGCTGCCCTGGCCGGTGGCTCAGTTGGTTGAAGCGTCATTCTGTACACCAACAGGTTGCAGGTTCTATTCCCAGTCAGGGCACATATCTAGGTTGCCAGTTTGATCCCCACTCAGGGTGCATATGGGAGGCAACCGACTGATGTTTCTCTTTCTCTCTCCTCCTTCCTTTCTCTCTAAAATCAATAAAAAAACATATCCTCAGATGAGGATTTAAAAAATATTTTTAAAAAAATGACATTGCCAAATCTCCCTGAAGGGCAAAATCACCCTGGAATGAGAACCACTGGACTAAACCAACCATGCTGACCACTTGGTTTCACCCTTTGGGGGCCAGTCTCCTCTGAGGGGCTCCCCTACCTAATTCCAGACCTTCATGCTTCCTATTTTCCCCAGACTCTGCCTGCAAATGCCAAGGACCCTACTTGTTGACGTAGTTAGTGGTTGTTTCGTTTCAGCTCGCTGTTCACCTATTTCAATTACAGTTACCATCAACCGAGTACCTCCTAGGTGCAGGATACGGACTTTGCAAATATTACCATACTTAGGTAACGTCTATTTACTCTCTCCATTTACAGATGAGCGCACAGAGGCTCGCAGTGGTTAGGTGAATGGGCCCAAAGCTCTGTCACTGAACCCAGTTTCAGAGTCATGAGGGTCTCACGCCCACACTTCTAACATTCACCGCAGCCATTTGAAGTACGACAGAGCCCTCCCACCACGACTCTTCCTCCACCTCCTGAAGGCAGCCACAGCCACCTAACGCTCTCTCATCTGTGACCCATCTCCAGAGGCATCCAGGAGACGCTCTCAGCGTCACTGCCTGATTATCCCAGCTAACCAGGGACTTCCAAAGCTCATGCCCCTGTCTCACAGGCCTGCCCTCTCAGGCCTCCCAGAGACAACAGGAGTGGCCACTCCTAAGAGGCCCTGGGCCTGCTCCAGATTAACGGGTTGCCTCCTCCTCCCCGAGGCAGGACGCCCACTGACACAGATCCTTTGTCTGGATGGGCGACGTTTGGAACAGGAGCCTCTTATTTCCAGCAGCCCACCACAGTTCCTACATGCATCTCGAGAGGGTCTGTCTCTTCTAATTATCTCAGAAATAGCTTTGGGGTGAAGCAGGGGTTCACGGGACCTGAAGACATTGAACCGGGGCGCCTGCTTCCTGCTGTGTGATGTCAGGGACCTAGCAGCTTGAGTCACTGATGGAACAATCTAGGGTAGTTCAGATGTAGTTTAGTAAGAGGCTGTCCCTGGGAAGAGAGAGGGCTCTCTATCCCTCCCCCGGCCTTTATTCCTTTTGAACTGAGGATGTTAAGGAAATATACAGAAGTCTGTTTAAAGCATTAAATTCTGGTGCCAACATTAAGAACACTGGAGTTAAACCTGCTCTGAGAATCAGCAACTTCAGACTTTATGGTAGCTACATAAATTCTCTAGGCCTCTGTTTCTTATCATTAAAAAAATGAGATTGCACTATCTACCTCACTGGATTATTGAGAATTAGTGCACAGAAAGAATTCAGTTCCTGTGAGTACTCCGGAAATATTACCTGCTGCAACTATCAGTCACAGGATCACATCCTGACAACTTACTTCTGAAGTTTAGGGGTTCATTCATTCAACTGTTGATTCATTCACCTGGTATGTGGCAGATACTCTGTTAGGTGCAAGGATTCAGCAGAGAACCAGAAACATGAACCCGTAATGTGACAACCAAGACGATGATGCAGCAATTAAGAGTTCAGGTTTAGGAACCTGATGGAGAAGTGTTCCACTTGCTGTGTGATCTTGGTTATGTTACTGAACCACTTGGTGCCTCCATTTTCTTGTGAGCAAATGAACGGCATCAACAAGTTAACATAACAAGGTAGTTGTGTGATTTAAATGGGATGGCCCATGGTAAATGCTTAGTATGGGGCCTGGCCCAGAGAAAGCACTTGATACATGGAACTGTTATCATGTCATTATCATCGCCACCATCATTATCATCATTTCTGTCACCTTACAAAGAAGTTTACTAAAGAAGCACGTGTCTGGCATTGCAACTTCAAGCAGGCTGGCTTGATGAAATGGGCTATTCTATAAGGTGGGTCACTGTCAGAGAGTGGACATAACGTCTCCCTGGTAGCTTCCTCCAGCCTTTTGGGAGTCCCCATGAAGGGCAGAGGCTCTCCATCCAAGCTGCCGCCTTACAGCCCGCATGCTGTTCTAGCCAGGACCAGGCAAGGTTCCGGGCCCTGGCCAGGCCTGGGCACATTCCCTCACGATGGCGTGAAAGGCTAGGGTTTGGGGTTTCCCAAATCCAAGGCTCCAAGCATTTGCCATGGATTATCTCATTTAAATCCCACAACAGGTCAATTCTGAGGTTGATTCTGTTTCTATTGCCAAGTGGTTCCTTGGGTTCTGCTGGCTGGCAGGGTGCTTTTCAGGAAGGGAAACATCTTCTCGTTACTGCCTGTGCATCTCACCTTGTCTGTCAGGCTGCTGTCACAGGCCGGGTGTGCCAGCAGCAGCTGCACCATGTCGGCGTTGCCATGGTGACAGGCCAGCATGAGGGCCGACGATCCATCGTGGTCCTGCAGGTTGACATCCGCCTGGCAGCTCAGCAGCGCTCGGACCATGTCCTCCCTGTCGTGGCTGACTCCCAGCATCAGCGCAGTCTGGCCTCCCTGCACACAGAGCCCAGGGCCGGGTGAGGCCGCTGCCTGCGGGGAAGGACTCCTGTCCTGCCTGGGCGTGCTCAGGGATAACTTCTCCAGAAAGTGACCAATGGACTGAATTTTCTTCTGCCCTTGGTAGGGGACACATTCTTAAACACCTGGCAAACTTCCACTCATTTTCTAAGACACTAGTCTAATGCTACATCCTCTCTAAAGCCCTCTACCGACAACCAGGCATGGGATAGATGACACAGCACTTACCACATGGTGTTACAACCTGTCAATCCCTTTCTCTTAGACTGAAATTTTTGATGGCAGGGACTGCCTTTTTCACCTCCTTCTCCCCACTGCCTACCACCTAGTACGTGCTGATATGTGTTGAATGATGGGGTAAGTGAAGGGTTGAATGTTTCAGTACCATGACTTCCTACTGCCTGCCCCAGCCTGACCTCCTCCAGGGAGCCTTGGTCTGCTCCAAGCGCCTCTGGGATTTTCAGTTTAATGACACCAAAACCCTCCTGTCCAAGATCTTGCATGGCCCTGTGGTCATTTCTAATCCATACCCACTGACAATTCTCTACATCCCTATGAGTCAGAGAGTGAGTGAGTCCAAGCTCTGGTCTTGCTGTTTCCTAGCGCATGACACTGGCCACCTCATGTGTCTTCCCTGAATCTTGATTTCTCTTTTCTTTTCTTTCTTTCTTCCTTTTTTTAAAAAAGATTTTTATTTATTTATTCATCTTTAGAGTTAGGGCCAGGGAGAGAGAAAGACAGGGAGAGAAACATTAATGTGTGAGAGATAGGTTGCCTCTCACACATCCCCAACTGGGGACCTGGCCCACAACCCAGCAACGTGACCTGACTGGGAATCGAACCAGCGACCTTTCAGCTCACAGGCTGGCACTCAATCCACTGAGCCACATCAGCCATGGCTTCTCTTTTCTTAAAAATTAATATAATAATGATCAGCCCTATGTACTTCACAGGGATCTTGTAGAAATCAAATAAGATAAAGGTTGTAAATGTAATATTATGTAGTAGTAATTTTTCTGATTACAAATTGCCCATCATTTCTCGTAGCTTTTCGTGTATATACATAATTCTTTTATAGCAATTGGTTATATTTGCCCTCATGGTTCTCTCAGGTTCCACGCGGGTCAGGCTTGTCCTTCTGACAGAACATTGGATGTTGTAAGGTCGCAAAAATGAGGCAAGGACTATGTTTTCTCCTCTTTCAGAACCCCCGTGGCCCTGGGCACAATGTCTTACAAGTAAAAAGTGCTAAGACATGTTCGCTGATGTGTTCACTGATTAAAGTGCCAATCTGCCGTCACTGATGGATTGTGCTTCCCCACCCACAACTCTGGGGCTTAAGAAAAAGAAAGGGGGGTGGCAATCACAAAACTCCTGGCTCTGCCACTTACCACCTATGTGAATCTGGACAAGTTAACTTCTCGGTGACTTTTCGTGGTCTGGTAAAATGGAAATGATTAACAATATTACCTGCCTCATGGGGTTGTTGTGAGACCTAAGCGCATAGCAAATGCTCAGCAAGTGTCAGCTATTACCACCATTATGAGGGTTAGAGATAATATACGACAAGTGTTCAGAACGTGGGAATGTATTATCAGGTGTTCTGGTTCTCCATTCTCTAGAACCCAGACAGATCTTTCCAGAGAAGTCTCTTTCCCTTTTGGTTTGCTCATACTCAGCCCTGAAGTAATGGCTGTTTACTGAACTAACCAAATCGCAAGGTTTCTACCCAGACCCCTCTCTCCAAGTGGTATTAAAACCAGATGACATATGCAGATTGTCGTCACATTGGCCCCTCTGCCTGACTCAGGGCGCTGTCCTTCATCACCTCCCTCCTGGTCCAGTTCACTACAATTTACGTTAATGAGCATTTACAGAGCACTGCTGCATGCCAGGTGCTGCGCTGACCCTGGAGGTTCAAGGCGAAATAAGTAGCTTATCCCAGGAGACTCCCAGCCTCCCAGCTCCCTCCCATTTAACCTGGTCCCCCGCACCCTCTCCTCGTACATAAAGGCCCCAGGGGGAGCGGAAAGGAGCAGCTGTAGCTATGAATTCCCATCCCTCCTTTGATGACCTGGGCTGAGTCCCTTACCCTCCTAAACTATCAGTTTCTGCTCCATAAATTTAAAAAAAGAGGGGTGGTAGTGGTGTTGATTTTGATCACAGGTAAGCATCCCCTCTTGCAAGAAGGACAATTTAGAAAAAAATTAATGTTTATGGGAAACATTAAAATGAAAACAGCTTGAGTCTTATGGTGTAGGAGTTGTAGGTGAGTGACAATACTTTGAAAACCAGAATGTGATCTACAATGCCTGTTTCTTGACCTCAATAGGATGGCCATTAGGTAAAGTCCGCAAAGCGACTTTGCCATCAGGTTAGGCTACTGTGTGCAATCACTTCGGTGGTTGTAGGGGAGTGGAGTTGAATATGTCGGGAGACAATTTTCTAGGAGTTTCTTGGCTTATGCACATCTTGTGAGTGAGGCACTATCTGCCCTTTCGTTTTAGACTATCTTTTTAAGGATACTTGTACAGTGAACAGCTTTGGAAGACAGAGAGTGTCTCCTCCAGAACAGAGGGCAGACGGGCTTACTGACCAGTATGAATGATTCAGTTCCCTAAGCTCAGAGTTCTTCTCCAGTAACACAGCTCACTCTGTGCGCAGGGATCTGGCCCTCCTCACGCTGCCCTGGGGGAATGGGGAATTGGTTTTCAGGGAACTGGTGTCAATACCAATGCTGTCACTGCTACTACTGCTGTAATACTCTGTCCTTTGTCTCTGGCACATGTGCCCTCATGTCATCTGCCGGCATTCATGATGCTATAGCATGATAACTTGTTAGCTTTAAAGTAAAGTAAAATCCCAAACCCCTACAGTTCTTAATAGTTAGCCTACCATCTATGGTCAATCTAGGAGGGGAAAGGAAAGTTGAATGGACTCTACTTGTTCTTGTATTGGCTAAAGATGGGTAAGTGGCCTTTTGGTAATGGAGCCTTGTCTAACTCAAAGCTCTATTGGGTTAGAACCATACCCCTACTCTGTGTTCTCAAAAAGAGAGGCCCAGAAGATGAACAGAGACACCCCCACACTAAACTGCTTTGTAACTCATGATTAAGATGGCTCACCTGCAGGGGCTTCCTAGAGCAGCCAACTAGCAAATGCCTTCTGAAGGTGCTAACTGAGGGAACATTTAGTTCAAGAAGTTGAATCCAGATGGAATTTTCCCAATTTCACACTGGGACATAGATTACAAGTGTCCTGACCTCTGTCCCAGCCTGTCTGGGTCTCAGGAACTTTTGAGGAAACCAAATGATCAGGCTTTGGACAGGCGCCATTTGGAAGCCCCAGCCTTCTTGGGTTAAAAAACTCTACACAGATTTACACGGAGTTTCTCACCCCACTGGCAGAATAAACACGAGAGGTTCCCACATTTACTAGCGTGGAGATCAGGTTCACACCTCCTACCTGGGTAGCTTGTATGTTCACATTTCCTTCTCTTAAGAGCTTCCAGACGACAGCCATGTCTTCATCTGTCTCTGCAGAAGCCAAGGGAGTGATCATCACGGCAGTATAGCCAGCTTTGTTCTGATGATCCACATCGCAGACGCCTGCAAGAGAAGCAATGCGCGCTGGAATAGCTCCCAAGGGGCCAGAGGCGCGACTGTCTTCGCCTGTTCAACAGGATGCTGCTGGTTAAAATGGAATAGAGCAATCCTTTCCCAGGGGCAGAATCAATGTTTTATATTTTTAGCAGCCTTTAAAACTGGCTACTTTTCTTCACATGTTTTCTGAGGCTATGCAGCAAGGAAGTTCTGCAGCAGAATCAGACATGGCCAAAGGGGCCAATGACCCGCCTTGGGATCACAGACATTATTCCCATTTTACAGATGAGGACACTGGAGGTCAGTGAACCTACGTAAACTGCTGAAGCGAAGGTGCAGTGGGACCAGGATGCGGGTCTGCCTGGCTCTAGAGCCCACGGCTCAGCTGGCCATGTATGCCCACAGCTGTGCATTTTAAGCTTCACTCTTTGTTTGTGAGTCACTCTTAAACTGGTGGCTGTGTTTGTATATCCTTTACGAGGCCTAGGAATGTGCCGTCCAATGTACAAGGGGGCATGAAAAATGCCACAGGATAAATATGGAAAAGCTTTAGGAACAACAATCTCACTTGAAAAACAGAGGGGGGAAAACTCTGTAATATTTTATGCTAAAACAATTAAGAATATACATTTCATAATAATAAAAAAATGGCTTATTTTGAAGATGAAGTATTAAATGAGAATTCAAAAGAAACTTGTGTAGCCCTGGAAATAGGCATTCGCATCCTTCTCCACTAAAGGAGATAGATTATCAGCTTGTTATCTGTTGTATAGCCAATCCCACCCTTTATGGGGAAAACAAAATCTTCCTTGTACTTTTGCTTACCTGAAAAGCTTATGTGTCTCTCTTGGGCAATAACAAAACAATCTCAGGAGATCAAGTCACTTAGCCTTTCCTCTGTAAAATGGGGATAATAACAGAACGTGCCTCATAGGGTTATTGTGAAATTTAATGAATTTATATGTTTAAAGTACTTAGAACAACACCTAGCAGACAGTTAAGTGCTCAGTGAGTGCTGTTATTACTGTTATTGTTCAGAATGGTATTCCTGCCTTTATATCCTTGCTACTTTCTCTGAGCCTCAGTTTCCTCAACTGCAACATGAGAATAATAATAACCCACATCACAAGAGTATGGTGAAAAATAAATGATATAATAGAAGCAACATGGTCTATCCCAGTTCCTAGTTACAGAAGGAACTCAGAGCAGAAGAGTCCCCTCGCTGGAAAGACGTGAGTGCAAGCGTTGCCCTTCCTGGCGGGACCCAGACTGCGCTGGCGCCGCCATTTCTGACCTGTCTCCAGCAGCAGCTTGACGATGGAGAAGTTCGAGTGGGACACACTGTAGTGAAGGGCTGTGTTCCCGTTTCCATCAGCCAAGTTGACAAGCAGCTTTAGGAAGTGTGGGGAGTGAGGCTGGAGGTAGGCGGCCACCACAGCAGGACTAGACGACTTCCGGCTAGAGACGCGAAACCACTCTTGACTGATGGTATTCAAGCTTTGCTTCTGAAATAGCAAAAGATTCCAACTCCAGAAGGTTCTTTGGCCTGGGGTGCTCCAGTGGGGGGTGTTAGTTTTTACTAGGAAAAGTCAGCTTTGGATGCTCCCCCCTCTATCCCTTCAGTTCTCTCCAGCTCTCACGTGATTGACTCATGGTGGGCTCAGAGGGAGGGGGGGGGGGTGGAGGGTGCAGCAACATACTTTGAACCTGTGTGGTCGATTGCTCCTTCCCCACGTGAGGTGGAGAGCAGTGGGAGCCCAACACAGTAACTAGCACCAAGGCAGTTCACTAGGTGACAGTTTGAGTCTGCTCTAAGTTTAGGTCACATCCAACCAAGACCTTCTCTTTCACGGGCATACAGCCAGCCTTATTGACCTTAGCCCAGACTCTCCTATGTGTTTTCAATAGACGTAAATGGAAAGTCACAATATTTTACTAATGGGGAAAATGCATGCTGAGAGCTAAGACAAACAACATGACCAACTTACATTTGAAACAAAACCCAAACAGCTGCACTTGAATTATCTCTGGCTTTTAAGCGTTGCTAGGGCCTTCAGGGAAAATAGCTGAACAGCCCATGGCAGGACCCCACCATCCAGCAGAGGTGTCCAACCTTTTGGTAACTCTGGGCCACACTGGAAGGGGAGGAGTTGTTGGGCCACGTATTAAATACACAAACACTAATGAAAACTGCTGAGCAAAAACAAGGTTTTAAGTAAATATATGATTTTCCGTTGGGCTGCATTCCTAGCCATCCTGGGCTGCGTGCAGCCCACAGGCCGCAGGTTGGACGCCCCTGACAGCGTTCAGCTCCGTGGAATCACGGATGAGTAGAGCTCCGAAGCAAATGACATCAACTCTCTGCGTGACATGACCTCAGTGTTTAAAATGGAACATGTTTAGGTTATTTACCCATGGGAATGTGAGAATAAGAAATAATTTCATACTCATTTTGGAAAAAGCACTGGATTTGGAGTCACTAAACCAATGTGGCCAGGTGTAAGTTCTGGCTCAGTTGTGTGACCTTGGAAGTCATACAACCTTTTGAACTTTACTTGTCTCTTACCCACAAAATGGGGGTGTAAAAAGGGGCTGGCTCCCTAACCTCCTACGGCCCTACAGAGTGAGGTCCTTGTACAACCTGCTCTGTCTCTAAGGTAGGGTGGCAGGGGGTCTTGTGCTGTGATCCTAACCTGGATGTGGTGTCAGGTTTCCATATCCTCTGCTTTTCTGGGCAGAAACAGTGGAACCGTTTGTGGCTGAAACACTTTTTTATATAGTATCTCCTTTAGTCATGGAATCTTTAAGAGGATATGAAGAAAGATCCTAATATTAAGGAACATAGTGGGAGATTTTAAATGGAAAACTAAGAAATAGCTTAGTTCTGTAATTCATTTAAGAATAAATAACACAAGTTTTAAACAACATCCACATATATTTGTGTTTTAACAATCTAGGAAGCCAAATCAGCTAAAATAAAGTAATGGGTTGGGCTGAATCGATTGTTTTTACTTACACAGCTCTTCTGCAAAAGAGAAGAAAGTGCTTTGAAAATGCTTACAAATTTTTACGCAATGGGTCTTATCAGCTGCTCTTACAACTTGTATCTCTTGATTAAAAGTAGAACCCCACAGTTACATGTTTAGAGAGAAAAAGGATGTAGTTTCTTGCTCTTGGTCTCTTGACCCATAGGTACACTTCAAGAAAAAAGAGTAAAAACTACAAAATTAAATGCCAGGATTTGAGGGTAAGTGGACACAGGCTGCCTACTATCCTCATTTTATTAATGGGGAAACTGAGGCTCTGAGTGTTGAGCAGGCTAGCCCAATATCTCATCAATAGCGCTCCTGGGGATAGAAACCATGGTTGGCATTCCACGTGCTCTTTTCCACTCTACCCACAGTTCCCTCAAATTGCAAGGCAATTTTGAGCCTAAGCCACAAATAATTTTATAAGAGACATTCAGGATGCAATGGGTAATAGCCCGTGGTAAAAGCCTCTGAGCACCATGCCTGCTTTCTTGGCCCGGTGCTTGGCATACCCACCGTCCCACTTTCCCAGCATACTCCAGCATTTTAGGCAATAGGTAAGCACTCGGGCAAATGAGAGAACACCCAGAGGAAAGGGGTTCCTGCGTGCACACTGACACTGCTGCCTCAGGCAAGGGACCAAAGTCACCTAGTTGGAACTAACAGCTTAAACAATACAGAATCTCTACATGACAATGAAAAATCAGAGTACCAAGAGCTGGTTGGTGGTGGTCCCAGTTTCTGGCAGGTGTTGGCTCAATGCCCGGCATGCATTAAGAAATTCTTCAGAGGGTTTATATCTAAAGAAAAAAATATACATATCAGACTCCATGTTGATTAATAATAATTTTTTTAAAAAGGCTATTCTCTACCTTGACTTCCATTCTTAGCAGTTTAAACATCCACAATGGGCAACTTCCCAGGATAAGGGGTGTTTCTCAGAAATATGTGGTGAATACAGTGTCCTGGTGATGAGCTCTTCTGAAGAGAGAGTCGAGCACATTGCCCTGTTATGCTGGGGGCCCAACTGCAATTCCTGACACATTGGGCAAAGGACGGTTGTCTTTTTGACTTGGGACAAAATATTTTCCTTTTTTTTAAAAAAAAAATTTATTTATTTTTAGGGTGGGGAGGGAGAAAGAGAGAGTGAGAAACATTGATATGTGAGAGAAACCTCAATCAGTTGCCTCTCGCAGGCCCCCAACTGGGGATGTAGCCCTCAACTCAGGCATGTGTCCTGACCAGAAATTGAACCAGCAACCTTTGGTCCTTATGCTGGCGCCCAGTCCACTGAGCCACACCAGCCAGGGCTGGACCAAACATTTTCTGCCTGACTGCCTTGAAAACTTCAAAGAACCCAATAATCTATACCAGCAAATTTCTTCAAGTTATTCTTCCATGAAAGACACCATAAGTGCTAATAGAGTCAATAAAATGAAAACCAATTAAGCTAGGTGGTTGCAATGATAAACACTCTTCCTGTGTTAGTACAAGGGCCGACTGAGCATTGAGAGATCTGAACTGGGACTTAGTGGCATCGTCACCGAGAAGCCCTACTCGCTCATCATGTCCTTGCAGCGTTACCATGCTGGAGCAGCCCTGCGGACTCGCTTGACAATCAGCCAGCATTGACTGCTCATCACTCGGGCAGCCTGGCTGGGACGAATGACAATGGTGACAATGGTATTTACTATGCTTATCTCTACCATGCATTGAGAACCTACTACATTAGGTATTTTACACAGTTTTTCTCATCCAGTCCTGAGATCAAACCTATCGGGTTGCTGTTATCTACATTTTACAGATGAAGAAACTGAAGTACCTTGTCTAAAAGAATGCTGTGCATGCATAGGATTTGAATCCCGGTGTCCCCAACTCTAAAGTACTCTTTCCATCATGCCACATGACCTCCCATCATTTTAAGAGTTTCATCAGCAGAGCCAATGGGAGCGGCAGAAAAGCATGTGGGTAAAATCAGAAAAGACCTGGTCAGAGTCCCCACTCCGAGCTATGTCATTTAACTGCTCTGAGTCTCTGTTTCACACCTGTAAAGTCAATATTATAATCACTTCTACCCTGCAAGATTGTTTTTAAAATTACATAATACCCATAGAGTCCTTCCCATTTTCAGTGCTAGGTCAATGTTAGCTTTCTATGTAGAGCCCAATCGATGACAGTAAATCCCATGGAGCAGGAGTTACATCTGTTTAGTTCAGCCAGTGCACAGTGCATGGCAAAGATTAAAACCTCAGTAAACATTGGTGAAGGAATAAACAAATGAACAAATGATTGAACAGAAGAATGAATAAATGTTCCTGTCTTTTCTCAGAGGTTCAGGTGCCCCCATCTATACCCATCTGACTCACCGCTCGGCCTTGGGAAGGAGGGGTTCTTCCCCAGGTCCTCTTTCCTGGCCTGTGTCGCAGGTGCTCTCAGAGATGCTTTGTCCCCCCTTGCAGCTGGCGTGGGCATCCTTGTCCCGCCTATGTTCTGGGCCATCACATTTCTTCTCAGCCTCACTGTCAGACAAGTCCTCTGGGGAGCTGTCTTCGCCACTGGTCTCCTCACTGGAGGTGGTCTCGTAGCTGGGAAAGGAGACAGAGGTGGCTCGTTCCGTGCTTCCTGCCCAATGCCCATGTCAACATGAATGAGACCTAGGTGGGCTTTAGAGAACACCGCCCAGCTTGCTAACCACGTTCTCCATTAACTATACCTTGAGGCCTGGACAAGGGGACTCCTGGGGACCTTGGTGTCAGAGAAAAGTGTGGTTAAGAGCTCTGACTCTTAACGTCAGAGGCCATTTGGGGAGAAAAGAAAAGGAACTAAGATCTTTGCAGCAAACACACAAACAGCACATGCTCTAATTGACCAATGCATTCGGATGATCCAGACAGGCAGTCCAAGGTGTTTATGCAACCATGTGCTTCTGGAATCCTAATGCCTCCAGGAAAGGGCCCACATCTAGAGAAATGCTTCTCTTCCCCAACTCTTAGTTTTCTGAATTGCCTGACAAATCTGCCTGTCTTTGGGTGATTGTGAGGCTTCCCTTTAGCCCCTTGTTCTAGTCCAGCTTACACCTAACAAAGAAGGAACTGTCTCTGTCTACTCCCAGTTGGGGTACTTGAACCCAGCGTTTGCCTTTCTGAGCTGCAGCCTGTTTCAGCTATTGCTTGAAGCAAGTGGCACGGGCCCCCACTTCACTCGTGGTCCTCCCTCTCCAGCTATAATCCTTATGTTCAATTAGATTCAACCCCACTGAGGTGGGAGACCAGGGGCCATGGGGGAAAGTCCTGCAAGATCTATTGGTTCCTCTGCTGAGGTCAATAGGAGACTTCCAATGGATGTAGATTTGGGGCTTTAGGGCCACGGGACACTGCCACAGAGACCACGGGAGCCCAGCGGCCACAGCTTCCACTGAACCCCCTCATGCCTGTTCTCTGAACGAGAGCCCCTATGTTCACTGCATTTGCAAACCCGGCCTGTTTTTCGGTATGCTCATATTCTGTCTTGTTTAAACCCAAGATATTTCCTCCACTGTTGTGATTGGAACAACTTTTTGCTTTTGCGATTGAGAGAATAGGGGATATAACAAGCAGTTCACCAAGCAGTTCTGGTCTTAAAATTGTTTCCATAAAAACTTCACCTGGAAGTTCATTCATTCAACAGAAATTTATTGAGCACTGACTATGTGCCAGGCACTGTTCTAAATGCTACACTGAAGTCCCTGTCCTAAATCAGCTTATATTCTAATAGGGAGAGGCAGAAAATAAGCATGCGAACAATATATTCAGATAGTAAATACTGAACATTGAATAAAACAATAAAGGACCGCGGGGCAGAGTGATGGGAGGAGCGGCTCCTTTAATTAGAGCAGAAGTTTCTAACCTCAGCTGCTCATTAGAATCACTTGAGAGTGTTTAAAATTCCCGGTACCTGTACTACACTCCAGGCTAATTAAACTGGCGTCTTTGGGGAGGGGACCCAGGCATTGCTATTTTTTAAGGTTCCCCCAGGACTTCCAAGGTGCAGCCAAGGTTGAAAACCACTGCGCTAGAGTGAAGAATACTGAGTCCTGACAAATATCTGGGAAAGGAGCACTTTAAGCCTTCAGCGGGCGGGGGGAGCGGGTTGACAGCAGATGCAGAGGCCCCTGAGATGGGCCTGACTCGGCACATTTGAAAGAGGAAAGACAGGAGCCAGCAGCCAGGGGCCTGCTTTAGACTTTAAGATTAAGTTGATCTTCCTTTTCTTGGTGAAACCTCAACACAAAATGGATTCTCCTCAGGCTACAGTGTCTGACATTAGGAGGAATGGGAATAGCAACTCTCCTATGACCCCATTTCATCTGCTATATTTCCCTCACCGAATATGCAACTGTAATGTCACTGGTATTTGAATCTGGTGCCTTCCTTCTGGTCTGACCCAAATTATTAGGGGTTCTGACCTCTTCTGGACTCCTGAGCACTGCCAGCCCCCAGGTCCCCCCGCCCCGGCCCCCCGCCCCCCCATCCCGTCCCCGGCTGGACCAGGGGCCCCCTTTGGGTTTCCCCATCATACTACACTTCCTTTCTATCAGAACTCATCTCGTCATAACAGCACTTTCTCTTTACTTCCTGCACTATCTCTGCCCAGGTCCAAACTGGGAGATAAAGGCAGGGACAACGATTTACTGGACATTTTTGTCCCCACCACCTAAGACATCATTGGCGTTTCATAAATGTTTGTTGAATGACTGATTTAGAAAATACTCTAAATCTGATGATTTATTCTCTAGAATATATAAGGTTTGGTTCCTGTTCTGAGTCAGTAGACATTGGTTGTTTTTCTTCATCTTAAAAAATACTGGTTTGGTTTGCAGTAAGTTAGTAAAAGGAAGAAAAAATATTAAATGGATGAAATTTGAAGTTCAAATTAAGAGCTCGTCCTAGTTTTAGTGCTGTGGTTCCGATTACATGTCTTCCTTAAAGGGCCCATGTGCCTCCTAAACTCCCAGAAGCCACTGAAATCCTGGCCCCGGGGGACACCAAAGCTAAGACATATTAAAAGCACAGGATCCAACAGACCACTATAGCTGGCAAGGAGCCAAACACATGCAAACCCAAGATGCAGTTTTAAAGGGCCGTTGAGATTAATTCCCTTGAAGAGGAATGAAAACCAGATGCTTTCCCCTAGGAAAAGAGAGCGCTAAGGACAACACAGGAATAGGTAGCATGGAGGGCAGTCTGGGCTTCATGAGCGATGCTTACCCACCGTTAACCCCAACAAACTGAAGGTTCTTTTTGGTCCCATTACCTCCTGCACGGAAGCCATAGTCTTTCTTTTTCATTATGGATTTAAGGCTGGTCGACGGGGAGATCTCTAGGCAGACATAACATCACAGGTTAGAATGATCTCGGAGATGCCCCAGAATGCAGCAAAACCAAGACTCTTGCTTTGAGAGGACACAGATTGAGGGTGTGTGAAGAGGTAGAAAGGGAGAGGGAACTAGATAGTGTCAATCAAATCTTTTGAGGGCACCCTGGCTGGTGTAGCTCGATGGATTGACCACTGGCCTGAGAACCAAAAGGCTGCTGGTTCAATTCCCAGTCAGGGCATATTCCTGGATTGCAGGCCAGGTCCCCAGTTGGGCACATGCAAGAGGCAACTGATAGATGTTTCTCTCGCACATTGACGTTTCTCTACTTTTCTTTCTCCCTCCCTTCCTCCCCTCTCTCTTAAAAAAAAAAAACAGTAAATAAATAAAATCTTAAAAGTATATTTTGAGGGTCTGTGAGGAGGCCTAGCCTTCTGGTCGGTGCCAGCCAAACTGTCCCTGGCCACAAAGCTCCTCTCTGTGTGGATGACAGTGGGAAAACTCTTTCAGAAGGAGCCGTGAGCTGTGGGTGCCATTCTTGTCCCTATCTTACAGCTGGCAAATCTGAGTTTCAGCCTCGCTCAGTGAATGGCAGAGAAGGAGTTAGTCTTAAGCATAGAACTTCGTTCACGTGACCCTGGTCCCGCCTCGGCCATTGACCCTTTGTGATGTGGAGTAGGCACAGGAGACACATGAGCAAGAGCACAAGTCTTTGGCTGTGCTCAAAAGTACAGGATGCATTTCCTAATGGGCAAGATTAGAACTAGCACAAAATAATGAGAAAGCAGGCAATTTGTGATCTGCAGCAGGAAGCACACTCGAACACTACTCATTGAGCAAAGCAAAATATGGTTCCACTTTACTCAACAGTGTATGGTCTGTTACAAGGGGCAGTGCTGTGCGGCCAAAGGGTCGACTTCCACATGTGAGTATCACTCAATCTCCCACCCCCTCTCTGCGCTGCCCACACATGCAATGTTCAGGGAAATATTTCAGATCTCGACATAATATTCCTTCAAAACTAGGCTAGAGAAAACCTCTAATGTGCAAGAATCAGAGAGGATCTCAGGACTGCAAAAACTCAGGAAGCAGCGAAGGGAGGCTGAGGCTTAGAGCACATACAGCCAGGGTCATTGTTCACCCTAGACCTTGCCTTTGTGCAATGCAAGTAAGAAACAGGCGCCCCTCTGGGTGGATACAGTGCTGCACGCGTGGCAATTGAAGAGGTAAGGAGTGGGCTGGATTTAAGCTCCTCCCTGGCTGGCATCTCTGTGCCCTGTGCTGTATCTGGACAGCCGTACACGGTGGCCCTGCACTCAACCCTAACCTTAGTGCAAGGACCCGAGAAGGAGCACAGAGCCTCTACTGTTACAGAGATTAGTTTTTATTACACTGGGTTCCTGGAGGTGCTTAAATCTTTAAAAAACATATGCATGCAATTAAAACCCCTTCTCCCCTTTGACTCGTCCCATAAAGAAGAAATGGTTCCCTGTCTCAGGCACCGGTATTTACCCATTGGCGGTGGGGGGCAGGAGGCGGGCGGGGACTCCTTCTGCGGTGGCGCTTGGGCTGAGTAGGCAGACAGCAGCAGGTTGAGGGAGCTCAGGAGCTGGCGCTGGATGCTGCTGAGTTTGGAGGCGGGCTGCTTGATGGCGCTGGCCAGCTCTGGGTACCCGTGCTCCAGGCAGCTCCACTGTTCCTGCAGGAGCTCCTGGATCTTTTTAACATATTGCCCAATGGTGGCATCTGTGGGCGAGCTTGGTGGCCTTCCCGTGCCCTCCTTCCCTGGGAGCTCTGAACTGGCCTCCTCCTTCCCTGGTAGGGGAGCCTTTATGTCGCTGCTCCTCGAAGAGCCCCCTGCTCCCCCGCCCAGGCCCTCCGCTCCCACCTGAGGGTCTCCCTCCTGTTCAGAGCCTCCTTCTTCAATCCTGAGCTCAGTGGAGAGGCAGCTTGGTAAAGGAGAGATGAGGACCGCCTCGGGGCCCTCTGGCAGTGACAGCTGGGATGGTGGCACGGACTCTACTGGGCTCTGGTCCCCCTGTGTGTGACTGTCTGGCCCCCATAGGAGGTCATTCTCTTCTCCTCTGGCCCTCCAACATTCAGATGCCATGCTGCTCAGAAGGTTGACACCAACGCTCTTGTCACACAACTCCCTGGCCGAGAGTGTGTGGAGAGGGTCGGTGTTGACGGTGGCATCAGTTTGGCCCTGAGCGTCTTTGGTGTTCCGGTGGCTAAGCTCTCCCGCCAGCTGAGCTACAGTGCACTCCAGCTCTTGGATCCTCTGCCCCTTAGCCTTGATTTCTTCCTCCTGCTCTCGGAGGGCAGCTCTGACCTGGGCTAGCTCCTCAGTTTTTCCAGACAATGCTCCTTCAAGGTCCAAGAGCTGCTGCTTCAGGCTGGAGACGCTGCCAGGATCGAGGGTGGCAAGGCCCAGGCTTTCCTCTGTGACCCGGATGCCAATGCTTCTCACGTCCACTGCCACCGGTGGCGGAGGTGGGATCTCACTGATGTTGAGCTCGATTTCTTCCAGGAGGAGCTCATTCTCGGGGATGGGTGATGGCAGAGGTGGGGGGCTTGGTGTTGGGGAGCCAGAGGCAAACACCACCTCTGCTTCTCTGGTTTTATGCTCGTCTTTTGCATCCTCTAAAACTACAAGTGCATTCTGGGATGAGAAGGGAGGGCTAGAGAGAGAGGGGGCATGTGGAGCCTCTTCTTTACCCACCGAAGGCCCCGTCATCTCCCGGGCCAGCTCTGGAATCCCCGGCACCGCGTCTCCGATCTCTTTGACTTTTGATTGGGTCGCTGCTCGTGAGGTGCAGTTGGAAACACCTGCAAATCCTTCCGCGGGGCCAAAAGTGCCCTCACACACACTGCCTTCTCCTAGGAGTGGAGGCAGGGCGGGAGGCGTGGGGGGACCTGAGTTGAGGCTGGAGTCGTCTGGGGGCCTGTTTTGCAGCAGGGTGGCTGGCATGCTGCATGCTCTCAGAAGCTGGGGCCGCCCGCTTCCGGAGGCGAGCTCAGCCTCCCCGGGAGCCGCAGCCTCCAGCTGTCTGGCAGTCTCGGCCAGCAGGGCCCTCCGGTGGTAGCTCCCCTCGCCCCCGCGGGTGGAGGCTTGGGGGTGATCGCCGAGCGGCAGTGACTGGGTTCGCTCCGCTGTTCCCAGCGACACCTTCCTGGACACCAGTGGGGACCAGTTTGGGTGGGGAAGAGCAGCATGCAAACGAGCCCCGCTGTCGGGAAGGCTGAAGTTTCGGGGCAAAGTGCTGAACTTGGCCTGCTTGGCCCTTCTGTGGATAGGAATCCTTTTGATGGTGTTTCCCTTCTCAATGTCATCCACATACTTGAGGAAGTCCAGGTCTAAATGAAAGCCATATGGAGTCTCCACGGAGTAAGGGTGGCTCTTTGGAGGGTCTTTCTCCTCATCCCCCTGAGAGGACTGGTCTTTGGCTAGAAGGCATAAGACATGTAAAAAAAAACAAAAAACAAAAAAAAAAAACAAAAACAAAAAAACAAAACAAAAAACCAAAAACGAGCCCAACGTTAGTAAAAATTATAGGTGGTGAGGCCTAATATCTGTGATTTTGACTTCTTTTAAATGTTCCAGCCTCTAAATTATGCTGAGAGTCTCACAGTCTTTTGGCTGTGCTAAGAAACCATGCTATTAAATCAATGTGTACTTAGCCAAAGTCTGCGAGGAAATAGATAAAAGAAATAGTTTCCAATTTGCAGCAGGTCATCTCAGTTACTACTGGGGAATCTGCCTGCAGACCAGCCAAATAAAGATCACGCTGTTTTACTGGGTCTGAGTCATGTAATTGCTGAGCTGAAGTGGCCAGGAGTTTGCCATCAGGGTACTAACTGGCGATTATTACTAGGGAAAGATTCAAAGGGTGAGATATATAATGGTTTCGACATTAAAAAAAAAAAAAAACCTTGCATTAATCCAACAGGTACTAGTAAATCTTGGTAAAGCCAGAGACAACAAGGAGCTATGCCTTCTACGTTTTTACCTTAGATGCCCAAGCCTCTAGGTACATGAATATCAGAAAGAACAGAAATGGAATTACGCACAGCCCATCCTCTTTCTCACCTGAAAATGTCTTAGTGCTTAGCAAACATGAATTTCACTTTCAAACCTCATGCCAAGGAAGGAAATACCACATTTTTCACAGCCTGGAAATAAGGTGGTGAGGGAAAAGTGACAATTAATGTCAAAAGGGATATTCACGCCCTGACTGGTGTAGCTGAGTTGGTTGGGCATCATCCTGCAAAGCCAAAGGTCACTGGTTTGATTCCAGGTCAGGGAACCTGCCTGGGCTGCGGGTTTGGTCCTGGTCAGGGCGTAACCTGTAGACGTTCTTCTCTTGCATTGCTGTTTTTCTCCCTCTCTTTCTCCCTCCCTTCTCCTCTCTCTAAAAATAAATAAATAAAATCTTTTTCAAAAGGTTGGGGAGAGACATGGGCACACATCCTCTTAGAAATGGGGGACTCATGACTTTTCAGGGCAGCTCAAATTATCAAGGGACATCAGAAATTTTTCCATAACATCAAAGCAGTGACTTCTAACAGAAGTCACTGAGAACAAGTCAGTTTTTCAAGTATTTGAATCCATAGGGATTTGTCCCCAAGTAGTTTCTTCTTTTGGTGAAATAGTCTTTGTCCCTTTGATGTTCCTCATGCGACACCTCTTATCTCTGTGGCATTCTTCTCAACATGCTCTGAGATACTGAGCTCAGGAGAGGACCTTTGTGGAAAGCTCAGAGGCCAAGAATACATACTCGGGAGCCTGACCTACATTTCAGCGCTGTGACCTTGGGGAAATTACTTAGCCTCCCTGTGTCTCACCATCTATTAGCTGGGAATAATAGGTAAATGAGCTCATTGTGAGGGCTGATTAATTGATACACACAAAGTGCTTAAAACAATGCCTATCGTATGATAATATATTATAGATAATAGTTATCTTTGTGGAAGCCTCGGATATAGAGAAGTGAAGTCCCACAATGGAGGCTGATTTGCTGGGTACACAGAGACCTCTGCAAATTCTTCGTGACTGACTGACTGCTTAGTTGTAAGAGTAATAGGCCTTGGGGGCAAAATTACAAAATAGCCATAATCAATTCACTTACCTCAACCACTAGTTATTGAGCACCTCTGTGTTGGTTGATGAGCTAGATCCTAAGGACACAGAGATAAATCAGGCATAGCTGTGCCCTCAAAAAACACATGGCCAAGTAGCTAGGAACACCAACAGGTACACTGCAGTGTGTCACGGATGGTAACAGATACACGCGTAAGGAGCAGCCTTCCCTCCTGATTTATTTTTCCAGGTTTTCTGGGATCATTTTCTTAAACTCAGAGGTTAATTCTGCTTTGGTAGAAAAAAGATGACTTCACGAACGTGACATACAGGGTCCTGCAGAAGTAACGCCATTGAGTGTGGTTGGTAGGGTACGTGAGTGTCTCGCACAAGATGGACAACAATCTGAACACTTCACCTAAAATGCCATATGGTGTGCTTGAGTATGATATTGTTATATTACAGAATTACATGCTTATGATTTTGTAATACAAGATTTTGTAATAAAACAGGGGCGTTATTTGTGCTGGACCTTGTATGACTGGCGTTAAATGAACAAGTAGCCATTTGCCAGAACAAGAGGGTGAAAGACATTGTAGCTGTTAATCTCCAACACGGTTACCCTCTCTAGACAGGCAAGGGACTCCCACATTGAGAGGTGAGGTCTATTTCTCCACCCATCTGAATCTGGGCTGGCCCGTAACTGCTTTAACAAAACAAACAAACAAACAAAACAAAAACAAACAAACAAAAAAAGGCATAACTGATGCTGACAGAGTTCTAAGACTAGGCCATAAGAATCCTGTACATCCTGCCCAGGTCACTTAGAATTCACTCTCTGTGAAAAGCCAGATGCCATGTAAGGTGTCCAACTTCCCTGAAATGGCCATGCTGTGGGGAAGCCCAAGTAGCCCCCTAGAGAGATCATGTAGAGACAGGGAGAGAGATACCTTGCCAGCCTGTGCTGGTCTAGCCATCCTGGCCCAGGGTCCAGGCATGAATATAAGAGCCATCAGATGACTCTGGCCTCAGCCATCATCTGACTTCAGTGGCAGGAGGGAACCCAGGAGAACCATTCAACTGAGCCCGTGCTAATAGTACATGATTGTTTTAAGCCACTAAGTTTGGAGGTGGTTTGTTATGCAACAATAGATAGCCAGGGTAGATTCTACATATATGTCAGAGGATGTACAAAGGCACGGAGGTGTGAAATTCCACAGTAATTCAGGGTTGATGTGGCTGCAACTTAAAGCGTGGTAGAGAAAAAGACAAACTTGGAAAGATTGGCAAGCACCAACAAGCTTTGACCTTACTCTCTGGGTAATGGGAGTTACTGAAGGGTTTTACACAAGGAAGTGACTTGGTCAAATGTGATTGAACACAGAACATTCTTGCAGAAGATGAGATGAAGGACAAACCAGAGGCCTGAAGACCAGTTAGGAGGCTGCTGACACAGAGAAGGTGAGAGAAGCTAAAGGCAAGGGAGGGAAAGGGGCAGGCTAAAGAAAAGGTGCAAATGATAGTTTACCTGGGGCACATTTTGGGCTGCTTTTCCCCTAAGGGTGAAAACATATTGGGGTGGGGTGATGAGCTCTTTCCACTTGCCTGTCTGATTTCTCCTTCTGGCAGGTGTCACATGTTTGTGAGGTGGCCCTCTGTGCTTAGGGAAGTACCGTTATCTCCAAAGAACTAAACAAAGCCGACAGACACCTGAAGGCTGAACAGATGAACACTGACCCAATCGAGCCTACCAGCCTCAGTGCTAAGTAAAGGTGCGGGGCCTGTGGGCAACTGTGTCACCGCCACAGCAGGGAACAGAATAAAGCGCTGGTGCTGGTACCCAGGATGGCCCTTGTTGGGTTCTAGAGCTTCTCTGGCAGATATCTGGAATCCAGGCGCATGAGGAGTGAACCGTATTCCAGCATCTAAAACGCTCTAAGTAAGTTCACATTTACCAACACATTTTTTTTTTTCTACCAACCTGATTTTCTCCAAAGAGGCACGCTGGTAGTTTCAGTAAATGAGAGCAATTGCTCTCTGTTGGTTTTCCAGGCTGCACTCTGCAACGTTCTTAGGCCTACTGATTCACAGAGCGGCCTCCTGGATTACAGGGACAGGCCAAATCAGAGAGGAGATATTTGTCTAAAATTAAGTGGAGAGTAGATTTACGACCCAGAAGGCAAAGAACTGTCCCAAGGAGAGGCTGCATTATTTATTTATCTTCTTTTTGCCTCAACTCAGTAGAAATGCAGTAATTTACCCAGTGGCCTCTGGGAGCAGGTCCAGAGCACAAACACAATAATAGAATCAAGTAAGAAACAGGAGACTCAAAGACAAAATCTTCCATGAAGGAGAGTGCAGGGGACCAAGGAGTCCGTGAGCCTGGGCAGCTATCCAGCATGATGGGTTAATAGGTGCTTCCCTAAGCTGGTACTCAGGGGTGTCCCTAAGACACAAGAACCCAGACACACACAGACATACACACACCCAGTGATCCACTGTGCTGCTGTGCCTGCCACCTGCCACTCTGTGTTCCTTCTCTTTCTCCCAGCGCAAGGGAAATGCTGGGCCTTGAGTGAGGGAGTTTGATCTGAGCTGCTGGGAGACCTATGCTCACATTAAGCTCTGCTCCTCTTAATTCTATCTGGTGACAGGTATGCAGGAGCTCAGAATTCCGGGCATTTGGCCAGGGTAAGAGTTAATTAGGAGACTGTCTCTGCTTAGAATGAACCTCAGATCAAATATACCAACACATGGCCAAACGGGTTGGATTTGAACCCTGGTTCTGTCATCTCCTATCTCTGGAATTCTGGATAATTATTTAGTTTCCCCATGCCTCAGTTTCCCCATTTGTACCATGGCGATACTAATGCCTAACTCACAGAGGTGTAGTGACTGTTAGCTCTAATGCAGTAGGGAACATGGCGCAGGTACTCCATAAAGGGGCCAGAAGGCAAGGGGGCGGGGCGGGGGCGAGGAGGACTGACCAAAAATGTGCTCTCTCCTTGAAATATTTAATTCTGTGTTAGGACTATGGCCTCAGGAGGAAATTAGAGTCCAAGAAAATAATTCTGAAGAAACTGGAAAAATGAGTCCGGGAGAAGAAAAAAGGTAAGATATATGAGGCTCAGAGCTCCCTAAAATGCCTACAGAGTCTTGATCTGCAAGCACACCAGATAGTTAGACCCCCAGGAAGGACCTACGAATAGTCATGAGCCTGAGTTACACACAGACACAAGGAAGGACATTAGAAAGGGACAAGGAAAGAAGTGAGGTGCCACAGTCATTATCTTGAGGGACAAAGAGAAGTTTGGTGGGTAAGCAAGCCACTCAGAGGCACTCAAAGTGAGGAATAAAAAGAAGTCCAAAAGCCTATACTCAGTTTCTGAAGAAAATGGAAAAAACAGAAACTAAGGAAGTGGCCAAAAAGAGCTGGAAAGAAGGGGAATGAAATGAATCTCTTCAAAAGGCTAAGACAGAGACGGAAGGTTTCCCTCTTCTGCCTTCCTTTTGTGAGCTGTGTGTGCCGAAGGGAGGCGTGCCTTTCTTGAGCTCGAGGTGGTTCATCACGAGGAAAGCAGCAGTTCGAGGATGCTGAGCAGGGACAAAGAGGCGGGCAAGAATGACAGGCCCCCGGGGCATGCAGGGAATTAGCTGGTGTTCTGTGGGACCATTTCCAGGGATGCACTGAAAAGGCAGCTCTCTGGGGAGAAAGGCAGACTCTTGAAACATTTGGTGACTGCATTTGGAAGGAAGGAAGGAGCAGGGCTGGAGCTGCTGTCTGGTCCCTAAGTCCTGTTGCCAAGGAAGGGCCATGTGATTCAAGGATGATTACAGGCTCCCCTGTTTCCTGACATTTCATGATCTGGAAAAAGTATTTCATTAGAAATCAGATCATCAGAATCTAGTCTGTGACCCTTGGCTAGTGTTGGGGGGAGTTTTAGGGGAATGATACATTCGTTGTGCTAAATAGTATTACTCAACAGCCTTACTTGCATTATCTCATTTAGTTCTTTACCAACCCTGTGAAGTAGGTACTAATACCTGCTTGTGGACAAGATGCCATAGACTGTTTACAAAAATAGCTACAATTACATAAATTCTACACTAACCCTGGGCTTAGTTAACCTTGTGATTTGCTTTTGCCAGTAGGTCAACAGGAAATGTGACATATGTAGAGACTTGAAAATCACTTGCACACTGGGATCTGTTCTTGCAGTGCTTAGGACCATTCCGCCACCATATGGACAAGCTCTGTCTCCTGCGTCCGCAGCTAGCCTGCTGGACAAGAGAGATACTTGACCAGATCATCACCAATGCACCATGTGATATGGAGTCATATCAACCGCCAGACATGTGAGTGTGGCTGTTCTAAACTGTCAGCCAAGAAACCCAGAAGACCACAACCTCGTGAGCCCAGCCAAGTAGCCAAGCTGACCCAGACCAGAATAAGGGCCCAGCCAAACCTACAGAAGTTTTTTTAAGAAATAATAACTATTTTTAAATCATTATATTTTTGAATGGTTTGATTACACAGCAAAGCTAACTGATACATGTGGAAAATGAGGCTGAGAGAAGTTAAATGACTTGGAGACTCACACAGGTATGAGTTTTACCATATTGTGCCTCTCTCTTAGACTTCAAGTTCCTCATCTCTAAAATGAGGGCAATGAGTGAGAGCATCCTGCTCCCCTCTTGGTGCTTGGAAGAGATGAGGACCCACTTCGAAAATTACACAAGTTGGATATAAACATAAGGCTTGATTCCCACTCCCTACCACCCTCTCTTACTCATACCTGAAACACATGGTCTGGGCCTCCCAACCGCCTGCCTGTAGACCTCCCCTCGGCTCTTTCCAGCATTTATAGTAACAATCCCTTTCCAAAGCAAATGCTCACATTAGACCAAGGAATACAAAGCAGTCTGCCTACCATCTGTCTTCTCCATCTTAGGAAATGCTGACCGTTGTCTCTTAGGCACTCTTCATCCGATCTGTCTGTGAAATTTGCCGGACAGTTCTGAAGGAAGGAAGGATAGAAAAGTGGATAGTCGCATTAGAGTTAGGATAAGTATGGAGGGAACATAGCACCAGAGAAAGTAATGACCATCATTGCCTTTCTCCCAGAGGTTCCCATGAGCTCATAGTCCCACAAGGAAGGTGGTTAAAAGCCTGGATGCACTCCCGGGGTCCAGTCCTGGGTGTGCCTTCCTGGGACTTCAGCAATGGTTAACACCAAAGGAGGCATTTGGTCACCTGTGTACTTGGCAGATGAGTAAATTGAGGCTCAGAAGATAATTGCTTGATGCAAGACCTCTTGGCGTATGAGTGAAGGAGCTGGGACCAGACCCAGGACTCTGATAACCAGCACATTGTTCTTTGCATAAGCTGAAATCTATTCACCCCATCACAGTTCATAATTATCTATTTTGTTAAAAAGCTGGAATCAAAGTACCAACTAATGATCTATGACCTCCCAATCAGATTCAAGACAAAGATGAGATAATTGCAAGTACTGACTAGGAGCTGATACTTAGAGGAGATTTCCAACCATGGGCAGAACAAGGGGCCAAAAGACATCAATAACTATTCAAGCAACATACTGTCCTGACTCTGAATTAGGGTACCTTGAGGTTTGGTCATAAATTTCCCCAAAGTTTTAATCCATTCCCAGGACTCTGTTTTCCAATGGTAAACAACCTGCCTTCTGCCCCCATTACAATAAATCACCCAAGAAATTGGGGTTTTTTTGGTGATTGTAACTCCACACACACTGTCATAATGAATTATCTGTGGCACATCAGCAGTGGAAGCTGTGTGTTTTAGGAATTTCAATGTGCTCCGCAATGAACTCAGGAGAGAAAAGTATGCCAGGGAAGAGGAGGACTGGGGAAAACTGGGAGTGAGAGAAGGAGATGGGGTGGCTCCCAGCAACCCAGGATGAAACACAGGGGAACGAACCAGTAAACTGGAGAAGAAGGCTGGGAATCTTCAGGCCTGCCAACAGGAGGAAGCCTGAAGTTTGTGTGACAGAGAGTTTTGTGTATCCTCGTCTGCGAGCACCGCTATTGCCCCCGATGCCATCGCCTTGCTCCTGCCTTGGCTCCTCTAAAACGCTCCACACAGCGGCCAGAAGGCCTTTCCCTAAGCAGGTGGGACAGAGCCCAGAAGGGCAGGCAGAGTTTCTGCAGGCAAAGGATTCCCTGCAGAAGGAGCACCGACATTGCGCGCCTCGCTTAGCTTTGAGGCAACAAGTACTTGAGTCTGGGGGCTGCCTAGAGCTGGAGTTGGGGGATAAGGGGGTTCTAACCTGGGGTGAGGGAGGGTCACCATTGTTAAAAAGGAAAGGTTCTGAAAAAGCATAAGTGTTCATTAACAGACGAACGGATAAAGAAAATGTGGTATATATATACACAGCGGAATAGTGTTCAGCTATAAAAAGAAGAAAATCTTGCCATTTGTGACAACATGGATGGACCTTGAGGGCATTACGCTAAATTAAATAAATCACACAGAAGAAGATGAATATTGTATGCTCTCATTTATACGTAGAATCTAAAGAACAACACAACAACAAAAACAAGCTCATAGATACAGAGAACAGATCGGTGGTTGCCAAGGGGTAGGGAACAGGTGAAATGGGTAAAGGGCTCAAAAAGTACGAACTTTCAGTTATAAGATAAATAAGTCCTAGGGATATAAGTTACAGCACGGTGACTATAGTTAAAAATATTGTATATTTGAAAGTTGCTAAGACAGTAGATCTTAAAGTTCTCATCATGAGAAAAAAAATTATAACCCTGGGTGATGGAAGCTAACTAAGTTTACTGAGGTAATGATTTTGCAATGTACACATGTATCAAATTGTTATGTTATATGCCTAAAACTAATACAATGTGTGCTGTCAACTGCATCTCAATTTTAAAGATAACTATAATTTTGTATTGTGATAACTATAATTTTTAAAAAAATAAAAGAGAGAAAAGGTTCCCACGCAGAGGACACTGCGACCGATCTCAGTGCCGCAGGGTGGGGGGCAGGAGAGGCTCAGCAGCTTCCAGGCAAGGCCTGCGGGAGAGAAGGGTGAGTATGCCAACCAAAGCTGGGCCCCTCAGCCTGCCTCCCCATCACCTCGTCCTCTCCTGCCTCTCCTGTTCTCCTCTTCCTCCTTCCGCTCAAATTACTCAGCAACAGGTAGAACCTGGAGCACTTGACGTAATGAGATTCTCTCATGCAATCTGTACCCTAACCCCAAGAGGATTACTGTTGTCCCGTTTTCAGATAGGGAGACTGAGGCTGAGAGTTCACAGGCCTGTCCAAAGTCACAAAACACGTGAGTATTAGAGCAGAATTTTACTCTCAAGTCTAGCTGACTTCAAGCCTGTGCGGGGAACAGAAGTGATTTGCCAACATTTGCCCACCCCTATAAGCCAGCCTGATGCTGGGACTGATCCCTAGCTCTCCGTGTGAGGAGAAACGGCCCTGACTCTCGTGCTTCCCTGCTTCCCTGCGGGAGCACGTGTACATGAAGCACCTTCTGGGCACGGAGAGGGAGAACTGCTCTCCTGTAAGGCTACCTGGCCAAAGGTGTGACCTGCCTCTCCAAGGCTGGGCACCGAGCAACAAGGCTCCACCTGAGGAAGAGGGTGGCCACCTGGATGTGGCTGCACACACTCACCATCACCTCAGAGGATTCTATCATACTCACTGCCTTTGGCTAGTTAAGGTTCAGCCTCTCATATACTGGATCAAAAGGTTTCAAATAATTATGCAGCACACATTAAGTCAAGTTTCACTAAAAATACTTTATGGCTCTGGCTGGTGTGACTCAGTGGCTTGAGTACCAGCCTGTGAACCAAGTGGTCGTCAGTTTGATTCCCAGTCAGGGCACGTGCCCGGGTTGCAGGCCAGGTCCTCAGTTGGGGGTGAGCAAGAGGCAACTGATTCATTTATCTCTCGCACATTGATGTTCCTCTCCTCTTCTTTCTCCCTCCCTTCCCATCTCTCTAAAAAGAAATAAATAAAATCTTTTTTAAAAGTACTCTATGGAGACCACTAATAGTTCTTTGGACTCACATTTTAGTAAAATTAGCTTTCCAAAGCCAAGGAAATTAAATGAAGCTGACATCTAACTCTCTGAAGAAGAGGGCTCAGCAAGCTTTCATTCTAAAGGGCTCTAAAGACAGGAAGGAAAAGAGGGAAAGATCAAATCCAAATCATGCCACTTCCAGCCCCCACCCACCCCCGGCTTCTCCACTGTGGCCTATGATCCTCATGGTGGACAGCTTGGGATTTAGCTAAGGGGTCCTTTTGAATGGGTGGATGTTTGATGTGTTTAGATGAGTGGAACTGAGGAATAACTGCCACATCAACACATACGGCTTTGTTTGCAATACAACAGAATATGAAGAATAGCTTTGTTGGACAGAATTCTTCTTTGAATTGGGATTTTTCTATCTTATGGAGCATTTAAGATTTTGATATAAAGCAATTTATTGCTTGTTCTATTAAGTTTTATCCCCAGTATGCAGAACCAGGTAGTGGAGTTGTTATGTAACTTTTCATTTGTGTAAGGGCTATCCCAGGATCAAGGATGCCCAGTTAGGTCCCAGCCTCTCTCATTAGCCCAGTATTCAAGATGTTTTGCGTATACGTAGCTTTATCTCTCTCCAGCTCTTCTCCCCTACTAATCTGTAAGCTGGTGAAGGTCAGAACTCCTGCAGGACCCATTTCTGTACCCACCTCCCACTTCACCCCACCTCCCATGTTCTAACAGGTGGCTGACACTCAGTCCGGGGTATTGTCTCCACGTTACAGATGAGGAAACAGAGGCAAACAAAGCGGCTATGTGGCCTGTGCAAAGGTACCAAGTTAATTAGGGGCAGGAGAGTCTGTGTGACTCCATCACTCCACACTGCCTCTCAAAGCCAACAGGCAGTGAAGAGATAGGGACTAGGGCTGTCCTTTCAAAAGCCACTAAAGACAGCCACTGGCAGACAGCAGTGACAGACCAACGTGCAACTATCAGGTCACGTTAGAAACAGTTCCATGCCCGGGAGCATGGATTTCCGCGAGGTCAGCCCAACTCCTGCAGTACGTACTTACTGCATTAATTCTTCTATGATGCCATTTCAATCTCATTTCTAACCTCAAATCCAAATTCAAAGAAACCTTCCTTTACTTTGCCCTGAAACTGAAACCTAGTGCTGTACTTTTGTTCTCTTCAAACCTCTCTTTATTCTGCGATAATAAAAATGCTGTGTTTCATCCCAAAACAGGCTCCATGCCAAAATAAATAGCACCTTGGATTTCCTTGAAAAGAAAGCTTGGCTCAAAGCACAGCCTTATTGCCATGAGAATTCTTGGAGAAGTCAACCTTACAAAGTCAAATATTTAGCAAGGTAGCACACCAGACAGCGAGCCTGTCAATCCACGCACAATCACTTGCAAAGACAAAGCACTCTTTCCGAAAGAGAAGATTACCCATACCTCGCAGCGGTCCTGCCAAAATGATGAGAGCCTCTCCGTTCCAGGGCCCCTTGCCTCCAAGGGTCACTGTCCCCTGTGCTAAGAAGCAGGAGGCACCTGACCGCGCTGCAGCCCAGACGCCAGGGGAGGTGAAGTGCACTCCTGAAAAAGATTCTGCCAACTGAGCTCTCCAGCCGGCTCACTTCCTACCAACACAGGAAACAAAGAGATAACTCATGCTCAATAAACGACATATGAATACAATCTCGTTAACTCCCTTCCCACATTTTTCTGCGAGTGTCTGTCATTTTTGCCTGCATTGCAGCAGCTGAATGTGGAGCTTCATGAAGAAGAGGAAACTGTCACGAGAAGAGCTGTGACCACGTTACCTTCCCTTGGCTTACCCCCTCCCGGCCCTGTGCCTTCCCCCATAGCCCGGAGCAGGAGGAGTCGCCTCCTCACGGAAAGCAAGGTTTGGCTGCCGGACCCAGCTGCTGCTTGCAAGTTCAGCTCAGTAGCAGTGGCTCCCCAGCTGTTCAAGGACTGGGTCAGGTGATCTGTGACCTTGATGGAAAAGCAAATACTGACTTCCTTTTCACTCTCAGGAACAGGGGAGTGGGGTCAGGAGGGAATTCAAGGCTCAGTGAGTTGATACTGGATCTTGCCAAAAAAGGGAAAAAAGCTCAAATCCTTCAATTGAAAGTTAGTTCCCTGAGCTGCTATCATTTCGGAGGACCCCATCTAAAGACACCGAAACAGCACACACCTCTTCCCCTGACTCTCCAAAATCTAGGTGCTTATTTGGGAGGTCCTAATTAATTATGCCTTTCCTCCTTCCTTCCCATAGCTGGTGTGGCTCTTTAAAATTGCTCCTAAAGAGCACCGGCTTCCTTAGGAGTTGAAACCCTCCAGTCTTGCATCTCCTTCTTCCTGGCTCTGTTTTAGAAACTAGCCCCCACCCTCACCCCCCACTGGCCTCCTGGAGTCCCACAACCCTGCAAAGCTTCTGCAAGCAACCCCCGCCCGCCTGCTGCCCTGATCATGCAGTGTCTGGAAGTCTGTGGGGCAGAGCAGGGGACAGAAACAATGAGCGGTGAGCTCCTCTGGCAGCGCCGGCTTCCTGCTGCTCTACCGGTCGGCTGCCCCAGCACTGAAATGCACCCCATTCCGGCAAGAAAGTACCTACTGTAAGGATCCAGCTCCACACACGGTTTTTAACGGCAACACGGACCAGAGATCTCAGTGAGGCGGATGCTGGAGCCAGGGAGAAGGCAGCTGCGAAGGAGGAAGGTCTCACTGTCCCAGGCAGGCTTTGTGAAGAGTCCCAGCCAGCCCACTGCAGCCGCAGCTCGTAGGAGGAGAGGCAGGTGAGAGGCACAGCACAGAGGTTTCAGACTCTCCGGACCCAGCACCACTCTTGGACCTGAAGGAGATACAGGGTTGGGAGTACGGGTGCTGTCAAAAGGGGGCCAGGAGGTGCTCTGGGCTCCCGAATGCAGGATCAGGAGAATAGAGACCTTGTCCCCTTGCCCTTCTGTGGCTCTCACCAAAGGAGGCTGTCCTAGAAAAAAGAGCCCCATTAGTAAAATATGTCGAAGTAGCTCTGACCTTCACAGACACTGCCTTCGCGATGCGCTTTCAAAGGCCAGGCAGGTTCCTGTCTAACCCACGCTGAAATTGCGGCCAGCGGCTGCGCGTCACTCTGAAATGCTGCCTTCATCCAGCCCAGCCCAACTGGAAAGCCCCTTCCACCCGGGGTCCCCTTTACCCTCACACCAGCAAAGGCAGCCGGGTGGGGAGGAGCCCCCCATCGCACAGGCGAAGAAGCAAGTGGGAGACAGGCAGCCTCGGGGACTTCCCCGCTGAAACTGGGTGAAAATGAAGATTCCCTGGGTAGGGCTCCGTGTAGTTCTCACTGCACTGGATCACAGTCTTCATTTACCTTGAAAGATTCTAGAGCATCTTGCTCAAGAGAGAGGCTGAGACACTTCCCAAAGGGCACCGGGTGATGTGACGGACGAGGCTATGGAAGACCCACGTTCACTTTTCTCAGTTGCTAAAAGTATTTTTCTGTGTTTACCGAGCACACAGACCAAACCATCAAAATAAAAAAAAAAAATCAGAAATACACCTTCAACTCCGAGGTTCTATGAAAAAAAAACTACTACTGAGCAAAATACCTCTGATAGATTTTAGATGACCACTGACCATCCTCTCAAATTGGCTAGAGGATGCCTGGAGGCACAGGACATTTCACCAGGCAGCTGAGTGAAAAGCAGCTCTGCATTTAATCCGCCCCGTGACTTGGCAGCTACTCCCCTCTGGTTTACTCCGTGACGAAGAGAAGCGTTCTCTTTTCCTCTCCCAGCATAAAGTCTTCTCTGTGCAGGACAAACAGGTGACAGGCTTACTTCGAGAGCTGCATCTCTCTTACAAGACGCAACCTGCTGCCGGAAACACTGGCCAGCCAGTTCCCCTCTGTCCTCCAAGCTCCCTGCCTTAGCATCCCTGCGAGGGCAGTGGCCGCCCTTCCCGCGGCGCTGCTCCTGTCTGCCCTCCCCTGCGGGAGGCATCACCCTGATTCCCGCCTCTGTGTCTGTCTCCCTGACAAGCATAGGACTAGATGCTACACAAAGTTGGTGAAACTGAACTTTCCCGCAGTACGGCTGCCTCTCAACACAGGTGACCTTAAGTACCAAGGGAGCACCTCTGCCTTTCCATCAGCATCCAGGCCTCTCATCTGATTAAAAAAGACAGAATGAGGGAAGAAAATACCAGCCCCCCAGCAGTGCCACTGATCAGCTTGGCTCAGATCCTGGGACAGGAGACCCACAGGAAAATATCTCTCTCTCTCTCTCTCTCTCTCTCTCTCTCTCGTATACCGAACATCCCCAGACCTCTTTCTGGAGAAGAGTAGCACTTTCAGATCTGTGGGTCCTGCAGAGATGCTGAGGCAAGAACACTGCTTACCACCCATGTCTCTAAGACAGGAGAGAGATTCTCCTGTCTTTTGAGTCTTTCAAACTTGTTCAGTCCACTCCTTTAACTCCATGGTCAAGCAACAGAACAGGGAATATTATCCTACGTTTTCTGGATGAGAAAACAAAGTTTGCTCTCTAAGTCACGAAGAAAAAAAAGGGCAAAGCCTCAAAGCAAACCCAGGTTTTTCTATCTCCTAATCTAATACCGTCTCTTCCAAACCCCACGACCTGAACTGGGTGTGCCAGTGAATATAGGAGACATGCAAATACAGGATGGAAGCTTCAACGTTGGTGCTGTCCGAGCAGAAGTGACCTCACGTGGAGGGAAGGCCTTCATGGGAAACCCCAACAACTCTCTCTAGCGGCGCCTGGGCCTCCTGGGTGGGATCCCCTCCATGGCTTCTGGCCCTTGCCGTGCCTGGGTGCCACATATCCCCACCCCTCTGCCTCACTCACACCTATGTCTTAACACCAGTAGCCAACCGCATGTTACCACCAAGCCACTCCGAGCAGCCCCTGGAACAAACACATTTATATACGTGAACTTTTCTGGCAGGAGTTGCTCACCTGAAAGGGTTGATTCTTTTTTGTAGTTTAAAAACCTTCAATTTCTGCCCTTTCTGTGCCACAATGGGAAAAAGGTGGACTGTCCAAGCAGGCAAGATGGGTGCAAGGCAAGAGGGAAAAGGAGATGAACTGTCTTAAGAATGTGTCTCCCATCTAGGCGGTCCCGCAGGCTTTTGTCCTTTGCTTCAGAACAGCTGCTTGCGGTCTGTGAGGTTACACAGGGCCGAGCAGAAACCCCTTTGTTAGGTACAGGTGCTGCTGAAATAGAGCCTCTTGGAGCAGATAGGTTCTTGCCACGGCCATTCTGACAGGACACAACTTAAATGGAGGAAGAAATCATGCATGTCAGAAGGGTAGGTGTAGCAGTCCGGGGTGGGGGAAATCAGCTATTCTAAAGACTGATGCTTTAAAGCAGACGAAAATTTCTCATGGAGGAAACAGGGCCAATTGTAGGAAGAGGGGAAGCAGCATACAACCCGTGAAAAATGCTCCGTGGACAAAAATAAAGGCATCATCCTTCCCTTCATTCAGAGCCTTCCAGAAGGCTCTAAGTCCTTGACTTAAACATACTGAGATCAAGATGCCAATAGACAAATGAGGAAGGGGCAAGAGCAGGTAATTCAGAACAGAAGAAATACCAATGGTTAATATTTGGAAAGTGTTTAACCCTATGAATTATAATCAAATAGATGCTACATAAACATTGAAATGCCACATTATTTACTTACCCTCCACTGTGCCAGGCACTCTGTGCCCATTCCAAACACCATCCAATTGAATTCCCACCACAACCCTATAAAACAGTTTTACTATTTCCATTATCCAAGGACAAAGCTGAGGCTTGAGCAACTGCCCAGGTACTGAGAACATCGGCGCTAAGATTTGAATCCAGTTAATGTGCTGTTCTTAACCATGGCACAACACAGACTATTTTACAAGTTAAAAAAAATTTTTTTTTCATTAAAGAAAGATCTTCAGCATTGCTAAGAGTGTGATAAGAACGGGACACACCTCTGCAGAAGATTTCAGTGGTCGAGGCAGCAGCAGCCAAGAGAGGAGCTGCACACGCAGCCCGCTCCAGGCCGTCCCGGTCGCTGCCCGAGTGTTCCAGGGCCCTGGCTTAGTCTCTGCGGTGTACGCGTGTCTTCAGAATCAAATACAACCGAATAAAACGGGGAAGTGAGGAGATGAAAAATGTCACAGTGACATGTGTTTTCTTCGTCTAAAATATCATCGCTGTTATGACTGATGTATTCTTAGAAAATAAAAAATAAACTACCTGGGGGGGAAAAGGTGGGAAATCACTATCATCCTACTAAGTGGATGCTAGTTTCATGTCTACCCATTTTGTGGATTTTAACATAATTGATGAAAGCAAGTTCTATGGTAGCTAAGAGTCTGGGCTCCATGTCTGGAATCCGAGCCCTGGCTCTGACTGTGCGCCCTTGGAGAAAGCACTAAACCTCTGTGCCTCCGCTGCGTGATTTGTGAACTAGGCACAGGGAGGTGCCCTACACATCGTGGATCTGTCAGGGCGATTAAATGAGGTGATAATACATGTCCAGCACTTAGAACAGAGGGTCTGTGTTAGTCTATAATAAATATATTAGCTATAAAATAATTGACAACATTCAATTATCAATTCAATTTTGTATTTAAAATTCTATCAGGTATCCATTTTAAAATATAGTTATAGTTACTTCATAATGACCACTAAAAGTGGCTCTGCAAGATTCTACTGACTTAGGCCTTATTTTCCAAACCCACTACCTACCTGCCTCCTGGAGGTCATACCACCTCTTTTGAACTCTCCCTTCAACACTACCAGATGAGCCACCTGCCAGGCTGGCCTCAGGGCAGGTCTCCAGGGAGGTCCCAATCCTAGGTGGCTGAAACTCAGCTGCCACAAGTGATGTTGAATGGTTAAAAGCACAGGCTTTGAGGTAAGATAGACCAGGTTCAAATCCCAGCTCTGTGACCTTGAACAAATTTCCTTATTCAAGAAGAACCCAGCTCAGTATACGGTTGTGAGGACTCTGTTAGACATGGATGTAAAATGCTTGTGTCGATGCTTAGTTTGTAATAACTACTCAATAAATCTTCGCTATGATTATTTTTTAATACCCACAGTGTTTTAAGCAAGGAAAGAGCCAGAATCATGTTTGTTTTACTTATCACCCTATTCCTAAGAGTTGGCATGGTAGAACTCAACAAAAATGTCCTGAATCGATGAATAAATAAACAAATGATAGATATATCACAGAGATGATCAGAGTCAGAAAGGATATTTTAAAAATATCTTTATTTAGACACAGTCCACATACCATACAATTTACCCATATAAATTGTACAACTCAATAGATGTAGTATATTCATAGTTGTGCAAACATTTCCACAACCTAATTTTTAAAATTGTGTTAAAATATACATAACATAAAAGTTACCATTTTATAACCATTTGTAGATGTAAAGCTCAGTGGCATTAAATATATTCACAATGTCATGTAACCATCACCACTATCTACACCCAAAACTTTTTCGTCATTTCCAACATAAATTCTATAACTCATTAAACAACAACTCTCTATTCTCTTGCCCTGGACCTGGTAACACCTATTCTACTTTCTGCCTGTATAAATTTGCATATTCTAGGTGCTTCAAGTAAGTGGAATCATATAATATTTGTCCTTCTGTGTCTGGCTTATTTCACTTAGCATATTTTCAAGGTCCAGTCAAGTTGTGGCATATATAAATTTTCATTTCTTTCTATGGTGGAACAGTATTCCATTATATGTATGTAGCATATTTTGTTTACCCATTCATCTATCAATTGACACTTAGGTTTCTTCCATCTTTTTTGGCTATTGTGAATAAGGCTGCTAGGAACATTGGTGTACAAAAATCTATTCAAGTTCCTGCTTTCATTTATTCTGGGTATATACCTAGGAGTGAAATGGCTGGGTCATATGGTTATTCTGTTAAACTTTTTGAGGAACTACCGATCTGTTTTCCAAAGCAGTTGCATCATTTTACTCTCACCAGCAATGCATGAGGGTTTCGATTCTTCCATAACTTAAACAATATTTTCTCCCATTAAAAAATTATTATAGCCATTCTAGTAAGTATAGTCAGAATGAAGTGTTATCTCATTGTGGTTTTGATTTGCATTTTCCTGATGACTAATGATTGTTGAGCATCTTTTCACATGTTTATTGGCTATTTGCATATATTCTTTGGAGAAATGTCTATACAAGTCTTTTGCCCATTTTGAATTGGGATGTTTGTTTTTAATGTAGTTGAGTTGTAGGGGTTCTTTCTATGTACTGAATATTAACCTTTTATCAGGTATTTGATTTGCAGATATTTTCTCCCATTCTGCAGAATATCTTTTGGCTTTCTTGATAATGTGCTTTGATACACAAAAGTTATTAATTTTGATGAAGTCCAATTGATCTATATTTTCTTTTGTTGACTGTGTTTTGGTATGACATTCATGAAATGTTGCCAAATTCCATGTCATAAAGATTTTCCTCCATGTTTTCTTCTAGTTTCAGCTCTGAAGTTTAGAGTATTGAACTATTTTGAGGTCATTTTTGTATATGGTTTAAGATATAGGTCCAGCTTCATTCTTTTGTATATAAACATTCAGTTTTCTTAGTACCATTTGTTGAAAAAAACCATGATCAAATTTTAGGACATTTTCATCATCCCCAAAAGAAACCCCATATATAGAATTTCATTTTTCTAAAGGAACTAAGAACATAAGTGAATTTTTGAGAGTTAATAAACATTGGCATTCATAAACAAAAATTAGTTCATGCCAAGAGTTTACTGAGAACATTAATTCTCTGTTCTCTAAAGGCATGTGACCTCCATTCATCAGTAAACAACACGGCAAGACTCCTGTGCATGTGCGCAGGCCAAGGGCTGGAACTCCCTCAGGAAGGGTGATTTGCTGTTAGTCAGAACATATCTGTGCTTTTCTTGGCCACCCAACACATTGTGAACACCATTCCTGTGCTTGGTTTATTTCCTCCCACCTCTCTGGGGTTGAAACTAGAATTTACAGTACCAGCCTCCTTTACAGCTAGGATTCAGTCATGAACCTGAGCTCAGCAGGCAGAAGCACCCAGGCCAGACCTCAAACTGAAAGAAAGTGCTCTGAAAAAGGAAGTGATTCTAGGGAGGGCGGAGGGAATGACTTGACATCCGTTAGTGAATTCCTCTTCTATGTAAGTGCTTTGGAATTGGTTCTGTTGTTTGCAGCTATGACCCTTAACTGCTACAATGAAGCATCAGCATTAGCTCGATTTTTTAATTGCTTCGATTCTATTAATTTATATTATTTGTAGGGTTACTTTTTGAAGTTTCTGTTGATTGTTTTGTCCTGAGTATTTGCTGCATGGCCGTTTTGGTTATTTTTCTCTTCCCGTTTTACCCTCTGTTATTACCATATTCTTTCCCACTGGAAGGTGGGAATGAGTGGGCTCAGTGGGCCACAGGGTCTTCTGCTTGGCGGAACTGGGCCATGGTCAAAATAGCTTGGGAACCACAATTTGGAGTAAACCCAGGAACTCAGCCTCACCTCCTCCCTCCCGGGTCACTTCAGTGAAAGCTTCTCAAGAGTAGGCACAGACACACCCTCCACAGTGGGACACCCCTCCCCCACCCTCTTTGCGCAGCCCCCACTCCCAGCTTCATTGTCCCTGGTCCGACTCCAGCAGAAGCCTTCACAGGCATCAGCCTGCCTGCAGAGCACAGGTTGCAGGTGCAGGCACTCGAGGGCTTGCGTGGGCTGCGGCATCTGCCTTTTGGGTTGGGAGGAAGATTTTTCTTGGCACGGCCTGCACATTCAGGGAAGTCAGTTAAACCAAACTGAGCTTGGTAAGTAATTTCCAGACACCTGGGTAAAGCCAATGATGTTTCCAGATTTTTCAAGTTGAAAGGCCTTTTATTACTATTTCACACGGCCCCACCTGGCCCTCTAGCAAGCACAGTCTAAAGAGGAGCAGGCATCCGTGTGACGTGGGTCAAACAAGGCTGATGAGCACTCAGCCTCAGCAGCATGAGGCTGGAGGGAGGCTGGAGGCCTCCTCAGAGATGAACAAGAGAGACAGTGAGAGAAGACAGGCTCTAGAAACCTCCATCAACTTTACCTTTCCCCTGAAGGAGATGGAGTTTGTTGCCAGGGTACCATCTGGCAAAACAAAGCTCACATACTATTCTGGTTTGGGTTTTGTTTTGTTTTTATGTGGGTAAAGTCACTAAGAAAAGGAGTTTCTGAAATTCACATCCCATGTTTTTATCACCCTATAGCAACTCAAAGATGTCACAAAATGATTGGGCACTTGGAGCATAGCAAAGGCAACTTTTATTAAGTAACTTTAAACAAACAAACAAACAAGCTCAGATCTTTTCTTCCAGCCAGATTATGAGGCTCTTTCAAGTCAAGGCACCTCTTTCATGCTTGTGGGTGTCCTTAAGGGCACCAGCCCGGTGGCAAGTGCTCAACGAGTCCTGCTGATTCTTTAATGTTGGGAGCAAAGGAAGATAAAACAGGACCTTGGACATTATCTTCGTTTACTCATGGGGAAACTGAGGCTCAGTGACTTGCCCATACCACACACCAAGGTCAAGATCAGATTCTGCGTTCCAGATTCCTGATTCCATGCTTCCCTTATAAGTGCCAAGCGGAGGGTACTGCTCTGCAGTGTGGTGCTGGAGGGCACCTAAGTGCTGGGTTTTTTGAGAATAAACAATGTGGCTGGTGACTCCAGTTTAAACATGGAGTAATGATGTTATTGTGGTCAAAGAGACCAGAGAACTACGCATATTCTGGTTGGTGACCTTTGCTGCAACCTCTGGCTACAGGGGAGTATGATGTACCACAATAGGAACAGAAGCACTTACTCTGTCCTGAGTCCTTTACCCATCCTCACTCAGAGCTGGGATAGCACTACCTCGATTTCCCTGTGAATGCAGTCAAGATGGCTGTTTGGTGGCCCAGCCTCAGTTCAGTATGTGATCAAAGAAACAGCAATTAAGTAGGCAAAAAATGAACTGGAGGCAATCCAAACCCTCACTGCAATCTCTAGCGAAAACATCGAAGGGGAAGTGCATTCTGAACACAAGGCAAAAGTCTTAAATTTTTCTTTCCTATCTGTGCTATTCCAGCAATGCAACTGCTCCAGAAGCAGTGTGCCCAGCTCCCCACCAGCCTTCCTGCCTGACTCTTACTAGCTCATCTCTCACCTCTGGCATCTGCTCGCCCACTCTCTCCCAGTCTCTCTCTCCACATCACCAAGAATCCCAGTATCGGCTCCATTTGTCTAGTGCTTTCTCATGACTGGGGGACCCCAGTTTGCACTGTAATGGAAGGGCAACAGCCAAGCAAACTACACTAGAAATTTTCTTAGAAGGGAATTACATAAAGGCTGCACAGGCCAACAAAAGAAAAGTTGTTTGTTTTTTTTTTAAGATTTCATTTATTTATTTTTAGAAAGAGGGAAAGGGAAGGAGAGAGGGAGAAAAACTGCGATGTGAGAAACACCGATCAGTTGTTTGTCATATATGGCCTGATCGGAACAACACCTGCAACACACTCACGTGCACCGACCTGGGATTGAACCAGCGACCTTTTGCTTTGCGAGACACAATACCCAACCACTGAGCTACACTGGTCAGGGCAAAATAAAGTTTTGAATATTCATGTGTCTATATTTTTATTCCCTACCACACCCATTTTACAAATTAGAAAATTGGGGAAAAATAACAAGAGTGAATAATTATATTGTTATAATAATAATAATAACAACAATGAACAAGACACCGTCCGATACTGTACAAATGATACCTTACTTAATTTCACAATGACCATATTAAGCAGGTGTTATTACAGCCTTTTCACAGACGACAGGGTCAGGGCACAAAGCTAGTAAATGGCAGGGTTGAGATTCTAACTGAAGAGTGTCTGACTCTCGAGACCCAGCTCTTAACCACAGTGTTCTCTTTCAGACTCTACTTCTGTAACTGTCTATGCAGTTGCCAGTGGAGTTTAAATAGAAAGAGAAGGCATCAGCTCAAAGGATTTAGTGCTAAATTCTATCACTAGCCATGCTCATTAAATACCAGATGATTATTAAAATATAAACATTTTCTGGACATGCAGTAGGTCTATAAACAAGATAAATTTATTTGCAAAGGAATAGACTAAGAAATGCAGTGACTTTCTAATTAGCTTAAAATTATTTAATCGATGCAACACAATTACTTTTCAAATAAATAATCTTTGAAAGTTCCAAGGAGTCCTGAGGCATTTAATTGCTATTTAACCAGACAGCAGCAGTCAAGTTACACAGATATCAATTTTAGAGAAAATGGTCTTTGCAGCTCTAGCACTCTGTCAAAATTTCCATTAGAAAGATGTATTTTCAGGCCAGATACAAGGGTTTTAGATTACAAATTAATTTCATTTCTCTGTTGTTCACTAGGGCAGGGAAGGGGCGGGGCTAGAGAGGCCGACTCAAGGGTCCATGGAGAGAGAGGTGCACTTCCCGCCAAGGTGGCAGTCTCCCCCAAAACAGAGGGATGCTGTTGCCAATGACTCCAATGAGCAAATCTGGGTTAGACGTGGGTCCCTCGCTCCCCTAATGGCTCCAGCAAATATAGGCTCTGGGCCACCTTGGGCCAAGCCTTGAACTAGGAGTTTGCCTGGATCCCACTCATATCCAATACACCTATTCTCAGGACCCCATGAAGTGAAAGCAATAGATTGTAATGGAACAGGCAATGGATACAAATCCGAATCTCTCGGGCAGGAGTCTGTGTTTTAACAAGCTTTCCAAGTGATTTTCATGCACACTAAAGTTTGAGAAGTCCTGCTCTAACCTGCTTTAAAAGCACTTTGTAAACTATGGTTCAGTGCTTCTTAAACAGTTATGCATATACATCTGCTGAAGATCTTGTTAAAATGCAGATGCTGATTCAGTAGGTGTGGGATGAAGCTGAGAATGTTCGTTTCCAACAGGCTCTCAGGGATGCTGATGCCACTGGCCCCAGCACCAGGAAGACAGGTGTGTGACCGGGGTGTCTGTCTGGTTGGGAAGGGGTGGGAAAGAGTCCAACAGACCTCGGCGCCATTCCTAGCTCCAGTGCTTGCAAGCTGTGTGACCTTGGCCACTTCTCTCTACCTCTTTGAGCCAGATTCCTCAGCTATGAAAGGGTATAAAACAGGACTATGCACTTTTAGATGGCAACATGCCTGTACTTAACACAGCACTTGGCATGCAGGAAATACTCTAGCAGGAGTTGTGGTTGCCCTTGTTTCTCAGAGAAGTATGAACCTAGTAAGCGCTCAATAATCATTTGTTGTTTTATTATCAATAGTTATTGAAAGTTGCCATAGGGTATGATAGGCACTTGCCAAGTAACACACTATTACCATTTCCTCCTCCCAATGGCTCTACGTGCAAAGTTAGGTGATATTTGTTCTGTCTTGCAGATTAAGAAGCCAAAGCCCAGAGAGGTTTAGTAACTCAGTCCAAGTCACAAAGACAGTGAAAGGCAGAGCTGGGGTTGATTTCAGGCCCTCTTGCCTAAGCTCCTAATCACCCAGGCTGACACAGGGTCTGTCCACACCTGTCTGTAAGGCCTGAGTCAAGGGAAGGGTGGTGGGAGGTGGTATGATACAGGACCAGGTTGCAGAGATAGAGGAAGGCAGGGGCAGACAACTGCCTGGAGCCTTGGAGTGCTGATCTGCAGAGGGCCATCAGGCTCCGCAGAAGGAGCAGGGCCACGTTCCACGGGATCAGGACCCCTGCTAATCACAAGAGAGATCCTAAAATGGACAAGAGAGGACTATCACCCTAACACCTTGTACTCTGCTGAGCCAGAGAAGTGCTCCTTAAAGATGCAGTTGGAATGTATAAGAATAACGGACAGATTCATGGATTCATTAATATTTTGAAGGCAGCAACTGATTTGGAATTGGTGGCAGGATGTGTTGAAGTCGGGGAGAGATTTTCACATCTGGACCGTTCTTCTTTAAAAAGGGAGCAGTTCAAAAACAGAAGAACAACAGGAATATTTCCCTTGGAGCGCAGCCAGCGTGCACAATGCCTCCTTTTCTTCCCAGGGCAGAAGGCGTTTGGGGTCCAGCCCCTTGGTGGGTGTGTACAGCCTGGAGCCTGCCTGACATACTTACCCACTTGTGCTCGGGAGCACAAAGCCCCCTGCCTGCCAAGCCAAACACAAATGCCTCCTTCACCACGGCCCTACGCCGCGTGTGGCTTCAGCTGCCGTGGCTTCTGAAAGCACCCCCTCCAGGGCCAAAGTGAGGCCCTTGTGGCCAGGTCTCTCCACTATCATTTGGAGACAATCGTCCAGTTGCCCTCACAGGCCACGAGGCATGAAGTTAAACAGCCCAGCAGCTTGAAGGGAGCAAGGGGAGCCTGTCTGTGGAAAAGTTAGCCTTTGCAGATGGTGTTCAATTAGCCATTCATCAGAAATTATTGTTCAGGCACAGGGCTAGGGTTGGTGAATTCATGGATGAGTAAGACTGGAATAAAGAACTTTTAAGAAAATCATGGTCCAAAATGAGAGGCAGAGACATCAGTCAGGACCCAGGTTTTACAGAGGTGGGCAAAGGCATTACAGGTGACCACGAGAGCATTGCAGTCATGGTATCTGAGCTGGGCTTTGAAGGGTGAGTAAAAGCGTACCAGGCAGACTAGGGAAGCGGCGCTCCAGCCCCAAGATGAAAACATGCACGGCGGGTTTGGGGAGTGACTGGTGAACCAGGCTCAGAGTACAGGGCAGCGGCCCAGATGGGAAAGGCGGGGGCTGGAGGTCAGCTCACTTGATTCTGTAGAAAGTAGGAAACCAGCAAAGATGGTTTGGCAGAGGAGAAACAAGGCCAGGCTGGGTTTGGAGACAACTCCGGCTGCGGTGAGGGGATGCATCCCCAGAGTCTGGCCCGTGAGTAGAGCATAAATATTTCAGGAGTGAACAAGTGATTTCGAGAGGGAAGAGAGAGCAGCAAGTCTGACGAGAAGTCTGGCCAGACCTAATGCTTTCACTAACTGCTCCTTTTATGTCTTTTTTAAATTTCTTTTAAGAGAACAGCAGCTTTTCTTCTCCTTTATTGAACCATCACAAATGTATATAATCTGAGATTACAGGCATAATTACATAATGCTGTATACTGTTGGCAGTTTCCTGAATGTTGGCTTTGTCTTCCGGAATAATTTTGTCGGCCCCCTGAAGCCCGGGGCAGAGTGTCTTGTGCTCTCCCTGTGTTGCCCAGCAGCATCTGTCATGTGGTAGACACGCAGTAGGTCCCAGGTAAACAGAACCATGAAATACATTTACAGAGTATAAGAGCTCAACAGACTCTTGCAATGAACTGATCCAACTCACTCACTTTACAGATGGGGAGACTGAGACCCAAAGAAAGGAAAACATATGCCCTATCCAACGATGTGCTCACATTCCTACCTCTAGTCTCCGACATTTCACAGCAGGGACCTGGGTTCAGTCAAGACTTTCAAATACTAACACAAAGGGTCAAGGCATCCAGCCATGAGCCCAGGCAACAGCAGGGTAAACAGAACAACAACATGCACAATGATGAAGACACACAAGAATGTGTTCCTGTGCATACATGGTATTCGGCTTCCAATCCTTATTCAACTCTAAGAAGAGCATAGCCTGGTTCTAGAACTGCTAGAGGCAGTACAACGTAAACATGAAGAGTGCGGGCCTTGGAGTAAGGCCGGCCTGAGTTTGAATCCCAACTCTGCCACTTACCAGTTGTGTCTTAAGCAAGTTCCCTAAACTCTCCCAGCCCTAGGGGTCACATACTGCAAACAGGAAAAACACAATTTCCTCCTCAAGGGTTGTATAGATTAATTGGTATAAAGTATATCAAATGTTTATTATGGGGCCTGCAGTGGAAATTAAAAAGTGATGAACTAGGAAGAAAGGGAGAAAGAAAACACTAGGATTTGGCAGCCAATGGGCCCTTCGGTTCCTGAACACTTACTTTAGTTCCGGCACTGGGTCAGGGAGGAGAGGGAGGTATCCAAAACTCCAGGGTTTCACACCTGGGTACCTAGAGAGTGGCGGGGACACCAGCTGAGTTAGGAAAAACAAGGAGAGAAGAGATCTGGGAGAAGGACGAGGGATAGTTTGTACTTGGGCATGCCTGACCGGGGGCTCGCCCACAGAAGGGGGGTCATCCAGAGAGAGTGGCCCAACAGACAGCTGAAAGGTGGGCCTGGGATCAGAGAGAAACATGAAGATTAGTCACGTAGATTTGAGAGTCACCCATATCAGCGCCAGCACGGCAGAGGTGAGGTGGGGGCGAGGGGCAGCAGTGAGCAGAGGAGGCGTGTGAGGAAAACTCCTGAAGAAAGTGACGCGTGGGGAGCAGATGTGGGAGGAGAGCCAGGGTGGCTTACAACCCAGGAACCCAAAGTGGGTAGGTCTTGAAAAAACTGGTGAGGCCAACCTTCCACAGCACGGGGGAACGTTGCCAAGGGTCGACAAGAGGGGAGACGTGGCAAGGGGGCTACTCTTTGCTACTTCAGTGGAATTCTGGAGAGAAACGGGCAGCCACTCAAGGGAGGAGAAGGGTGAGCATGTCTGCAGACCAAGAGGAAGAAGCCAGGGACGCAAGAAGGAAAAGGTGGCACGAGAGCCGACACTGACTCCAGACACGGTGCTGAAACATGCGACAGAATTAAATTTAACCTTCACCTTAGGTGATTCGCTGAGTCACATTTTGCGGTTATGAAACTAGGCCCAGAGGGGTGAAATACCTTACCCAAGTTAGCAGTCGGCAGAGCTGACATTTGAGGCCAGAAGCCCCGGCTCCAGAGTCCATGGCCAGTTTGAAGGAGAGTATTTCTGGAAGTGGGAAGAGAAGGGTTTTAAGGCTTGGCTCTGACAAGGGAGGGGAGAGCAGGTATGGAGAGAAATGGTGAGGCAGAAGTGAGAGTTCAAGGTACGTGGCTTCCACCTTCTTCATAAGGTAGGAACGGGCCAAGGGCATGTGAATGGATTTGGGAACGCAAGGACCGCTCTGCACCGGACCGCTCTCAACCTCTCCAGCTCCCGCCTGCCCCTTCCACTGACCCTGGGGTGACCTCCAAACCCCTTCCCTTCATCTGCTCCCACCAGACTCTCCCAGAACACTCAGCCCAACAGCCCCACACATTCTAAAAAGTAATTCCCAACGGGCCAGAGCTAGAGCCCCCTCCCGCGGCACCCATTTCAGGAGCTTTCTGCCAACAATTAGAAAAGGAGGGAATATGATACACCGTGACTATCATGGCTCAGAGCCAGGAAACCCAGACTTGTCCAATTTTTGCTGTGTGAGTTGAGTCATATCACAATTTCTCTGGGCCTCAGCTGCTTCATTTGTCATATAATGATACCGAAATCTACAGACTTGTTGGAGGGTTTAATGAAATAACAGGAGTAAGAGGTCTTTGTTTAAAAGGAAAGAGAATAGTGTAATCTACAGCCAGGAAAGGAAGGAGAGAAATGAAAAGGGGAAAGTAGGTGGCAGGGACGGGATGTCACTTGCAAAGACCAGGTACGAATCCCCCTTCTACTAAGTAGAGCTGACTTTCCCCACAGGCAAGAGGGCCCCCTGCTGAAGGGCAGGCCCAGGTCCCAGCCTTCCTATCAGATATGGCTTCCTATCCACATACCTGGCTTCAGGAATTGTCCTGCAGCTGAGCAAATAAAAGGGAGTCCAGAGAAAATGTCCCAAACAAAACTGAATGCCTCTATTAATGAACTGCTTGAGATTTTCATGTTACTCAGCATTGAAAAGAGGATTTTAAATTCCATTGTGAAAAGTTATAAGTCATCACAGATTCGTTCCCCACACCCGACACCCCACCTCCATGCCTCGCTCAACATGGTGAAGGGTGGAGAATGAGGAATTCAAAGAATGGAAGATGCAAGCAGGGTTTGCTTTCTCCCGCTGCTGCAATGGGCTCTGATGGCCCAATACCCAACAAGCTATGCTGAGCACATCTGCATTTTATTTAACTCTCATTCTAACCTGTGAAGGAAGGAATTATTCTCTCCCTCTTATAAAGAGAGAGAGCTGAAGCTCGAGGGGGCACAGTGGGGATTCACAACCAGCTCTTTCTACCTCGCAGTCATTTCCCATCGCAGACTCTCCTTACATAGGCCTCGAGGTGATGGAATAACCTAGTATGCTCAAGTGAGCATTAGGAGAAAAACAGAGCAGAGCACATGTAAAACCTTATTTTAAAAAGCTTCTCTCCAGATACATACGGATATATATGTAGCTGTATGTAAGGATACACTACTGTCTCGTACGGGCACAGCCCCAGGCCTAGAACAAGGCACTCCGAACTGTCGCTCATGACCAACCACCAATTAGTCACAGCGTGCAGATTTTGCCTTCCTATGCTTTTATATTATTTTAAATGTTTGCTACTGACAGGTATGATTTTTAAAATAAATTTTTAATCAACGCTTTCCAATAGGGCTTATTGAGCCTTTCAAATGGTAAAGACTACATACACACTATCTGCAAATTATTCAAAAAATGGAAACATTTTTCTTTTCCTTTAGTTTCCTTACCAAGAAAAACAAACCCACAGAGTTCACTTTGTCTTCCAAGAATCCAATTTTTAACCTTCCAAGGTTAATAAAGTAAGGTAGTAAACACCTTACGAAGCACTATGTATTAGCCAAAGACAGGTGTTTTGGTGTTCTTCCCCAGCAAAGGCAGCAGATGCCGCCGTGGCTGAAGGCGCAGGTAAAGTGACTCACTGCAGGACCCCAACACGCCCACCTTTCTGGGTGTCAGCTCCCTCCCTTCACTTCCTCTTTTCCCTCCCAAGCCATTGCACCTCAAGCGTAAGAATTTCCCCGCCTCACTCACTACTTCTCCACAATTGAGATTTTCAGAGGAGTAGTAAAATTCATTCCCTAATGTGATGAAGGAATTACAATGTTAGTGGTTTACAAATTTCTTTTTCCTGCCCTGTAATGCAGCAGCAGTGTATTAGGAGCTTCCTGACCATAATGTAACTTAAGAGTGATTTGACTGGTAGAGATCACAGGCAAGCTAACTGGCCAGTGGGAGGTGCAGTCTGCAGCTACCACCACAGAGACCACCTGAACGTCCCGCACACCTTCCCTATACGGATTCATTCAAGGCTGGTGTTCCCAGGAGCTGATTTTTTTTTTTCCCAAAAGAAGCCGGGAATGTGTATTTACGTAAAATCTGATTTTTAAATGTTGACTTAATGCTTTTCTTAAAAAACAAAACAAAATGAACCACACTATGCAGGTCAAACAAAACCCACATGCAAACCACGTGCTGCCCTCCAAGGCCCCGCTAGGCCTTGACATGGTCTCAGCCCACCTTTCTCTCTTCACCCCCAACTCCTCTGCCCCTCACGAAGGCAGCCACACCTCACCCTCTGCCCGAATGCTTCTGTGCCTTTGCTCACATCTTACTAACCCTTTAAGACGCCTTCTTTTTCTTCTCTCCCAGAGTTGTTCCCATCCTTCAAGAATCTGCTTAAATTGCTCCAATACATCCTAATTCTAAGTATTAATCTCAATTAATATTGCCCACGTTCCAAGGCTCTCTTCAAAAGGCGAAGACCCTGCCATGGACTTCTTCTTGAAGATCTGGAGTCTTCTTATTGCTATTGTTTGGGCATGTTTAAATCTTTCTGATAGATCTTTAGTTGCAAAAAAGGAAGGAAGGTTTTTGTGTATGCCAGCTGTGACTTTGGTACTATTGTCTTCCTTTTAGAGAAGAGAAAACCAGAACTCAGTGAACAAGTGACCAACTTGAGCTTTTCTGTATATACCATTGCTTTGCACGTCTCCTAGGCTCTCTTCTCCTAATGCCCAGAATCCTCTTCCTTTGGGCTCTATCTGGTAACTCCTACTCAGCCCGCAAGCCAGCTTTACCTACCAGCATCTTCCCCTTCTCCCCACACCAGCCAGGACTGAGCCCCTCCCCCCACAGCACCCTGTAAGAACATCTGCCAGAGCACCCATCAAACTCTCTTGTAATTAACTATCTGAGTCTCTGTCTCCTCTGTTGGACTATACACCCTTTGCCTAGAACAGTACCAGGACAAGAGTAAGTGATCCATCAGTATTTACCGGACAGAAGACAGCAAGGGAAGGAATGACAGAGGAAGAAAGGAAGGATGGGAGAAGGGAAGAACGGAGAGTAACAGCTCACAGGTAATCAACAAACGTGAGATATATTGAGCCTCATGGCTCCCAGCCCTGCTTCGGAGCTGGAACTGCTGCTGGCTCCTTTGTGCTCCAGCCCAAAAGCAGGTTCTTGGAAAGCTCCAGCTGCAACCCACCTCCTCCCCGGGGCGGGGCGGGCAGGTGGCAGGCTGCTGTTGGCTTTGGGGACCCAGGAACCAGCATTTGCCTCCATTCTTTTCTGCTGGCCTGTGGCCCTGGGGAAAGTGATTTTTGCATCAGGCAGGCTGTGCCTTGAAAGGACAACTTCAGTTATGATGGATGGCCATGAGGATGAGCTTTCCTCGGAAAGCTGGCAGGAAAGTGAACTGGAAAAGCGCACGGCAGGCCTCTTGCTAGGAAGACAACAATTCTCATTGCCCAGGGCAGACAAGCGGGGAGAGGGGTGTCCTCTTTCAGGGAACCCTGGAAGGGAGGCACTCTGCTCTGCAGGCTGCTAGGAAACTCCTGTGACATCACCCCTACGCCCCCACCCCCTCCTCACTCACAGGCCTGGAGGCTGGGCCAGGCTGCATCTGCTCCCGGATCCTCTCCCTGGCCCAGGACAAAAAGAATCACCCTGGTCTCAGGAGAAAGTGCAGAGAATTTAGTGTTGGTAGATGTTCTCAAAGCCCAACTGCCCTCTCCAGGGAGCAGTTCACAATACCCAGGGTCACCCACTGTGGGGTCAGAGGTAAGGAAAACTCTGGTCTCCCATCATCACTCCACCGAGATCAAGCCAGTGTGGGGAGGCCAAAGATACCATTTCTCCAGGGAATTCAGAACCTCCAAGAACTTGCCTAGAAGCAGATCTGGAAAAAGGTCTCAGGGTCTCCCCTCTCCCAGAGGAAGGCAGGAGTCCAGGTCCCTCCCCCCAGACCCCACATCCCAGCAGCTGGGGCAGAGGGGCAGGCTCCGCCTCACTTCCCCTTTCTTCCGCCTCTTTTTCCTCCATTTCCTCCCCAGTGATACCCCTGGAAGCTCTTCCCAAGTTCCCGGGGGCTTTCAATCCCACCTCCACGGTAACTCAGAACAGTAGGCTTTCACTGAGAGTCTTGGGCAGGCTTAGTAGCCCCAGGCACTTCTGTTCATAAATCTTCAACAAACCAGTGAGGTGGGATCTTTTACCCTATTTTAAAGGCAAGAAAATGAAGTTCAAAACCATTTTATAATTAGAAAGGAAATAAACCTTAAAGGAAGCCTACATTACTTAAATAAACAATACACACACACACACACACACATACACACACACACACACACACACACACAACCCCTACTTAGAACCAGGACTTCAGTGAGAGAACTGACCAAATAATCCAACTGCTTTAGAGACAGACCAAAAAAAAGAGCTAATTTTATTGACTACTTATTATGTAAAGTGCTTTTTGTGCACTATCTTATTTCATCCTTGAGGTGACCCTATAATGCAATCTCTCATTATCCTCATGTTACAGATAAGAAACTGAGGGACAGGGAGCAGGTATGACTTATTAAAGTCCCAAGTTCAACTCTTCCTGGGGTCCACAGTAGTGGTTTAACAGGTTCCCTTTCAGGACAACGTATTTACATTTTAACAATAGCTCTCTGAAAAGGAATCTAAAGGAATGACTCTAATGCAGGGAATTTCAGGCCTCAGCTGGGACAGTGGGCAGGGTTCTCTGGGCAAGAGCCTTTTGGCAGCACCAGGCATCCCCCGAAGGCGGCCTCCCACGGACCTGGCTAACACAGGGCTCCTTTCAGCAGCTGGCAAAGCCCAGCGCAGGGGGGCAAAGTGAGAGATTAGATCAGGGAAGGCCAGCCAGGAGGCAGGCGCAAGAGGGGCAAGTAGCAACTGCAGAAGAATGTGTTTTCAGGTGCTCCGTGAGTGTCCCCAAGCTTAACAGTGTGGAAGAGACACTTTCGGCGTTAGTGCCGGGCGCCAGTGTCGGGCTGGGCAGCATGCTGGAGCAGGAGCCCTGGGTTCTCATTCCAGCTCAGTCACTCGCTCCCCCTGCCACCTAGGCTGTGCCACCTGCCCTCGCTGGTCCTCAGCATCCTCAACTGTAAGACAAGAGGGATGGTCTGGGTAACTGATAAAGTTTCCCCAAGACAAACTGTAGGTAAAGGGACTCAGAACAGGTGCCAAGAATGAGCTATGGGGCCCTGAACTGGGGATCAAAGGACACCTTCACTTGCTGTTGTCATGAGAAGGATGCCAGATGTGACACGAAGGAGCACTGCAATGGCCGGAGGGGGCTTCTGCCCAGAGAGGACGGCTGCACAGGCACCTGCTACCCAGGGGCCAGGTCAGAGGGGTTCAGGGGAGCTTCCTAGAGGAGCCCACACCCGCAGAAGATGAGGACCACCACCCTGCGGAGTAGGAGAGTGGAGGCACTCCCATGGAAAGACTCCAAAATGGACTAAAGCATTCGTAAGAGACTATCTAAATTTCAGGAGGAGCTGTTATTTCCACGTCACTGATATGAAAACCAAGGCTTGGCAGGGTGACAGCCAGGTGGCAGAGCAGGAGTTAGAACCCAGTTCTGCCTGACCCACAGCTTTTGCTCTTCATTTTTATCCTATCCTCACTCCCACAGCACAGGTGCCTGCGAGCACAGGCAGAAGGCTGGAGAGAAGGATGGGGAAGACGTTACGATGGACAGTTAGCACTTTGTTACCAAAACAAAATGGCTGCCATAGTTTTTCCAAACAGAATCTTCTGTGGTTGCCTGTAATTTTCAAACTACGGATATGCCAGACCTGAGCTGAGCTCCTGGTTACAGCACTTAATACCTTTGTGACCTAGAGCAGAGGTATTAAGGTTAGAGCCTCACTTTACTCATCATGACAATGGGAATAACAACAGTGGTATCTTCTGGAGTAGCTGGTAAACATTAAATTACCGCTCTATTTCAAGGACTTGGCACAGTGTCTGCTACATGTGAAGCGTTCACTAAAAGGTAGCAAAAACAAAAAACAAAAAACAAAAAAAACAAGCATTCACCTAGTGTTGCTCCAGTGGGCCCTCTCTCCAGGCTTCCTCCTCAGAATCAACATCTGGCTAGTCTCCCACATCCTCACAGACTCCCTCCCTCCTTCTGTCTACCTCCCTCACATTCCCTCCATTTCAGAACCCACTTCAAAGTACCCCTCTCCGGGTTTCTCCTCCTTCCTAGGATCTTAGCTTTCATTTGATCAAATGATTTCATCAATTAGCCTACGCAAGCTCCTTAACCGCTCAGGAACAAAATCGTCCACTCGGTGGTTGTGTCAAGAGACTGGTTTGCATGGGGTCTGCCAAGCCATCAACGCAGGGCCTGGTGGGCTTGTGGGCTGATAGAAATTACCTAACCAGTTGCCCATGTGTGCCTGCAATTTGTAAATTAACCCCTGGATATACATCAAAACCTTCTACCCAAACCACAAATTATGTGTTCTTACAAATTTGCCAAACTATTAAATGGAATTTACAACTGCTCAAGGATGTCTTGTACTAATTAGACAGAGATAGATGGGTGTATGAAAGATTAGGTCGAGGGAGGGTAGGAAATTGGGAACTAAAGCTTACTGACTTCCTGCCAGGGGGTCTTTACCCTTTTGTGCCATGGACACCGCTTTAGCAGACTGCAAAAGCCTATGGGCCCTTCCTCAGAATGCTTTAAACTATATACAACAAAATGCATAGCTGACTACAAAGGAAACCAATTACACTGAAATACAATTATTAAAAAATTTTTAAAATGAGTGTGTAATGCAATATATGTTCTTTATTAACACATTAAATAACAAGCTTTAGCAGCAACTGTAATAACTGCTTTAATCTCAAAGCTGTGATGGGCATAAATCATCATTCAAGATGTCTGCAGCAGCTGAAATGTGATGTGAAAATATCTGTGACTTCTACTGGTAATAATGTCCGAGGTACTGAAAATGCATCGTGATTTTTGCCTACATTCATAACGGAAAAAACACTAAATAAAGATCTTATTTTTTTTCACCACACAATTTCACAGGCTCCTCTGAATTCTACACATGGGCTGTTAACCCCAAGTTAAGAATCCTTTACAATTCGGTGGTATTTGTATTGGGCATAATCCTGAGTTCCAGTTCACCTTCATTTCCTTCTCCAGGAGTCTCCGCCTACCTCCCCCATCCTGCTCCAGAAGGGCAAGTTCTACCCATCTGACCATCCTCTGTCCTCCCCTCCCCTCTCAGCGGCCCAGCGAGGACTCATGCCTCAGCAGTATCCTATGCGCAGGCTGACCGCAGACTGGCCAAGACAGGACCTGGGAAGAAAGCCTGTTTCCGGAGAACTGAGCTCAGACAGCAGGATCCTCTTTGCAACTTGAACTAAGCAGCAAAGGAGAGGTTAGTGTGACAGTATGGTGAGGGGGCAGGGTGCGCAGTGCTGAGCTGGGCCGATGGCATCCAAAGTGAAGACCAGTGACTGCTGCACTCGTGGAAGAACCTTGAACTCAGAGCCCTCTCCAACCCGCCTCAAGGGTGCCTGACCTCCCTCCAGGCCTGTGCTTAGACAGCAGTGGCACATTTGACGGCTCCTCACCCCCTTCACTACAGTCAGCTTAAGGGAGCCTCTGTCGTCTGTATCAGAAGAGTCCTAAGTCCACATCATCAGTAGCATTTTACAGATGAGGAAGCTGAAAAGTTGTGTCACTTGCACCCCGGCTGGTGTGGCTCAGCGAGTTGAGCTCTGGCCTGGGAATGGAAGGTTGTAGGTTCCATTCGCAGTCAGGGCAGGCCAGGTTCCCAGCTGTGGAGGGAGGGTGGGGGGCGGTGAGAGGCAACCTCTTGATGTTTCTCTCTTCCCCTTTCTCTTTCCCTTTGCTTCTCTCTAAAAATAAATAAGTAAAATCTAAAACAAACAAACAAAAATTTGGGTCATTTGCTTGGGCTCACAGGGCTAGGAAAATGGTAAAGACTTTTCCCCCTCTCTTCTCCTCCTCCTTTTTATTTTGAGCAGCCGGGGGATGATGGCCTTTATTATTTATTTATTTATTTAAAAGCACATAAATGATACATGAGAAGCATTTCTTAAAAATCTTAAACATAACTGATTTCCCTTCCCTACTCCCCTGCCACACACACACAATCAGTATTAACCCTAATAAATGTGACCATGCTGGGATAGATTCAGCCACCACCCAACTTGACAGGCCTGGTCATTTAAAACTCTTCCCCAAGAGTAGGATGGCTGCCCTTTCCAGGGGGGAAGGGAGCGGGGAATGACACGCAACAGCGGATGAGCGCAGCACCTGGAAACACTCAGCCCTGCTGCCCGGGGCTCTGCTCTGAGAATAAAAATCAATTTCACTGAGAGTCAGCATCTCTGGCTCCTGGGCAGAAACCAGGCTGTGGAGGGAAATCAGCACTGAATTCTGCTCTTTTATCTTTGCATGGAGCAAATTCTCCCCAATGCCATATTTCTCCCCACTTGTCACTTGATGTCAGAGCCACAAACTAGACATACCAAAGGAAGCTGTGGACACAAAGGGTCCTTCCACACATTAAAGCCACAGCCACATTAAAAAAAGTATGTTTATCAAGTCAGTAAGTTTTATTTACTTACGGGGAAAAAATACAGGGAGAGGGATAGGAATTGGGATTTCTGCTTTCTCTCACAACGCCTGTGTCCCCGGAAAGCTATGTGAGGGCCCAAGGCCCCGGAGAGACAGTGAGGTGTTCTTTTAAAAACAGACTACTTTCCCTTGGAGAAGGAAGAGTCAGCCTGCCTCTGCAGACACCACCAATCTATAAATGCCTGCATATCACATTAACCATCTACTTGAAATCTTGGGGCAACATTTATTTTATCTTGGAAACTGCTACAGGCCTACTTTTAGCCAGAGGGCCCCTCTTCTTTCCTTTAATCCTACTTTGAAATATTATCCACATAGACTGGAAAGTGTTGAGAGAACAACATCTATTAGAAGCCTCGTTGTCCAAACTCTGGATCTGGGAGATTAGCATTCTGAAGCACAGAGAAGTTAGGGTTCCAGCTATAAGTCACACAGCTAGGTAGCAACAGATTTAAGCTCCAGTTCCTGGCTACTCCGGCCTCCAAGCCCGAGCCTCTTTCCACATACCCACTCTAAAACAGCACAAAGTGGTATGATCTCCAGGGACACAGAGCTCAGTGAATCCTAATGTTATAATTTATTAGCTCCATAACCCCAGGCAAGTCACTTAACCTCTCTGAGCCTCACTTTCTTCATCTATACATTGGGGATTATGACTATAACCATCTCTAGGATTATTCTGAGGATTAAATGTGCCTGGGCCGATACACAGGCACCCTTTATTATACTGTACTGCTCCTGAGTCACATACAGAAGTGAGTGGATCTGCCATCTGAAATGTGCTAACTGTATCTGCACAACTGCCCAGAGAGAGAAAAATCCAGTTCCCCCACCCATCCCCAGAGATGACATAACTTGCATGAGATCAGTTTTAAAAGTGAATACATTCTCAGCATTCAGAAGTCCTAGCTGTCCTCCCAATCACACCTCCCAAGGGATGGGCTGAATTAGAAGTAAAACCCACACCCTCTTCCCTTCCCCCACACAGCTCAACCACGTATCACTGGCTCACACTTCATGACCCTTCTTTGTAAGCTAGGATCAGCACAGTACCTGGTACAGAGCAGAGACTCGCTGCAGTTTTGATGAATGAGGGAATTACTGATCCTGCTCTGCAGATAAGAAGGCACTGCTTGGCCCAGTAGCCTGAAGTAGGTGTCTCAAAGCAGAACGCAGGAGGAAGGCCAGGCCGGCAGGCAAGAACTCCAGTGGCAGTGAGCAAGAACCCCAGTCTCTCCTCCGTTCATTCCCCTAAGCCTGCTCTATGGGGAAGAAGCCTTTGACAAGACCAAGAGCTGTGCACCTGATCTCTACGGCCCCGTCCAGAGCATTTCTAAATCTGGCCCACATGGCTCAGCCCAGGGCCCAGAGGATAACTGTGAAGCACACATGACCCTTCTCCAGCTAAAACAGACGTAATAGCATTGCAGGCAAGGGGCAGCGAATGGGCCAGGGAGATGACCCATCTGTCTTCCTAATTGTCAACTCTGCCCATTATAAGATCTTTCTCTCTGTCACACCTTAGGCCGCTACTGAACTGAAGCAAAACCAAGATATCCATCTTCCAGCCATGTGCAATGGCATTCACAAGGTGTCAGGGACAAAGGGAAGCTATGTGACTAAAAGAAGCAGAGAGTACTGAAAGGAGCCCTGGACTGGGAGTCAGGAGCTGTGGGTGGCGCGTGTTGTTGGGGGAGGGGAGGGTCATGTTCTTAACCAACTGCAGATGCCTGGGCAGTCATTGCACCTCACTGGCCTCTGTTTCCTGTAAAATTAAAGTCCAAAGTTCAGGAAATGGGGTCAGTGGGGAGGGAAGGGTTGTGAATCATGTGACATTGCACACAAGGTATTTTAGGCTGTATACATTTGGAGAAGAATATCCCTCATTTTCAATAAAATCTCAATGATATATCTAACAATCTTCCCACTAAAAAATGTTAAGAAATATTAGACTAGATGGTTTTCTTCCAACAACCATTTATTGAGCATTTTCCATGTGTCCTTTTCCATGCTAGGTACTTGGGACACAAGCATGACAAGAGAGACCTGCTTTTAGGTTGCACAGTGCCGCTGATGCTCACTGACACGAGCATGGCCGGGGAGCTCTGGAAACAAAGATATGGAGCACTTGACTCTGGTCAGGCAAGGCCTTGGCTGAGGGGGGGGCGGGGTAGGGAAACCTTAAGTTTAATGCTGAACTTGAAAGCTGCGTGTGCATTCACTGGATGAACAAGTAGAAAGAGTATTTGAGCCAACGGACAGCATGTGAAAAGGCAATGTGTGTTCCAGGAATGGCCTGGAGTATAACTGTGAGTAGAACAGGCAGTGCTCTTTGAGAAGGGAGGAGATGGAGAGATAGAAATGAGGCCGTAAAGGTATGCAGGGCCCAGATTAGGAAATGCCGTGTAAGGAAGTTTACGTTGCAGGCCATGATTTCATCCTAGTTTCAAAAATCTAAGATGAGCCACCACTCCCAGCATGAACCTTCCTAAATGCTGAGCGGAGAGGCCTTGATCAGTTGCAGGCACAGCTGGCAGCGGGGAACAGTCGGAAGAGAGACCTGTGGCTTCTTGGCACCCCGCGCGGGCAGGGGCTGCCCCACCACGGTGCTGGTGCGCATGGGGGGTGAGTCTGGCACCTGACAGTCAGTCTCCCCCTCTTTGTATCCCAGCCAGGGGGACTCCAACTGCCCGTTACAGTGGCTGAGAAAGGAAGGTACTAACTGGCCCAGGTGATAGGATGCTGAAGGAAGGGACATGCCCGCCTGTGGGACCCCGGCTTGTCACTTGGGAAACAGTCTTTCCGTTCCTCTAATCAACTCTGCTACTCCACTCAGGGCCCTCTCATATGCTGTGCTTTCTGCCGTGAAGGCTCTTTCCACACTCTTCAACTAGTTAACTCCAGTTAGCCTTCCGAGTCAATGCTGTGCCTATCGCAGATTCTCATAGCACCTTATCCTTTTAAAGAATTCAGCACTTCAGGAATTGTATATTTATTTGAGCGATTTGATTTATGTTGGTGTTGGCCGCTGGACTGCAGGCTCCATGAGGCCAGACACTGCCAGTTCTGCTCATTTGTCTATGCCAGTACCTTGGCCGTGCCTGCCTCCGAGCAAGCATTTGTTGATTGAACGAGAAGCCTTGTGTGGGCCCTGAGCCATTCCCCATTCTCATTGCCCTTTTACACTCACCATAACTCACATGGTCCAGTGAGAAGTTTTGGACAGGGCAGGAGGGCTGGACTTCACAAGGCAATATCAGAGTAGACTCTGTTTCTATTCCAAGTGTAGCTCTGTGTTCTCTTGTGTCATGTCTTGAAAGGCTCTAAGGAACCAGCATTTGGTTTACCCACCTAGGCATGTCCTTGGGAATTGGGTTTAATTCATTACGCTTTCTCCCAGTCCTCAATCTGGTCACTGGGTACATCTGACCATCCCCTGACCCTACTTGGTCAATAGAACTTTCAAAGCGGCATCGTCAGAAAGGGGGAAATCTTATTCTTCTCCTGGAATATGTCTCGTCCTCTCCCTCCATTCCAGCACTCTAGGGCTCTTGGGGACTAGAACCGCTGGTTCTGCAGCCCTAGCAGATGCCCCAGGGCAAGCTCAGATTCAGACGTGGTGTAGGGGCCATGGGGTACGACTTTCCAGCTCCCGGGCTAAGTAACTGATCACTCTACAGGGACAAAGTACTTGGGGTCAAAAGTTTGACCTTAAACAGAGATGAGAGGGAGAGATACACAAGAGGTACCAAGAGGTACACAGCATCGCAAAAAGCGCCCTTGGCTGCCAGCCCGCAGGAGCAGCCCGGCTGCCTCCACCCAAGGTCGTAGCCCAGCAGGAGCGCTGTGAAGTTCAGCCAGGGGCCGAGGGCCATCAGGGTAGGAATTGGGGGTAGGCTTTTGCGACAAAAAGGGAGACTAAGAGCTCGATTTCAGGTAGTCCTGGGAGCCAGCGGCAGGGCGCCCCAGTCCCGCGAGCTGCATCCCGGACCACAGCGCTCCGCTCGGAAGAGCTGGGCGGGGGCTGCACCACCCTAGCCGCAAGGACAGCGCGGCCTTCCCACTCCTCACTGGTCTCCTCTGGACCCAGCAGTGGGGCGCCGGGAGCCAGTCGGGACGGAAGGGGAGCGGCTCCTGCCCTTGGGCAGCCCCCCTTCCCGCGCTGTCTCGGACCCCACGCGGGGACTCCAGGTCGGCCCAGGCTGCCGCAGCCTCTGCCTCCAGGGGGACCAGGGACGCGCGGCGCGAGGAGGGGACGAGACGGACGGCAGAGGGAGAGGAGCGTGGCTCGGGCTAAGACCCGGGGCAGCGCAGGGCTGGGTGCTGACATGCCCCACCAGCGCACTGCGCGGGCCGGGGGCTCCGGGCGCCTTACCTTAGTGAGCCGAGGGAGTCCGGTGGGAGGCCGGCGGCCGTGCCAGGGGCCAGCGCCGGCTTCGGGATGCACGCCGTCTCCGGGTGCACAGTCCCCGTCTCGGGCGCGCACCCCACGGCTGGCGCACAGTCGGCGTCCCGAGCGCGCACACCCTCGGGCGCCCTCTCGCCGGCGGGTTCGGCCTGGGCCTGGGGCGCACGCCCTGCGGGTCACACCCACCGCGGCCGCTGCGGGACTCGCCAGGCGCAGCCCGCCGAAGCTTCGCCGGGCGTCGCCGGCTGCCAGCACCACCCGAGTCCCCGCCTTCGCCGGGGGGAAAAAAAGACTCCTGACGCGGCGCGGGCTTTGGTGTGTAGGAAGGGGCAGCACTACGAAACTGAGGGGAGGGTCTTAGCTTTGATAAACTCCAGAAGGCCTTGGACAGAGTTTGGAAGAAAAACTTTTTGAAAAGAGACCCGAAAACTCCTAAACTGGGTATAGCGCTGTTCAGATTTCCAAAAGTGCTTTCACATAAAAAAAAAAAAAATTATCTCAGTTTTTTCTTCTTCTTTTTTTAAATCTCAGTTCATCTTCGCCACAACAGTTAGTGGGACATTTGTATCCTCACCTTATGGCTGTGGAGACGCCATTACACATGGCAGTGACTTATCCAAGCCAGGGCTAGAACCCGGCTGCGAGTGCCGCGGCGTGGTGTACATCACCGGCGGCAGCGTCTCTTTGAGGAGGTGGAGGAGTGAGGGTGGGAGTGGATGGAAAGGAATTTTACTCTCTCCTAAGCCATGTCTTTATCCGTTTGCTTTTTTCCTTCCCAGGCATGATGTTCGCCCCACTCAGGAATCCTAACTCTTTCACTTTACACTCCCACTTCCCAGAACACTTCTTACCAGTTCAAAAGATTTTCAGTGCAATCACTAACCTTGAATGATCAGCCTACTAAGTGCCAGACATTGTGCACAATAAACCTAAAAGAAAGAAGCTGATGCTAGCCCACTTGACAGGTGAGGACAGACAGGCAAGTGGTAGAATGTGGCCTGTGGGACCCCAGACCTCAATCCTGAGCCACTATACATACCTTTCAAAGGGCCCATTGACACGGGGTAACACTTAACCAAAGGGGTTTCTTTTTTTTATTTGTCGTGTTTTGTTTTTCCTTTTTAGCGAATTTAGTGGGGGCGACACTGGTTAAAAAATTGTACAGGTTTCAGGTGCATAATTCTATAACACACCACGTGTACGTGTACACTGTATTATGTGTCCACCACTCCAAGTCAAGTCTCCATCTGTCACCATTTATAAGGGGTTTCATTTTTGCAATTCAGACCCTGAAGCGGGGAGATACTTTGGGGGCATGGGACACTTCTGGGACTTTCATTTTCCCATTTTGATGGAAAGATGGTTAGTATAAAGATTTTGCTTCCACTAGGGCTTTTCCAGAAGCAAATCAATAGTCCCAGAGCAATAATAAATGGCAGCAAAGACTTGACCTCAATACTGAGAATAACAGGGAATAATGGGGACTGTGGTGAGCTCGTGGGCAGCTCCAGGCTCCTGCCCAGCGAAGGGGCTGCGGCTACTCGGTTCTAGTCAATTTTTAACATTTGGAACAAGGCATTACTAAGGTCAGATCTTCCCATTTTTAAGAGAAGCCGTAAATTCAGACATATTAAATGAAGTCTCCTAGTTTGCTGATAACTCACTTGAAAAGGTTAAATACTAAATACATCATCTCTAGGTCAACACTGTTTAAGCCAAATGAAATGAGTTTATGAACAGACTTAGTTCGTGGAGCGGTGGCCTGTGCCCTGGAGTTTGGGCTACTTGACACTGTTTCATTTGGGCCTCCCAACACCCCTGTGTGGTGGACCCAGCATGGATGACTATTTCCGTCTTCTGGAGGAGGAAATCCCAGTTCAGGAGGTTACAATGGCTAGCCCAAGGTCACACAAGCTAAGCAGAGCTAGAACTGAAACCTAGGCCTTCTGACTCCTGGTCCTAAAGCCTTCCCTTTGCATTCTCTTGTCTCATTAAGATGCTGTTTCTTGCCTTCTGGGTGCTGTGAGCCAAGTTGGGCATGGGGTGGCTCTGGAGCGTGGAGACATAACACTTTTCCTGAGAAGATGGAGCTGGAGTGCCAGGCTACTGTCCTCGAAAGCTCAGCCTGATGACTCAGAGATGAGCTGTGTCTTGAGAGCTGAGGAAGTCAGAGGAAGCAAGGTTGGAACTGGGGCAGCCCAGGCTTCTGAATCCCAGAGCAGAGAATCATGAAACAGGAAGAAGAATGGACGAAGCAAATATACCTGCTTCTGGCCTTCTCCCTCCCTGAATAAACCAGAAGACACAGACACAGAGATATCAGCTAGATAGAGCACTGCCTATTTTTCCTGTCATCGCAGGAAAGTCAGCAAGAATTACACTAGAAAGTAGACTTCTTGTGTGGTCATAGAAATAGGGGATCTTTTGAAGGCAGCAGGTCTTCTAGAATCTCAGATTTGAGCATGTCCACTGCAGGCCTGGCTTGGGCCTTTCAGACAGAGTGATTCTGAAAAGCTGATTTAGAATGACTGGGCAGGACACTGCTGTAGCCTGAAGCCCTGCCATCAGAGGGCTGAGCTGCAAGCAACGAATGGGGTGCCTCCTTTCCCCAACCCTTGGATGGAGTTTGGGGTGGGGTATAGGAGGGTTAGCAAGAACTCACCATCTACCATGTATGTGCCAAGCATGAAATCAAGCATTTTATATACATGATCTCATCAGGACTCACAATAAAACTGAAATTGTTATTCTCCTGCCAAAGATAATGAGGTGCAGTGTCACTTGCCTGAGGACTCACAACTAGCTAACAGGGAAGGTCGGATTTACATTTGGGTGTTGGTTACTCCAAAGACCAAACCCTCTCGAACTGAGGGTCTGGAAATTGTGGCCAACATGGAGATACGGCACTCAGATTCTGCTTCGAGAAAGAACTGCTCAGCTCTAAGCAGTGTGGTTTGTTGACATCCCCACAGTGTGGCGAGCTCCTGCAGGGTCTGCTCAGCCAAGGGTGTGCGGGTAATGTTTAACAACTGGCTCTAGGGATGGGGGGTGGGGGGAATGTGTACATAAACATATTCGATTCTCATTATTCATGGTAGTTATATAAAGTGGCTACAAATACTGAAATTACTACTATTGAACCGTCATTCCCAGGGGAAATGCAGGGTTAGGTTCCTATAAGCTTCTGGGCACTTTTTCATCAACTGTTCAATATATAACCCTGTTTTATGTTTTTGTTTAAAGACTATACATATATACATACACACATTGTAATTTAAATATATATATTGTTGATTTATTAACATTGCACGGATGGCCAACAGTGCTATGACTCACACCTGAGCAAATGTTGTCTAACGCATGTATTTTCCCATAAGGCACACCACAGTCTTCTTGTACTCAGGAACACCAGGTAGCACTTCACCACCATGCTTTAGTGCTATTTTAAACAATGAAATCAACTACCAAAAGTACAAAAAATACAAAATGGTGCCACTAAAAAGACTGCAAAAAGGACACGCGATTACAGCATGAGAACTGAACCAAGAAGGCAGAGGGTCACCTTGTTGAACCTCAGCTGGGAATGTGTATGTCAGGTGACGCAAAAGTTTCACTGCTCTGCTCACGCCTGTGAGTGACTGCAGAAGTGCTGTGAGTATTGATTTGGGAGTTACTGATTGGGAGTTACACATAAGTGTTAGCAAGTGAATTTGCTAACATGGAATCCACACATTATGAGGCTCAGCTATACATATATGTATTCATATGTGCCTTCCAGGCCCTTCACATCCACAGCCCATCTTCCCAGATTTGTCTCTATTACCCTCTAGCCAGATAAACTGTTTACCATCCTCCAAGACATGCCCCATGCTTATCTAGCTTCATGACTGAATTCAGGCTGCTGTCTATATCCATGTTCTTTCTTCTCTGCCTCCTCCCTCCATACCCCCGTCTTCCCATGTTGTGTGATTCTGCTGTGCAATTGTACATCCTGCATGAAAGCCTTCTTGATGCCCTAGACAATGGAATGTTTCTAGCCTAGGGACCATTGTGGCATTTTTTAAAACAATTTTTGTTTATTTATTTATTTAGAGGGGAAGGGTAGAGGATAGGGAAAGAAACATCAATGTGCGAGAGATACCTGGATCAGTTGCCTCTCACATGCTCCCAAGTGGGGACCTGGCCCGCAACCCAGGCATGAGCTCTGACCAACAATCACACCAGCGATCAGTCACTTCACAGGCTTGCACTCAGTCCACCAAGCCACATCAGCCAGGGCCCGTTGTGGCATTTTGAAGCCTACATCTTATTCTACGTTGAATTATAAGGCAGCCTTAGTAATCTCCAAAAAAAACCCCCCACAAATATGATCATGTCATTCCCCTGCTTAAAATTTTTCAAAAGCATCACAATGCTCCAATAAAATCTTATTCTTTTAAGAAGGCTTACAATTCTAGTTCTTTCCAGTCTCCTCTTATGTCCCTTCTCCTCTATCCATAAGAGACTCTTCTTGGTTCGTCTAACACACTGGGTTCTTCCTTGCCTAGAGTTGTCTGCACATTCTGTGTACTTTTCTGCCTGGAATTTTCCTCCCTCCAATTCTTTGTTTAGATAATTAATACTCATCTCATGAGCTTCAGCTTAAACATCGTTTCTGTAAGGAATCTTTCTGATCACCTCTTAACCCCAGACTAAGGTAGGAGCTCCTGGTTTCCACTCCCACATCTCTGCTTTTCTTTCATAACACTCAACACAACTTAAATTAGGCATTATTGCCTATTTCTCCCACAAGATTATGATTGCGTGAAGAGAGGTCTCTATCTCATTTGATGTCCTTCAGCACCTAATTCAGAATCTGGCACATATAAATGTAAATCCTGGTTCTCAATAAATGTTTTATGAATGAATAAACAACTAAATTTCCATTGTCCTGACACCTGTTGGGAGTGAGGGATAGCAGATAGCTAAACAGTTATAGAGGTTTTAAGTTTTCTTTAACTTACTTGTGATGTTAATTACTATCGTGGTATTTTATACTGCATGCTTAATCCTAAATCCAAAACAGTTATTAAATTCAGAGTGAATATGCCCCCACTATATTCTATCCTATACAAAACTCATTTAGATAATGTAGACTAAAATGTGAAAGATAATCAATAAGCTTCTAGAATATAATATAGGAGAATATGCATGTCCTAGAAGCAAATATTTCTTAAACAAGACACCAAAAACACTAATCCTAAAGAAAAACATTGATAAGTTTGGAAGATATTAAAATTAAGAACTTCTGCTCATCAAAACTTATCGACACAGCCAACAACCACTTTACTCTCTCTTGTGATTCTGAGGTTTGCCTGGGCTCAGCTGGGCAGATCGACTGCGCCCCCGATGCTGGCTGGGGTTGAGTCATCTAAAGCTAATTTGGGCTGGAACATCCAAGATGGCTCTTGCACAGGGCTGGTTACTTAGAGGTCTCCTCTTATGTCCCTAGGTTATAGACCTAGTTCTAGACTAGGTCTAGAACTGGTACAGCATCAATTCTAACATGTTTTATTGCTTAAGCAGTCACAGAGCAAGTCTAGATCCAAGGGGAGAGAATAATAACCAAATTTCAAAGGGGAGAGTGAAAAAGAATTTATGGTCATCTTTAATATACCACAACACAATTAAGAGAGTATAACAGCAAACCACAAACTGGGAGAATTTTCAAAACATGTGTTATCAGTTGAATTGTGCACCCCCCTCCAACCTTGCCAAATTCATATGTTGAAGTCCTAACACCTCGTACCTTAGAATGTGACCTCATTTGAAAATAGAGTCATTGCAGAAAAAGAATAATGCGGGCCCCAATCCAATATGACTGGTGTCCTTATAAAAGGGGAAATTTGGATAAAGACACATACCCAGGGAGAATGTCATGCGAAGAAAAAGGCAGACATCTACAAGGCAAGGAACACTAAAGATTGCCAGCAAGCTACTTGAAGTTGGGATGGAAGCATGGAACAGATTTTTCTCTCCTAGACCTCAGAAGGAGCTAACTCTAACAACACCAACATTTTGTACTCCTAGCCTCCAGAACTGTGAAACAATGCATTTTTGTTGTTTAAGCCACACAATTTGTGGTGCATTGTTATGGCTTTCTGAGGAAAATAATACAATATATAAAGAATGTCTGCAAAGCAATAAGTAAAAAACAATTCAATAGAAAAATGAACAAAAGTTCAAACAAACACTTCACAAAAGAGGATATTTAATAGGTCAATCATAGGAAACATGTTCAACATTATTAAAGAAATGCATTCAGCTTCAATAAGGTATCACTGCACACTTTTCAGAATAGCTCATAGCAAAAATGTTAGTGATAAAAAGTGTTGGCAAGGATGTAGAACAAATGGAACTTGTAAACATTGTTTCTGGAGTGTAAATTGGTACATCATCTTGGACAACTGTCAATATCTAGTAAAGTTGACTGAATATACAAATACTCATGATCCAGCAATTCTATTTCTTGGCATAAATGCAATAAAAATGTGCACATATGAACACCGCAGGGCCTAACTATGAATTATTATGGCAATACTACTCGCAATTTCCACAAACTGAAACCAATTTAAATTTACGTCTAGTGTAGAATGAATAAATAAACTGTGGTTTAGTCATATGATGTAATACTATACAGCTGTGAAAATGAACAAACTATTGCTACATGAAATGACACCAGTCTGTTTCACAAAATAGACTGTATTGTTATATTTAATAAAGTTCAAACACAGAAAAAGCTACCCTGTTATGATAGAAATCAGGATAGAAGGGCTCTTTGGAGAGAAAAGAGTGATTAGGCAGTGACACGAGGGAGCTTTGGGGGGTGACAGTGTTTTACTTTTTTAATCTGGGTGATATTTACAAGACTGTTATTTTGTGAAAATTCAGTAAATTGTACTTTATCTGTGCAATTTTTGTGTCATAGTTCAATGTATAATTTTATTTAAAAATTAAATACATTCCAAAAGTATCAGATCATCTCCACCCACTGATAACTGGAAATTCTAGTCATGCTTTTCACACTTGTGATGATTTATAAACATGCTCTACTGGAAACCTGTCTGAGCATTGCTAGATTTTGTAAAAGTAAAGAGATTATAAGTTTAATTTCTTCATCTCTTGTATTATGAAGCTTTGTTGCATATGTGAAATATTCAATGTTAATTAACTATATATAACTGGTTAAGTGGACAATAGCGTATTAAACAAAGAGCTTGACATTAAGTTGGGAGGCACAGGTGATTCACTGGACAGCAGAATTAGTAGTCAAACAGATCTCACCAACAACCTGCTTTCTAATCTTCATATAAATGGCAGCGTACTTGCTAACCGTCCTGAACCTGCAATTCCTGCAGTCTTGGGCTCTTTCTCTCTCACTTCCAGGCTACTTCACATGTTTCATTCTCTGCCTAGGACAGGCTTACATAACTCTTCACCTAGCTAGCTCCTGACTCTAGGGCAGGTATCACCTGACTCCTATCACAGAAAGTCTCTGAAATGGCCCCTGTGACCCCCTCTTTCTGGTATTCGCGCCCTGTGCAATGCCTTTCCTTTGAGTGTGGGCTGGACCTGGTGCTTTACTTCTAACAAATAAACTATGGCAGAAGCGATGGGATGTCACTTATGAAATTAGGTTACAAAAAGACTCGGCTTCTTCCATGCTGAGCCCCCTCTCTTCTTCCCTTACTCCTACTCTCTTTGTCTCAGAATCCTTGCTCTCAGTGTAGAAAGGCGCCTTGTTGTGAGTAGCCCTGTGGAGAGGCCCACGTGGCAGGAAACTCGTATGTGTGGCCAACAACCAGTGAGGGCCAGAGGTCTGCCAACAGCCACTTGAGAGTGCTTCAGGGTGAAAGCGCCCCAAATCAAGCATTGAGATGACTGCGGTCCTAGATGACACTTGGGTTGCAGCTTTGCGAGGCTTGAGCCAGAGATGCCAACCATGCTGTACCCAAGATTCTGACCCACAGAAACTGTGAGTTATTATGTTTGTGTTCTAAGTAGCTAACATTTAGAGTGATCTGTTACAAAGCAATAGGTAACTAATACAGCCCCCACCTTCACCCTTCCCAACCCAAGGTGGATTCCTTGCTCCTGTTGTACCCAACGTTCCCCATAATTACAGTGTTTATCACTCCTTATAGTAATCTGCTTACTTGCCTATCTCTCCCATGAAAGGGACCAGGGACCATGTCTTACAAGCTTTATCATTCCAGTTCCTAGAACTTAGTTGTACTCAATAAGTGTATGATTAACACATGAAAGGATAAATAGATGATAGCTCTTTAACCTTGGGAAATAACCTCTGTGATTCTTTATCTTCTCATTTGTAAAATTTGTCAAATCCAACATCTGTTGGATTCAGTAACCAGAAGATCATTTGAAGACTATGGCAGATTGCATTTATAAAAGATGACTGTAAAAATATTTCCCATCTCACATGTTCTCTACAATGTGACCTTACCACCATCCCTTTGAGAAATGGGGTCTATACTATTTGCCCTTGATTCTGGGTGAGCTTGTGACCACTTTGACTAATGAATTATCATGGGACATCTGAGCCTATAAAAGTCATAATGACTTCTAAGTCACAAAAGGCGATGCCTTCCCCACCTCTCTCCTGGAATACTAGAGCATACCATGTAAAAATCCAGACCACCCTGAGGCTGCCATGCTGCGAGGAAGCCAAGCCTGGTAGAAAGGCCATGTTCAGGCCTTTGGTCAGCAGACATCACAGAGCAGAGACAAGCTGTATACTATGCGGCCAATCTAATTTCCTAGCCTTCAGAATGTATGACCATAATAAAATGGTTGTTTTATGCCACTAAATTTTGGGATAATTTTAAACTTACTTCCACAGTGAAAGTATCTAGAACAATGACTTAAGGGAGAACAGTGCATGGAGTGGTCAGGAGAGAGGCCAGAATGCAGAGGTTTGAGCGACGTGTAGGAAGCAAAGAAGGGAATGACATGACACATGAAGAGATTATACTGGGGGGAGGTCAAATTGGAGGGTGATGGAAAAGGGCTTAGGAGAGTTCTTGTCAGATGGAGTAGACTGGACAGATTAAAGGACAAGAGGAAAATAGAGGAGTGGGAGAGTTCAAGCAGAGAAGAGCGGTTATAACAGAGGAGTCAGCTGGGGAAGCGCAGGGCACAGGTGGAAGAGTTGGGCTTGAATGGTCTCCACTGGGACTGGAAAAAAAGAACTGAGATTTATTGGCGGAAGAAGGCTGATAAATTGGATAGCAGCGCAAGGGAGATGGCGGTACTGCTGTGAGTGCAGTTTGTATGATCACCTGCAGGGGCTGGACCTTCAGCCGGGAGGATTGATAGACTGAAGAGAATGGAAGGACTAAATAGCGGGGGTCTCTTGGAGGCCAATGTGCAGGTATCATGGGTATGAGGTTATGAGATAGCGCAAAGGATGGGACAATGTAACCATAAAGGAATTTGCTGGAATCTAGATGATGCAGCCCTGGGTCATGACAAGATCCAGGGTGGGGTCTGGGAGTGGTGGTTGACGTAGAATAGAGGTGAAGTCCCTTGGACTTAAGAGATCCACAAAGTAACAGTCCAATCAGTTGTCTGCCTGGGCACTGAAATCTTTTAGGGTGATGCAGGACTTGAGCTGGAGGGGAAGACCAAGAGCGAGCCCATGATTGATTCGGTGAATGCACATTGGACAGTTTCAGTGCTGAGGAGGCGGGCAGTTGGGTGGCACGAGGCTCAAAGAAAGTTATGAGTGTGGACAAGCAGTGGTATGCAAGTGACAACAGAAAGCCAGGACAACCCAGCCACCTCTGTCTCAGAGATATGGGGTATGGGCCTGAGAGATGAACAACTTTGTGCAGAAGAGCTACAGAGAAAGTCAAGACTTTCGTTGGGATAAAAGATGGCGAGAGGCTTCTGTGAGGCTCCAGCCTACCGGCGATGCACGGAGGGTTACCGAGAGTGTAATGGCTAAATAGGGTTTGGGACTGGAGTGAGTGAGAAATGCAAGGAGGGAAAGAAATGGAAGGGGCAGGCTGCATGTGGGATTTGAGGCTGAGAAAGGGACTTTTTGTTATAAGGTCCTTACTGTAGGCAGGGATCCCATTAAAATATTCAAGACAGAGGCAAAAGCCCATTAGGCAGGCAGTGAGAGTTTTGTTCTAAGTCACAGTCCTTGCCTCTCAGGCCCAATGATCCTCCCTCAGGAAGGCTCCCCCCCCCCCCCCGCCCCACCCACTGGGGCCAGGAGCCCCTATGCCGGCAGATGACTGCCTGCCAAAGACACTCCACGGGGGGCTAGTGGGAGGTGAGTGGGGTGGTGCTGGACTGTGAGCCCCTCAGAGAACCCGGGCATCCTTGACTCAGGAAGTGACTCAGAGGAATGGATCTTCCTGTTACGACTATTTTGCTATAAATGAAACAGGAACATAGGAGAGTTCTTGAATTCTCCTGAGAGGAAGACAATAAAAAGCGATCGGACCACCCACCTGGAAGCTCGTTTTAAACAACTTTGTAAGGCTATTTTCAGGCAGAAACAGACATGCTCCTATTAATAAGTCTGACTAAGTCAGGCCTGTCTGCGGCCAGGGTGACGGGGAAAGCCTCTTTCCCCACCAGAGCCCCTGCAGGTGACAAAAAGAAGAGGCGCGCTCCTGTCGCTGGACAGGCCTATGCTGGTCACTGCAGGTAGGAAATTCTACAGGGAGATTCCTCATGCCCTTCTTACCCCTTATGGAGGAATTTAAACACCTAATTTTAGTTGCTAAGAAAGAGGGTTTCCCCAAGACCTAGCGTCCTGCTTTCCAGGCCTCTGCTCCGCCCACCCTACAATCCCGGATAACATCCCCAACAACCTGAAGGAGGAGGTTCTATTCCCATTTTAGAGGGGTGGGAATTGAGACTGAGAAGAGCACATTTCCCCCTCAGGTTCCCACAGTCAGAAAGGGGAGCTGGGAATCAAGGCGCTCTGGCCCCTGGGCCGGGGGAACCACGCCACACTTTGCCTGCCTTCCCGAGGCGCAGTGCGGATCTGTGAGGCCTTCCAAGCCAACTTCCTCTTGTGCTGTCTCGGATGTAGTTGAGAGGCAGCTGATCATCATGCCCAAACTCTCTGCCTTGCTTACCCAGCCCTTCAACGTCCTGCTGTAACCCGCAGAGCCACCGTGGACTGAAGATTGGGTCTCCGGCAACCCCGCGCCTCCCCGTCACCCTTCAGGGAGGTCGCCGGTTCCGTCAGAGGCTCTGGTTTTCTGGTTTCAAGGAACAGAGCCCTTCCCTCCTATCACCTCAGGAGAAAGGGAGTGAGGTGCTTTTGGGGCTGGAGCAAGGACCGGAGGTGCTCTGGGTGCTTCTGTGTGTCATGGGCCCCGTGGCCTCCACCTCTGTCCCTGCCTTTCTCACAGTCATGCCCAGAGTCTCACTTCTCGCCGCACACCTTCTACGAACAAGTTCTTTGCTTACTCTGGCTCTCTCCTCCTCACATAGCCCTCGAAGCTTTGACTCCACTGCAGACAACCCTTCGATGCCTTCCAGTGGCCTCCAGCCCTGCTGCTAACTGACTGCACGTCTCAGCATTTCTTGGTTCAAATTCCTGAGATGGGAATCTGATTGGCCCGGCTCCCTTTTTGTGCTGGGCCACAGGTCATAGGTCGCGTTCCGGCCTGAGTTGACTCAGATGACTTTCCCTGCTGTACTGGACAACCAGGAGTGGGACAAAACACGGCTGAGGAATGTCCCTTCCCCCGTGCAGCCAGGGCTCTTTGTTGAATTGTTCCTTTTAGAAAAGACAATGGCCAGCATTTGTACTGAAATTCTGAAGCCTCCGCTGGCCCTGAGGCAGCCACGAGGCCTTTTGGAGCCTGTATAAATAAGCGCTGTAACTGCCAGGAGCGAGAACTTACAGTAAGCAAGCTCTCACTCCAACTCTCACCGCACTTACCCCTGTTCTCCTTTAAACGGCTCCCCAAACCAAAATGCTGCCTCTCTCTGGGAGCACCAGTGGTGATTCCTGCGTCAGGAAGGGGCCAGCATTGGCTGCCAGATGACCTGTGTCCTGTCCTCCTCTGTTCCTGCCACACACACCGCTGGCCCCACCACTGCTGGCACTTGCATTTCTACAGCTGTCACTTGTGTCCCCAGACCCCAGTGTGGCCTCTACTGATCCCCTCAAAATACCCTGGTCATTTAAGGAACGCCCACAGCGGGAGAGTTCCTCTCTGTTTATGTCACCAACTATCCAAGGGATCTCCATGCCGGATGGCTTGGGTAAGCTTGAATGAATCTGCTTGTTCAGTTTGAACATGCAGGCCACTCTTCCTAGGACCCAGGCGCAAGGGCATGTGAGGGGCACTGAAAGGCTACGGCAAGGTCAGGGAGAGGCAGCAGGTCTTCCTCTGCATGGGCCTCCATTTGCTTACCTGGAGTGAGTTAGTCCAGGGAAACTCTTTGCTCTTGCAGGTCAATAGCCTTAGCCCTCTCCTGAGACTGCGGCTCAGCGGTAGAGGTGGCCTGGAATGAGAACCACCCACTCATTCTCCCCAACCCTCCGGTGCAAAGTCAGGACCAACTTTCCACTCTACTTGGAAGCCGGTGCAAAGAGGGAAAGGCCAAGCAGCACGCTGGCGTGGGGCACAGCCTGTCCTCTCACCACCACTATTTGATCCGGCCATTTGGCGCCTCTGAGCCCCAGAAGTGAGGGCTAATAACCCTTGCCTCGCAGGGATGTTGTGAGGATTAAACTGAAAGAGAGACTATACCTCAAGCCCCTGAGCCTGTTCCGAGCCCTGGCAGGAGCTCCATGGGTGGAGATGTTATTATGACCCTGAGAACTAAAGTCCGATCCCTCCACGTGTCCAAAGCCCAGATCCCCAATGTGATGGTTGTCATGGGCATTGCCTCCCAGGACCGGCAGGAGGACGGCGTTTGGGGTGAAGAATACCATGGGTCCAGTACCCTTGCCTTAGATTTGGTGGGGCTGGTGGGCAGGGAGGGAGGGGGGCCCCTAAGTTTACACTGGTCTCTTCTCTGTACCCCTCCCCGCCTAGGCTTGTGTGACATGAGAAGTAGAAACAGAGCAGGGGGTGTGGGGAGAAGTATGGCGGGGAGACTGGACTCGGGCAGCAGTGAACCTAGCACGGCAGGTCCCTGGCAGCCAGTCTTTTATAAGGAACCAGAGCCAGGCCCCCGCAGGTCAGCTGGGAACCGATGGCATACAAGTGATGTGACACTCAAGAGCACATTTTCAGGAGCCAGGCTGCAGTCATTGGAAATTCAGCTCTATTCACAAGCTGTGTGACTTTGGACCAGTTACTCCAAGTCTCAGTTTCCTCACCTGTTGAATGGGAGTCACCGTGGGATCTATCACGTAAGGTTTCTGTGAGCAGTTAGCCAGATGCTACACACAGAAAGTGCTCAGAACAGCGCCTGGCAGGTGGCAAACTTGTTCATTATTGTTATCAAACTTACCTGCGTGTTACTTTCTCCAACAAGATTGTGAGTTCCTCAGAGATTTTAATTTTTTGTCTTTTCACCATGGGTCAGTATTGATGATAGAAAAAGAAATGAGTGAATGAGTGGAAAATAAACTTACTTACGAATTTCCAGCGAAGAAGAGCTTATTAACAGTGCTTAGTGCTTAGACATATATGATTTTATGAATTTACTGAGGCCCCTCCCCCTGACCACAACCCCCGCACTTCCCTTCCCATGTACCTACTGACACCTGCTCACCCTATATCCTCACCTCTCCTCATACCCTCCCACGCATCCACACCTCCGTCTGGACTTTCTACCCACAAACATGCATAGCCGCTCATACACATCCCATCCATATACCCACACACACTCCCCTCTCCACACACCTACCCACACAAGTGTGTGTATCTGTTTACACACACACACACACACACACACACTCCCATTCTGAAGTGATCTAAGGAATTGTTCTCCTTTCAGTCTTTAATGTCCCTCCTCTCTGTACCCCGCATCTCTTCTATTTACCTGATCCTCTCTCATTCAAAAGAAGAGAGATTTTCCTCATGGCAGGGAAAAACTCATTTCTCATTGGCTCCCTCAGCAGAACCTACTCTTTCCTCAACCCCAGAGGCGCAGAGCCAGGCCTGCTCCAGGGCCTCGGCCGGACTTTCCGCCTTCAGGGGAGATCCTCACCACTCTTTGGTCCTCTCTGCAATGATTTTCATACTGTGTTGGGGACAAAAGGGAGAAAATGAACTTATATTCAACACAAATATTGTTGTAAATATTTAACAAATGTTTGTGTCTGAAGGGCATTATATAAACCTCGTGGCACTATGAAATTGGGTTGTTTTCCATTTTTCAATGAAGAAACTGAGCACAAAGATGTTCACACAGAAAGTAAATGGTGGAGCCAAGGCTTAGAGTCTTCTGAGTCCAAAGCTGTAAGTAAATATTGAAAGATCCTCTCTACGTTCTTACATCCAGGAAACAGCTTTGCCAGAGCACGACATTGCTTTGCATTGGCCTAGTGATGGGCATAGCCCTTTCCTGCGAGGAGCTCGATATGAAAACATATGACAGTTCTGCCTTTCTGGACAAATCCAAGACCAGAAGCTGCTTGACCCTGGCAAGAAGCTTCATCCATCCACTCGTCCACCCACCCTCCCACCTACCTATTGATCCAGGCAGCCAGCCAACTAAAACCTTTCTGAGCTCCAATGTACTCATCCATAAAATGGGGATAGTTAATGTAAGGTATAAGAGATGCAAAACGTGTTACATACCTGACATAGTAGGTGTATTCATGTTTATTCCATGGATGTCTCTTGTCTTAAGGAGTCAGTTTCAGGAGGATTTTAATTTTTTTGGAATGTCTTATCTCTGTGGCTGGATAATGTTTAATAAGTTCTGTCCTTTGATGTATTGCTCTTGGGAGCCTGGGACGATGAGGTGCACTGGGTCCTTTTTTGGTAGATGTGTCTAGGAGACACAGCGGCCAGGGGGTCATGAATGATGAAAACAACAGTCAGGAGCAGACTGTAGGCTTCTTCATAAAAGAGGCAGGCGTGGGGACTGCGGCCTGGGGAGCAGGAAGTTTAGATTAGCTTTCCCACGTTTCCTCCAGACTCTTTATCTCTCAAGAAGGAAGCTTGTACAACACTGAACTATAAAAATCCTCAGTTGGGGCTTTGATGTGTCCTCTCTGTACAAAGCCTCAACTTGGCCCTGGGGGGAGAAGAAAGGCTTAAGAATCTGGGTTTGGTCTGCTGTGCATAAAGCTTTCAAGGATGTGGCCTGGACTCTCTCTTAGAGATGATTATCATGGAAATGGTTATGCCTGGCATTTGTAAAGGACTTTACAGTTTGCACAGAGTTTCCACATGCACCATGTCATCTCAACCCTGTGTGTCGGGAAGGACAGGCATTTTTAGACTGCAGACGATCAGAACATGCCACCCAGAGATAGGCCACTTTGGCATAAGGATTCTTTTGAGCTGAAGACAATTGATATACATAACACACACACACACACACACACACACACACACACACACACAATCTCTCTGTCCTTGCTCCCTATTTGCCTAAAAACAGAAAGTAAATTTCCATTTGTAAAGGTATCTCTTCCTCTCCTGACCAGAAAGTAGAGGATCCAGGATGACAACTCTTGGTCTCTTAATTGCAGAAGGCAATTCCAGACTCTTATCATAAGTCTAAAGGTGGCAACAAGAGGAATCTACATAACATATCTTACTAAAATAACTTCTATTTTCCATTGGTTTCCCCATACGTTTACCTACCCACAGTTTGAAATCCCTAAAAGCTTAAACCTCTTTTTACAAATTTATTGTTCTTCATTAAGATGCTATATAAAACTCAGATCCTAACCACCCCTTTGAGAAACTCATCACTGAGTTTCTGCAGCATGTTGGCATTGCCGCACACATTCCTCAGTGTTTTCTCTCAGTTAATCTGTCTTTTGTCAGTTTGGTTTCCTGGGTCCTAGCTGCAGAAGCTAGGAGACTAGAGGAAAAGTTGGTTTTCCTCCCCTATTATATCTGTTACAGACATAAAGAATCGAACACAGTGACAAATGAGTTGCCCCCAAACCACCGAGGCTCCAACCCTGATCTCCTGACTCCAGGTCCAGAGCCCTGTCCCCCATTCCAGAGGCCCTCTTTTCACGAGGCCCCTGGATACGGGGAAAGAGTTATTTCACCACATCTTAGGCAGCACGTGACTTCCAAAATCACCTGGAGACACTTCTCCTAGTTTTTTAAGTTTTTTATTAATTAATTAAGTAATTCAAGTCCCTCTTACAGAGCCCTTGACACGTGCCAGGGAGCTCCTTGTCCGGAGGAAACGCAGGCCATTACAATTCAGGAGCAGGCTGCTCTGGGAGCATCAAGTTACCCTGGCAATAACCTCCCAGAGGGAGTGACTCAGCAGCTGAGACTTAAAAGATAAGTCAGAGTGACTTGGACAAAGAGAACAAGAAAAGAGGGTCCTGGGTAAAGGAAACCCACCTACAAAGACCAAGATGCAAAGAGCTTGGTGAGTTTGGGAGACTGAAGAGGTCCAGTAGCTGGAGGGTGGAGTAGAAGGAGGTGGAAAGGGCGTGGGGAGGGGTGAGCCTCAAGGCTGGAGAGGGACAGGGGACAGATGTCAGAGGAGGCAGGTGACAATGTTGAGGAGCTAGTCTTTATCCCCAGAGCAATGAGGAATCTTTGGAAGGGTTTAGCAGGGGCTTCCAATGGTTATGTCTGCCTCCAACTGAACTGAGGAGAATGGGTTGGAACAGGTGATAGGCCAAGCCAGGGGGTTTGGCTTTTTGGTTTATTTTCCACGTCTTCACAACTTGGACCAAGAATGAGTCAAAACCCATGGTCCTGAAGTTGCCAGTGATCCCACAGAAGCATGCTTCTGGGAGAAACAAGCCTTTATCATTTTCACTAGACATTGGGTACCAGGCAGAGCCTGGACGGACCCAGGCATGCCTTCAAGGAGCCCACCATCTGGTGTGGCAGAGAGATAAGTGAATTCCGCCTAGGGGTCTGCACCAAGGCCTACGGCAGCACTGTAGGGGTGTGGCTGGCTCCATAGCGATCAGGAAGGCTTCTCAGGGGAGGTGACATTTGAGCTGGGTCTTGAAAGATGAAGAGGAGTTTGTTAGGTACCTACGAGCATCACTCAGCAAAGTCTTATACCTTCACAGCAGCAAGGCCTCCCCGTGGCACAACCAAAGCCAGTTTGCAGTTTTTCAACCCAGAATTAGCTTCATCACATCCAATCAGAGACATTAGCACCAGCCCAGCAGTGCTGCCTCCTCGGTGGTCTTAGTTTCAGCTCATAGGACCCCACCGAAGAGTCTCTAAATTTTAATAATTCTAACTTTTCCCCCTGTGGTCTCTCATCCCTAGGGTGATAGCTGTTTTCTGCAGCTGCTGTCTCTGTTTCAGCTGATAGCTCTGATTTTACCCTTTTATTGCCTAGTTCACAACCTTATACTTCGTTAATAGTCCTTTGCATTACATTCTCTCTGTTCAAGTAACTGAGAGAATGTGGTTTCTCCCTTCTGGCTGCATGCTGACCATTATAATTAATTAAGAAGGTGTGTGCCCTGGCTGGTGTGGCTCACTGGACTGAGTGCCAGCCTGGGGATGGAGAGGTGGCCAGTTTGATCCCCAGTCAGTGCACATGCCTGGGTTGCAGACCAGGTCCCCAGTTGTGTGAGGGGCAACTGATCATTGTTTCTGTTGCACATGAATGCTTCTCTCCTTCTGTTTCTCCCTCCCTCCTCTCTAAAAATAAATAAATATACATACATACATACATACAATATTTGTCCTAAAAAGATGTATTATAAAAGTGTTTGTTACATACAAAGTGCTCAATAAATGCTTCTTGTTATTGTGATTCCTCATGGATTCCTAACTTTTATTCATTTATTCATTCATTTATTTAGCATATGCTGTTTCCTACTATGCGTCAGGCCCCATGTGAAGTATTGGGGTGCAGAGCTGAATAAGATACAATCCAGCCGCCACGAAGCCTGCAATCCGAGTGGAGGAGACTACCAAGGGCAAGAGCCCACCCCGGGAATGGTTCTTGGCACCTCCTCCAAGAAGCTCCCATTGCTGCTCTCGCTGCCCAGTTACTCTGAAATCATGGACAATCCCCACGCCCAGCCACACAGGCATTCTTCATCGGGCGCATCTTCAAACACCTTTTGTTAACAGACTCCAGGATTAATACTTACGGTAAAGATAGCTTGTACTATTTTATGTGATTATCATTTGTTTGCACATCTTATTATCCTTGGATGGCAAATTACTTACGTTGATTTCCCCAGTGGCCTGCTTCTGTACCCATTTCCCAGCCTCACACAGTGCTGGGACATGATAGGCTATCTGAAAAATATGATGAATGAATTAATTTACTTATTAAAAATGCTCTGAGCTCTTGCCATGAAGCCGGCAATGGGCTAGGTACTGAGAAGACAAGGGCAAAGAACACTAACAGCTTCCCTGCCCCCAGTGAATGGATGTCTGATTCAGTGAGGCTGAGCAGCCCCTGAAGACCCAGACCCTCACGGGGCTGGGAGCGGCTCTGTCCGGTGTGACTCGGGCCTTCCGCACAGCCCCCACTTCCTTCCTGCTGAGCCCCGCAAGCCCTTGGTGGGAGACGGCTGCCCACTGTGGTTTACCTTATGTCCTGAATGCTGGTGGCCAAAGGCTATATTTAAATAGCAAACATTTGCATTTTTAATGTTGACTGGAATTGGAAAGCCTGCGATAACCTTTCCAAACCCGTATTGGTTTTGACGTGATTGAAACAGGCCTGGCCTCAGACATTTCTAAATGGAAAATTTTAAGTATTTTCAATATCAGTGGGAGTGCAGAACCATCTCAGAACACTGTGCCCTGCTTGCACTCTTGGAAAATACCACCTCTCTGCCTCCCCTGAGCACGCTCAGCACCTTCGCCTTGTCAACCCTTCCGGTCCCCTTACCCGTCATTTCGAGGGTAGACGGCATGAGGATCGCTAGTCCTGTCCTGTGGGTGATGAGAAGAGTTTAGGGAAGCACAGAGATGCACTAGAAAGAGCTTTGACCTTAGCACTGGCTCTAAATACCTAAATACCTTCTCTACACCTCACTACTTGGGTGACTTGGACAAATTGCTTACTCCTCTAAACCCCCTTTTCCTCATCTGTGACATTGGAATAAAAATGCTATTCACAGGTATGCTGTGAATGTTCAAATGTGGTCATCTGTACAAATGCTCACCCCCACCCCCTGCCTGGTTCTTTGCTAATGCTCAGTGGATGTTAGTCCTTGCCTTCCCTCTGGCAGGGACCTGTTTAAGGTCACACAGCAAAATCAAGTGAGAACCCCGCACTCCTGGCACCCAGGCCTCTTTCCAAGAGGTGCACTAGACCCACATAGATTAAAACGTACATATTTGGGTTCAAAACAGAAGGACCCATTTCCATCCTCACCCTCTCCAGACTACTTGGCATCTATATTTTCCTTTTCTGTTTTCATTATAGAAAAGTTGCTGTATTATCCAATATGGTAGCCAATAGCTAAATGTGGCTACTTAAATTTAAATTAATTAAAATTAAATAAAATTTAAAGTTCAGGTTCTCAGCCACAGAAGCCACATTTCAAAGGCTCAGTGGCCACATGAGGCTAGTAATTACCGGGGCAGATACAGGCCATTTTCATCGTCACAAAAAGTATCATTGGGAAATGCTAAGTAATAGAGACTAAGGGAGAAAAAGGAGGAAAGGAGAAGGGAAAAGAGAAAAGAGGGGAGGAGAAAAGAGACAAATTGGTTTTCCAGAACATTCCTCCTTCATGCACGTCTTTGCCCGGGGTTCATCCAGGCATGGAAATCAATCTTAGTGTATTTGCACATTCTGATGGAAGAGAACTCTTTCCCTGAAAGTCAGTGCCTGAGAATTTTTTAAATTTAGTTTGGTTCCACAGTTGTTATAACTTAAAACTCAAAAGTGGTCATTTCATTCCCCACTCAAAATAGGTCCACAGTTCTTTAGGGCCCACTGAAGAAGACCCGAAGCCTCAGCAAGTTTCCAAAGCCATCAAGGTTTCCTCCCACTAGCCCTTCGGGGCTGCCTTCCACCATCTCCTGTCCCCATTCACCACAGACATTGTCCCTGTCGTGCCTGATGACAGCCTTCTCTTTTGCAGCTCATCCGCTCTACTCCTTGCCTTAGTTCCTGCTGAGCCTCATTGCCTGGAACACCCTCTTAGGCATCACCTCCACCTAGAGACGTCGGTCCAAACACAGCTCAAATGCCTTCTGCTTGTCTGATGTGGGTCTATGTCCTGCAGTTGATTCATGTTTTTCAGAGCATTTGCCCAGTGGTGTCCACGTCTCTTTCTGCACTTTCTGTCCACTATATCCCCCCACGATGGTGACTCTCAAACTCTGAATGGGGGGAAGACGAGTAATTTTTGTTTAATTTTTGTTTTTGTAAATTTCCAATCCACTGCAGACCAATGATTTTGTAAAACAAAATGAAATTTAAAAACCAAAGACGTACGAAATACAAGCCTTAGTTATGTTATTGCTAGATTCAAATTGCTATAACAGTTTCTACACACTTACTCTCAGTGGCTCATCTTTGGCCTGTAACAGTTTTCAGGCCGTACCTGGAAGAGCATACCCTCCAGCTCCCGTGACTTGATACACTTTATGGAATTCATTGGAAACTTTCCGCCAGTGCTCTCCAGGTGTCTGAGGGGATGCACAGAGCGGGGTCTTCCTGGAGGAGCCCTCAGAACGGACTCACTCTGGTGGTGCTTGCGGGCAGATGTGGGGGTGGACACTAGCTCTGCTGCTTAAGTAGCTTCATGGCCCTGGACATGTTACCTGAGTATGGCCTTGGCCTCAAGCTAGACCAAGGTTCTTAAACACTTTTGTGCCACAGACTTACTTGATGGTCTGGGGAGGCTTATGGAGATCATCTCAGAATGTTTCAATATTTTAAAGGCAGAAAATAAAAACCACAGGATTTCAAAGGAAATCAATTATTCTCAAATATAATTATTAAAATGTGTAGTGTAAAATATTTCTTTATTAACACATGAAAAATAATTATGTTTGTTAGTGGGTAAAATATCTATTATGATTTGAAGTATGGATGAGTGTGAAATTGTATTTCAAGTATCTACAACAACTATACTGTGATTAAAAATACCAGTGACTTCTACTATGACTATCACAAATACTGGTAATTTTACTGTGATTTGTTGCCTATACTCATGATTGAAAGAACTGTTTTATTTCAGTTCAAGAGTAATAAAAATAAAGATGCAATTTTCCCCTCTTCTAAGGTCCAGACAAAGTGTATTCTAACTCATTTACTCATTGTCATTTGACAAATATTTATTAAAATCTCACTATGTGTTAGGCATTTTTCCAGCATAGGCAAAATTTCTGCCCTCACTGAGTTTTTCTTCTTGCTGTGGGTCATAAAACACAGAGGTAAATATAGCTGATTCTTGTTATTTGCAGTAGTTACGTTGTTTAAAGTCACCACAAACACTGAATTAGCGAATACTGAACCACTGTTCCTGGGGAAAACACAGGGTTAGATTTCTGTGAGCCTCTGGTCCCAACATTTCATCCACTGATCAATACATACCCTTGTTTTATATGTTTCTGCTTAAAGATGGCTAATTTAATGTATTTTGTTGGCTCATTAATATTGCACTTGTAGACAAGAGCACTATAACCTGTAACCATAATTATCAGAGTGAATGAAGCTTATTCAACATGTTTTTAAAACATGTATTTTCTCCATGAGGCACATCACAGCCTTCTGATCCTAGAAACAGGAGACACCACCTAAGAACATCAGGACCATCACCTAGGAAAAAAGACTGTTTTAAAACGGCCTGTCTGCAGAATGGCAGGTGGTCACTTCACCCAAACCTGAGGGGTGTAGGGGGAGGGTGGCGGTGGGAACGGCGGGGAGGGGCACACGAAGTGACTCTGGAGGGGCCAGTAGGCCAGAGGGAAACCCTGGTAAGTTTCTGACCAGGAAAGTGAGATGATGCACAACTGTCCTTTAGAATGATGGCACTGCCAGGGCATGAGAAGATGAATTGGAGGGAAGAGAGACTATAAGAAGTATGGCCCACTTGGAAGCAAGTTCTGCAAACCAGGCAAGAGATGGTGGGAGCCTGACCAAGGCAGAGCTGGGGGAGTGCAGAGGAGGGCCCGCGGGAGAGCTCTTTCTGTTACACTTGGCAGGGCTGGGGATGCTCTTTCTCGTGCCTTCCCACGTGCACATCCTCTCGGATTGGGGCGCAGGCAGGGGCTGAGGGGAAGGCTGTTGGAGTTTAGGTGACCGAAGTTTCAAGTTTGGATTGACTAAGTAAATTGCTCTTCATTGAGAGAGGTGGTTCAGAAAGGTGAGGAACTTAAGGGCAAAAGCAAGAATTACATTTCAAACATTCCCATAAGGACATAGGGAGCTGCCCAGTTTCAAGCGGATATGCATCTGAAAGTCAGGAGAGTGGATTTGGGAATCATCGGGGTGTAGGTGGTAGTAGAAGCCATTGGGGATAGACTATTAACCTTCAGGCTGGCTGCGGAAGGGAGGGTGGCACATCAAGCAATTACAAACTAGCACCTGATACATCGGATATGACAACATGTCCAAATATGTGACAGGAATAGTACTGTTGTCAAAAAGAGGAGACGTGAGGAACAGCTGGAATTGCTAAAGAGCTCTTCCTGAAGAAGACGGCTTGACCACACGGAGCAGGGTGGGCAGGACCAGGAGGCCAGAGGCGGGCTGCCACCGCCTGGAGGGAGCAGTGGGGGCATAAACAGGGCAGGAAGGATGTTCGCCCCAGAGGTACATCCCCCGGATCGTGCAGCCAGAGAAATGACAGGAACTGGGTTAAAAACCCCCTTTGAGGAACAGGGTTCTCTCACCATAGTTGCCTCTACGGAGAGAAACTGGGTAATCCAGAGATCAGGATAGGAGAGAGACCTCTCTCTACACCCTTTTGCATCTTCCGGTTATTTTTACTTTGTGCATCCATTTAAAAAAATGGTCTAAATAAACTATTTGGCTTTGGCAGACCAAGAGGTGAGTCTGGTGCAGAAGGGAATCAAATGGATCCCATGGGGAAGGGTCTGATTCCTGGCCTCTGGCTGCAGGACCAGGATTGGAGGCCGTGGCTCCGAGGCTGTGCCCCAGGGCCCCCTAGAGAGCAGCCGCAGACGGGAGAAGCGGCTGCACACTGGGGCTGGACAGGACTGTGCCCGCAAGGCGGATTGGTGGGTCAGGGCTGAATTCTAATCCCAAAACCTTCTCTTATTACTTGCAGTAACAGTGCCGAAACTCAGTGGCTTGATACGTCAGCAAATTTCACCCAGAGTTGTGAGAAGTAAACGAGATCATCATCATCCAACATTTTTGAGGACTTGGTATGTGCTGGGCTATGTTACTTACCTAGTTTAATCCTCATAGACACCCAGTGAGGTGGTTTTCATGATCCTTCTCATTTTCTAGGAAATAGGCCCAGAGAAGTTCATCGATTCATCCAAGATCACACTGTGGGAAAGTAGCTAACCCAGACTGAAACTCAGGCCCCCTAACTCGAGAGTTTAATCTCTGTGGTAAAACGCTCAGCCCAGGGAGGGACACACAACGCTAACAGCTCAGTGGCATAGCACACAGAAGTGTATTCCTCCCTCATGCTACGTATTCAGTGCAGGGTGGCCAGTGTGGCTTATCGCAGTCACGCCTGGACACAGGAGATGGAGCCCTCATCTTGTCCTGAGCCTCGGTCATCACTGAGGCAGGACGAGAGAAGGGACATGCTCTCTCTCAGCACAACACACTTTACTTCTGCTCTTCTTTCCTTTGGTAGAGCAAAGGCAGTAGGAATTTGACTTTATGTCATGAGGTAAAAACCAGAATATTAATTAATAGCCCTAATGATTGCATATAGGTGCTCGTTAAGTGTTGGTCAAAATGAAGTTGGATGACTAGTTCTGACCAGATTCAGTGAACTCTGTCTCACCCAGCTCAGTTGATACTGCTTTTGAGGATTTGCAAACATAAGCACTATCAATTCTGCACAGAAGGCCGCCAGAGAGCCAGAGCGTCACGAAGTCAGTGTGTTAGGCATTTCTCTGCACAGTCTGCATGCTGCCAAGAGACCACAAAGGGTTCTGGTTGCAAGACTCAAATGTTCTTGGAAAGTGTAATTATTGTCTTCCGACCATTGTCATTCATCCCCTCACGCCATCCCAGGCCACCGTTTTGTGATTGCTTTTCACTTTTGCCTTCTTATAGTCTCCCTTGTCATGTTCTTGCATAAACTCACATGAGGCACACACAGACATAGGGCAGGCCTATGAGGCCCAAAAGTTTCTAACCCATTTTTAAGTGTGTACTTCAGTGGCAATACTTTCATTCACAATGTTGTGCGATCATCTCCACTCTCTATTTCCAAAACTTTTCATCACCTGAAATCACAGCTCTGCACTGGTTGAGGCATAACTCCCCATCGAGATAGACATTTTTATTTGCACTTTAGGATCAGATACTTAAAGTCAGTCACTTTGCCCAATGTCACCAAGAAAATAAGTGACAGGATTTCTCACTTTAAGGCTCATGGTGTTCTTGCTACATTCTGAAGCCTCTCTAACAAGATCTATTATCCAGTTGCCGATAGGAGGGTGATGCCAACCACCTGCTGGAGGTGGAGTATAATTCCTACATGTGTGAGAGCCCTTCAGTGGTCTGAGGAAAGAACCATCCTTCACTTACTCAGCAACATTCCACAGACGTTACTGAGTATCTGCTACGTACTCAAGATTCAAAGATGAGCAAAACCCTGTGCTGAAGTAGTTCACAGCAGAGAGAAGTTAAGCAGAAGATGCTAATTTCCCATCAAAGTTTCTTCCCCCCATTTCTTTAGTAAAAAATAAAACAAAACTCAAATTTTTAGCTGGACTAATGGTTTACAGAAATATGACCACATTTCCCAATCTTTATTACAACTGGCTAAGGCTACATGACTAAGTTCTGGTCACGGATATGTAACTTTATGGGGTATGTGAAACTACCGGGAAGTGTTTGTAAGGAGAAGGAACATACTTTTCTTCCATCACTCTCCTATCCTGCTTCCTGCTGGCCAAAAAATCAAACTGCACCAGCGGGAGCTTAGACAACCATCTTGGATCATAAAGTAAAAGCCAACAATTGAGGATGGGGGAAAGAATGGAAGAAGCTTTAGTCCTTGACAAAATGGAATGCCATACCACCCTGGGCTTCATAGTTGTCATTTTAAAAGAAAGAAACAATTTTCTATATCATATGTATCTGTTAGCTTTTGCTGCATAACAAACTACTTCAAACTTCATAACTTCAAACAACAATCATCTAATTTAGCTCCTGATTCTGTGGGCAGCTGGGTAGCTGGAGGGTTGGACACAGCTGGATGGTGTAGGGGGGCTTGACAGGTCTGGTCGGTCTAGGGGGCCTCATCTAGGGTTGGTCTAGCAGGGGCCTGGTCTAGGATGGGATGGCTCGTCTTTGCTCCATCTGGTTTTATTTTAATGTAGGTGAGCCTAAGTTTCTTCTCATGGCAGTCTCAGTGTTCAGAAAGAGAGAGAGAGAGAAGACAGGTCGCAAAAGACAGGTGCTTTTCAGGCCTCTGTTTGTATCACGTGTGTTAATGTCCCGTTCGTCTATGCAAGTCATCCAAAGGCATAGCTGCATTGAAAGATCATTATTGCAAAGGTTTCCATTGTCGGAGCCACTGGCATTTTGGGATCTGCCGTCACATACATCTGAATCTAGTCCTCCCTTGTACAGGTGGTGGGTGACAAGCGGTCAAGGACAGCTGTGTCCACATCTGTCAGCATGTGGGTACAAAAAGCACTCATAGTATTTTTGAATGTCCAAATCACCATGGCTTTAATCCCTTCCAATTTATTTGTCCTTATGTCCTAATTAAAATCACTTTAGTGTTATTGAGATGTAACTGTTGGATGAGAAACACAGAATTATAGTTTTGTTTTAAAACAATATTACAAAAACACAGAACTGTTTTTCACTTCCCAGCCCAAAGCGCTTGTAAGCGGTGCCTTCACCACTCTCCGCTACGATCCGTGGATGGCACCTGGCTTATATCCTGGTGCCTTACGTCTACAAGGTACACCTGGAGATGTTGCCAAAATGAAACAACAATCTGCTCCAAAGACAAAGTCACCCCCCACCTCAGAGAAGGCCGAAGACCCTTCATAGCTCCAGAACAGCCGCAGGCCTTCCAGCTCCTACTTGTCACTCTTCCAAGCTTCACAGTCATGTCGCAGTCAAAGCCCTGCTTTAACATCTGGAACGAAATGGTTACAACACAGCATGATGAAGTCTCAGCCAGAAGCGTGAGTATGTTATGAGGAGGGAGAGTCCACTCTGAGCCTCAGTTTCCTCATCTATAAATTTTCTGACATCATCAACTCACTGAGGTTCAAGTGATGGTGTGTGTTCAGGGTGCCTTAGCCAGAGTCTGACTCAGATTGCCCAGTCTCTGGGGGCTGCTAGAAGTCTTTGCCATGGCCCTCAGGCCTGCAGGGAGCTTCCTGTTTGTCACTGTCATGGGACAGCACAGGCATGGGCTGTAGGAGCCCATACCCTTGAACTTGGCTTTATTAGAAATTTAATTTAGTGACCTTGGTCGTGTCCTTCAGAGATCTGATATCCAAGTAAAGTTGGTTTGTCTGCTTCTCCCAGGGAGGGCTACTGTCAAACATGCAGGCCCTGGGGCTTTCCCAGTGGGACATCTGTCGCCTCTGGTCTGTGCAAGATCAGCCACGGAAGGCGTAGGTGGAGAGGAATCGAAGACATCACATAGTTTTTCCCTTTTGGTATAATCCCATTTTCCTGCTTGCAAATGTAGATCAGGTTTCCTGATAGAATCTGGACACCTGGTGTACAGATGGTTTAAATTGAGTTTATTTTATATAAATAAAACATCAGCCGACACTCCAGTCAGGCAGAGCAGAAGAAAGGCATGAGGTGGGGCAGGCGGGGGGGCAGGAGCGAGCGGATGGTTTGTCAACACTCACCACGGTAACCAGCCCCTTAGGGACTCAAGAATTTCTCGTGGATGTTTTTTCTGAATATTCATTTCACACTATTCTAGGAATCAGTGCAGCCTAGCCATTAAATATCAGCCAGAAAAGTGGTTTAGAATCCAGGCCTTGTCACTTACTAATTATGGGATAGAGGCAAATGGCTGAACATCAGTCTGCCTGCTTCCTTATCTGTAAAATACCGCCTCCCGACATCAGGCTTTTTCCAAGGATGATACAAGACACACAAGCAAAACTCTCAGAAATGGTAGCTGTTACCATTAATGTTATGTGCCGGGACACGAACCAAGCAGTTCTGACATGGTCTGTCCTGACTCAAAGTGGTAGCACAAGACAGCAGGAAAGTAATTGTCTCACTAGAAACGGGAAGTTCCATGAGGGCAGGGTTGTTCCTTTGTTTGTTTCTGTTATATTTCCTCTTGTATTTCCAGAGCCTAGGACAGTGCCTGGGACATAATTTTCTTTGAATGAATAAATTTAAACAATTCAGGAGCTACGCTAAATCATACAGGATTCCAGTGGGACACAAAGGAGGAAGGGTGTCAATAAAATGATTAGAAAGATTAGATCAGTGAGATAGATAAGGAAATAAAACTTATGGGGAGCATGGAATCCTCCTAGATAATAGAGAAGTGTGAAAGAAGCCATGCTAAAAGCTTTAAAATCTGACAAAGTGAAATGGCTTCTCATGACTTCATCATTTTCTTATGACTTCTCAACCCGATTTACAATTCCATCAACAGTGCACGAGGGTTCCCTTTTTTTCCACATCCTAGTCAACACTTGTTGTTTGTTGATTTATTGATAATAGCCATTCTGACAGGTGTGAGGTGATACCTCATTGTGGTTTTAATTTTCATTTCCTTGATGATTAGTGACATTGAGCATCTTTTCATATGTCTATTGGCCATCTGCATGTCCTCTCTGGAGAAGTGTCTATTCAAGTTCTCTACCCACTTTTTAATTGAACTGTTTGGTTTTTTGGTGTTGAGTTGTACGTGTTCTTTATAAATTTTGGATATTAACCCCTTACCAGACATATCATTGGTGAATATTTCCTCCCATTCAGTAGGTTATCTTTTCATTTTGTTGATGGTGTCCTTTGCTGTGCAAAATTTTTTAGTTTGATATAGTCACATTTGTTTATTTTTTCTTTTGTTTCCCTTGTCCAAGGAGATATGTCAGAAAAAAAATAATGTTGGAAGAAACATCAGAAGCTTTACTGTCTATGTTTTCTTCTAGGAGTTTTATGCTTTCAAATCTTTTTTGAAAAAGATTTTATTTATCTATTTTTAGAGAGAGGGGAAGGGAGGGAGAAAGAGAGGGAGAGAAACATTGTTGTGTGAGAGAAACACCTATCAGTCCTCTCGGACACCCCCAACCAAGGACCTGGCCCAAAACCCAAGCATGTGCCCTGACAGAGAATCAAACTGGTGACCTTACACTTTGCAGGACGATGCCCAGCCCACTGAGCCACACCAGTCAGAGCGATAGTTTTAAATCTTACCTTTCAGTCTTTAATCTATTTTGAGTTGATTCTTGTATATGGTTAAGAAGGTGGTCTAGTTTCATTTTTTTGCATGTATCCGTCCAATTTTCCCAACACCATCTTTAGGGCTCTCTGTATACTGTATCGTGTCAACTGCAAATAATACTGAATAGACTATCCTTACTCTGTTGTTGATCTTGCCTCCTTTGACAATATTAATTGGCCATATAGGTGTGGGCTCATTTCTGGGCTCTTTATTCTGTTCTATTGATCCATATATGTTTTTATGCCAGTACCATGCTGTTTTGAATACCATGGTCTTATAATATAGTTTGATATCAGGTAGTGTGGTACCTACAACTTTTTTTCCTCAAGATTGCTGAGGCTATTTAGATTCTTTTGTGGTTCCATATAAGTTTTTGGATTATTTGTTCTAGTTCTGTGAAATACATCATTTGTATTTTGATAGGAATTGCATTAAATCTATAGATTGCTTTAGGTAATATGGATATTTTAATGATGTTAATTCTTCCTACCCATGAGCACAATATTATGCTTCCATTTATTTGTATCTTCTTTAATTGCTTCCTTCAGTGTCATATAATTTTTTGAGTACCAGTCTTTTATCTCTCCTGGTAAATTTATTTCTAGGTTTTTTGTTTGTTTGTTTCAATTGTAAATGAGATTGTCTTCTTAGTGGCCCTTTCTGATAGTTCATTATTGGTAAATAAAAATGCAACTGATTTCTGAATGTTTATTTTGTATCCTGCTACTTTGCTGAATTACTTTATAAGTTCTGGTATTTTTTTGGTTAAATGTTTACGGTTCTCTATATACAGTATCATGTCAGCTGCAAACACTGATAGTCACTTTTTCCTTTCCAATTTGGATACTTTTTATTTTATTTCATCTTCTTGTCTGAGTACTGTGGTTAGGACATTTTAAAAAGCTATGTTTTAAACTTACAACTTTACTAAAGTAGATATCCATGAAAACCAAAATTAATAATTTTTAGTGCTTCACCAAGGATAGTTTTTCAGAGAAACTTTTTTCATGCAAGTACTTGGTAGTGAAGAATCTCATGACTACTTGTATATTTTGGTGCCGTCACCTAAAACACCAGCAATTTTTACCCACCGCTGCTCTCACACCACAAGGAAAAACGGAGCTGAGCCAGGATAAACCAAGCAGTTCAGAACATTACTTAACACTTTGAAAATTTCAGAATATAAAGGGAGATTTTTGATGATTAGTTGGTGCTGAAGCTGAACACAAGCAAATTGTAAGTAGGTACATATGTAGACTTGTTCATTTTAAGGCAAAAGTTCAGTTCTCAGAGGAGATATTAACTCCGCTTTTTTGTTTACAGCTAAATCTTTACTTTCGGTGAGTGAATCATTGAAAAGTGGCAGGTCTGTGGTTCCTTTCCTTGACTATTAGCAATGTCAACTGTACAAATTTTTATTAGTCTCTCTGTGGTTACGCACACTTTTCCAGGCAATGCATTGTGGTAAACTATTTTGTAAAGTGCTTCAGTAACTTTTTTGTTCTTTGTTTGAAGAGATGCAGCTAGCCATTATTGGATCTTAAGGAGCTCATTGTACCTATGTTTAATTTTTTTAGTTCACTTTTTATACTCTCTATGTTTACACTCAATACAATGCTGCAAATTAGGGGTCACCGTCTACTATTAGAAAATGATCTGTTGCATAAAAAACAAGGTAATTAGTTGCATTTAAAAAACTTAGGAAAAGATAGCTTTTGTCATGTTTTTAGTTCTTATGTACAGCTTTGCCAGTGCCTTTGGAATTTATTTCTCCCTTCTGTGAGTCAGAGAACTCCCTGATATGTCTGTTTCACCTCTTTTTTTTTTTTTTTTGGTGTTTTGAACATGAACTATGTCATTGTGGGTCGAGAAAGTAAGTCCTCTAATCTCTCCTTTTAAAGCCAACAATACCTCTAAAATATAATAAAAATATATTTTAAATATGCTTTTTAAATTTTAGAATAAAATAATAAATTCTAAAATAATTGTTTTAGATATTTAAAAATCAGAAAAAGTTTAGAAAAAATTAAATATTTTGCAAAACAAGACAACATGTGTACTTCTTACTGTGTTTTACCATAAGTTCAAGGAAAACTTTGGGCAGTCACTCACGATTTCTTTCTTAGTCCCTGGAGGTCTTGAAGTTCACTTCCTGTTGCATCTCCTCTTCCCTGTAAGCCTCTTGGACTCATCTGAGATGAGCCAGCTGCAGCTCTCATTCTTACAGGTCCAGTCTGCATTTGATTCATGGAAAACAATCATCTTTTGCCTCAACAAATGGACTCCAAGGGCCATACCAGCACACCCATCCGGTTATTTTAACCTCCAAAAGAGCCACTAGCTGGGCTCTCCCCTTTTAAATTTCTCAGGACACTAGTTTACCTTCCTGTGTGACTTTGTTGAAGTACTTTCCCCTAGACTTGAGGTGAGGTAGTTCTCATTCTTCTCCCTGAAACTCATAACATGACAGTTTTTTCTAAATATTTGCCCATTTATTCATCCATAAAAGTGACAAAAAAGATTTTTGAAAATTCCTGCTTTTATGGAGCTCATATTCTAATATACAACACTAGACAAGTTGAAGAAAATAAAATTCTCTCCTAATCTCTTACTATACTTTTCTTGGCACCTCCAACCGATTTTATATGCTAGAGATGTGTGCTGAGCTTAGTGTTGCTAAACCAATTTTCCTACATCATCTGTGAAAATTCTTCAAGATTCCCTGACACATTACTTTGGAATATGGAATCTATTATCTTGGCTCCCCAGCTAAAACTGAGATAAGAGCAGACCTATTTTTAATATGCTGTAATAGTTTTATCTAACACATTACCTAAAACACAGTTTCCTGGAGCTGAGACAGACATTAGAAAGTCAAGTCACACTCTCGATAAAGTCATTTCTTCCAGGCCTAGGAAAGCCAACATTTTTGCTATCGTCAACACCATCATTTTTAACCCCACTTGATTCAGAAAGCTCTTCACCCAGCTCCCTCTCCAAACTACTAAATGAGGCGGGGCAAGGAGCGGGTGAGGAAGCCTGACTCGCGTGAAGGTGCTGTGATTTCCCTCCTCCGCTTCAAGTGAAGGAATGACAGGTAAGGTAAAAAAAAAAATTTAGTTATAAAGATATAATCACCTTCAAAACCAAAACACTACCAAAAATAAACCACATTTCCATGGACAGGAAACTGAACAGATAAATGATAATGGAACAATAAGTGGAGGCAGAGTATAAATTTGCTGGGCTGTGATTTGGAAATAGTAGAGCTGCTTAGAAATCTGACACTCCCCCCTCCCCAAAATAAAGTGAAACAAAAAAATACCCCACCAGATGCAGGGACAGGAACCAGCATATCGTGTGAAACAAGTACGACATTTTACTTGATATACAGAAAGAGACTAAGAGAGGATGGACCAGGACCAGAGCCTGTGATAAGTGCTTTATGTAAAAATTCATCCTAACTGGTCCTGGGCTAAGATGTTTCCTGGCTTAGTGACCAAATTTTGAATAGGTCCAATATCACCACAGGAAGCAATATGATATGGAAAATGAAGAAACAGTAAAAGATCATAGTAAATCTATGTAATTATTAACTTTTAAAAAAATACAATTTTTGTTATAAAGATATAGAACTAAAATTCAAGACAACAATAACAACAAGAGTAAGCAACTAATACAAGCTGAGATCTTTATTTTGTTCAAGGCAGATACAAATAGAAATGGAAAAACTTTAGACTTTATAAAAATATAGTTATACATAAATGTTAAACATTATGTATAATACAAGGTCAATAATGAAAGGATAGAAAATAGAATCTATAACTTTAAAGCCAGATTTAAAAAGGTAAGAAAATATCATCAATTCAACAGAGATTTTACATAATGATACTGTAAAAAGATTGACAATGTCCCTCTGCAAAAAAAAAAAAAGTAAATACAAACTGGATGAAATTGACAAAAATAACAATTTCAGGGCACTGGAAATAAAAAGTAGGCAACAAATTAAAAAACATTTATCTGTGAAAAATAGTTAACGCTTTGGGTAATAATAGCAAGAGTATTTGGCTTCCTTGCCTGGGGCTGCTGCTACCCTGTTTTCTGCTCTATCCCAACTCATTAGGCAAAAATTGTAGCTTTACCCACCTGGGCCAGCAGGAAAGCCAGCAGCTTTGCTGCCAAAGCTGGGTGGGTGTGGGTGAGTGTTTGGGGACTCTCCATTTAGGGTGACGTGTATGGACAAAATCCCCTAATTTTGCCAGCTAATAGTAGCAGTCCTTGTGGGAGAGCAGAAGTAGAAAGCCCGCAGCTTTGTTAGCCTTAGGTTGTTGTCCCAGTTGGAGTGAGCAGTGGACCAGGCATAAATTCAAGATTGTTAAAACTTCAGCTAGCACATATATAGAAGACTCTGCCTAACAACAGCAGAATATACATTTTTTTTAAGTGCACATGGAACGTTTTCTACCATAGACTATATGCCAAGCCATAAAATAAGTCTCCGTAAATTTAAAAGAATCTAAATCTTACAAAGTGTGCTTTTTGGCCACAAAAGAAAATATGGTAGAAATCAACAACAGGAAGAAACCTAGAAAATCCCCATATATTAGGAAATTAAACAAGACATTTCCAAATAACCCTGAGTCAAAGAAGAAATTATAAGGGAGAAATTTTAAATACCTTGAACCAAATGAAAATGAAACCATAATCTACCCTAATGATTGTCATGTTGCTAAAGCAGGGTTTGGAGGGAAATTTACCTCTTTAATGCTTTTTACAAAGGAAAAAAGATCTAAAAGACTTAGGGACCTAGGGTCAATCAACCCTAAAGTAAATAGAAAGAAGGAAAAAAATAAGAATCAGAATAAATCAATAAAATAAAAAGCAGAAAAATAATAGGAAAAATGAATGAAACCAAGTCAATTTTTTTTGATGGGTTAATATCTTTGGATACATTGATCCAGAAAAGAAAATAAAGAAATACACTTTCCTAAAATCAGGAATAAAATTTAGGTCCTAGAGAAATTAAAAAGATTATGCTAAAATATTATTAATAACTTTATGTCAGTAAATTAAACAAAATAGATTAAACAAAGGTGTATTGGCTACACTCTTAGAAACAAACAAATGACCAATTCAAAAAGTTAAGAAAAATTTTTTAAAAAGTAAAGGAAAAAGTATAGTTAACAAAAGAAACAAAAAAGGAATGTTAGAAATAAATCCAAATATAGCAGGAATGATAATATGTGTAAACGGATTAAACAAACTTATCTGGAGACAAAATTTAAGTTTGGATTTTTAAAAACAGAAGTCTATCTATAACTTGCTTGCAGGGGTCATGCTTCAACAAAATGACAGAAAATGATTAAACAGAAAGGGACAGAAGAAGACATACCCACAATAAAAATGTAAATCATATATCACATCAAATAAATATAAAAATCAAGCTGGTATACAAAAAAATCAAAAGCAAGCATATATACAAATGTTAATATCAGATCTTAGTGAAGAATAAACAATGATAAGAGGATCAACACACAATATGAAGAGTGGCCAAAAGATGTAACAATTATGATCTTGTATGGACTTTATTTAAAAAATTTTGCATTACCTTTGTATTGTAAAGCCATTTTTTTCTAAATTTTCTTCTGATAATTTTGTTTTGTTTTTATAATTAAGACTTCAATTTATGAAGAGCTTATTTTTTTGAACTTTGAAAAGAAGGAACTACTTTTAATATTTAAAAAACGATTGACACCATTATTTGAATAGTTCATGGTAATGATTCTTTTATCATATTCTGAGGTCTGATACTTGACTCGATCTATTTATAGTAGCTCTAATCTGTTTCTTTTTAATTATTTATTGACTTTATAGAGAGAAAGGAAGGGGGAGAGAGAGTGAGAGAAACATTGATTTGTTGTTCCACTTATTTAAGCTTCCATTGTCTGATTCTTGTATGTGCCCGTGACAAGGCATCCAATGCACAGCCTTGGCTTATCGGGACAGTGCTCTAAGAAACTGAGCTACCTGGCCAGGGCTGCTCTACTCTGTCTTAATTATATATTTATACATCCAAACCCATCATACTACATTGTCTTAATGAATCTAACTTTGTGTCTCTCTTGTTTAACTGGCAATAGCATAACTCAGAATATGTTCTAAATATTTATTACATTTATTGAGTAGTTGTATGTTCTCTGTTTTGTTTTTGTTGTATTTTAAAAGTAAATTTGGCACCACTGTCCACGTAAAGGAACCAGGGATTCTGAAAGAATAACTCAGTTCAGGGCTGGGCAGAGAAGGTGCAGGTTGACCCTGGAGTATCTTGTTATCTTACAGAGAAAGGTTACACATAAAAATAATGGAACATGTGAGAAGAACATGGGAGCCAACTTAATCTGGGAGAATGTGCATATCAAATAAGTAATGATATTAACAGATTATAACTCCAATGACTAAGACAATAATTCAAGTCCATGCTAATATAAATAAATATATCAATACATAAATACAAGAAAAAGAGAATGGTGCTGTATTAGTAGAATGCCAAGCAAAAATGTAGAATGAATGATGGAGTTAGATAATTATTATTTGACAAGTATAATAGTAATAAATAATTCAAGCAAGAATTATCAACAGATGCCAAGGCTAGCAGGTGAAAATTTGATTAGGAACGGGGTATTTACATGGCTTCCAAGTATCCCCTCACAAAACATTTTTTAACAACAAAGGGGAATTGCAAAGGGGAAAATAGTGACCTTACGGTGCAGAAACCCGGCAAACACCATTCTTGTTCAAGTGATCAGGGTTAGCATCACCAGTAATGCAGCATAGTGACATCAATGCCTCTTGATGTGATGTGTGGCAAAAGACACAACATCACCAATCTGGTCATCCTACCGAAGATGTGAAATCTGAATTTAATCATGAAGGAACAACAGATAAACCTAAGGTCAAAAATACCCTATAAAATTGGCCTATACTCTTCAAAAATGTCAACATCAGGAAAGACTAAGAAAGACTGGGGAACAGTTCCAGAATGAAGGCAATTAAAGAAGAATATGATAATGCAATGTGTAACCCTGGGCTGCATCGTTAAAAATTATTTTCCTATAAGGTAGAGTATTATTAAGATAATGAGCAAGTGTTGAATAATCTCTAAAGGGTAGGTAATAATATTGTCATTGTTAATCTCCTGATTTTGACAATTGCATGGTAATTATATAAGAGAATGTCCTTGTTCTTAGCAATTTTACACTCAAGTGTTTAGGGATAAAAGGGCAGCAAATCTGCAACTTACTCTCAAATTACAGGGGTGAGCAAAAGGAGGTTTACAGTTATAATACAAATAAATAATACAATAGTTAATGAATAATAATATAAGAATAAACTCTGTGTTTTGCATACTCACTATTGTAAACCCATTTTTGCCAACCCCTATTTATGTAAAAGCAAATGTGGCAAATGTTAAAATTAGGGAATTTGAAAGAAGAGCACCCAGGAGTTCTTTGTATAACTTTTGAAACTTGTCTATAAGTATGAAATTATTGCAAAATGAAAGTTATCAAAAACTGGTGAATATTCTTTCCTAAAAATTATCAATTTTTTAAAACATGAGCCTTAGATACGGTTTTTTAAAAATCACTCTCTGGGACCTTTATAGTGTTTATTCAATTTATATTTTTGTCATCTATTTTGTGCTAGCATTCTAAGGACGTAGAGGTGAACTTCACGTAGCCTTGTTTACGTGAAGTTTACAGTCTAGGAGGGAAAACAAGTATAGGACAAATAATTGCATAAATGTAGTTACAAAGTGATTCATTCCCACGACAACACTATGCGTATTTCACAAAGTCTCACTTATGTGCAGACTGCTTTACATTACTTCTTATGAAAACACCGATGCAATCTCACTTTGTCTTTCTGAATGCCCTTTCTGACTGGCAATAGAGCTACAACCACAGGAAGCCATTAAGAGTCCACCCAACTGACTCATTCCTTCACCATGTGTTTCTGTAGAAGGGATAGGAATTATAGAGGGAAGTGGTGATGATGGTTTTTTGTTTGTTTCTTGTTTTTTGTAAGTTAAAAAACTTTCCATCTTGAAAAGCAAAAGGTCTGCCATAGAAGCAGGGCACATTTTCAAACCTCCTGTTCATTACAGAGATATGCATCTAAGGAACTTTGAGCCATTTTCAGGGTGACTTTTTTGAAAGTCGAACAGAAAGGATTTTGTTAGAAAACTCACAAGGGCAGTTCTCAAAGCTTCATTAATTTTCATAATAATTGCAATTAATTCATTTGTCACTTCCTGATATTCTGAAATCATGAGTTTTGAAAGCAGCTACTTTTAACTTTAGGTGAAATTTAAATTGCTATGATTTTAACTGATGTAAACTAAATGAACCTTTTAGCCATTTATAAAAATGCAAAACAGAATTCTGGTCCCAGCTCTGACATGAGTAATTTGCAGTAACGCTCTTTGCTTGCGCAATTTTTGGAATGAGGAGCCTTGACTTTCCTAGGGGATATTAAGGATCTAGCGATAAATAGAAATAGACCCAGGGTCTAGGGGGCTCAGGCATGCCCACAGAGGGGGTATCAATAAGGCCATAATGGGAACATAACCAAAATTCTCCAGCTCAATCCATCCAGTGCAATTATAGCTCCCTGGCAAGAGACTGAGGGGTAAAGATGCGTAGTGAGAGGGCCGGGGAGGAGAGGTTGGTTGTTTCGGAACCTTTCCTTCTGCCATTGTTGACGTTGCTAATCGCTGTGGTCCCTCGCAGCTCCCCAACAAGCGTCTGGGCTGCATCTCCTCCCTGGAGTGCGGTGTCCCTGCTCAGACCTGGCCCCCAGCCATGGCTATTACACCCTCAGAGCCATTCTTGAAGCAGCCGATGCTCCCACTTCTTTCCTCCCTATCAGCCACCGCACGTCGTTTTTAGCTCTTACGTGCAAGTGTTTCTGTATTTTTAGAAAACTGGACACGGAAATACCTCAGCCCACAGGTGAATAAACTAAGAAATGAAGCTCTGTTCTATAAAAGGATTTCTCAGAAAACCCTTCTGAAAACTGAGCCTTCCTGATAAGCAGAGGCAGATTTATTGTAAAGCTGATGAAGCTCAAGCTACAAGGTCTCTCTCTCATTCACAGTCCTTTGGAGGCCCTGGCAGACTCCTTACTAATGTATTTATATGGTCATATGTTTTCTACACTTTCGCAAAATGCACAATATTTTAACCTCTATTGACTCTTTTCATTGTAACTTGCCTCCCCCTTATCACTTCCCATGTGTTGGTGGTTTTTCAGGTGTCTGGCAGCAATTTTAAGAAAAAAAAAATTAGTTGGGACTAAAAACCCATTTAATCTGGGTTTAGTGGGACGTTTTTATGTGGCTCAGACTCAGGGCCTTGGCCCAGCCAGTCTCATTTGCCTCACTAATGAAAGCCCTACTCTTTTGTGTGTGGAATTCTAGAGACCTCTTCCTGCTCAGGGAGGCAGCAAGCTCCCTTGCCTGCAGTGAATGCAGCCTCTTCTTCACTGGAGTGAGGTGCAGTGAATCCAGCTCTCAGTGGAGTCTGTGTCTGGCAGATGGAGACCACCCGTCTCCTTCCCAGGGCTATACAAGATTTTTAAAATATCTTGGAGGATCTTGGTATTAAGAAGCATCTCAGGGAGAATCTTTAAATAAAATGGATACTTGTTTCCAAATTATTCTGTTTTGAGTTTTAGGGTTACAAACAGTAGATTATATATAGTGGTAAGCAAAGGTAGGTTTACAGTTGTAAGTGACTTTCTTTTGAGTTAATAGAGCTATTGTTAATAATCATAACCTGCATGGCTTTTTCCATACAAACAACTGTGAACCTACTTTGCCCACCTCTGTACTTTGGACACTTGCTTCATGCAAGGCACTGTGCTAAGTATGTTTTATGTGCATTATTTAATTTTCATGTTAGCCAGTAAGGAAGTCACTGTAATTATTCTAATTTTAGAGATAAGTTAATTGAGACTTATTAGGTAACTTGCTGAGGGCTTCCCAGTTCTGCAGTGGTTGAATCAGCCTTCAAATGTTCTTTTGGGTTTTAGAGATTGTTTTTCATTTAATTTAATTATGTTTTAAAAATATGTTTTATAATTATGTAAAAATGTGAACATGGCTCTAAAGTCAAATATGTAAAAATATAGCCTTTATCTTTTTTCCCTCCCATGCAATTTCATCCTTCACCCCTAAGTAACATTTCTTTTTATGATTTATATATCTTCCAATTTATATATCTGCAAATGTGTTTCTTAGGTAAATGGTGATATCCTCTATACACTTTTGTCCACTTTGCTAAATCTGAAGAAAAAATAAAACCAAATGATGCACTTAAAACTAATTGTGTAGAGTTGAAGGCATAACATATAAAAACTATTCCAAAATGACTTTGAAACACAATTATCTAAGACTGCCCAATTACTGTGGAGGACACTAGAAAACCATCCAATTATTCTGTAAAATGGTGAATTAAAGAATCAAAAATTTATACTACCATTTCTAAAAGAAATGTATTTAAATATTCAAATTAATTGTACAAACTGTTGATGAGAAATTTCTGTTTATAAAAGTATTTCAGCTAGTATCAGAAGGAATGATAGGATCAGAAAATCACTACTTTGCAACCACTGATAAATTCTTCTATGTAGGAATGATTATCAAAAGCTACCAACACCATGAAAAAGAGCCAGCTAGATATTATAAACTAACAATGGAAGTACAAACCACCATCTATAATGCAGTCCTGCCCAAAAAAAACACCCCAAAATCAAACTGATTCCAATCAAGCTCTTTATCAGGGACAGACGAAAAGGAGAGAGACCCTGTTAAAGGGCATGATGGGAATGCAACCAGCAAACTCCAGACCTTGGGACATTCTATATGGGGAAAAAATCTAGTTTCTTTGACAAATAAGTGGCAAGGAATAAAAGGAGAGATGAAAAAGAACATGTAAATGGGAGGAAACTCAATATATGTAATCAATTTTAATGTATGTAATTTGGGTACTAGTTCTAAAAAATTGTCGAAAATATTTTTAGGACTATAGAGGAACTCATAGTGATTATCGAATGGATATTTGATAAAATTCAAAGGTTAATTTTCTTAAAATTAAAATATTTAAATTTAAAAAATAAGTTAATTGCTTATTTCTTTATATGTATTAATGATATTGTGTGTTCTTGGCTCTATATTTTAGACATACATCTGAAATATTTATAGGTGAAATATGATAAATATGATAATGTCTGGGATTTGTTCTAAAATAATAAAATGGGGGGAGGAAAGTGGCTGGGAATACAGACCAATAACTATGGAATCAGAATGGTGGGTACAAGGGAGTTTGTTCTATTACTCTCCCTACCTTTGTATGTGTTTGAAATCTCCATACAACACAAAGTTTTTGTCTTAAATCTATTCTCTCACACACTATATTGGTCTCATCTGTCATTTATATATCTATCAACCTACAAATATAGCTTGGTTAATTTTCTCCTAGTCCTGAAAAGTAAAATTTGTCAATATTATTAAGTAATATAGTCAAATCATTTCTCACAAAGTATAACAACTTTCCTCCCTTCTCTCTATTTGGTTCAGAGGGCATGATTTGCCCCCATTCCAGTTAAAATATACCTATCAGTAATTTCCCTATTAACCCAGCCAAGAGATTCCCAAATGGATTCTTAGCTCCTGGACCTTAGAAAGGCACTGCTAAGTTGAAGGAATTTGATGACAATATATAGCAGAACTTTTCTCTGCTCCTGTTACAGTGTTCCGTTTAGAGAGGCTTAGTAAGAATTGCTTCACTGAGGAAAAATGTTCCTATAAGTATCTGACAGATATGGAGATGAGCCGCTCAGATCCCCTCCCAGGAGGGATACCTTGCCCCAGCTGGTGGAAGTGCTCTGGGCAAACTTCAGGGGTTGCCTCAGGTGAGGAGAGATGTCTCCTCCAAGGTTACACCCTTTCTGGGCAACCTCATCTGACATAATGTGACCTGAGCATTTCGGCCAAATGCAGGACAACTCTGACAGTCCAGTTTGGCCCTGGAGTTCCCAGTGAGTGTCAGCTGAGACTGTTTAGCCTGTGATACAACTTGCCATCTTGTTCTGTCCACTTTTTTTCCTTCCTTTCCTTCTACAGGTATTGATGTCAAGGACGTTCTCAATACATGTCCATACTCTACATTCTGCCTTGGGGTCTGCTTCCTGGAAAACCCAAAGAGCAAGAGTCATGATACAGTGAAATGCTTACCAGCAAGCTGAGCTGCTTCATTAAGGCCTTAACCACCCATGTCTGTGATGAGTGGCTCAAAACCCTGAGGTGGTCTTAGAAAAATTTTGAGTGGCCTATCCTTAAGAGAAATGAACTCTTCTCTCTGGGTGATGTGTGGATACTTACAAAATAGTTTGCCCTGAGCACTTAGGATCAGCTGGATTGTTATCACAGCATCCTAAACCTAAAAAGTGATCCCTGAGCAGAGCGAACCTTTTCTGGTTCTCTTTCTTGCAACTATTTTCACCTTCAGGAGACTGACACCAATGTTGGCAAGCGCTTCACTCATCGACCCACGGATGTGGACTATGATGCTCTACTGAAGTTGCATTCCCTCTATGGATGCAAGTTTGCCTTTAAGAGAAATTCTAGGCCTCACACATATATTTGTACATTATTCCACATAGCCCAATATTTCACACTGAGTGAACTTGAAGTGCAAATCATGCCAAGTCTTGTTGCAGCTGCCATGTTTTCCCTGACAACTGGGTTGTGAAACACAGCACGTATCTGGGCTGTTAGTAATTGAGGATAGAAAATACCATGGCTAGTTTATTGAACTGGTCTTTTATAGGCTTAATTTTAGTGAAGATGAATATGTATTAGGGTTTTTGTGGCTCTGTTCTTTATTTTGGTCACTTTTCACACAAAGTGTTTTTATTCCTCAACCATGAGTTCTATTAATAAAAAGTTTCCATGGTCAGAAAGGAAATACAGGCATACCTCAGAGACACTGAGGGTTCAGTTTCAGATCACTACTATAAAGCAAGTGTCACAATGAAGTGAGTTGCCATCTTTTTGCTGGCGGAAGGTCTGCCTTCAATTTGTAAAAAAAAAAAAAACATAGCACAATAGAGCAAAGCTCCATAAAACAAGGTATGCCTGTAATGTATAAATCTTGACCATACTTTTCATTTGCAAATGGTTTCATTTTTAATTTTTGTATTAGAACCAATTTTTTTTTCAAATGGCATCTTGCAGTAGGCCTACCCTTGTGGTTTTTGGAACTAAATGAGATGCTGCAGGTAATGATGCCTTTATTAGAGAGCTTGGCATATAGCGAGTGCTAAATAAGTACTGGCTAGAAGTCCTTAAACCACTCTGGAGTTGGAATGCTTGTGGGTAAATCCCGGTTCTACTATGCACTATCTTTATGATTTTGGGTGAAAAAGGTGATTTATCTGTTCCATAATTGTCTCAACTGTAAAATAGAAAAAATGATAGTCACACCTCAGAGGATTGTAAGGATCACATTTTTATCCATAAACATTGGGAACACATGTTTGTATAAGTTGACATATAAAGCATTCAAAAGGTACCTAGCATTATTTAAATATTATCTTTTTTATTATGAGTAATTCTAAAATAATGAAATGGTTTTATCAAAATAGGCACATGGAGTGTTTATTTAAGGTATTTATCCTTTGTATTGTACTGCCTAATTTTTAGTGTTGTTATGTACAGTTATTAGATGTAGTTAACACATCAGATACTTACTATGTCCCAAGTTCTCTGCTAAGCACTGTCTAAGCATTGCCTTATTTAATCTTCTCAACATTCCCCGTAACATATATGGACACACAGAGCAGATAAGTGACTTGCCCAAGAATCAGCCCATTTAAACTCATCACTCTGAAGTACATCCAACTTCAGAACTCTTATATCACTCTATTCTACCTCTTAAGAATAGTCTGAAGCTATTGCTAACAAAAAACATGTACAGCCCTGGCCAGTGCAGCTCAGTTGTTTGAGTGTCAGCCCATGAACAGAAAGGTCACTTGTTCAATTCCCAGTCAGGGAACATGCCTGAGTTGCCAGTTTGGTCCCCATTAGGGCACATGTGAGAAGCAACACATTGATGTTTCTCTCTCAGCGAAGGATAAAAATAAAGCCTCCAGGAACAAAGCCAATAATTGAGACTGGAATATAGGATAAAACAGTATTGTTTCAAGCATTCATTTGTATCTAAGCTTCCTAGCAGCCAAGGCAAAATGAAAAACATGAACATGTGTCATATGGTATCTGATTTTAAAAATCAAGCCATGTCTTCTCTTCCCTCACCCTGAATTTGGCACACTCTTTTGCACTTATTCATCAATAAAATATAGTAAATATCTACAATTTTCAGACACTTTTCAGTCTTTCAAAAGACACACTTGTTCCTGACATTGAAGTCTCAGCTAAATTTACAGTGTGGTTTCTCATAGGATGAATATGGGATGGATGACCTGTTGAACAATGTCTTCGTGCTGTCTGGTGCTGCATGACCACCAAGTGACCACTTTCGTTGTTGGCCCCCAAGAAAGTCCGGTAACAAAATGTTCAATCCATGGATCTGGATGGGGTTAAGCACCACAGGGCCCATTGTGTGGCTATTAACTACTATGATCTATTCAAATGGAAATAACCAGTAACACCATTGTGTGCACAATCATGCCTCACTCTGTAGTATACTCAAATATGCACAAAGATCAGAAGGTTCAAATTTATGATAGAATTATGGAAAAATTAAAATAAAAAACACCTAAAAATTCCACCCACTGACTTCATGTATTTTCCTGAAAATTGGGAAGAACACAGAAATACTAGATTTTAGTAGCAGAACATCTCAGAAACCACAAAAAAGTAGTGATTACAAAATAAGGTTATGTGTCAATGTGAGAAACACTGAAGCCTGTAGAGAATTTTTGTTAAGAGTTTATTTGAACCAAAGCTGAGGACAATTGCCCTGTAGCAAGATTTCAAATGCTCCGGAGAGTAACAGTTTCGCCGTTCCTTTTATGCATTTGAAATGAAGGGGGCAATGTAAGGTAGATTACATGAATATGGGAGAAAGCAAGGCAGGGATTAGATTACAGGATAATTACTGCATTTTGACATGTATAATGCGCACCCACAGTTTTGTGTTCATTATACATGGAATTATTATATCCATTGTTATACCCATGGTATATAATCATTATACCCATATATAATGCACATCCTTATTTTTCCCTCAAAAATTTGGGCCAAAAATTACACATTGTATGTGGCAAAATACATAACAAAATTATGTGCTCTCTTGAGGGTAAATTTATTTGAAAGGTGTGTTAACCTAGGTACACAGAAACAATGGGCAGGGCTCGTTTAAAGCAAAGATAAACCTTTTATGAAAAAGTTATATGACTGGGGCATGACGACGCATAATGACCTGCGCAGTTAGAAATCCATGATCAGATCACCGTGGGAGGTTACTTTCTATAGGACCCCTTTTACATCCCAAAGGGTGAGAGACAGAGTTCCTTGATGCACCCCTCGTTGTTCGCAGAGGCGTGCCTGAAGTCTGGGACTCAAAGCAGGGAGTGAGGAGCTGGGCCGGCTGCCCTTCCCGCCCCTCGAATTGGGGAGGAGCCGTCAGCATGCAAGAGACAGCCTCCTTCCACAGAAAGGAGTCCTTGCTGTGCCATAGTCTGGGGAATTGATCTCTTACTCAGCCTTTGGGCCCAACAACAGCAGGCTAGTGTGTTTACTGTATTTCCAACAGAAGGTGGCTTAATGCAGCATTTCCCAAACTTTGATCAGGAAAATGCTTTGTTGGCAGCGTGTCTATTAATATTAATATTTTCAGAACAATATTCTTCATGACACACTAATCTAAAGTAATAAGTATACATAGGTGAATATACTCTGGCCAATGTCCAAGATAAGGGAAATAATCCTTGTATTGTGCTTTCATCTTTAAATGTTAGTTTCTCTTTAAACAAGGACTCTTTGTGTGAGGTGTGTTTGCATTTCAAAGTCTCGTGTTTTCCAATAAAGCTAAGTTCTGAAAACACGTTTTGCTATGATGAAATCCTTTCTGAGATTATAAAGTTAAACTAAAGTGCAATAAATTAAAAAGTTCTTCCTTACCATGGAATTAGTCACAAGAGAGCCATAATATTTATTTATACAACCTTCTTTGTCTATGAATCCCTTGGGCAACTATATAACCAACATGTTAAAGAAATACTATGGTTATCCATATGTGGGTGGGTTCATAGGTAGTCACTGTATGGTACGTGTCATTCAGGAGTATTAACTGTCCTTCCCCAGCTGGGTAACTTTGGCAAATCACTTTCCCTACATGCGTCTCAATCTCCGAATCTGAAAAATGAGAGTATTGGATTACAGTGTTTCCAAAACTTCCTCAAAGATAAGAATCACTGGGGGTAGTGGTTAAATGTTGAGGTTACTAAACCCTCCCATTGAAATTTGGACTAAATGGATCTAGGTTGTTTTTTGTTTACTACTTACATATGTGTTTGCTCATTTGTTTCTTTTAAAATAAAGCCTCTAGGCCCTTATCTGTCAAGGACTTTGAAAACTTGATTAGATGATTTAGGGACTTTCCAACTCTGCCATTCTGTAATTCTAAGATTCATTGATAGAGCAGATCCACCAGCCCCTCATCAGAAGCCACTGTAGTAAAAATAAAATCTTGGGCTTAGGTTCTCCCCCATGATAAAGTGGCATCCAGATAATTTTGTATGAAATAGATATCTTCATATTTCTCATAAGACAACAAGATGATAAGCCCTGTTAGAAACAATAAACCCAAGTTGTTTGTGCTTATTAGAACTGGGAACATTCTTTTCCTTAATGCTTCTGACATGTTCTCCTAAATATGCCTCCCAAGCAGGATCCTGGTATCTGTCCTCCTCAAACCTCAGATTAATAACTTTAAACATCCAAAAAGGTTTCAGAACCTTGTAACTCCACTGATGGCTCCTCTGGTAAGGAGAGTGGTGACCTTCAATCAAACCCCAAACTCCTACAAACTCCTACAAGTCTGGTCACTCACTCTTGCTTCGCTGGAAGCCACCTGGTCTCTCTAAGGCTAACCTACCTATTTCTGGAAACTGGTTGAAAGAATGGGAGCAGTTTTCCACCCAATCCTTTGAGATAATCAGAAGACATAAGGCTAAAAATTCCTGAGAGTTTCACTTCGCTGAAAGAAAACCTAGAGCAGAACTCCCAGACACAGTCATTTTCATTCCAATTTTAAAAATTTAAGTTGCCCTGCCCCTGCCCAAATCAATGATTTGTGGATGAAGAAGGGGATCAATGGAAAGTACCATATTTTGCTGTATATAATGTGCACCCATATTTTTCGTCCAAACTTTCAGGAAAAAAAATTAGATACTTATTTTTTGTATTATGAAGTAATTTTAGCATTTCTTTCTGAACATATTATGGTACAAGAAATTTCATGTAACAAATAATTACAAAACACAAGAACAGATACTAGGTACAAGAAATTTTATGCACCAGTAACAAATTTACAATATTTACCCATCATTAGTTCTACCCATGTATAATACACATCCTTATTTTTCCCTCAGAAATTTGGGCAGAAAGCGCACGTGGCAAAATACAGTAACCTTACAGGGTGATCTGATCATAACTTCCTAACCGGGCACTTTCTGTGCCCAGTACAGGAAAAGGGTTATCTTTGCCTTTAGCAACAAGTAAATGTCACCATAAAAACATGCAAATCTGTAAAGAATTTTCATAAAAATTTATTTGAGCCAAACAGAGGATATGCCTGGAAGCAAGGTTGCAACAGACTAAGAAAAATGTTTCCCAGAATAACAGTTTGCAGTTTCTTTTATGCACTTGGAATTAAGGAGGAGACGTAAGGAAGATCGTGTGAAGGTAGGAGAAAGCAAAATGGAGAGTGGATTACTGGATAGTTAACTATGTTCTGTGCTCTTGTGAGGGTGGTTTTGCTTCTGAGGGGTCTAAGAAAAGGCATTTCAAAGGTGTATTAACCCAGAAACAATGGGCAAGTCTTGCTAAAGGCAAAGATAAGCCTTTTACTAAAGTTTTAGGCCTGGGGCATGACTACACAGCAAGTCCTTCTCAGTTAGAAATTTATGGTCAGATCACCCTGTGAGATTGCTTTCTGTTGAAACCCTTTTTTGTCCACAGATTCATGTCAGGGAGGGAACAGCATTATGTTCTGTTCCCAGAAGACTTTAGAATCTCTTTCTCTTAACATCTTTAAAAATAGTGTTGATCAGTGTGACAGAAAATAATTAAGACTGGAGAAAGGAAAGACATACTGTTGAGGTTAGGTTAAAAACCCCAAAGTCCTGAAATTGAAATGGAAGTATCAGTATGAATTCATGATGATATTTTTTTTTAAATAATTTTCTAGCTCTGTCTGTTGAAGCAATTAACCAGCCCAGTAAAATGAGCACGTAGTACTCTGGTTATGATCTCTAAATTCTACTTCCACCAAAAGGAACCAAGGCTCCTTTGAGAAATGGCTGATTCCAAATCTGGGGCAGAAAATTACAAGGTGAACTTGAATTGTATTGCTGTATAGAAAGCAAGGAACCCACCAAAGACCTCTAGGGTCAGAAGGACCAAGGAGCTAACTTTAAAAGGATCCCACTGTCACTTGATAAGTTATATAAATATCTAAACACTACACTGTACACCTGAAACTAATATAATAGTGAATGTCAACTGTAATTGAAAAATAAATTTTAAAGAGAGGATTCCCACTAGTCAAAGATAGAACAATTTGAACATCAATAATAATAATCAATACAATATTTTGCAGCCATCAAGTGTATTAAAAAATCCATGAATTTATTATGATACATTTAAATTTTCACTAGTCAGTAAAATGCACTATCTGGAGCATACAAGAGAATCAACTTTTACTTTGAACATTGGAAAATCAAGCAAAGAATCAAGCTCTTAGCCTCCTTCCTATGTAATCTATATTTCAGCCAAGTAGTAGATAAGAAGTTTATCTGTATTGAGTATTCCAGTTAAATACATTATAAAGAAACCACATAGCCCTGGCTAGTGTGGCTCATTGGATTGAGTGCTGGCCTGTGAACCAAAGGGTCACTAGTTTGAATCCCAGTCAGGGCATATACCTGGGTTACAGGCCAGATACCCAGGAGGGGACATGTCAGAGGCAACCATACATTGCTGTTTCTCTCCCTCTCTTTCTTCTTCCTTTCCCCTCTTTAAAAATAAATAAATAAAATCTTTTTAAAAAATCGTATAATTTGACTATCACCCAATTACATTTCTTAATGGATCTTTATATAGCTGCTAATAACACACAAAAAAAAGAGACAGCCAGATATTATGCACCTCCTGATGTGAATACACACCATCTATAAAATATTCTCACCAAAACAATTGGAATCAAAGTCTCTAGATCTAACTACAAATTTATAGGACATATAGGGGTCAGAGAAAGAGAAAATTGGCAAAATATAGACTGTACTGAAAAACCTATAAGTTTGGAAATGAATAAATTGCAAAGAAAAAGTAAAAAAAGAGTGACTTTTAGGACTTCTAGCCAAGATGGAGGGGAAGGTAGATACACTTTGTCTCCTCACACAACCAAAAGAAGGACAACAAATTTAAAAACAAAAAACAACCAGAACTGCCAGAAAATTGAACTATATGGAAGTCAGACAACCAAGTACTTAAAGAAGAAACATTTATGCAGACTGGTAGGAGGGACAGAAACGGGCTGCTGGGGCAGAGAGGATGCGTAGCAAGGCGGCAGCTGGCAGACCATGCAGTCCCACATTTGCCTGTGGATAAATCAGGAAAAAGAACAGGGGAGCGAGACAGACCATGCAACCTAGGGTTCCAGTGCAGGAAAAGAAATCCTCAAAACCTCATTGCTGTTAAAAACCTGTAGGGGTTGCAGCAGCGGGAGAAAGTCCCAGCCTCACAGGAGAGTTCATTGGAGAGACCCACAGGGTCCCAGAATGTACACTGGTAATCTGAACGCTCACAGAAATGGCTGTGTATGGTTGCAAAGTAGAGGGAAAAAATGAAGGTTATGCAAAGTGAAATAAAGAAAAATATACAGGGAAATAACAGTGAAGGGAAGGAAATCAGGACTCAGGTCAAGGACATGGAGAAGGAGGAAGAAATAAACATCCAACCAGAGCAGAATGAAGAAACAAGAATTCAAAAAAAATGAGAGGCTTAGGATCCTCTGAGACAACTTAAACATTCTAATATCTGCATTATAAGGGTGCCAGAAGGAGAAGAGGAAGAGCAAGAAATTGAAAACTTATTTGAAAAAATTATGAAGGAGAACTTCCCCAATCTGGCCAAGGAAATAGACTTCCAGGAAGTCCGGGAAGCTGAGAATCCCAAAGAAGTTGGACCCAAGGAAGCACACACCACGGCACATCATAATTACATTATCCAAGACTAAAGACAAGGAGAGACTCTTAAAAGCAGCAAGAGAAAAGGAGACAGTTACCTGCAAAGGACTTCCCATAAGACTCTCAGCTGATTTCTCTAAAGAAACTCTAGAAGCAAGAAGGAGCTGCCAAGAAGTATTCAAAGTTATGAAAGGACCTACATCCGAGATTATTCTATCCAGCAAAGCTATCATTTAGAATTGGAAGGGCAAATAAAGTGCTTCCCAGATAAGGTCAAGTTATAGAAGTTCATCATCACCAAACCCTTATTTTATGAAATGTTAAAGGGACTTATCTAAGAAAAAGAAGATCAAAACTGTGAATAGTAAAATGATGACAAACTCACAACTATCAACAACTGAACCTAAATAAAAATAAAGAACAAAAACAAAAACAAACTAAGCAAACAACTAGAACAGGAACAGAATCACAAAAATGGAGATCACATGGAGGTTTATCAGTGGCGAGGGGGAGGGGGCAGAATGGCGGCAAAGGTACAGGGAATAAGAAACATGAATGGCAGGCATAACATAGACAGGGGGAGGTTAAGAATAGTATAGGAAATGGAGAAGCCAAAGACCTTATAGGTTCGACCCATGGACGTGAACGAAGGGGAAGGGGGAATGCTGGTGGGAGGTGAGCACAGGGCAGAGGGGAATAAAGTGGGAATAAAATGGGACAACTGTAATAGCATAACCAATAAAACAGACTTTAAAAAAAAGAGTGACTTTTAGACTAAAATAGATTTAAACATATCCATTGTACAACGCATAGATTTTATTTGGATCCTGATTCCAACTAAAAATAGTAAACAATTCTGAGGCAGTCAGGGAATTTAAACACATGCTAAATATCTAATGATATTAAAGACAGTTAATTTTTTAAAGTGTAAGAATGGTTCTGCTTATGTCTAAAAATAGTTCTTGTATTTCAAAGATTCATACATATTTATGGGGAAGAAATGATTTCATGCCTGAGATTTGCTTCAAAACAACCTAGTTTGGGAGAATGGAGAGTACAGAGGAAAACAGACAGGTTATAAGCTGATCATTGTTAAACTGAATGATAGTTATGTGGGTGCTTATTGTGCTGTTCTCCCTCCTTTGGTATACAGTAAAAATTTTCCATAATAGTAATAAAAAGATTGATCATTCCCTCTCTTGAAAGGATTCACCTTGCACATTCTTGAAGGTGGCCAAAGAAGTCTCCTTTGTCCCTGTTCCTGTGAAATGAGGTATGTGTGGAAGTGGCAGAAGCAGAATGACCCATTATTACACTGCCCTGAGGTCTTTAAAAATAAGCGAATCAACTAAGCATTCAAAATCAACTTTCCCTACAATCAAGTTACTGCAGTTATTGAGGTTGGGGTGGGAGCCACAAAGGACTATGATGTCAGACTCCAGGACACAATCCCTCCCCCCGCATCATTTACACTCAAACCATCTTCACATGTCCTTCTGAGGCAAGAAGGACGATCCTGGGCTTTTGGCCAGCACCTCCCCTTTTTAAAGACGAGCCTCTCCCCTCTCATTTCCTTAAAGAATGGAGAAGAGAAAAAACAAACAAACAAACAAACAAAAAAGAAGAAAAACCTTAGAAAATATTATGCATCTTTGACAAAAATAAAATACAAACATACAGCGTCAGGTCCTCATAAACAAGGTAGCCAGAACCTCATTTTCTTTTCAGAAATGTGGGAGAATTTTTTTGTTAGATACTCAGCCAAGCACAGTAGGGAGAAAACAGGACATCCTATAACTAGGTTGTAAATAGATTTCAATCTCCTGGGCTGTCTGCCTTCAGTTTCCAATTCCCTGTCAGAGGCGTGACAAGGCCGATATCCTAGATCTCAGAGACTTTCAAAAGTTTCTCTTTCCCACAACCCTGGAATTCCTTATATGCACAGACTAAAAAGAAACATAACTAAATTCATGACAAATGACTTTTTCTTACACTTGAAATAAAACAAAGCATTTTTCTGAACAGGAAGAGTAACAGACCCAAACAAAGTCACGCAAACTGTTTTCCTCACTTCCTGACATGTCTTTGTTCTGCACACTGATTCCTAATCCCCGGTACCCTTTTCATTAATTTGCTGGTGGATTTGTACCAAATCTGATTGCCATCCTTGCCATAGAATCTTTGAGCTCTCCTGAATACCAAGGTCTAGGCTGAGGAAGTTGCAGTTAGAACGAAAATGAGTTCATACCAGCCGCAAAGAATTCAGTAAAACACGCTACTCTTTCTTCTGGCCTTCTTTCTTTTAATGCTTCTGCTTCCCTCTGAGGCAGCTGCTCTTGTTTCCTTTATATCACAGTCAAAGCAACTGAAGCTTCAAGGGGTTACTATTAGTAAGAGGCTAATCTTTGAATTGAACAAATTTCTGTTTTAATCCAAAGTTCAAACCTATCATTACCATGATAAACTTTTTTTATCAGGAAGCTTTGGAAGGACTTAGGTATTTATGTTAAAAGCAGCAGAACTTTGTAGGGAAGGTGCCAAGACAGCAAAACATAGTAAGAAAGGGTGCAGGCTGTCCTGGAAGGTGTGGCTTAGTTGGTTCGGTGTCCTCCTGAAAACCAAAAGATTGCAGGTTCGATTCCCAGTCAGGGAACATGCCTGGGTTGCAGGCTCAGTCCCCATTTGGGGCACATGCAAGAGGCAATTAATCGATGTTTCTCTCACATCGTTGTTTCTCTCCCTCCCTTTCCCTCTCTCTAGAATCAATAAAAAAAGAAAAAAATCTTAGAAAAAAAAGGGTGCAGGCTGCCACATATGGCTGTGTATATTGTGCACTGCACAACTCCGGGGGGTGCCATTCGCATTATAGTTTCATAGAAGGGCGCCCTTGCAGTCATGCTGGGCACTACCTGCGCAGCCATACACCCTTGATGAACATGGGCTTGAAATTTAACTAAGTTCCTATTATGTTTGACTTTGAGTAGGTTGCTTTATATCTTTAGGCTTCAACTTTATCACAAGCAGAGTGGAGTTGCCAAGAAACACAGAACAGGCAACGCTGCTAAGATGACTGCTGCCCCCGTGGCTGTTACAGTGATTACGAATGCAGGGTTTATGAGTGCTGTGCCCAGAAAGCAACCTGTCCCGGAATGCTCTTCCTGAGGGTAGACGGTCACTTTGAGCTGGGTTTGGCCACATGCTAGGCTCCCTCTCCTCCTTCCAGAAATTTAAATGCAGGAGTGCCGGACCTCAGTCTTTGGATGTCTCCTACGCTCCTACTCGTTATTAACGTGACCTCATCTAGGCCCATAGCTCAAATGCCATCAAGTGTGGTAATTGAAACCATATCTCCAGTCATCGCCTCTCCTTCAACTCCAGACTCCGTATTCATGTTCACATCCCCACTGGGCATCTAATAGAACCCTGAAACTTAACACAATTTAAGATCTCCATGCAAGTAATAAAAGCAAAAGCAAACCAGTGGGGCTAGAATAAAGAGCTCCGCACAGCAAAAGAAACTGTCAACAAAATGAAAGGGCTGCCACCTATGGAAGGGAAGAAAATATTTACAAATCACATGTCTGATAAAGAATTAATATCTGGAATAGATAAGGGACTCAAACAACTCTGTAGCAAAACAATAATAACCTGATTTTAAGATGGGCAAAGGACCTAAATAGACATTTTTCCAAAAAAGACATACAAATGGTCAACTGGTATAAGAAAAGGTGCTCAACATCACTAATTATCAGGCAAATGCAAATTAGAACCATGAGATAGCACTTTACAAATAGAAGAATGGCTATCATCAAAAAGACAAGAGATATATGCTAGTGAGAATGTAAAAAAAAAGGAACCATTCTACAGTGTTCATGGGAATGTAAACTGCTATAGTCACTATGGAAAACAGTATGGATATTCCTCAAAAAATTAAAAACAGAACTATCAGATGATCCAGCAATCCCACTTTGGGGTAATTAACCCAAGAAAATAAAATCACTATCCTGAAGAGAGATATGCACCCCTATGTTCACAATAGTCAAGACATGAAAACAAATTAAGTGTCCATCAACAGATGAATGGATAAAGAAGATATGTTTTACACACACACACACACACACACACACAGTGGAGTACTACTTGGCCATAAAAAGAAGGAAATCCTGCCATTTACAACAATATAGATGAAACTTAAGGGCATTACACTAAGGAAAATAATTCAGACAAAGACAAATACTGTCTGTAATATCTCACTCATATGTGGAATTTCAAAAAGAAAAAGAAAAAGGGACTATGTCACTTTTGTTTGATTGTGTATCTTACTACTTAGGACTGTGCCTGGAACATAGTAGCTACTCAGTAAATATGGAGTCATTTGAACACATTGTGACTCAGTAAATAATAGTTTAAGTATCATATATGAGATTGGGGTTTAGCAAAGAGGGTCGGGAAAGAGAATGCATGTGTGTGATTGACTCTAGGTATGAGTTCAAAGTAGGCAGGCCACTCTATGGAGTACATCCACAAAACGGGTCTCTGAGGAACAAACATTTTAAGGGGCAACTGAAGGAGAAGGAATCTATGCTGCCATTACACTTGACTTTGCCCAGCTGGTTTGTTATTTTCCTAAGCTCATTAAATCTTATATTCTTAACATTAAAAAAAAAAACAAACCTCCCAGAAACAGATAACAGAATGGTGGTAGCTAGGGGTGGAGAGAGTGTGGCAAATGGGTAAAGGCAGTTGAACAGTAAAAATTTCCAGCTACTTTCCAGAAAAATTTCTGGGGATATGAAGTACAATATGGTGGCTATAGTTAATAATACTGTATTGCATACTTGAAAGTGGCTAAGAGAGTACATCTTACAAGTTCTCACCACACACAAAAGGGAGCTATGTGAGGTAGAGGATGTTAACTAACTGCTGTGGTAATCACATTGTATATCTTAAAGGTTGTATGTGAATTATCTCTCATTAAAGCTGGAAAAAAATAAACTCTGTCGAGTTTTTTATAAAAGATATCCCAGCATGGAACTTAAGTTTTCTACCCCTGACCTGCCCTTCCCCCCCAGTCTTCCTTCAAGTCTATAAAAAGGTACCGCCATTCACCCAGCTGCTCAAGTCGAAAGCAAGTCCTCTTCACTCTGACCGCCAACACTTACTCTTACAGTGATCTCGTCTCCCTACTTCCACTTGCTGCTTTTGCATGTGTGTGGGTTGGTAAGTTTAGTGAGTTGTATTTGCTACCCACCCAGAGAAACTTTTATTTTTCAGTAGGTGGGACCCACTTTTCCTTTTTTAAGTGTCCCCAGGGGTGGGCCTAGAAACTTTTATTGGTCTCAGTCTCAAACCAATACAGCTCTTGATCTTAGTCTTGCCTTCACCACAAGCATCTTGTAGGATGCATCTCTTCTCATACCCTCTACTTCCTCCCAAGCCACTCACTATTGCACCCACCCAGCACCCTATTGCCACTTCTCTTGATAAGTCCACCAATAACCACCTAATTGCCAAATCCAAAAGATAATTTCTAGAACCAATTGTCCTGGACCTCTTGGCGCATTGGAGATTATTGATCTTTCCTGCCACTGTGGGTCCTGTGGCCCTGCCACCCTACATTGCTCCCACCACTCTGGCCAAAATGTGTCAGACTTCTTTGGCGACTCAACCCTTAATCCACCTCTCTTCTTAGTCTATGCCAATGATCCTTACACTTTTTTTTTTAAGGACACTATTGAAAATATGCTAAAAGCCATGGGACACTCTTCCGTGGCGGGGACAGGGGGACCTATATTCACCGACAAGCAATGTTTAAAGTAATTTCCAAGATTTTCCCTCACATCCTGAAGCCCCGTTAGATCCTCTGCTCTATCTTCTCAACCCTGGGGACACCCACTGCTCCTCAGGCTTCAGGTGTCACCCATACGTTGAAGGCTTTCAAATGGGTACCTTGAATAAACTTGCATCCTGTTTCCAACTAAAACACCTGTTTATCTCAAAGCACCTTATGCCTGGTGGATCCAAAACTGGCCTAAAGTCCCACAACCTATGTCTGATTTCTTCTCCAGGTGAATGATGTTGCCATTCACTCCAATCACCGAAGAGGACTTTTCCCCTCCCTCCCATGGCAGGTTCCAGATTCCAGCCCTTCCTATCACTTACTTGGATTACTGGCGGAGTCTTCTGTTTGGTCTGCCTGCCTCTCACACCTCCATCTTCAAATCTCCCCTTCACATTGCAGCTACATGATCTGTGTGGACCCTCTGTGTTGCTTACGGCAGTGCTTTCCTGGGTGTTTTTCTAAGAATACAAATCTGTGTGCTATGATTGGTGACAGATGAATGAAAAAGTTTTCCTGATTAATTAAGTTGGAGAAAAGAGTGAGAATTATTCAGGTTTAATTACCTCATAGTCTTTAATATACGAAAACACACAACTGGGGGGAGTATAAAATAAAATTTTTGTTATACTTTTCGGCAAAACAAGTCTAGTATTCTTTGGACTACACTTTGGATATGGTTGGTCTATGAGCTGAAATTTAATTTTCTTCTCAATCTATCCTACCAATTTCCAGCTGTTTCCTGATCATGTAGACAATGGGAGTGACGCTCTGGATTCAGGAAGACCAAGGTTTAAATTTCAGCACAAAACTTCTGGTCAAATTATTTGATCTCTCAGAACACACGCTGGCTGGTCCCCCTGTGCCCGGATGGGGCTGACCGGTGTGGATCCCACCACCCAGGCGCCCCTGCCCTCTGGCTCCCGGGGGGGTTTGGCCAATAGAAGGCAGCGGTGGGAGACCAGTGGGGAGGAGCAGCGGGAGAAGGGAGAGCAGGGCAGTCAATCCCGCACCCCACCCCCCACCTCCCTGCCCTCTCCCTGTCTGGCTCCAGTTGCCCAGGTTTCTGGGGAACTGTCTCCCTTCTCTTTCCTTTTCTATCTAGGGATGATATAATGGCTTCCAGCTGTTACTAACCCCTCAAAGCTTCATCATCTCTTGTTAGTTTTCTTAACCCTGTTTAGACCTTTGCAAATAGTCCATTTCTTAAGCTCTCTTCAGTTAAGGGCCTGGGTATGCCACCTGTTTCCTGCTGGGTCCCTGACAATGCAGAACTTCAGGCTCCTTACAGAACGGCAATGGCGACCCCCTCCATGGGGCGACCCCCTCCATGGGGCGACCCCCTCCATGAGAGCATTCAGTGAAGTACTTGAGCATGTGGAGTGCCCAGCAATGCTCACAAAATGAGAGATGACTGGTCCTGCTTCTTTCCTTGCGTGTCCTCCAAACAGTCGTATATTCAGAGATCTTCCTGCTTCTTTGCCAGTGACCCAGGCTGAGGAAGGTAGAGGGAAGTGACGCCGGACCCCGGTCTGAAGATAAAGAGCTGCCGCGGGGACCGAGGCTCCAGTCAGTAGCCCCGGAACAGGGCTGACCTGCAGTGCCCTGGAACAGAGGATCCTAACAGGGACACGGACAGTGAGGGTCAGAGCATCCATATGCTCAGCATTCCTCCGGGAAGAAAGCTGCTTCTGTACTGGATGCAGCTGGCCAGTGCCCCCACACTGGCCAATTGTTTCCCAAGGAAGAACTCTTTCCATTTCCGAATCTCTTTTTGTCCCCCCTTAAAGCCATCAAGTGACCTGGAAGGGGTGCTGCTATTTGGAAGGAGAGGGCACTTGAACTAGCCTTCCAGTGCATTTCCCAATATGCGTAAATTGGGGAAATTTCAGCCCTGGCTGGGGTGGCTCAGTGAATTGAGTGCCAGCCCTCGAACCAAAATGTCATAGGTTCAATTCCCAGTCAAGGCACATGCCTGGGTTATGGGCCAGGTCCCTAGTTGGGTGTATGTGAGGGGCAACCAATCGATGTATCTCTCGCACATCAATCTTTCTCTCCTCTCTTTCTCCCTCCCTTCCCATCTCCCTAAAATAAATAAATAAAATATATTTTTAAAATTGGGGAAATTTTTAAAGGGTGTTAATTGAATTAGCATGTTAGAGAATACTTAGAGAATCTGCAGGTGGATGAACTGTTTGTTGTCATTCACTTGAAATTTATTTACACTGAGTCCTCATAAAGGACAGAATTGGGTATGTGGGGAATATATGGTATGCATTGGGTATGTTGCACAAGACAAGCTCGACCTGCAACATGTCATCAGAATGCAATTTCATTTTGTTTTCTACCATCCCTTTAAATGGACTCAGTGGGAGAAATTCTTCCTACATCTTGCGAAAACTCAAGGAGTTTTTTGGTCAGTCTTAAACCCAGTAGAACACCATCTAGTTCAGATATAACACTATCAAGTATATCATATAACACTTCAAACTTGACTCAAAGGCAAGCCTTGTCTCCACCCCCAGAGCTCCGTAGTAGACAGGTTCTCTACCAGGACTACAATACATCCCATGGCGGAGGTGCCAACTGCAGGAACTTTGAGTCCTCCCTACACCCTGTGGCCTTAGAGACTCCAAGTATAAAACTTCTTCTAGCCTCAGGGAGCCTGCACATTGGTTTACTGCAAGATGATATAACTGGGAGAAATCGCTCCCATGTCAGAATGAGGACACACAAACACAAGCCGGCAAAGGAAAGAGGTGGGACTCTGCACAGAGGGTGAGCGAGGGAGGCTTCCTGGCCCTCTTCCCTGTGAGTCTTTGCCTTCCCAGGGTAGGGCCAGGAGGGAGCCCTGGGCACCATGACTCTATCCCGGGCCTGAGGAGGATCTAGCTTGGAAAGCACAGCACGCCCTGATTTCAAGGAGGCTACTAGCAGGCGAGTGGGGTTGTTAACTCTGGATAACCCATAGAAAAAGCAATCTTGCAGGATGGGGTTTAAAAGGGGGAGGGTGTCTCAAGGTAGGTGCCAAATTAAATGTCCCTACCCTCCAGGCCACTCTGCAGGGCTCTCCAGGGCATGCTGAACAGACAGGGGCAGAGCTCCCTAAGTTTACCTGGAGAACTACAGATTTGCAGAGATGGTGAAATTGCAAGTGTAAGTAAATCTTTCTGGGTCCTGTGAGGACACAGCCTAAGTCATAAACGGCATTCAAACACCCAGTGTGCAGCTATTGGGAAAGACAGGCTATAAGGGAAACCCTGGACCAAGGTTGGCCTGAGTATTTTTTTCCAGACCTAAATACGCCCCTCCAGTTAATACCACTACCAGACACATGACCTGGAACCTTTATTGTGACTCCTCACAATAATTGTGAGGGGGCAGAATAATGGCCCCTCAAGGATGTCCACGTCTTAATCCACAGGACCTGACAATGCTTCCTCATGCAGCAAGAGGGACTTTGCAGACGTGATTAAATTAAGGACCTTGGTTTGATGAGGTTATCCTTGACTATCCAGATGGGTGGGCCCAGTGTTTTCAGAGGAGGGAAGCAGGAGTATCAAAGTCAGAGAAGGAGGTGTGATAACAGTCAGAGGTCAGAAGGAAGACTGCTGGCTTTGAAGATGAAAGAGGCCCACAAGCCAAGGAACAGGGGCAGCCTCTAGAAGCTGGAAAGGCAGGAATTCTCCCCTATAGCCTCCAGAAAGAATGCAGCCCTGAGAGTACCTTGACTTTAGCCTAAGGAAAGTGATTTCAGACTTTTGCCTTATAGAACTATAAGAACCAATTTGTAGCCCTGGCTGGTATGGCTCAGTGGATTGAGTGCCAGCCTGCAAACCAAAGGGTCGCTGGTTCAATTCCCAGTCAGGGCACACGCCTGGGTTGTGGGCCAGGTCCCCAGTAGGGGGTGTGTGAGAGGCAACCACACATTGATGATTCTCTCCCTCTCTTTCTCTCTCCCTTCCCCTCGCTCCAAAAATAAATAAATAAATAAAACCTTAAAAAAAAAAAAGAAACACAACATTTAAAAAGAAGAATCAATTTGTATTGTTTTAAGCCACTGAACTGTTAGTAAATTGTACAGCAACATCATGAGGGGCAACACTGGAAAGAAATATTGAGATGATTCTTTCAGGCTCATAAAGTCCCAGTTAAAAATACTCCTGGGGAGATAACAGCTCTCCACCCCACGCTTGTGCAATGATACCATTTCACTGCAGGAGATCCCACTTTTCAATCTGGGAGTCTCAGGGCTGTTCCCATCCAGGCTTCAGTCCCCATCAGGGGCACCATCGAGTGTCTCGGTGCTGGGCGTAGCTGTCCCTCTTCATGGGCTGATTCCCAGCCCTAGACTGAATGCATTTTTGACACAAGGAAGGGTCTCCTTTTGGAAAGAAAACCCCTGATGGTGGCTTTTCCCTCGCCAATAATGGCATTGAGTATGAGAAACACCAGCAAGTGCTAAATGGTATCAGGTATTCCCGGAGGAAGAGATTAGGAACTGGAAATACCGAGGATAAAAATATTCCCCAGCCTAACTTGGCCAACTTGGGAACCCTGGGGTAAAAGACTGGGTAGCTGGAATCCATAGCGTTGGAAGAAAGAAGTCAAGCATCAGCCAACCTTTCCTGTGAAGGGCCAGGTAGTAATTGGCAAGTAGGATATTCACAATGAGACATGAAGAGCACAGACACCGTCCTGAACCTGCACACAGGTAGTCATGCACAGGGGTGATCCTAACTGCCAGCGTGCGGCCTTCTTCTCCAGTTATGCAGAGAATGCGTCTAGATCAACTGAGGACTATGAGAATGAGCCATGCCCTGTGGATGGCTGAGTAGCCAGGCTGGGACATGTAGGTCCCCAAGGACCTGTGAAACAGAGCCCCTGTGTCAGCCCCAGGCTGCCTATCTCAGATGTTGGCAGTTCCTGGGGCTGAGAGACTGCAGAAAATGGCTGACAACTCCATCATTACATTCAGAGTTTATTAAGAGAATTTATATACAAGGTACACCTTGGGCAGCAACAAGATGACGTGGATACACTCTGTGCCTTCTGCCCGCCAGACTCTGTGTTTATAGCTGAAAACACTGAGGCTATTGCTGGGAAAGGAATGTGTGTACAGTTTAAGGGGGTTGGAGGACTACCAGGTACTGGGAAGCTCTGGCACCAGAGCTATATACGAGTCAGATGGCATCAAGGGTATTTTCCTCTAGAAGCAAAGCACAGAGTTCTTGGGTACATTCACAGACTGGGGAAAAGGGGAACAGGGTCCCAACTTCACCCAGAAATCAAGATGGTGGATTAGTTTGAAGACGGAGTCAGCTCCATATACACACTCCACCACTCTAACAGGGTCTCATGCCCCCACCTCTCCCTAGTGTTCTCTGAGCCTGAGAGAGGGCGCTCTGGGTGACATGTTACATTAATTTTGTTCAACTTGCAGACAAAGACTGAAGCAACAGAGGGGTAGCAGCAGGCTAGGATACCTATAGCAAGTACGAAACAAAGGATAAAGAGTAACTGTTGTCACTATATCCCCCAAGACACAAACCATGATGATAACCATTGGGAAAAAGAAAGTTCGGGGTTTGACAAGATGCGTATCTGCCCATGTGGGTCTTGTAAAGCAGGGGAGATGTTGCCTGAGTTATTAGGAATGTAGACAGAACATTGAGTTTTAATGATGACGTAAGTCCCACCTTGAGCAGGTGTTAAAACATCCAGTGCCATGTAATTCTGTAGCACATCTTTCCTTATGTAAACCATTTCCATATTAATCAGTGAGATGCTCTGGAAGCTGTCGTTCACAGCACGTCGTGTGTCATTAGTTAAAGCTTCTGTATGCCGAACGCTCTCTTCGATATCCAGGGATGGCACAGAAATAGCTGCATGGTGGTCATGCCAGAGGAAAACACTTCTTGTCCACCTACTAGCCAAATGGGTGTAATGTACAGATTTAGTTATTGTTTTAGTCCACCATCTCTGTACCCAGGGAAAACCCAGGGCGCATCACCCAGGCCAGGCCGGGAACAGCCATAGCCACAGGTCGGCGCTGCATAGCCATTCCATCCCATTCAGTGCCAACCAGGCAATGCTGGGACCCTGAGACCAGTCAATAGCAAACCAGTCCCTGGCTTGGAGTATAACGATATTTTCAGATCACTCTCTAGAAAGCCAGCCCATTTCCCTGGTGCTATTCGCCCATGAATCATGTGCGTGGTCAGCTTCTTCCCAGAATAATGGGGCAACTTGACTAAGATGCCCTGCTGTGGGCGTGAGCTGGATTAAACTGTCCCAGATTTGCAAAACACTTTCCTTGTAGTGGTAGTTCTGGGTTTTGAAGGTGGGAAGCTTGATTTTTGTTTTTTATAACTGAGGGGTAGCTAGGACAATCACCCGTTTCTGTGTGGCATTGACAAAGAAAGGCGGGCCACGACCTATGTTGTTGAAAGAAATATTTATAAGCCAATTGTATGCATCATCTCTAGTAACCCTGTGTTAAATGTGATGTTTTCACTTCAGGAGTCTTTATAAATACTTGCAATTCCACCCAGTCAGGTTGTTTAGGTGATACTCACCAGGGCAGGCCGGGTGTGCTGGAGGGTGATGACGTGCCATAGGTCCAGCATACGTTTTTTTGTAAGCAGTTGGCATAACTCTGAGCCCAAGGTAGGAAAAAATGCACTTCTCCGCAGGCCGGGAGGAACAGCATCAGGAACAAGAAGCTAAAGGAGAGAACACCAGTGTTTAGTGGGTACTCAGAGAGGGAGGTCCTGCCCTGCAATCATGACAACAGCAGTAGTTCCATCCTTACTAACTAAAATGTACGCAGCTTGTGGACTCAGGGCAGGGGATGTATACCAGGCATGTTGCCTGAGGGGAAAGGGTGCAGGGATTATTTGTAATGTGAGCAGGGTAGCGAAAGACCATGCTTAGTGCCCTTGCTGTTGGTTTCTGTCCACTGCACTGGTACATAGAGTGTTTGGGCCTATACTCCAGAAGGATCAACAGGGACCGCTGCAGCCGGCCAGGACACTCCTTACTCTCTGCCAATAAATATACTATCCAGCCTGGAGGGAGTTGCTAATCCAACCCCCATTCAAGGGCCTCTCCCCTAGTTTGACCTCTCGAGGAGCTCTCACCAGCAGGTAGCACAGACCCCTTATCAGCTCTGACACCAGGGCATTAAGCCACAGCTATTTAACAGGCATGGTCAGCTGAACTTCCTATGTAACAGTTCCAAGGTATTGGTAGGGAGCCAGCCTCGTGCTGGTATTGGCCAAATTTATTTTTCTAGCTGCCTCAGTGATAATATTTGCCCACCTGTGCAAGGCAGAGGATTGTAAAAAGACAAACAGCTGTGCCTTTAAAACACTGTTTTCTTCTTTCTATCAAGCCAGCATCCTATGAGTTATAGGGTCAATAAAATCTGTTTTATGTACCTCTCTTGGGCCCAATCTTGGCCATCATGTCTAATGAAATGTGTGCCTCGGTCACTCTCAATGCACCAAAGGTAACCCAACATAATACTAACTTGTTTTAATCCCTTAATTGTGGCTGTTTGGTTTGTTCTTTTGCAAGGAAAGGCTCACAAAGGTCCTGTTGCAGTATCTGCACCTGTTAAGAAGGCATATTTCTGTCCTTGGGAGAGACCCAATGTAATCTACCTGCCAGTCTTGTGCAGGCATGGATGCTCTGTGTATATGCGCTGGTATATGTGGAATGCAACGGGGGCATGGGCACGAATACTCCAGGCAGTTGGCTACTGCCGCCACTGCATCAGCATAACAGAGGGGTCATCTGGCTCCCTTCATTATCTGCCATCCCACGCAGGCCCTGTGGTGCCCACTGCACTTAACACTCAGTCTGCTATTTGTGGTTCAGGTATTTGTAAGGAAGCCATGTCCCGCTCTTTGCTAACATCAACCTCCATGTTTCCGGGAGGAGGGTCAGACAAGTGAGCAGAGACATCGTAAGCTCTCAGGCTAGCCGTTGGATCCTAGAACCTTTTCCAGATTTTCTGCCATATTGTGTCTCCCTACAATGGCCTTCCTCAGTATTTGCCAGCTATCTCGTGCCCATTGTGCCGGCCAGGTCTGAGATCCTTAAATACAGCCCAACTGCCTGTATAGAGGACAATAGGCCATGGTTCATGTGTCCATACCGGCCGTAGGGTCCTTCGTTCTGCCACTGGCTAGTCTGTTGTTCTCCCATTTCAAACCATATGGTGTCTGGGGTTGGATGGCTACCGCAGTCCACACACAAGGATTACCTTGGCTAGACCCATCAGTAACCACGCTTCTTCAGGAGCGGGAAAGGTGCCCCTTCCACTGGTGAGGGCATCTCTTGCAGGGACTGTACAGTGCAGGCTGAAGTGGTCTCATGATACACTGGCCCCCAAATGGCATGTAATCCATTGCCTAAACGGCTTGTGGAACACTGCTGCAAATATGCATGCCATTCCTGCAAGGTGGGAACTTGGACAACAGCTAAAGCAGGCCTTGCAAACAACCCTTCTAGCCAACCGTTAGTGGGAGGCCCGTCTGCACTCCAGCAGGGTCCCAGTGATGGGTTCTATTGGTTGCAATGCTTTATACACTCCCAAGACCTGCTGTTCAGTGGGGGAATAACGGGTGTCCGCACCCTTCCATAATTGGGACCATAACACCAGCGGGATGGCTTACTCCTGCTGAGCTTGCCGTAGGGCCCAACTAGTTTCCTCAGGGCTTACAGTTATATCCAAAGATACGGGTACCCCAGCAAGGGGGGAATCCAAGGCCTGTCTGTGCCTGGGCTACTAGAATCTTTTCTTTCCCAAATCCAGCTTCCTGACCACCTTCCCAACATCAATAAGTGCCTTTTTCTCCAGTCAATATAATGGGGGCAAATGTTGAGCCATTATATTGTTACCCTAGGGGAAAGAAAGCCTGCTAGTATCTTAAAAGGCCTAAAAAATATTTTTAGATGTGGGAAAATGCTATATCTTGTCAATGACAGTGCCCAGAATGCATCTTACCTGACCAGGTGACCCCCAAGAACTTTACAGCTGTGCTCAGCCCTTGTATTTTTTGTGGATCGAGGGCACATCCTCTGGCTTGGAGATAAGCAAACAGGATGTCCAGGCATTGCTGTAACGATTGTAATTCTCCAGAGGTTAGCATGACATCATCAATATAATGAAACCATTTGACATTGGGAGGGCGGGGACCCAGAGACAAATCGCTAGCAATTGTCCCATGGCATACCCTGGGGCTATGTAAATAGCCTTGAGGGAGCACTTGGAAGGTATACTCCAAGTGGGAAACACATTTTCTAAGAGTTTCTTTGTCACTGTGAAGGCACCAGCCTTGCAGCAGGGGAAGCCTTCAACCCATCTGGAAACATACATACAAGAACATATTGACAGCCCATGCTAAGTGGCAGTGGAATGAAGTCCAACTTCATTGTCCTATGGGGGATAAAGGAATGCAAAATACTGAAAGATGGGGTTTGCCTGGGAGCCTGGAAGAACCAAGTGGCCGGTGGTGGGTTTCCTACGACCTCACCTATTTGTTTAATTTACTACTATTTTAGTTTTCCTGATTCAGGAGCAGATTGTCGCCACATTGCAAGGGTATTATGGTGGCAAAAGTCTGGCACTGAGAGGTCATTTTTGCAGAAGCAGAATAGACTTCATCCATATGTACCACAACCTTTATAGATTTTGTTGTTGCCACCTTTTTATGAAAGTCAGCCAGGGCATTTCAAATACAGAAATTTAGTTTTTACTATTAAGGAGATTCAATATTCTTAGGTAATCAAAGACCTGTGTGAGACAATATAAAATACAGTATAATATCTTATCAAGAGCAAGCCCATAGTCCAAGAAAACGTTGTCCTTTTAACAGAAAGAGAACCAAACTTTATTTTTGTATCAGCTACCTTATAATACTTAAACCTACTTAGTTAATTAAATCTATTTTAATCTTAGTGGGTTACTCACAAAAAACTTCACGAGACTAAAGACATGTTTGTTTTAATTAAAGCAGCAAACTTAAAGTAGCTTGAGTATCAAATATTTTTTCAGATCACAAGGTCCTGAAAAGCATTTGTGTCGTTTCTGCATTTTTGAGAATTTTAGAATACCCAATCCCTATGCACTTATTCACTTTTACGCCAATTAAACATAGCTCTTTTACAAGTTAGCAATACCACCCATTGGTAGAAGAAAATACCACATCAGTACAACACATATATAGACCCACATGAACACACAGATATCAGAGACTTCATTGTTATCATAAAAGAAGTGGAATCCGTTTAAAGAACCTTTCCTGGCCAGTCCCAATGCTAACAGAGTTGCAAACATTCTAATATCTTTTCCTAGTTTCCATTTTTCCTCCACTTTTCTAATCCTGGCTTCTACCTCTACCCCTGGCTGAGCATCAGTGGCCAGCCAAACCTCCCATAAGAGGGACCAGCAGACTCTAGCTGTGGCCATAAATATCCCTGACTTGCTGCAGTGTAGTTCCTCAAACAAGGGCATGAGACCGGCCTGCATTTTCGGGGAGCCCCCGTGCTCATGCGGCAGTCTGCAAGTATCTAGCCTAGCCGTTACCTCTCCCCACGTGCAAGTAGATGGCCAACTCGGGATTTACCCCGAGGATGCTTCCTTACCGAAGCCTATTTCTTCGTTCTCTTAGCCTGTGCATCGATTACTCAGACCCGCAGACCCAAGGAAAAGCCCAGAGACTGAAAATCTACCTCCCAAGTGGAGGGCAGCGAAAAGACAGAAGAAAAGAGGCTGTTCGCTCCAGTCTGGTAATCCATAGAGTTTATTAAAGGAACTTACATGGGAGAAGCGTCTTGGGCAGTGGCAAGAGGACATGGACATGCTCAATGCCTTCCACCCCCAGACTCCGTCTTATAGCTAAAAGCGCCGAGTCCACGTGTTAGGAAAGGAATGTGTGTTTCTTCTAAGAGGAGGGGGACCACCAGGTGCAGAGAAGGCTCTGGCGCCAGAGCTGGTTAGGAGACAGATAATAGTAGCTCCCTGCCGAGGGGGAGGGAGCTGAGCCCTGGCGCAGGTTTCCACGCCCGAGGGGGCGCCGGTCTGGGCTTCCCGCAGGGGTCAAGATGGCAGATTACCTTGGGGACAGAATCAGCTCTATCTGCACCTCAGGACTACCATGTAGGGGAGAAAGCCTTCCCTGCCGCTTAGGTTATTATTTTCGTTCGCAGTTCTTTGCAGCAGATCCTAATTCTAACTAATACACGTGTAATGAAGAACAAGTCAGTGTAGCAAAATCACATTAGCTAAAATAGAATTCGTGGCGGAAGTAGTAAGTGGTAAGAAAGAAGGGCAGTACCTGATAATAAAAGGAGCAACCCCCCTAAATTGTGAACTTAAATGCGCTCATTAACCTAATTTGATATATATTTAAATAAACTCTTATGTTTTAGAGAAATTTTAGATTCACAGAAAAGCTGAATGGAAGATACACAGTTTTCCCATATACCTCCTGCCCCCTCCCCCAACAGATGCATAGCCTCCCCCATTATCAAAACATTCCCCACCGAAGTGCTACATTTATTTCAATCAAGGAACCTACATTGACACATCATTATCACCCAGAGTCCATAGTTTACATGAGGGTTCATTACTGGTGTTGTACATTCTATGGGTTTGGACGTGAAATGATGTGTATCCACCATTGTAGTCCCCTGAGGAGTAGTTTCACTGCCCTAAAAATCCTCTGCGCGCTGCCTGTTCGTCTTCCCCTCCCTGCTAACCGCTGGTAACCCCTGATCTTTTTCCTCTGACCATAGTTTTGCCTTTTCCAGAATGTCATACAATTGGAATCACACCATATGTAGCTTTTTCAGGTTGGCTTCTTTCACTTAGTAAATGCATTTAAGTTTCCTCCATGTCTTTCTTGTCTTGATAGCTTTTTCTTTCCCATGATGAATAATATTTCCTGTTGAATGGTCCCACAGTTTATTTATTCATTTACCTACTGAAGGACATTTGGTTGTTTGGAGGTGCTGGCAATTATGAATAAAGCTGCTCTAAATATCTGTGTGCAGGTTTTCGTGCGCACATAATTTTTCAAGCCCTTTGGGTAAATGCCAAACTATCTTCCAAAGTGGCTGTGTCATTTTGCATCCCCACCAGCAATGGCAAAGAATTCCTGTTGCTTCGCATCTTTCCCAGCATTTGGTGTTGTCAGTGTTGTAGATTTGGGCCATTCTAATAGAGATGTAATGGCATCCCACTACTGTTTTAGTTTGCATTTCCCTGATGACATATGATGTGGAACATTTTTCCATATGCTTAGTTGCCATTTGTATATCTCCTTTGGTGAGATGTTAAGGTCTTTGGCCCATTTTTTTTTTTAAATCAAGTTGTTTGTGTTCTTATTGTTGAGTTTTATAAGTTCTTTGGATATTTTGGATAATAGTCCTTTATCAGATATATCTTTAGCAAAGGTTTTCTCCCTGAGTGTGGCTTGTCTTTTCATTATTTGTCAGTGTGTTTTGCAGAGAAATTTTTTATTTTAATGAAGAGCAGCTTATCAATTCTTTGTTTCATGGATCATGTTTTTGATGTTGCATTGAAAATGTCATCACCAAACCAAAGGTCATCTAGATTCTCCTATCTTAGCTTCTAGGAGTTTTATAGTTTTGCATTTTACATTTAGGTTTGTGATCCATTTGAGTTAATTCTTGTGAAGAGTGTTAATTCTGAGACTAGACTCTTTTTTTGTTTTTTAGCATGTGGATGTCCTGATCACTATTTGTTGAAAAGATTATCTTTGCTTCATTGTTCTGCCTTTGTTCCTTTGTCAAAGATCAGTTGACCATATTTATATGAATCTCTGGGTTCTCCATTCTGTTACATTGATCTGTCTATTTTTTTGTCAGTACCCCACTCTCATAATTACTATAGCATTATAGAATATTTTGAAGTCAGATAGTGTTAGTCCTCCAACCTTGTTCTTTTCCTACAATATTGTGCATGTTGTATTTCAATATACTCCTATCAGACACAATAGCTCAAGTGGATGAAAAATAGTACTAAATAAATAGAGTATAAATATACAAAGGTGACCATGTATTATGTCCTGAAGTTTATTTTTAGTTGCAGACAACAGAACCTACTCAAATAATCTGAGCAGAAAAGAATAAGGTATTAGGTAGCTCCTTGATTCTCCAGGAGGCCAGAGAGCAAGGCTTGTATGCTATGTAGCCAGAATCAAAATGGTCAGGGCCAGGTGAAATGCTTAATCACATCGTGGTAGGGCTATAGCAGAAACTTCACTGCCATTACCTCTGCCACCTGTGTTGCGTACCTTTGACAGTAGGGCCAGATACCTGGCGGCGTCCCTGGCATGACCCTCGAGTCTAGGGTGGAATGTTTGCTTGCTGGAAGCTCGTTAAATCAAGGTCTCTCTATACTCAAAAAGCCACCAGCTCAGAGAATTGGACAGATAAGTGCTCCCAGAACTTCATAGAATAATGAGCTCTAATAATTGTTTTCAGAGACTAGAAAATAAAGAAAAGCCACCCACCTCATTTTATGAGACTAGTATAACTTAGATAGCCAAACAAATACAAAATAAAATCATAAAAGCACTTGAGGTCTTGCTTCCTGGCAATTGTTGTAAGTTTGGCTAAACTAAACTCAACGTCTTATGAAAAATAAAATAAAATTATAGGCCAATCTCTCTTATAAATTAAAAATTTAAATAACAATAATTTGAAATCAAATTTAACACTGTATTAAGAAAACCAACCAAACACCAAAAAAAACCCCACATTAATTATGACCTTCTAGGTCATAATTATGTTTGAGGAACATCAGTTTGAGAGAGGTAGTCTAGTGTCTAGTTAAGACACAGGTTTTGGAGCCAGTGTGTCTGATACTTTCTAGATGTGTGACTATGGGCTATTTGCTTAACCTCTGTGTGCCTTGGGTTTCTCACTTGTAACATGAATATAAGAATAGTTCCTACTTCATAGGATTTTTGTGTAGATTGAAGGAGTGAAATTAGTTAAGCACTTGGAAAAGAGCCTCAATTAGTTGCCATCTCATCAAACACAGTGGATAAAGAAGCTGCTAAGAAAGACGAGGCATGAGACTGACATCAGCAACAGAGGCCGGCCACGGATGTCAGCAAACCAGAAACCTCGTAGAGGGACAAAGAATGCCATTCTGGGATGGGTAGAATCCAGAATTAACTGAGTTTTGAACCAAAGGTGACAAAGAAATTACTGAATTGGACTGAATTTCCTTGAAGAGGAGCAATCACCTTTTCGCATCAGGCAGAATCGGGGCTCAGAGTCAGAAATCGAACTGAGTGATGGGAAGCACAGCTACCTTTTAGCACTCTTGAATCAGGGCTGCAAACAGGGCCAGCTACATAATTTGCAGGACACTGTGCAAAATAAAAATGTAAGTTCCCTTGTTGAAAAAGCAGGAACAGTGTGCTATTAAAGGTACTAAAAATGTAATGCTTTTTCCTTTCTCCCAAGACTCTCTTTTAATTTGCTATTTACTGTTGTTCTAAGCAAAGAAAAACAAAAAATTTAAATGATTAACATGAATTACCATCCATCCATATATTGCGCAGTAGCATTCTCAGATGCAAAGTTAAGGACATTAAACTCATATGTGGAACCACTGAAATTACCCAATCCGTATTTCAGAACTCATTTATGAATATGTGTTTTGTTCGAACCAGAACAGTGGAAACATTGCACAAAGCTAACAACTGGTTTTATTTCACCTCACAATACAGACACATTCTATCAACACTCTTCACCTTTGCCTTAATGATTGGTAAGGAAGGACTGAAAGAACAGGAACTATGGATTCGCCTCTTTCCCTTTCCTTCGATAACACAGCAGTGTTCACATCACACGTGGGCCCATCAGCAGCCAAGGGAAGAGAGTGTTACAAGGAAGTTTGGTGTGGAAGCAAAACGTGGAGGTTACTCATTACCTTAGAACAGAGATTTCAACCGTTTTTTAATCTCATGGTACACATAAGCTAATTACTAAAATTCTGCGGCATGCCAAAAATATACTTTTTGCCAATCTGACCAAAAAAAAAAAAGGTATAATTTTGATTCATTCACAATGGATGGCTATTGTTATGTTGGCTGTTGTCATTTCCGTATTTGACAATCTAAGGGAAAAGAGGTCAGTGCCCCTGATTGGTCAGATACTACATGTTTTAAAAATTCTTGCAGCACACCGGTTGAAAGTCACTGCCTTAGAGAAAGCTGTTTTGATGAAGTAATGAGGATGGAAGCCACATTGAAGACGGTAGAGTTATCAGTGGGAGGTGAGGAAATAGGGATAGTAAGTATTAGCAGGGACTTTGGGTTGTAAAGGGTAGGGAAGGGCAGTATCTAAATGGGCATGTGTGGCTTTGAGGAAGAATTTGTTTTTAACTGGCACACTCCTACCTCATAGGATTGTCATGATGATTAAATGACATTATCCATATGAAGGGTTAAGCTTAGTGCCGAGCACATAGTCAACAAACATTAGCTTTAAAAATAGGGTGAAGTAATATTAACATCTCCATTTTAAATAACTGTAAGTGTGCCTAATTCCAAACTTTCAAACACTCCATTAAAAGACTTCACATCCTATTAAATGGCTACTCTTACCTTCCCTTCTGCTAAATAGATTATTGATTAAACTATCTGGCAAAGAAATTTGCTGAAGTACTAACCAGAAGCTGGATAAAGTACTTAAAATACTTATTTTTAATACAATACTTATTTTTTAATCCTTTTAATAATTACATACTCTGCCCTCAGTACAGATGAGGAATACAGGGAACCACCCTTTTCCATCCCCAAGGCAGTACCTTTTGGAAAACCTGCAGGCTTAAAGACCGGTCAACACTATGATGTGAGCGCCACCTACTGCTGATAAACTTAACAGCACTCTCGGTCCTAATGTCTTGATTTGGTTCAAGGCGTTACTTTCTCCAGAGATCCTTCATAACGGATGAAATTTAGGTAATAGTTACTTCAGTTAGCTAGTTAAAAAGTTAAAGTTTGAAAATTTCTCTTTAACTTTTAATTAGTAGTTAATTAATTAACTGGCCGAACGTGTGCACAGTACCCTTTTTCACTAGAAAGCACTGTCTCTTTAACAATCAAGTTTTAAGTTTTAAAATTTGAATTAAATTACATTACCTTTGAATGGTTTGAGTAATTGGCATTTGCAAGACTAGCTTGGTGGCTTTGCATTTATAAGCTAGAATGTACAATTTCATGTCCGCCTTCTTGATCACTTTCTCTATGCCAGGCCCTGGACATGGGGGACACAGAGCTTTTAAAAATCATCTCAATAGAGAGCAACAAGATAAAATGTATATTTAAATGTTAAATGCTAAAATGGAATTATATATGAAGTAAAATCAGAAAAGAGATGAGGGAGCAGTTAGTCCTGTGTGAGATTGGCCAGAGGTGACCTCTGAACACAGCATGTCGGAACAGGTAGGAGCTTATTCAGTTGTCTATTTGCATATTAAGTGTGTACTATGGGTACAAAGATAAATCATACAGGGTTCATTTTCTAAAAGAGCCTGCAGCCTCGTAGGAGAGGCAGATATATAAAGAAATTATATCCTCCCCTTCTTGTAAAACCAGAATAAAATTTGTTAGTTTAGAATGGAAATATAAACAGCAAGAGACTCAGATACCACATACATAAAGAACTCAATGCTTAGTGTAAAGCACTATAATAGGAATAAGAACCAATGTACAATGTTAACAAAGATGGGAAAATTAACCCCACTACTCAGTGAGTCCTCTACTGGGATATCAGTTCCCTAAAGGTGAAACTTGGTCTTACCCTTTTTGTAACCTCTGGGCCAGCCCAGAGTCCGCAACACAGCAGCCTATCCAGGCTTGTCAAATTGTGCTCAGGGAGGGCAAAGAACAAAGAAAGATTCGTCAGGGAAGTCGAGCTGGCTGTTGAAGCTTAAAAGAAGCTGTCACTAATTCAAAAGGACATAACCACCCCATGTTCACTGCAGCATTATTTACAATCACCAAGATGTGGAAGCAGCCCCAGTGTCCATCAGTAGATGCGTGGATAAAACAACTATGGGACATTGACACAGTGGAATTCTACTTGGCCATAAAAAAGAAGAAAATTTTACCCTTTGCGACTGTATGGATGGACCTGGAGAACATTATGTTGAGTGAAATAAGCCAGTCAGAGAAAGACAAATACCATATGATTTTATTCATATGTGGAATCTAAAGAACAAACTCAACTAACAAGGAAAATAGAGACCGACTCATAGATGGAGAGCAGGCTGACAGCTAGAGCGGGGAGAGGGGAGGTTAGCGGGTGGAGGGACTGAGCGAAAAGGAAAAAGGACTCATGGGCGTGGACAGCAGTGTGGTGATTGTGGTGGGGGAGGGGAGGACTAAAAGGTAATGGAAAAAAACACAATAAAAAAAAAAAGGAGTTGTCAAGGCTCTCTGGTGGAGATGAAGTTGGAAAAAGGCTGAAGAAGAGTGTCTGAGGAAAGGCGCTGACATGGAAAAAGCCAGGTTGTGCAGTAGCGTAGCCCACTGTGGAAACTGCAAGTAGCTCAGTATAGTTGGAATATAGGGTGGAAATAGGTAAGCAATGGCATATTAGACTGAAAAAATAGGAAAATACCCACATCGTGGTAGAGGGGGCTTGCATGCCATACACAGGAGTTAGGACATTTCTGGGCACAGATGTGTGTGTCAGAAAAAGAAGTCTAATGGCCATAGAGAAGATGTTTCAGAGTGAAAAAGAGACTAAATAAGAGAAACTTGATGGGAAAGCGTGCAGGTAGAGAATGCAGACTGAACTAAGACCAAAGAGATGGAAAGAAAGGGACAGATTAAAAGATATTTGTGACCATTTTGGCAATATGGAAAACTAGAGATCCTGTAATTCTTCTGCTGGATATCATCTAAAAATACTCAACAAAACACTAATGCGTGTATACCCTCTTTCTCATTCTTTTTAAAAAATTTTTGTTATTTTTAGAGAGAGCAGAAGGGAGAGTGAAAGAGAGGGAAAGAAACATCAATCAGTTGCCTCTCACACAAACTCAGGCATGTGCCCTGATAGGTCATCAAACCATCAACTTTTCGCTTTGCAGGACGATGCCCAACCGAGTCACACACATCAGGCCCTCTTTCTCCTTCTTCTGTGTGAGGAGATGAGCTATAAGGAGGAAAGGGAAGCCTGGTGAAGTTAGGAATGAAATGAGAGTTTAAGGCCAGGGAGGAGAGCATGAGTTTAGGGAAAGGAAGGTGAAATCAATGTGTGAAATCAGCGAGCGAAGTGAATGGTGAAGTCTTCAGATATCCTGAAGGCACACGTGGACCAAGGGCAGGAATGTCACTGAACAGAGGGAGCTGGGAATGAAGCTCGGCGCCCACCCAGGGAAGGGAGCAAGCAGAGAGGCCACTCAAGGTAAAGCTGCGAACCAGGAAAGGCTATTCCCAGGAAGCTGGGAGGAAAAAAAATCTTCCCCACAAAGGCAGAGAACAAGAAAAATTATTTTGTCCTTGACTTAAAGAAAAGGTTAAAAAAAAAAGAGAGAGAGTCTCCCCTGGGGAGTTTACTAATTAACCAATACTTAAGTGATTTTGGCCTGAATTTACATTTATTCCGAAGGTCTTAAAAGCTGCAAACTTCTCCTTCCCTCTCCCCAATGAATTTTTAAAATGACCGAGGTCTGGAGTATCACCAGGCATAAGTGAGAAATTTAAGAAATCGTCCTTGGAAAAAATAATGGACTTGTTTTGTATGGCTGTTGTAACAAATTACCAGCTCTTAGGGGCTAACCCTACTTCTGGGCTCAACGCCCCCTTCCTCTATCTTTAAAGGCGGCAGCTTTACATCTCTTTGACCCTTCTACTGTAGTCACGACTACTTCTTTCACTACCACTGGGAAAATTCTCCATTTTTAAGGACTTGTGTGATTGTATTGGGTCCACTGAACAATCCAGAATAATCTTCCTATCTCAAGATCCTAAACCTTATCCATGTCTGCAAAGTCCCTTTTCCCACATAAAGCAATATATTCATAGGTTTCAGGCAATAGAACATCAACATATTTGGAGGACCATTATTCTACCTACCACGAAGACCCTCAATCCATTCCTCAAAATATTTCTACAGATATAGCTATAATAAATGTGCTTACAATCTAAAGAGAAAAAAATAAAACAAAACAAAACAAAACAGAATCCCACAAAACCTACACAAGGAAACAGCAACCATGAGCAACACTCAACCAAGAAAAAAACAAAAACAAAAAAATAGCCCTGGCTGGTGTGGCTCAGTGGATTGAGTGCCGACCTGCGAACCAAAGGGTCACTGGTTTGATTCCCAGTCAGGGCACATGCCTGGGTTGCAGGCCAAGTCCCCAGTAGGGGATGTGTAAGAGGCAAACACACATTAATGTTTCTTTCCCTCTTTTTCTCCCTCCTTTCTCCCCTCTCTAAAAATAAATAAACAAAATCTTTAAAAAAGAAAAAGAAAAAAATAGCCAACAGAACCAGACTGGAAAAGATTGCAGATGTTATGCACTAAAAATATTTTCAGTAACAATATTTTATATGTTCAGATAAGCGAAAGACAAAACTAAAAGCATGAGTAAGAAGCAAAATGTCAACAAAAATATGCAGATGGATCATAACATTTACATTCATATAGAGCTTTAAGAAATACAAAATATCACAAAAAATGAAAAACTCAGTGCTAGGGTAAAGAGCAGATCAGTTGCAACTAAAGAGAGAACTGGCAAAGTGGAAGATAAAACTGAAGAAATTATGCAGAATACAGGGTGGAGGTCAAACATATGAAAAATATAAAGAATTTAAGAGTCATAGAGGGTAGAGTTAAGACAAGTTGTTAGAGGTATTTTCTATCTTTCACATACTATGGATGATAGTATTGCCAAACATTTTACCCCCATACTGCCCTGAAGGCCTTTGCCTGCTGTATAAAAACCACTCCAAAGCATAATGGCTTAAAACTACCGTTTTACTTGCTCACAGTTCTGTAGGCCAACAATGTAGGGAAAGCTTGGATGGGCAGTTCTGCTCCACGTGGCACTGGCTCATGAAGTTGCCTGTCAGAAGGAGGCTAGTTCTGGGGCATGCAGATGGCTTCGCTCAAAGCTCTGCCGCCTTGGCAGAGCTGGCTGCAAGGCCAGAGCCTCTCTGCCTCTCTACACGTGGTTCTCTTTACTTAGCTAATTCAGGCTCCTTTTTTAGGGTGGTTAAATTTTAAGAAAGAGTGTTCCACACAGCAAAGGAAGAAGCTGTAGGTCTCTTAAAGGCCAATTCTGGAAACTACAAGGTATCACTTCTAAAATATTCTATCAGACAAAATAGATCCCAGGACCAGGCCAGATTCAAGAGGAGAAAAAAATAAAACACACATAAGCTACTCAGGGTTTTTAAAATTTATATGGAAGTAAAAAGACCAAAAATAGATGAAACATTCTTAAAGGAAAACAAGGTAAGTATTCATCCTACCAGATATCACAATTTATTTCAAAACTATAGTAATTATACAGGTAATCAGGAAATTCATAAACAGACTCATACATGTAAACGAGGTATATGATAGAGGAGTACAGCAGATCCCTGGGGTAAGGGTGAACTGGGGTAACTTCTTATTCACATGGAAAAGAAATAAAGTAAAATTGGATTTTGCCCTGGCTGGTGTGGCTCAGTGGACTGAGCACCAGCCTGCGAACTGAAAGGTCGCCAATTTGGTTCCCAATCAGGGCACATGCCTGGCTTGTGGGCCAGGTCCCCAGTTAGGGGTGTGCAAGAGGTAACCACGTATCTCTCACACATTTATGCTTCTCTCTCTCTCTCCCCCTCCCTTCCCCCTCTCTAAAAAAGTAAATAAACAAAATCTAAAAAAATTTGGATTTATACCTTAGATCATACACCAAAGTCAATAAAAGCCAATATAAAAGCTTTTAAACTTTTGAAGAATACAGTAAAGGATTTCCTAGACAAGATAAAAAACAAAGCAAACCATAAAGAAAAAGACTAATAAATTTGACCATATTAAAATTAGGAACATCCATTTATTAAAACAAAATATAAAAAGTGAAAAGTAAGCCTCACAGGTGTGTGGTTGTTGTTTTTTCTTTTTTTTTTATAAATGCTCTCATGACAAATCTGTGCAATCACCAAAGATGAAGTCACTGAAAATGTTTACTCCTCTGTTGTCCAATGATTCTTTCTGCTATTTTAGTTTTGTGGTTTTCTACAATTCCTTTCTTTTTCCTTTTTTAGTGTTTTGTCTCTCAGCTCTCAATTTTTGTTTTGTGGTTAATATTAAGTTTGTGTAAAATGTCTCACATGTACAAGCATTCCTTTTTCTTCTGATTGCTTTTTATTTCCACTCACCTGCACACATCATTCCTTTACTTCTCTTTTATGATTTTGTTCACACAAATTTTCTCATGTTGTGCATTCATTACCAAATTGCAGTAGTTATAATTATTTTTAGTGCTCTCCTTTACCCCTTAACTTTATGTTATAATTAAGTATGTAAGGTACTTCCCATTCTGAAGTAGAGTTGCAATTTCCTGCTTCTGTCTATATGTTAATCATCTTACTCAAAGTTTTGTATATTTTTGTCTTTTTTGTTTCTGTCTAAGAAAGCCTTTATTTCTGCACTATATCTAAAGGATAACTTTGCTGGATATGTTATCCTTGGCTGATGGTTACTCTCTTTCAATATTTTGAATATTTTCTTCACTTTCTCCAAACTTGTAATGTGTCTACTGAAAAGTATGATAATCTAATGTGGTTTCCTCTGAGTGTTACAGTCTTTTTCCTTTGGCTACCTTGAGAATTCTTTCTTTGTCATTACTTTTTGACAGTTTGAATAAAATGTATCTTGGGAAAGGTCTTTTTTGTTGATATAATTTGATGTCCTGTTAGCTTCCTCTGTTCTAAAGTCCAGTTCTTTCTAGAGGCTTAGAAAGTTCTCATCAATTATTTCTTTGAGCAAAATTTCTGTTCTTTTCTCCCTCTCTTGTCCTTCCGTAATACACGTTAATTATCTTTATGCTGCTTTTCCTAATAGAGACAGTTCTTTTAGAGTTATTTTTTTTAACTCAGTTCTCTCTCGTCCTCCTCCTGAGTCATTTCCAGGTTTCTATTTTCGAGATCACTAATTCTCTATCTCACCTTCTCTGTTTCCAATGTTCTCTAATGCTTTCCTCATTTCATTTACTGAGTTCTTCAGCTCAACATTTCTTTTGATCTTTTTCTGCAGTTTCAATTTCATTGGTAAAGTACTTTTTGTGCATTAATTTATTCCCGAGCTCATTGAGCTGCCTTTCTGAGTTCTATGTCATTGATTTTATTCATAACTGCAATCTTAAATTCTCTGTCATTTAAGTCACAATCTTTCATAACTTGGAGTTTGGTTTCTGGAGACTTCTTTCTTTTTCTTTTTTTTCTGTGCTTCCTTGGTTGTTCATAGTACTTGATGGATTGTTTTTCCATCTAAGCATTTAAGGTAGTAAAACTCTTTTATTATTTAGATACCGTTTTGCTTTCAAAAATTCAGCAGGTAGATAGAATACTTCCTTTTGTTTCCAGTAAATAGTGTTACAGCACAATTTTTTGTTTTCCCTTACCTGCGTTATTTGTAACCCTGGGTCATAGTGAAGTGGCATCACTTGGATTAAGAAAAATGCTGTGTACCCATTGGGATGGTGGGTGTCACCTCCGTGACTGGCTTGCCTTGGTTACAGGCATAGGGTGCCGCCACTATGGTGGGGGAATGTGGCAGGTTGTGGAGAACCAGTTCTGTGAGCTCCCAGTGCTGCCTCCTTTTTCCTAATGGCTGCTGGCCCTGCTCTGTTTTTGTAGGTGCCTGGTGGGTATCTCCACAGCCTCTGCTGGGCTCTGCCAGGGGCCTGAGATGGTGGGGCCAGTTCATTATTTCAAGGCTCTGCCCCCTGCCAGCAATGGCCATAGGCACTGCTGTGCTGGATAAGCCATCTCAGCTTTCTCTACCTTGCTCTGGGAATGGGTGGGGAAAGGAGGCAGGTTTACAATCTTGTGCTCCCCTCATCCCTTCCCTCTTGCCAGCAGTGGCTGCCAACACCGCGGCGCTGCTTAATGCTTCCCAGCCGCCTCTCTTGGGGTCTTCCAAGATGGGGAAGAGGAAAAGGATGACGCCTTTCCCCGGGGGAACACTGCTTCTGCCCCTCTCACAGTCCAGGTGGTCTTGTGAGGGCGGCAGCCTGACTCCTGCACCCCGTCACACTCAGTGGAGCCAAGGTGGGCACCAAACTGCGTCTGTGGCCACCATCCTGTCCTTTCCCCCACTTTACCTCCCCGACTCGTGCCAATAGGCCCACCTGCAGATGTTCCAATGTGTGAATCTTTCAAGTGTGTTTGTATGTTAAGCAGGGGACCTTTTGTTGAGTTTTAATTGTCTGACTTACAAATTTAAGAGTAGAAACAAAAGAGTCTTCTCCTTCTGCCATTATGCTGACTTCCTTATGTGACTCTTCCACTTTAAAAGTGTGTCTTTCATGCCTCTAGGAACAAGAGGCAGTTTGCAGCATACAGATGTTCTCAGTTATAACCGTTTCCATTCTCTCCCCAGCAATTTCTGAAATTAGCCAAATTAAAATATTGTCTAGAAGATCTTAACAGTGTGAAGCCTGGTTTATTTTAACAATCTGTGGTTCTTTGACTTGGAGTTACTTTGTTTGGTACATATATAGCTGGATGAAGAGGGCCTTTGAAATCACTCTTGGGGTCCTCCCACAGAGAGTAGCCTGACAGACAAACTCCAGTGTAGGACCATACAGTATAGGATCTGACAGATCTTGACTTACTCTTAGATTTTAAAAAAAGTATAAAAAATGGTGTTTACACTTAAGGGAAAATGCAATATCAATGAGAGAATCTCCCTGTATGAATCGAGATATAGCCACTTCTGATTATGTGAAGATGCTGAGACAATAGGTTCTCAACTCAAGACTCAATAAGGCAACATGCCCTAATTTCCCCAGAAGTGCACCTGTCAGCTACCTGGCTGCCCTTTTCCAAGTGCTTTTAGGGATAAGGATCTAGAAGCTTTGGCCTTTACACTGAAAAGTATTGAGCTAAGAAAAGACTCAGTGTGAGTGTGCGGCTCTCCTGTGTGTGTTGAGGAAATACCCTCATAAACCAAGGCTGAGTAGTCGTAGGGCGTTTTGTCTTGTGAGAACTGAGAGAGAGGGTAGTTCCAAGGACATGTCCATTAACATTTTTAATGTATGCATAAATGTTGTAAATTCATAAATGCTGGAAATCAGTGTGCCACCGACAATTTGAGACAAGATGTTGCCATCTGAAGGATGCACTTGAAACTCCAGGGAGCAGAACACTCTAAGAAAACTCAGCGGACTGGGCTTTTTAACGTATGAGGAAACGGTTAAGTACCTGTAGAAATCTCAGCTGGGAGGACTTCAAAAACCTTGAAAGGCCAGGTCAAAGTCCTTTAGCAAAATTGGGTGCCAGCCCAATCTGTTTCTTCTATCCCACTGACATAAAGTCAAGAGAATGACAAAGAGATGGCAGAAATTATTATAGGTTTTATAATTCAAATGGAGGGAGAAAATTTAATTATATTTATTAGAAACTTCTCATGAAATAAGTTGTTTACTTTTAAAGACAAGGAATTGAAGGAGCATGTCTTAAATGCCATGTAATTTGTGCAAGTGTTTTGCACAACTAATTGAGTTTTTAAGAGGTATTCAGAGGACTTAAGATCTCAAAAATTAATGTTTAGAAAACTTTCCTTACAAGCAACCAAATAAAATCCTTAACTGAAAACATAAATCTTCCATTGGTAAGAGGTATAAAAATTATTTTAAAATATCTGTTTGCAAGAATGAACATACATAAGCATGTTTTGAATGCAAACTTGAAGATATAACTGTTACTGGTATTGTGAAAATTAATAAAGCTAAGGTGTTATGAATTACGTTATTTTAACTAATATTTTTCAGCATGCCATTACAGTAGAAAAAAGCTTCCAAGCTTAAAAAAAATGGCAGCACACAGATAAAAATTATGTTAAATTATAATAATAATAAAATGACTGTACACATACCTTCACACATACATACCTACATATCTGGTAATAAACACACAGTTCCTTTATGCCTAAGAGAAAAAGAGGTATCACTTTGAATCTTGATTCCATAGGCCTTGGTTTCTGGGCTGATAATAAGGGAGCTAAACCACTCTTTTTCTTTTTTTGGTAGGAAGGAAAACTCTTGTATGAGTTCTGGTTTTTGTTTTTAATGTAAATTTTATCATTCCATTTTCATTTTTTTTAAATTTATTTACTTTTTAAATACATTTGTCTCTGCCTCCCCCCCCCACCACTTTCCCTTGCCCCCTCCCTCATTCCCTCCCTCAGCTCTTCCCCTTTGGTTTTGTCCATGAGTCCTTGCTATATGTTCCTTGACTTTCCCCTTCCCTTCCCTTTCCCTGCCCCCCCCCCCCGCTTCCCTCTTGTCTCTGTTGGTTTCTTTTCCTTTCAGTGTTGCTGGTCATATTTTCCTTGCATCTTTGCATTGTTGGTTAGGTTTCGCTTATAGGTGAGATCATATGGTATTTGTCTTTCACCCCTGGCTTATTTCGCTTAGCATAATGCTCTCCAGTTCCATCCATGCTGTCGCGAAGTTTAGTAGTTCTTTTTTTCTTTCTGCTGCGTAGTATTCCATTGTGTATATGTACCATTACTTTTTGATCCAATCATCTACTGATGGGCATTTAGGTTGCTTCCAACACTTGGCTATTGTAAATTGTGCTGCTATGAACATTGGGGTGCATAGGTTCTTTTGTATTGGCGTTTTGGTATTCTTAGGGTATAGTCCCAGCAGGGGGAATCCCTGGATCAAAAGGCAGTTCCATTTTCAGCTTTCTGAGGAAATTCCACACTGCTTTCCATAGTGGCTGCACCAGTCTGCATTCCCACCAACAGTGTACTAGGGTTCCCTTTTCTCCACAGCCTCGCCAGCACCTGTTGTTTGTGGATCTGTTTATGATGGCCATTCTGACCGGTGTGAGGTAGTACCTCATGGTGGTTTTGATCTGCATTTCTCTGATGGCTAGTGATGCTGAGCATCCTTTCAAATGCCTCTGGGCCCTCTGTATCTCCTCCTTGGAAAAGCATCTGCCCAGGTCCTTTGCCCATTTTTTGATTGGATCGTTTGTCTTCTTGGAGTGGAGTCAAGTGAGTTCTTTATATATCTTGGAGGTCAAACCTCTATCTGATGTATCATTAGCAAATATATTTTCCCATAGGGTTGGCTCCCTTTTCATTTTGCTGATGTTTTCTTTAGCCGTGCAGAAGCTTCTTATTTTTATGAGGTCCCACTTGTTTATTCTTTCCTTTATGTCCCTTGCTTTAGGAGACATATCAGTGAAAAAATTGCTGCATGGGATATCTGAGAGTTTCCTGCCAATGTTCTCCTCGAGGACTTTGATGGTGTTGCGACTTATATTGAAGTCTTTGATCCATCTTGAGTTTATTTTTGTGTATGGTGTCAGCTGATGATCCAATTTCAATTTTTTGCATGTAGCCATCCAGCTCTCCCAACACCATTTGTTGAAGAGGCTGTTATTGCTCCATTTTATGCTTCTGCCCCCTTTGTCGAATATTAGAGGTCCATATAGACCTGGGCTTATTTCTGGGCTTTCTATTCTGTTCCACTGGTCTATGGGTCTGTTCTTGTGCCAGTACCAGATTGTTTTGAGTATGGTGGCTTTGTAGTAGAGTTTGATGTCCGGTATTGTGATCCCTCCTACTTTGTGTTTCTTTCTCAAAATTGCTGCGGCTCTTCGGGGTCGTTTATGGTTCCATATAAATTTTTGAAATGTCTGTTCTATTTCTGTGAAATACGTCATTGGTATCTTAAGAGGGATTGCGTTAAATCTATAAATTTCTTCGGGTAGTATGGACATTTTGAGGATATTAATTCTTCCAATCCATGAGCACAGTATATGCTTCCATTTATTTGTGTCTTCCTTAATTTCTTTTTTCAATGTTGTATAGTTTTCTGCATACAGGTCTTTTGTGTCTTTGGTTAAATTTATGCCTAGGTACTTTATATTTTTTCTTGCTATATCGAATGGTATTTTTTTTCTGATTTCTTCTTCTTCTATTGCACTGCTGGTGTACAAAAACACCTTTGATTTCTGTCATTCCAAATTTTAGAACATTTATATTAAAGGCAATAAGCTATATGATATAACTAATCTAGGAACGTTAATATTTCTTACTGTGGAAATTTCCTTACTTAATGTTAATAAGTGAAATTAAAAAGAAAAGCTATTGGTAAAAATTATTTTTTTAAATAAACCTTAATTTTTACAATATGATTTTATGGTTCATATCTAAAGGGGAAATTATAGATACTACAAAAAATAAAATTGGGAACACAAACATGGTTTATTTTATTACTTGCAATGATTCAACATTTCGTCCTAAACTTAAGGTAGCTATAATATTGTATGACTGTATTGAAAGAAGATGTAAGGTAAACATATTACAGGTTAAATGTAACATAATCCATATAGTCACTCACTTATAAGTCACAGATGAAAATATAAAATACAAACCCATAGAAAGCATTTAAAAAATCTTATTAGGTAGTTTTTAAACTGTGATAATTGTGATAATTCTTTATTATATTACTGTATTTTAATAATACATTGCTTTAAAATTTGTCTTTGGCGGCTCTAGGTGAAGTAAATACATATATTATTTAAAGACTCTTTAAAGATAAACAATTAAGAGTTCAACACTGAATTGCCTTGGATAAAAGATTAAAAATGAAACTAGAAAATATATATTTTCATATAGAAATTAACTATAGTTAAGGGGATATTTAGATCAAATCTCATAATAAATTCTGTTTTAGGTCATCTGTCTGATATACCCCTGAGTAGAAAGACTTGTACTTTTTTTTTTTTTAAGATTTTATTTTATTTTTTATTTATTTTTATTTTTAAGTATATTTTATTGGTTATGCTATTACTGTTGTCCTACTTTTTCCTCCCTTTATTCCCCTCTGCCCTGCACCCTCCCTACTAGCATCACACCCCCCCCCCCCCGCCTTAGTTCACGTCCATGGGATCGTACATAAAAGTTCTTTGGCTTCTCCATTTCCTATACTATTCTTAACCTCCCCCTGTCTATTTTGTACCTGCCATTTATGCTTCTTATGTCCCGTACCCTTTCCCCCCATTCTGTCCCCTCCCCATCCCCACTGATAACCCTTCATGTGACCTCCACTTCTGCGATTCCGTTCCTGTTCTAGTTGTTCGCTTAGTTTGTTTTTGGTTTTGTTCTTTATTTTTATTTAGGTTAAGTTGTTGATAGCTGTGAGTTTGTTGTCATTTTACTGTTCATAGTTTTGACCTTCTTTTCTTATATAAGTCCTTTTAACATTTCATGTAATAAAGGCCTTGTGATGATGAATTCCTTTAACTTGACCTTATCTGGGAAGCTCTTTATCTGCTCTTCCATTCTAAATGATAGCTTTGCATGACAGAGTAATCTTAGATGTAGGTCCTTGCCTTTCATGACTTTGAATACTTCTTGCCAGCCTCTTCTTACCTGTAAGGTTTCTTTTGAGAGTCTTTTGGGAACTCTTTTGCAGGTAACCGTCTCCTTTTTTCTTGATGCTTTTAAGATTCTCTCTTTATCTTTAATCTTGGGTAACGTAATTATGATATGCCTTGGTGTGTGCTTCCTAGTGTCCAACTTCTTTGGGACTCTGAACTTCCTGGACCACCTGGAAGTCTATTTCCTTTGCCAGGTTGGGGAAGTTCTCCTTCATAATTTTTTCAATTAAGTTTTCAATTTCCTGCTCTTCCTTTTCTCCTACTTGTGCCCCTATGATTCAGATGTTGGAACATTTAAAGTTGTCCTGGAGGGTTCCTAAGCCCCTCCTCATTTTTTTGAATTCTTGTGTCTTCATTCTGTTCTGGTTGAATGTTTTTTTCTTCCTTCTGCTCCAAATTGTTGATTTGAGTCCCATTTTCCTTCCCTTCACTGTTGTTTCTCTGTGTTTTTTCCTTTATATCACTCTGCATAGCCTTCACTTTTTCCTCTATTTTGCAACTATACCCAACCATTTCTGTGAGCGTACTGATTGCGAGTGTTTTTGAACTGTGCATCTGATAGGTTGACTATCTCTTTGTTGCTTGGTTGTATTTTTTTCTGGAGTTTTGATCTATTCTTTCATTTGGGCCTTATTTGTCTTGGCATACCTGTTACATTGTATGGGGCACAGCCTTAGATATTTGCCAGGGTGGGCAACCCATGTCGCTGCGTTGTGGTGCTGGATGTGGGGGATGGGATGGAGAGGGAACAATGCCACTTGTGTGGCTCTCAGCCAGTCTTCAGTCACTTCCCCCACTACCCACAAGCAAATTGGGCCCTTTTGGTGCTGATTCCCATGTGGGTGAGTTTGTGTTTATTCTGGGACCCTGTGAGTCTCTCCAGTGAACTCTCCTGAGAGGCTTGGAGTTTCTCCCACTGCTGCAACCCACAAGAGGTTTTTACAGCTAGAGGTTCTGAGGCTTTCTTTTCCTGAAGTGGAACCCTGGGTTGCGCAGTCTGTCTCACTCCCCTGTTGTTCCTCCTGGTCTATCCGTATGCAAATGTAGGACCACCAGCCACTGTCTTGCCCACCCAGCCCTCCAGGCACCTTGTCATGCATCCTCTCTGCCCCGGCTGCCAGTCTCTGGCCCTCCTACCAGTCTGAATGAATGTTTCTTAATTCCTTGGTTGTCAAACTTCCATATGGTTCGATTTTCCGGCAGTTCTGTTTGTCTTTTGCTTTTAAATTTGTTGTTGTCCTTTTGGTTTTGTGAGGAGGTAAGGTATATCTACCTACGTCTCCATCCTGGCTGGAAGTAAGGACTTGTACTTTGTTAAGATAATATTCATAGCAAGACTGGAGTAGACAGTACCCTTTCTGATGCCAGAGTCAGACTCAAACCACCCCCACAGTCTCCCCCCCATGCCAAACACACACCCCTAATAGCCATGTCCTTGTGAAGATCCCTACCTGATTGACTTCAGATTTGGCCATGGGATTTGCTTTGGCCCATGGGAGTGTAATACAGTAATAGAGGCAGAGGCTCAGCACACGCCTGTGCACTGGGCCTTAGAGCCTTCTTGGAACAATGTGGTGGTCGTCTTGTGAAGAAACTCCATGCAGCCTCCCTGAGAAGGTGCGACCACGGGGAGAGGGAGCAATTACAAGGAGAGGGAGGCCTTCCTGTGTCTGGCTGAGTCAACACCCCAGGCTACCTGCCAGCTGAATGCAGCCACAAAGGTAGTCAAGGAAGACCAGCAGAAGAACCACATGTCCAGGCCACAGAATCGTGAGACAGGAAAGATTATTTTAGGCCATGAAGATTGGGGGTGGTTCCATACCAAGGCCTACACACAGTCTAAGTCAAAGATATTTGAGCTGAAACAAGCCCAAATAATAATTGTTACACAATCTCCATGCTAAAGCCAACTGTATTCTTGTCTGATTGATAAATACCTGGGCTCTTTTCAAAGCTCAAAATGAAATGATAAAGATAGTAAATAGTATCTTATGACTTAACTTAGATTTATTTTTTTAAATTAAGGCTTATAAGTTTTTAATAATATTGTGGCTTAAACATATAACATCATAAAACAACATATTACATGGTATATTCAAGTTAGTAAGAAAATAGTTTGAAAGATGGGTCTGGGATGTGCCAGGAAGCAAGGATGCTTTCAAAATGCTGAGAGGACCTAGAAACTAACTTAAAAGGAGTTCCCACAAGTTAAATTGTTAGTTTTTCTGCTTCAAAAAGGGAATTAAACTTATACTTACTTAAGACAAGTTAAGAATGTGAAAAACCATGAGTCCATAATGACATTCAAAAGAAAAGAATAGCAATTAACTTTCTCTTCAAACACTTGGTACTTTATTAAAGTAAGTTTTATTCAGAGAAGAAAAAATATTGCTGTTGAAGTTTAAGTGTAGGTCTCTTTTCAGGATGGGTTAAACATGCGAAGAATAAAAGAATGTTAATGGCTTGTGAAAGACAAGACTTTCTTCCCCTGAGATATAAATAGGCTCTAAATAGGCTTTTGAGACTTCCTGCTACCCCTTCAGCACCCACCCACTTGCCGGACATTCATCTACTAAATTGATACCAAACATTAAGGAGGTGGGGCAAGGCATTCCTTTCATAGGCATGGGAGGGCCTCCCACCTGACCCTGGGGCTTGAGACTGTATAAAAGAATTTAAAATCCCGAGGCCAAGCGGATTTTACCTTTCAAAAGACTTTAATTTATGTAAATAATCTTTAAATTTAAATACTGGATAGTGGTTTTACTAGCTGCTTTGAGGTTACTTGCCTTCTGTGGTTACTAAAGATGCTGGATGCAGGCCCGGGGTTCACATACTGGGCCTTCCGTTCTTTAACTTGCACACAGAAGGTGACGGTTGGGAGAACTGTCACCCAGTTTCAAATAACCCTTCTCCTGTTGAGCCTCTTTGCACTGACCTTTCCCAGGAAATGAAATCAAAAAACAATTCTTTTACAGCGTTTTTCTAAAGACAGTTTTTTACTTTTTTCAAAGTGATACATACACATACATGATTTAAAGAGTTAAATGGTTCCAACAAGACTTCCCTTTGCCTCAGGCAACCACTTTCAACTTTTAGCTGACCCTTCGGTATTTATTTCCACATATCTAAATAACATGTTCATATTTCTACTTCTTGATTTTTCAGTTAGCCATTATCTATTGATTTCCCAATATGGAAGATAAGGATTTAGTTTTCTTGTTCACACTCCTGTGCACTGCTACCACGCATGCACACTTTTAGTTCTTTCATTCTCCTGATACAGGTATAGAATAATGTACTCCTGGTGGCCGATCAGCTGGATAGCACTGATGTAATAGATCGACATGATGTTCTGCAGGATGTCTGGAAGTTCTAGACCTCTTCAAGCCATTTTACGACAGAGGGCAGGAGTGTTAACACTCCAGGCCAAAATACAGAAGTGTATTTCTGTCTGCTTCATGCGAAAGCCAAATGTTTCAGGTCCTTTCTTAAGACTGGAATAAAAAAGAACAAATTCACTAAATGAATGATGTGTAGCAAATACCTGAGGCTGTATTCATTTATTATGGCAAATACACTGCATCTGGCACAGTGGCTGCCATCAGGCCCATTAACTGGTGAGCTTGCCATACTCACTGTCATTGTTCAGGGTCCATCTATTTTTTGCAGGGACATATGGTGAGTTAAAGGGAGATATGATAGGAATCGGCACCCCTGTATCTTTTCATGCATGAGCGGCACTAATTTTTACCGCCCTCCCCTGAGATACATTGTTCAGATTTCCCGTGCCATGTTTGGCTGGGGAGTGGAGGCAATTTCAGAAGCTTCCACTTAGTCTTCCCCACTACAGCTTTTACTCCCCTGGCAAAGGTCTCACTGGATTTGTACCAGTTGCCAAATAGGTCAGTCCCATGATATATTTGAGGACTGGGGAAATGACGACTGTGTAGGCCACAGACCCAGTGGACCCACTCTGAGCTGGATCTTTCCTCAACCCCACTTACTAACTGGCCTTTCTATGCTTCTACCCTAACAGAGAACTATGATGATACTTCTGGTCTCTGGGTATCAATGTCAATTCAGACCCTGAATTGAAATGTCTGGGTATTCCCATTTCCCCAAGGTACAATTACCCAAAGAAATGAATACAGAATGGAGCAAAAGTAAGTTTACAGTTGTGAATACATGAAACAGAGTTTATTCCTGTGTTATTTATTATTGTATTATTTTCCATATGAACAACTGTAAACCTACTTTTGCCAAACCCTGTACTTTGGGGAGGGACTAGGGAAATCATTATCATTATACTTGTTGAAGTGTAGCAGCTTCCTTTCTTCTGGGGACCTCTTCAGTCAATGGGTTTCAGGTCTATGAACTGGCTAAGGTGTGGAGACTGATTAAGAAATTGTGACTTTATTGGGTGACAGAACTTAGCCTTGTGCTCATCTATTCTTGATATTTTCTGCCAATACAAACAAATAAGACCTGTGTTGACTGCCTACCCATATTGCCCCTAAGTATAGCAAATTTTGTTAACTATTTCCATAACTATGTGGATCAGGTCTACATTATAATTATTTTAACTCCCTGGCTTCTGCCTTCTGGTAGTTGAGCACTGCCACCTAACCTCTATTGTTTTGGAGTCTTGTCATCCACATTACTGTCAGTGAGCCAAGTTCTAGAAGGGCTCTGCCACCTTCATCTGTGACTTGCAGAAAGCCATGCATACCTCGAGCATATAATGATATATCATATATCATAATTTACATATTTATAGTATATCATATACTATAATTTACAACTGTAGCTGTGATTTCTCTCATACAGAACTGACTAAAAGCAGAAGGATTAGAAACCCTTTAAATTTTTGTGTAAATTATAGTGATATAAATACAACAATCCTGAAATACACCAATGGGCTTCTGCTGCTGCTGCTGATAAGCACATCTGGGGAGGTGTTTGGTATTTCTGAAGCAATATTAACAAAGTCTAGGTATCCAGCGACTAGTTCTGTTGGCCCCGATGGGCAGGATTTTTAGGACATACTTGTGTTCGTGTAGATCACAATGGCCAGTGTTGACGACACAGCAGCTCTCTGATGGTGGTGGTTTCCTAGGCAATTGCAGGAGCAATATAATTCAGAAATCATTTCCTGATTATAGAAAAGTCATTGCTCACTTGGTGGCCTGGTTCTGTGAAGACTTTGGCACTCATTCCTGAAAAACAGACCTTAGAGTCTATTTAATCAACACTCCCAAGTATTCAATACCCTTTACACTTATACCAAGTGGAAAGGATTTTTATTCTCTGCAAATGAACCTTGACTGATGCTGTAAATCATAATACAGGAAGAATAGTGGCTACAAACAATAGGATCTCAATCGAGACAGAAAAATTAGAATTTGGAAAATTAGAACAGGAAACTAGAAATGGTTATCTTCATCCTGGGAGAGTTTGAAAGCAGCAATGATTTTGCTAGTATGACAGAATAAGACATTCCAGTCCGTGGTATACAACAGCAAAGTTATAAGAGAGTGACTTATAGTTTGATTTTCTAATTCTGTCCTTTTTTATTTTGGGTATCACCATTATACTGGCCTCAAAATGGGTTGGGATGCTTCTTCTTCTGCTCTCAAATAATTCTCATCAATTCCTTGAAAGTATGGTAAAAATACTGATTTTGAGCCTATTTTTCCAAGTGATAGCAGCATTAACTTCTCTTTAGGCAGTTTGGAGATCACTGTGCATGTCATAATGTTCTTTTTATAAACTCAATGATTAGAAGCTTTTTAAGTTTCACTTTTAAAATGTTCTTTTTAGGGGGATGGCTAAGGTGGATAAATTAAGGGGCAGTTATCCAAATCTAGGATTCTTGGCTTGGCAATGAAAAGGGTCATCAATCCCCTGCAGATTTTTTTGATGAATATTATTATCATTCTAGGTGATTTCTCCTAGTCTCATGGTTTAAAATACCCTCTGGTGACTCCCAAGTTTATATCTTTATCTAAATTGTCCTCTGAGCTCCAAAATAGTAATATGCTGGCTCAACATCTCTATTTGCATGTGACATAGGCATCTCAATCTTAATGTCTAGAACAATGGCCCCTCCCACCAAACCCCCTAGATCCCCAATGTTCCCTATTTTAGCAAGAACCAACCACTGTCTAGTTGCTTAGGTTAAAAACAACAACAACAAAAAAACAAAAAACAACTCTTTGTCATTTTTGTCACTCCCTCTGTCTTTTTACAATCTGTCAGTAGACCCTGTTGGCTCTACTTCAAAATATATTCTGAGTCCTACCAATTCTCAACATTGCCACTGATACCACCTTTTTGCAAGGCACCATACTACTGAAGTAGCCTCCTAGCTGACCTTCGTGCTTGCACATTTTAAGGTCAACAGTCTATCCATCACTTTACAAATCATTCCATTCTCCAGCACAAAATCATCCAATGGCTCCCATCTCCCTACCTAGTTTAATCAGAACCCCTGTATTTCACAAATACTCTCACTTCCCACAATCTTCTCACCCAGGTTCACTGTGCTCTAAGCACCCTGGCCTCCTTGCTTCTTTTCCAAACGCCAAGCACACCAAGCTTCTGGACTTTTCTAACTTGTTCTGCCTGGCCCCTCCTTCCCTTGGATTCCTACCAGGATCCCTACGTTTTCATTCAGCTCTCAAATATCCACTCAAAGAGGTCTTTCCAGACTATCCTGTATAGAACAGCACACTTTTATCTGTTTTCCCTATTATTCATATAATTTTAGTTTACCTATGTCCCTGTCTAGAATGTAAAGCTCCTTTGGAGCAGGAAACGTTTATCTAATATACGCCATGCACCTAGCACCTTGAAGAATGCCGGGCATACAGTAAGCACCTCAAAAGACCAGGTTTATTAAATGAATTGCGCCCGAACTTGTCTGCTTAACTGCAGCACTTGCTTTTTAGGTTGTGAGGTCACCTCACAAAGGATACAAACACAGAAGGACGCAAAACCCAGGTTAAGTCACCTCACAAAAGGTCACCTCACAAAGCATACAGACACAGAAAGACGCAAAACCCAGGTGAGGCCTGCCTCGCCGTTTTTGAGCCGTTTAGTAGGGGCTCGCGCAGGAATACTCTGAAGCCGTCCAAGCCGGAGCTGGGCCTTAACAATGCCATTTTGTGTCCTTGTACAGACGGAAAGGGAAAGGGGTCAACAAAAAATTAAGCGTGTGCGTGTGTGCGCCAGGTGGGGGGGGGGGGGGGTGGGAGATGCTGGGGAAAGACCTCTGCAGTATTCCGCTTTAGATTTACAGTTACCCATGGTATCCCTTGTGTTTTTATGGATAGGCGGGGCTGGGGCTGCGATTCCGAAGAGAAAACCCTGACGCCCACCACCGAGCAAACGAGTCAGCCATTTTCTGAAACTAGTTTCCCTGGTAACCCCGCCCCAGGGTGTACGCAAGGAAGGGGCGGGGCTTACTGCGAGGGCCTCAGTCCGGAAACCGCACCCTCGGTGGCGTAGAGGATTCACCAAACCGAGCTAGATTTAACAGTCGGCAGCGAGAGCGCGCACTTAGCGCGAGTGTGAGCAGGAGGGGAAAAGCTCCTGAAAAATACTTTGTATGTCCAACAGTGATTGAGGGGAGCCCTCCTTTTAAAAAAATTTTTTTTAATTGAATTTATTGGGGTGACATTGGTTAATCTTTTCTTGTTGGTATTGGCTGGACTTCTTTTCCCCGCCCACTCAATTGGCTTTTGCCTCGGTACTTCTGATTGGCTCCTTTTCATCGGTAGATGGGGGGCAGCAAGGGCTGGGGATTGTTCACGGATTGGTGGATTTGAGCACCTGGCGGCTCCTTTTCCAGGAAGGAGCCGTCCCATCTTGTCTCTGTATCGTCTCCTAACCCAAACGCCTTTCCTTTAACTCGCGTGAATGGTTAAAAAAAAAAAAGAAAGAAAGAAAAAAGAAAGGAGGGGTGTGAAGCTCGAGCCCGCCAGCCAGGCCTCTAGCACCTAGCGCGCGCCTTCAGCGAGGACCCGTGCGAGCTGCCCATGACGGTGCCTGCCGCATTTGAAACTGCAGAACCCGTTAGGATCTTAGGGAAACTACCGTTCCAGATGGTTCCGGGGCACGTGCGTGCCAGGGGGCTAGTGGCGGTCGCGAGGCAGCTCCTGCCTTTCGCGTCTCTGCACCGTGGAGACTAGAACCGGCGTTTGCGAAGGACGCCACCTCCAATCGCGGCGCTGGCGCGGGCGGAGGCTAAAACACGGGGGTCCTGAGAGTGAGGAAAACGCGCCAAGTTCCCCTCGGTGGTGGAGTGGGAAAGACCCTAGCGGTTCGGGCGCTTCGCCAGCGGGAGTACTTCTTGCGCTCCTTACCATCCCGGGGCAGGCGCGGGCGGGCGCTGCTCCGGGGATGTAGTTGGTGTCGGCGCAAGGCAAGACCGAGCGGCGGCTCGGGTTCCCGCTCTTGAAAGCGAATGGTCACTCCCCCGCGGGGAGGGCGATCCAGACAGTTTTTCCTTGGGCCGGGGACTCTGCGGGCTCGGGGCAAGGTCTCATCTGTCGCACCCACACTCATTCCGGTTGGAGTGGCCGGCGTGACTGCCGCGGACCTCGCTTTGGGCCATGACCAGGTAAGGAGGGCCTGGGGAGGAGAGGCCAGTGCCGGGGCGCCGGCGCAAGTTGGGCCGGCTCCCGAGTGGGGCTGCTCTGGGACGCTGGCGTCTGTGCCGCGGTGAAGAGACCCCCCACCCCCGGGACCTTGTCGGTGCTGCGCCCTTGCGGAACTGCTAGTCGAGTCGAGCCCTTTGGCACAGGACGGGGCGCCCCCTCCTGCCGCTGCAGGACTCGAGAAAGCAGGTGCGGCTTGGGTGTAATTTGGCCAAGTCCACGGGCTTGGGGGCCGGGAGTTTGGTTCAAGCCCAGGACGCCACAGGCGAGCTCCTGCCGTGCCCAGTGCGGTGACGGGCGCCGACATCAACACAATTTCGTCATCTTTCACTTTTGCGCTCGTAGAATGGTTCGTATTTGGGAGAAGAAATGTTTTCATTTACGTTATCTTGTGTCGGTACTTGCACAATTTTAGCGCGCAGTTTGTTTTAATTTTTCTAGAAGTATTTAGAACGCCACGTGCCTTAAACCTTTGTCGAGGATGTTATTCTTGTTTTGCACTTTTCGTGAAAAATTGGAGTTGAATCGTGTTTTTAGAAAGGAAAATTGGAATTGGGTCGTGTTTTTAGAAAAAGAACTTTAAGTTGATGGGACTGAGTGTTCATGCTGTCATTTGTTCAAGAACATTTACTGTTGGATTCGTGTTTTTCTGTGGAATTTGAGACTTTATAGGCGAAACATTGTTAATGTAACAATCCTCTGTTTTAAGGAAAGCCAGGAGCAAGAAATGTTACATTCTCAGTAATGTTAAATAATCATTGCTTTGAGGGAGCCAGGAGGGTTGGTGTATTAATTAGGATTGATAATCCGTTATTTCAGCTACTTGATCAGTTTTTCTTTTATTTACTTAAGTCTGGTTACTCTGTTTCTTAGAACATTCAGTTTCCATCATTTATTAGAATTGGTTCCCAAGAAAAACTTTTTTAATACTTAGAGATCCCTGACAACTTAGCTAAGGCTGGGTTATCTCATTCATGGTAGCATTTCATCAGTAGCATTAAGTGGCAAGGAGAGAGTTTGGAGTTGGAGGGAGGGGATGGGGAAATTGGTCAACTTTCCACATTCCTGAGTTGAGTCTCAAAAATGTGGTTTCACTGCCGAGTTCAGTGTTTTGAATTCCCAGATCAGAGACAACCAGTGAAATGCTTAGTAAGGATGAAATTTTGTAAGTTCATGGTATTATTCCTTATCTATAGTTGAGAGTCATTGCTGAGCTTTTGGTTTTGAAATAATTCCTCTTAATTTTCCCCCACTTGGCCTAATGAAAAATAGGAGTGATGTATAAAGTAACTACCACAAATAGTGCTTTAAAAAAAAAAACCCTAATGGTTTTACTTTAAAACTGGGAAGAAAGATAGCAAAAGGCAAGTCATCTTTTTTTCCTACTTAAAGCATTATTCTTTTTTTAAAAAACGTACAGTTTAAAAATATTTGGAAAATAAGCTGCATATTGCATAAGAATTTTATAGACACAAAGTTGCCCACAATCCCAACTTTTTTTTTACTTTTCACTCAAGTTTTTAGGCATAACACCATCAGATCAATTTAAATTATACTTTTTAGAGACTATATTTCATGTATTCATATTAATAAGTAGAAGAGATCTTGGAAGGAAGACTCATTCCAAGCATCCTTTTATTTCCCATTCAGCACTGTTTCCCACCCTGTACGTTGTAATTAGAGGTGGTAGTTGCTTGGTCAGTATTTCCTCGGTGAATTAATAAATTATAATAAAAATGAAGCTCTTCTTAATGTACTTTACTGTAGTTCTGCTAAAATGGTAGATGTGACCCTTAATCTAATAGCAGGCTAAAAAAAATATCATTTATCTGATACTCTGTTGTGTAAGAAAGTTAAGAATAAATGGCAAGCATTGGAACATTGAGTGCTTATTGTCAGGCTTTAGGTTTTCAAATATGAAGTTCCAATTAGTATTATTCTTCGGTAAATTTGTTTTCAAAGTTGATTTTATTGCATACAGCTGATAACTGAAAACTAATGAAACCTTTTCTGTGATTAACAGATATGATTGGTGATTATAACATCCCTATATAAATTAGTACTTGTCAACTCTTTGGGATTTGGAGAGAAAAATGCCTGGTGTTATTCCTAGTGAAAGTAATGGGCTTTCAAGAGGTAGTCCATCAAAGAAAAACAGACTTTCCTTGAAGTTTTTTCAGAAAAAGGAAACTAAGAGAGCCTTGGATTTCACAGATTCTCAAGAAAATGAAGAAAAAGCTTCTGAATATAGAGGATCTGAAATGTAGGTATCTTAAGTATACTTCTGTACTCTTAAATTTTCCCATCAGTGAAGAAGCAGTGAAGTTGGATGGATACTTCCAGGCATTCTGACCTGACAGTTCATAGAGGGAACCCCCCCCCCCTACATATGTGTGAGACAAGTCTAGCAGTATGTAGTAGAAACAGAGCAAAACTGGTGGTTCCCATCAGGGATCACGTCCATAATATTAACTCATTTACATTGTGCTCAGCCAGTTTGACTTAACTTGGAGAAGTATTTAGGGACTAAAATTGTTTTTCAATTTAAACATGGTTGTAATACAACACATTTAGTATAAGGGTAAAGAAATGGGTAATTTTTTGGTTAAGAATACCTGACATCCGAGATGTTCAAACTTTGTAGTCATATCTAATGTATGAATTATTACACATGCTGGGAGTGTACAATTGCAAATTATATTTAAAATAAACTGAAAAACAAACGCTTTTGATCCAAATTCTTCAGTGACTTAAAAGAAATCACAACAAAATGAAATACTTCTTCCATCAATAGCTCCAGTTGGAGTCTATGCTAGCTCCCTATTCAGCAGACACGCACTCTGCTCTATGACTAAAGATTTGGTTGTATATGTAATTTCCTGATATTCACCACTAATCACTTTAGGTTGTTGGATGTGAAGCTTTTGTTTACCAGCATTCATGTCTATAAGTACTTGGAGGTGCTAGAGTAGTAGCTCCCAACTATAAAATAAAAATGCTCTAATGACCTAATGTTTGTTAAGGTGAGGTATTAGAATTATAAACTTCAGCAACTTGTTTTTAAGTGTGGGACAACTATATAATTCTCTTCATAGACTCTGTTTCCTCTTACTCTTTTAGTAATAGAATCTGAAACTTTTTAGTGCAGCCTCCCAAATATTGTCAGTCAAGTTATTCCCAGGTTCTTAGAGTTAAACTATAATTGATCCTTGAACAACATGGGTTTGAACTGTAGGTCCATTTATGTGGGGATGTTTTTCCGTAAATAGCATAAATGTATTTTTCTCTTATGATTTTCTTAATATTCTTCTCTCTAGCTTATAACATTTTTCTCTTCTCTAGCTTTTATTAAAAGACTACAATATATAATACATATAACATACAAAATACGTTAACTGATTGTTTTTGTTTTTTCGTAAGGTTTCCAGTAGGTTACGAATAGTTAACTTTGGGGGAGTCAAAAGCTCTAGGGGAATTGTCACCTATGCACTTGGGTGGAGGGGAAGTCAGTACCCCTAGACCACCCTCCCCCCTGCACTGCTCAAGGGTCAGCTGTACTTGATACAAGTGGCATGTTGGGCTGTTACGGTTCAGTGGATTGCCAGCCTGCAAACGGAAAGGTCACCAGTTCGATTCCCAGTCAGGGTATATGCCTGGGTTGTGGGCCAGGCTGTTCCCAGTTGGGGGCATATGAGAGGCAACCGGTCATTTATCTCTCATACATCAGTGTTTCTCTCCCTTTCTCCGTTTCTTCCCCTTTCTCTAAAGATAAATAAATAAAATCTTTAAAGAAAAAAAAGTGTTATGTTGGCTTAACAAATCACTACCAGTTCCTCAATTTTCTACTCTGTAAAATGGGATTGATAGCCTCTTGATGGAATTAATTTTGAGGCTTCTTAATTGTAACAGTATTTCAAAAGTGCTTGTAAAATTTTTATTCCAGGTGTACAGCTAGTTTTTTCACCTGTACATATTTTTTCTCTTAAAATGTCATCTGAGTAAAATCCATGTGCTTTTCAGATCATACAACCTTAGGGGAAAAGGCTAAATCTAGGAAATCTATTTTGTTTCTTTAAGATACTATTTCATTATATTTTTCTTCTCCCCTTTGTACTTAACAGTGATCAAGTTGTTCCTGCAGCACAGTCCTCACCTATAAACTGTGAGAAGAGAGAAAATTTGTTACCATTTGTGGGACTGAATAATCTTGGCAATACTTGTTATCTTAATAGCATACTTCAGGTAAATGGACAATTTTGCTAAATAAAACTTGAGTAGGCAAAGGATGATATATAATGCTTCTGAATTTCAGATTATTAGAGAATTTTAATTGTCCATACTATCTTTGCCTTTGATTATAAATAAACCAGAGTGGGCTAAAATAAGAATAATGATTCTAAATTGTTAGAAACTTCCTTTGGGGTAAGAAAAAGTGGTATATTAAATAAAAATGTGAGAGCCAAACTGAGTAGACCTTGGTTAAGTGGAAGATACCAAACCTTTAGTTTTTCTGCCCAGTTACTGCTGTTATGATGGTAAGTATCTTAACCCCTTGCACAACCGTATCTGTTTTGTGTTGTACCCTTAAAACAAACGGTAAGTCTCAGGAATGTCTGCTCAGAACAGTATTGCCTCTGAGGGAAGACAGTGGGTTATTATGATGAAATAGAGACCAATTTTTGCAAAAAGTAATGCACATTTAACAGTGCTCTACAAAAAGCATGTGTTTGTTCAGTAAACACTGAATCTCACTTTTTATAGGTGTTATATTTTTGTCCTGGTTTTAAATCTGGAGTGAAGCACTTATTTAATATTATTTCAAAGAAGAAGGAAGCTCTTAAAGATGAAGTCAATCAAAAGGAAAAGGTAAAAAATAAAAACAAAGTAATATAAAAAATAATGGAAACTCACTTGCTTCCAAATAAAAAAGTAATAGATACACAGAGGATTTAGGAGGAGGATGACAAGGATTATTTCTCAGTATTTTACATTGTCAGAAAGGCAGTTATTTTTCATTCTTGCAGGGTAGCTAACTAGATTATCCCCTTTACAGTGTCTTGACCAGTCTTTTAATTTATAGTTTATCAATAAACATCGTAATTTGTATTCCACCATCATAATTTATCATACCTTTGTACCACTCGTTATTCATTTATTGTTTTTCCAATTGATTCAGTTTAAAATTTAAGTAAATGTAAAGGAAACTTTGACTCACGTAATTAGAAAAAATCATTGTCATCCACATAATAGACAATAACCAAAAAAAAACCCTCTTAAAATTTAAAAAATTTGTATACCTTCATAAAATTAGTGCTATGATGAAATTAAATTTAGAAAAGTTTTGTCTAGTGAGATGAAGATAAAGGGGAAGGTATTTAATTTGTTCATAAACAAAAATATTGACTTGTGTGTTTCTTTCTTGACAGGGAAATTGTAAAGAAGAATCTTTGGCAAGTTATGAACTAATATGCAGTTTACAGTCCTTGATCATTTCAGTTGAACAGCTTCAGGCTAGTTTTCTCTTAAATCCAGAGAAATATACTGATGAACTTGCTACTCAGCCAAGGCGACTGCTTAACACACTCAGGTATAATTCTAGGATTTCAAGTTAGCTACCTATAGCTTGCTTTGGAGGAGAGTGATACGCGAACATGTCTACAGATTTATAATCATTAATATCACAGAGACTCCAAAAACTGGAAGCTTTTTCGTAAGTTTGGTAGTAAACTTAGTAAATCCAAATGTATATGGTTATTTATAGTCTTTATTCATATTTATAATTTGAAATCCCTTTTTCTGTAGAAATGGCAATGTGTCTTAGGGAATACTGCCTCCTATCCTATCATGGTGGTATATATTTTATTACTTATGTGCCATATTTGGTCTTTTTTTATGTGGAAAGTTCTGAATTCCCAAATATATTTGAATTATACAACTATATTCAAAATGTATTATGCATAAGAACTATAAATTCTATTTTTGTTGTGTGTGTTTAGAAGAGAACTGTTTGGTAACTGGATTAGATTTCTTTGTAGTATTGTCTTAAAAAGATAAAACTTCATCCTATATATAAAATAGCTTTATTTAAAATGTAATAGTTTTAAGTCTTTTAAAAATAATCATTTGGTTTAGTAATAGACGTAGGTGTAATATATTGCTATATATTTGTTACGAGGTAGTGTAGCATGGTGGCTAAGAGCAGGTTTGAATCCTGGCTTTGTATCTTAGCTAGTTCTCTGATCTTGAGCAAGTTACCTTATTTGTAAATAGTGGTGATAAAAATACTCATTTTATTGGGTTACTGTGAGAATTATGTTATACATATAATATAAAAAAGCATTTTGAATAAAGCCTGGTACATGGCAAATATATGTGTTCGTTATTAACAACAGTACGTTCAGAAGAGGATCAATGTATTTGTGATAATGAAAATGAGGTAAAATTTATTTTTACTTTTAGTTACAAGTTTAAGTTTTACATTAGTAGCTGAATAAATGTTTTTAGATTTTAAAAATAAAGTCATAATGTCCCTATAGGTATGTATTCATTTCTCTATAGAAAGTTTTTTTTTTGTATTATATTTTTAACACTAGAATATATGAAATGGAAATTTTCATTTATAGGGAACTCAATCCTATGTATGAAGGATATCTACAGCATGATGCCCAGGAAGTATTGCAGTGTATTTTGGGAAACATTCAAGAAACGTGCCAACTCCTAAAAAAAGAGGAAAAAGATGTGGCAGAGTTATCTAACAAGATAGAAGAAAAACCTCATCAGAAAGAGGATATTAGTGGTGGTAACAGCATAGAGATGGAGAGTGTGAGGCATTTTGAAGACTATAAAGATAAACTCCCAAAAGGAAATGGGAAAAGGAAAAGTGACACTGAATCTGGTAATACGAAGAAAAAAGTTAAGGTATCCAAGGAACACCAGTCATTGGAAGAGAACCAGAGACAAACCAGATCAAAAAGAAAAGCTACAGGTGATACATTAGAGATTCCTCCTAAATTAATGGCCAACCACATTTCTGAAAATGAGAGTGCAAGACCCTCACAGAAGAAATCAAAAATTAAAGTAAATTGGTTAAAGTCTACAACTAAGCAACCCAGCATTCTTTCTAAATTTTGTAGTCTGGGGAAAATAACAAACCAAGGACCCAAAGGACAATCTAAAGAAAATGAATATGATCTTGAAGAGGACTCTGGGAAGTGTGAAAATGATAACACAACTAATGGTTGTGGACTTGAATCTTCAGGGATTAACATTAAGCCCATTAATGGTAACGAAGTTAAGCCCATCAATAAAGGTCAGTGTAATTTATTCTTAGACGTTGCTAGGTAGACAGGTTAACAGTTGCAGAATTGGAATTTCTCTTCTTAGATACATGTACAGTATAAATCTGGCTAAAGTTTTTCTTTGTTTAAAAAGAAATTTTACACTGAATGAACTGTGGTGTTCTGTGCACAGTTCTTAGATGTGTGTGTGTGTGTGTGTATGTCAATCTAAAAGTAATGGCAGTTTATGGTTTAGAAACTAAGCGAATTCAATACATTTTAATGGAAAGAGGATGAATACTTTTACCGTTACAGAAGCAATATTTGACATAAGCTCATGAATGATACTGCATTTAGTGAAATGCAGTTTTAAAGAACTAAGTTTCACTGTACTTGAACTGGATTTTTACCTAGTTTGTTCCAGATCTGCACATCTCAGGGAAAATGTGTAGCATTGATGTGGTTATGGTTTTACCAAATGTGTCTGTCTTATTGTGGGGTTATTTATATATATGGGTGTCTTTGGGAAAAGAATTAGGAAGACACAGTTGTGACTTTTTAATTTTATTTGTTTTAGAGACAATACATATTCTGTCTTTATGGGGGATTTATTTCATGAATAAGGGACCTCTAAATGCTAATAAGCAAGTTGAGATTTGAAAGTCAGCCTTTTTTATTCATGCTTTCAATGAATATTGGTTACTTGGGATATACTTAAAAACTAATGTGTATAGATTTAAATTCTCCAATTTTTGTTTTAGGCACAGAGCACATTGGTTTTGAGCTAGTAGAGAAATTATTTCAAGGTCAGTTGGTATTAAGGACTCGTTGCTTAGAATGTGAAAGTTTAACAGAAAGAAGAGAAGATTTTCAAGACATCAGTGTGCCAGTACAAGAAGATGAGCTTTCCAAAGTAGAAGAGAGTTCTGAAAGTAAGCACAATTGGGGTTTTTCTAAGGACTATGGGATAATTACAGTTTTCTTCAATAAGGGCCATCTAATAATAGCTTGTATAATTATTGAGAAATTGTCTTAGTCACTTTGTTATAAAATCTTTCTGCTTATAATAAAATCATAGCTTCAGTTAATAATTGGCATTTGGAAAACTGAAATCTTTATTTTGACGTGTAGAGTGTAATGAGAAAATGAAACGCTTTGATAAGTTAACATTTGGGTACCTGAATTTCTCAGCGTTACTGAGGATATGTTTGTTAACATAATATTTGAGCCACTGTTTTGTCTAGTATAAACCACAAGAAGTATGGAAATGTTACAGGAAATGATGATGAGACTGTTTTACCTGTTCAGATGTTGTAATTTGGCTATTAAGTATAAAGTCTGTCTTATACTGAGTCAGAGACTAGGTTTGTCATGTGTTTCCTGTCTCTATCATCTAAATTTTCTTTTGACTGACCAAATAAAAATATTTAAAAGATGTGCACTGTTGAGGATGATAATTTATGGTAAGAGTTCTGAAACTAAAAAGAAATGTGTTTAATTATTGGAAGGATTACTCATTTGAAGCTGCATGCTAATTGAATGTGAAACTTTGTGGTTTAACTTTTAAATGTCTGATAGATTTTTCATTTGAGAGTGAAAGGATTCTCTTATACAGTTTCTCCAGAGCCAAAAACAGAAATGAAGACCCTGAGATGGGCAATTTCACAATTTGCTTCAGTGGAGAGGATTGTAGGAGAAGATAAATATTTCTGTGAAAATTGCCATCATTATACTGAAGCTGAACGAAGTCTTTTGTTTGACAAAATGCCTGAAGTTATAACCATTCATTTGAAGTGTTTTGCTGCTAGTGGCTTAGAGTGAGTATTATAAATAAAAGTTATATGAAAAAAATGAGCTGCTATATAAGAAGTTTTGTTCAGAATAATATGAACTACTGAAATGAAGTAATTTGTAAAGATGGCTTTGGTAAAGTTCTAGTTTCTGTGTAAAAATGCATCAGTTCAAGTCCTTTCGGTATGAATACATATTTGATTTCTTCACACATCTTTTCATTCCTTATTAGATACAGTTGAACTGATTAAAGCAGAGAACAAATTTTATATTCATCAAGAATTTTTTGAGGGGAGAAAAGGGCAAAATTAATCTAGTGTTAAGGTAAGCCAGGAAATCAAACTAATTTTTGAACAATTTGAGTTTCTTCTATAGTTGAAAATTTAAATATCTAAAAGCAATTTAAAAATAAATATAAAACTGCCAATTACATTTTGAATAGTCTTTTTCTGACATGTATACATGTCATTGCAGATATTAGTCCTTCCTGTATCAATGAATTGTTTGAAATGACCATGTGGTCTTCCCAGTGGTTCTTCACATATTTTATTGTGCCAGAAGAATGACATGGTTTTTTCTTTCAGTGGATGTTTTCTTTGCTACAGTAATACTTATTTTTGTCCCCAAATCTTAGTGGAGACAGGTTTCACATTAAAATGAATTAAAAAATGGTTTTGGTTTGTAGTTGGTTTTTTGTTAAAATGCAGTTTTCTCATTGCACAAAATTAGGGGTGAAATACCATATAGCCGTCACAGAAACACTTGAATATTAGTACTTTTTTCGGTATTTTTCTTTGGGTAAATATTTTAAGTATATAAAATTGGAGTCTTTTGTGTTTATTAAGGGTTCAGTCATACCTGGTTTCACCTTGGGTATAAAACAATGTATATAAAATGGAATTGCAAAAAACCTTTTTTTTTCCCCCCCAAAGGTTTGATTGTTACGGTGGTGGACTTTCCAAGATCAACACTCCTTTACTGACACCTCTTAAATTGTCACTGGAAGAATGGAGTACAAAGCCAACCAACGACAGCTATGGATTGTTTGCAGTTGTGATGCACAGTGGCATTACAATCAGTAGTGGGCACTACACTGCTTCTGTTAAAGTCACAGACCTTAGCAGTCTAGAACTAGATAAAGAAAATTTTGTGATCGGCCAAATGTGTGAAATGGGTAAGCCAGAACCACTGAATGAAGAGGAAGCAAGGGGTGTGGTTGAAAATTATGATGATGAAGAAGTGTCAGTTAGAGTCAATGGAAACACACAGCCGAGTAAAGTTTTGAACAAAAAAAATGTAGAAGCTATTGGACTTCTTGGAGGACAAAAGAGCAAAGCTGATTATGAGCTATACAACAAAGTATCTAATCCTGATAAAGGTGCCAGTACAGCATTTGCTGAAAACAGAAATTCAGAGACTGACATTACTAATGGGACCCAAGAATCTGATAGAAACAAGGAATCCAGTGACCAAACAGGCATTAACATTAGTGGATTTGAGAACAAAATATCATATGTAGTGCAAAGCTTAAAGGAGTATGAGGGGAAGTGGTTGCTTTTTGATGATTCTGAAGTAAAAGTTACTGAAGAGAAGGACTTTTTGAATTCTCTTTCCCCTTCTACGTCTCCCACATCTACTCCTTATTTGCTATTTTATAAGAAACTATAGAGCAAGTGTATTTTCCTTGTGTATATAAATAGACCCAGACAAACATCGGTAAAGTTGATTACATCAAAAGTCTAGCTTTTCTTTTGAAGCTATTGTATATTATTGGTCTCTAGGTTTTTATATAGTGAAATTTGAATTACTGAAAACCATGTTAATTTTTAGAATTCATTTTCCTTAGTAGAGACTAGTGATGTATTAGCTTCTGGGAACAAACTTGTATAGGTTCTTAATTGAATTATCCAAAATGGAAGCATTTAAACACTTTTGAATTTACACCTTTTGTGTTCGCTTTTTAAAATAAAGTGCTTGTATTTGTATCTCCATATTTTGGAGTAATTATCTACATGTTTATAGGTCCTGTGGGTTTTCAGCTAAGAAGCAAAATATCATTTCAGTACATTTCGTTTTATAAGTCATAAAGCCAAATCTTTGATAGGCTACTGTATTAGAGGCACAAAGCGTGGAATATGTGTGTATTCACAGTTGTGTACATTTTGTGCCTTGGATCACTTTGAAAGTGTCTCGGAAAATCTAGACAGTCCTATCTTCACAAGAATTTTGTATGTATTTATGAAGATGATTCTTTAGTATATCTTTTTGGGCATGGACTAATTTGTATCCCTTCATAGTCTTATTCTGCACAATCTGTATATAGTACATCAAACTTAGAGGTGTGACCTTAAGTTTAACTTTTTTTAAAAATCAGAAGGTCAATAAAATTTAAAATGCTTAAAAACTATGTACATAAATGTTCCAGTTCTTGCATCTTTTTACTGTAAATATAGCTGGGTTCACTTAAAGAACAGTGTGTATGTATGTATACTATACATATATTGTATACACAGTCATAGAAGAGAATAAATAGGCATTATTTTAATAATACTCAATACTTTCAAAAGTTAAAGTGAAGAAAAATTTAGTTGTCCTTCAGAGTAGACATAACTTCACTGAATCCAAAACTGGAGGACTTTTGGGCACACTTAAAAACTTGGTTAAATTTTCATTTTAAATAGATTAAATTGGTAAGTGATTGGTTATATTATGACTTGTTAAAGGACATTTTTGGTATTAATATTCAAAATAATTCTAAAGAATATATGCTATTGGAATAATACTTTTATCCCATTTCAACAAATAAGAGTACCTGTCAGCTAACAAATTAGTTAATATTCAAATTTCTTCCGCAGGATGGTGTGATACAGGTGGGCATGGTGCTTACCTCTTTCTACATTCAGAATCTCTAATGGGACTTTTAAAAACAAATGGCTCTGATCACTACCCATTAGCTTCTGATGGTGCCCATAAGTTCTAGGCTAGCACCTGTGCCTCTGTAATAGTTAAGGGGCAGCCAAGGTTAACAACTGCCAGTACAGATTCCTTACAGGAGAAGGTTTAAAGAAAATTGAAGTATATGATAAGTTACCAAGTGTTCAGTATACCAGTGTTTTAAGAATAAGAGGAATCCTCTTATGAGCTGTCAGAAAATAATAATGCATGATAATGAAATCATAAATAAATATTAAAATTCTTGATATTGTCACTGAGATTTGTGTGAAACTACTGAAACTCTTACATAAATGTAACCTAAGGAGAAATGACCTAGGGATTTAATATTCTCTCCCTTGTATCTACCACCCTCCTTCCCCACCCATGGAAGAGAGAGTATGTTACCTTTGTTATAATGAGTTTCCATTCTGAACTCCTGCCTGTCCTTATTGTACATCTGGATCCTTTGTCCCCAAATATGTTATACCTTTCTGATTCCTCTGTTAACCCCTTGTGGTCCAACACTGTTGATTCATCTGAAAAAAAAACCTTTTCATAATTCAGTCTTTAAATGATGTAGGTCAGAGGAATTTGAGATGGTGATTGCCTGTTTTAAATGGAGACTGGAAGGGGGAGTATAACACTGTCACCTCACCTGTATGCTCTGATCACCTGTGCAACTCAGGAGAATCAGATATTTTGGAGATCTTATATTCAACATCAACTACAGAATGAAGGCACTGTGTTAAATTTGATAAGTTCTAAGCAATTCATGTAACTAGTAAGTAGATCAAAGGAATAGGTTATAAATGACTTTCTATATGCTGTAATACCTCACAAAGAAAAAATCATTCAGAACACTTCCAGAAATCATCAATGTACTTTCTTGGGGAAATCTTGGCAAAGTAATTGAAATATATTTTCAAAATTTTTTTGTGTTTGTTTTTTATGAAGTTATTTTAAATTCTTAATTTCAATTAAAACAACTAATTTTACATGTACTTTGCAAAATTTATACAAGTATCAAAAAATATAACTTCTCACTCAGCTGGAAGATTAAGATCAAACATTTTTATGGTGATATTACAGCTTTAAGGCAGAAATCTAACAGTTCAGATCACGAAAAAACTGATGACAGTCTTGTTAGATTTGAAACATAGGAATGATTAAGTTCATACCACCATCATTAGTATAATAAGGTTGAGAGTCAAAGGTCAAGCTACTGTCAATGTCATTAGCTTTCTCAAGTTATTTTTGCAATTTATTCTAAATCCCTTTTGGTGTCTAAATGGAAAACAGTTTAGAAACCAGTTTTTAAGACTTCACAAACTAAGGTTTGCACAGTGGCAGTGTCGTAGCCAATGAGATTTATCTGAGGTGCCATTATTGCTAATTGAAAGACTTCACAAACCAGCTCTCAGTATCTTTACCCATTAATTTACTCATTTAATTTGGGATTCTGGGGCCATAAAGTAACTAACAATTTTTATTTTCATTTTGCCAGTTTTTGAACTAGTTCTTGAATTAACTAACTTACCCTCTGCCTTTGTCAATAGACATTTTTTAAAGTTCCACTCAGTGTAATTAGTGTAAGTGTTCACATATTTAATAGTACCTTTAAAATAAGCATTACTACATTTAACATGGTTCCAAAATGAATCTATAAATGGTAATATAAATTAAAAAATACAAACAAAGTAAATAAATTTAACATTAGCTATGGTATAAATAATGGTAAACGTATATGTACCTTTGAGTCATTAAAATGTCTTTTAAAAAAGATAACAGCGTATTACCAGAATATTAGAAGCCATGGCCATGATTCTCAAATTTCAACAATCTACATTTGATATTGTTTTGGCCACTGCATTCTTCATTGAGTAAATTAATGCTATAATTTCCATAATTAAGTCCCAAGTCTTATTTTTCAGTGGATTTTCTTTTCACACTCGATGTTGAATATGTGGCTCTTTCCAAATGTATAAAGCAAATTTATTTATTTTAGAGATCCATTTTGCGCAGGCTCATTCGACTGAAGGAATCTCTGGGGAGAAAATGAGGACATGTAAGTGAACAGTTTTTGCACATTTCTTTAAAATAGGTTTTACTTTTTTTTTCCTGCCAGAGTTATTTCAAAAGTTTTGCCATCAGACAATAACTTTAAAACTTTTTGGCACCAGAGTTGTTACTAATTTTTCAAGTTACTCTGCCTTATAGATATTATGGCTCATAGATTTTTCTATAGATTAAAGATAAATTACAGTAACCATTTTACCAAGTGCATTGGTCATTTATTCATTTGTCCAATAAATGCATTAGATACTACAATAAAACGAGGAACTAAGGGATATTGGGAGAGGGTTCAGGAAAAGGTTTTTTTTCTTTGCTGTTGTTAAAAGGCAAAAGGCAGGTACTTTTTATTTAAAATATTAAATTCTAAGTCTTAAATGAGTAGTTCTCAAACATTTGGGTTTTAGGTCCTTTTTACACTTAAAAATTGAGGACCCCAGGAAGCTTTTGTTTATGTGGATTACAGACACCATATTAGAAGTTAAAACTAAAATATTTCACAAAATAACTCATTACATAAATAGCATTATTTATTAAAAATAGCTTGCAAAAAAATTTTAAGACAGTTATATTGCCTGGCTTAATAGAAGGCCTAGATTCTCATTTTTTTACAATATCATATTGCATGTAGTCTCTGGAAGACCAATACTCTCGAGAATAACAGTGATAAGGCAAATCACCTTATTACCGGTATTAATAGAGTTGACTCAGGAACCTCCTGAAAGGGTCTCAGGGACCCCTTCCCTCAGGGGTCCCAGATCACACTTTGAGAACCACTAACTTAGTATCTTATAGTCCAGACTTTAAGTCAGCAAAATAAACATTTTAAGTTTTATTTTCTAAGTTCTGAAGATGTTAGTGAAGAGAATATTCTTCAATACTTCAATATATTTTCCTTAATCCTTAAATTATTTTGCGTATCCTTTCTACTATTAAGGTTAAGCTCTGAGGTTTACAATCTCCAGGAAAGGAGAGAGGGCAGGTAAAAAAAGCCATGCCCTGCTTTGAATTTCAAAGTGTGTTTTTTTTGGGTCCAGGGAAAGTAACACTATTAAAAGCTACATACTGTTCACAAGAAAAGAGCTTTTCCAAATTCCAAAAAAACTGCAGACATTAAGAACTGAAAAGCTTGGAGGATTGACCTAATCAGACCATAGAGAAGGCAAAACTCAGGACAACAGTGTAAGGGAAAGTTTCAGGTAGGAAGAATACAGTCCACTGCAAAGGGCTGGCCAGGCTGGAAGAAAGTGAGACAAGTATTAGGAGGATGCCCTGGCTCACCTCGGGGACCCGGCCCCCTCAGTCCAGAACCTCAACCAGAACGTAAGACTGGCGGAGGGGGTCAGAGGCAGCAGGAAGACAGAAATTACGAAATGACTGAAGGAGAAGCCCCAAGTGGAGGGGACTAGTGTTGCTTCCCGTGGGGAATTTTAAGAGGAAATCACCTAGGGTGCTTGTATCAGTACAGGATGGTGGAAGCAAAAGAATATTTTGCCAGAGGAAGGATGTGAAACAGGTCCTCTCATCTCGGTTCCTGTATGTTGTGGAATAAATTCAGATAATCTACAAGCTTTCTGTAAGGGACATGACATACAGCAGGCACTTCGTAGACATTTTTTGAATGAATGTATGATCTTTTTTCAGAGGTCTAGAAGTACAGAAAGAACTGAGGAACAAGGACTGATTGCCAAATGATCAAATAGCCAGTTTAACTTCTTTTGTAGTATCTTATAGAACGCATTTTCATTGTTTTCTTATAAGCAACGTCAAAGGCCTTCCAAATACTAATCTGGTAAGTACAATTTAATGGCTTTACTGTTCCTAATGCAAAGAAGAGGGTGTGAAACTCTTAGTGCCACAATGACTCAAGTTGCATATACATTTGGATTTCAAGATGCGAAAAAAGCAGTTCATCCTGTAGTCCCCATGCCCTCTCCACAATTCAGGTACTAAAAAGTAAAATGTTAAGCACCTCCCTTGGAAATTTACATGCCATTTAATGTCCACAACAACGTTTTTAAGGTAAGACATTTTAGAGAAATCTAAAACTTCCGTTAAATTACCTGCTCAAGTGCAACTAGGATCAGTTGTAGAAAATTCCAAGTTATTTCCATTTCTAACTTTGTTTCACACTTAGAAAGTGGAGAAAACTATTGAAGCCTTCTTGATACTCAGTGGAGTTACCTGTTTTAATACCAGTCTAAAACACTGCATACTATTTACTGTCAGGGCTAAGAGAAATAAATACTTGGCTCCTGATACGTTCCAGTGCATTCTTCCACAAAAATACCAGAAAATGTGACAGGACTTTAAAGACATAGTTTTAAGAGGCCAGACTTATTATGCGTGGTGTCCTGGTTAGTGTGAGTTCTTTGTGATTCCTGAATTACAGAAAGAACTCATCTTGGAGGACGATTCAGGTAGAGACAATAAAAGGTTTATACTAGTTGAACTTGTCAGGAGACACAATATCTGAAACCATGTTATACGAGTTAGACTAATTCACTATTAAAACACATAAATCAAGATTTTATTTTTCTGAACATATCCAAACTAATAGAAAAATAAGCTTACCTGTGGCAGGTGATAGGTAATACTGCCTTGTATAACTGAGGGATCTTTCTGTTTATCAGAGGCTGCAGGGCCTCTTTAAGGCGGTGGTAGTTTCTCTCCAGTTCCCTTTGATACTCCTTTTGATCTGGTCCAATTAAGCTCTTATTTTTTCTTAAGGCATCCTCACACCTAGAAAAAGCAGTGTGTTGTCAAAAAATTTCTTCTGGAATAGTTTGAAGGCTTAGTGCTATAAATATATTCACCACAAAGAAGATACTCAGTTTCTTGGTTGAATGTTATGTATCCTGTCTTCTATCAGGTTTAAAAAGGAACAGATGATCAGCTGAGTTCCTTAAAAATTAACATTCACTTCCAGTTTTCATTTAACTGAAAATTACATATTTTTATTCAATGAAAATTGTATATTTTTAAATGTTAAATCTGAAGCCATTTCTCCCCCCCCCCACATATCACCACTAAACTAAAAGCTCTTTAAGGCCTATAACCATACTCGTTCATGAGGCACTGACGGCATCTGGCACAGTGGTTTGCGTGTGTTCAATCAAATGTTTCTTAAATGAATAGTTCTTGACAAAAATTTATTCAGATATTGAAGAAAAAAATGTCTGGGCTCTTGATAAATAAATGAAAGGATATTAAAAACACTGTATATGTATCACTACTTGCAGAATGTAACTAAAGGGATGCTCAGAGGAAAATGTATAGCCTTAAATGCTTATATTAGAAAAGAAAGTTAAAAGTGAAGAGCTAAGCCATCTAAAAAGAACACAATAAACTTTTAAGTATAAGGAAGGAAATAAATTTGAAAGTATAATGGCTCTAAACAAATGCAAAAGTTGGTTCTTTGGGGAAAAAACTAAGTGCTGGCAAGATTAAATGAGGAAGGCTAATTATCTTCTACTAGAAATTAAAAATGAGACGGTCAAATACAGCAGAAGTTCATAAAGGTACAGAGAATATGTACAATTTAATGCAAATCTGAAATTACACTTTTGTAAATTTAATATAATTACCAAAAGAGACAAGAAAAAACATGAATAATCCTAGAACCATCGAATACATCAAATCAGTCAAATCGCAAATCTATCCACAAAGAAACCATCAACATGTAAATTCTACCAAAACTGTGAGGACAGGTAATCCCAATGTAACAATTATTTAAGAGAGAGAGAGAGAGAGAGTGTGTGTGCGCGTGTGTATTTTTTTTTTTTTTTTTTAATCCAGAGTATAGGGGAAAAAAAGAAGCATTCCTGAGAAGAGTTTGCAACTCTCTTTTCAAGGTTTGGATATCAAAACCTAATGAAGACTACAAAAAAAAAATTGTAAAAATTGTAATTCAATCTCACCCATAGAAACAGTTGTAAACTCTCAAGTAAAATAATAGGAAACTTTTACCAAATATGAAACACACACACACCCATTTGACAAAAATTTTAAATTTGTTACAATAAAAACTCTTAGCATAACTACAAATAGGTGGGAGCATCTATAATCCAGTTAAAACATCTACAAAAGAAACCTGAAGTAAACATTACATTCAATGATGAAGCATTTCTTTTTAGATAGGAATAAGAAGAAAACCATCACTATTACTGTTTCACACAGTGCCGAAGTTCCTAGACATCACTGTGAGAAAGATTCTACAAATTATTAGAATTAACAAGTGAGTTTGGCAATATTATCATGTAAAATATATAAAATTCAAATGCATTTCTGTATGTCAGTAAACCAATTTTAAAAGATACCATTAACAAAAACATAAAAGTAATAAATATGAAAGAATAAATCAAAAGATAAAAAAGGCCTCTGCAAAAAATTAAAATAATATTAAGAAAACATTTAAAGATCTAAGTAACTGGAGAAATACACAGACTATTTTTCACTGTCAACCACTTTCCTATATTTTCTCTTTTAGTCGTCCCTTAAGACCCTTGCGCTGTGGTTTTGGACATTCTCAATTGGAAGATCTTTATGCAGGAAGTGTTGAATACCTTTTAGTAAAATCTTTGAAGCAGAGTCGCAGTTTATTGTGATGTCTGAAGAGTTTTGGGTCACTGGGTATTTCAGATAGGAAAACCTGGGCAACCTCCAAAGGCCCCTGTAAAATAAAAACAAGAGGTGTGTTTTGTCTTTTCTGAGGTCCTAGCAATAGAAGTTACCTGAATGGGTTTTCTTAGCACTGAGATGGCTGCATTTAAGCTTAATGGATATGTTTGTGCCTCTATTAAAACTCTTCAGAGCCTGGCAATGTTTTTACAGTAGTTTTTCCTAATGTCAAATCTATATTCTTGCCTACTGCATTTAAATTATTAGTCCATTTTTCAAAGAAGAGGAGCAGGAGCTCAAGGAATGACTATAGTATTCATTAGTGCATTTTGCCGTGTATTTTTTACATTCTTTAATTTATCCTTGATGTAACAGTTGTTGGGCTATTGGCAGTCAATTGTTAATCCAGATTATTAGACTTGATTTCTTTAGTATCCAAATGTGTTCCCAACACTGAATTAAAGAAGGTAATTTTTTGCAAGTATGTTTTAGGGGCTAAAGGTCTTAAAATGTCTGCTTCAGTTTTGTTTTTTGGCTTTGTTCCTCTAACTTGAAATATAGGGAGAGACATATTATGTAAAATCTTACCAGAATCCTGTCTGGATTTTCTCATACCTTGGAATATTCCCTAATCATCAGTAAAGAGATAATGGGGACGACTTCTAATCTACATATGACAAACCAACAGTAATATTTTATGTACGCATAATATTAAGAATTTCACAATGATTCCACATTATTTAATCCTCACAGTTCATTGAGGAGACATGAGGAAAATAATGTCAGAGAGTATCTAAGAGAGTAGGCATTCACATGCATGTGCATAGCTCTGAAAACGAACACTCCTTTTCAACTACATCTTTCAGTACAAGCTTTGAAAGGGAAGTCTATTTTAAGTGAATCAATTCCTTCTTACTGGAATGTTTAAGAACAGACAGGCAGAGCCCTGGCTGGTATGGCTCAGTGGATTCAGCACTGGCCTGCAAACCAAAGGGTCACAAGTTCAATTCCCAGCCAGGGCACATGCCTAAGTTGCAGGCCAGGTCCCCAGTAGGGGGCATGTGAGAGGCAACCACACATTGATGTTTCTTTCTCCCTCCCCCTCTGTCTAAAAATAAATAAAATCTTTTTTAAAAAAGGTACAGATAGGTAAAAAAAAACAACAGGCAATATAGAAGGCAGGCATGAAAACCTTTACAAGTGAGAATATACTAACAAGTTTTGCTTTTCAGTTTACTTTCATTTGTACTTTCAATGTCTTTTGCAACCAGTTCTAACACATATCTTTTTCATTTGTTTTGGCTCTTAATTGTGATCCTTGCTAAATGTAAAAATAAACTCATTCCACATTCAATTTATAATTTGAATCAAACAGTACCAGCAGAAAGCACTAACTTGATTCACAGTGGTGCCTACAGATCCCTGGAGTACCATCTGAAGCATTTTGGGATCTGCGGGATCCTGATGTGTTGCAAATGCCAGCTCCTGTGTCTTTTTCTGCATGTCTTCAATAGCAACTTCAATTGGTGTTAAGATGATCTGGGTAAAATAACAGCTATTAGGTCACTGTACTGGAAGCTATTTAATGAGCTTTATGTATAATCAGCTAAAATAAGAGAAAAATTGGAGATCAATTGTAAACTGTCATCTAACAATAAATTCCAAACTCTGGATGCCTTAATGAAAAAGAAACCAACCTTTCAAAGTAAAAGCTGACGGTGAATTAGGGACTTAGAAAATAAGTTTAAAGTTAATGATTCAAAAATGGGTAAAGTTCTAGTATGTTACCACGTGAAGGGTGGTACCTAATGGTACATCCACACTGTTCTCACCATGTTTTTGTTTCACTAATTCTGCTTCCCCATTTGTGAACTTACCTCCTCTTTGTGAGTAACATTGACCCTTGTCTTAATATAAGGAAAAGCATGCGAAGTAGTCAGAATGGTCTTTCGTTTGAATTGCTCATGAAGTTCCCCATGGGCGCGACCGTCTAAAGTAAAGGGTGTACAATACATGAAACGGCGAAGATTATAATTTTTGTCAAAATATGTGATTCTGTCCTTCATCTCATATGTGTCAAAGTACGGCTCCACGTAGGTAATCTGAATATATGCCTGGGAAAGGAAAAAGTCCTTCATTTTCTCACCGTTAAATCACAGAGCCTCAAAGATATGCCTATGTATCATTACAGTCTAATCAGCCATACCTTGTTAGGGTCTAATTTACACTTGTCTACAGGATTAGAATCCTTGATTACTTCAACCACATCCTCTCCAAATCTTTCTCCATAAAATCCCTACAATAAAGAAAAAAATCTTTCACATGAAGTTAACAGTATTAGAGAATAGAGAAGGCCTCTGAGAAAGACTCCTGAGCAAAATTAGCTTTTGTACAGCCATGTTAATTTTTACTGTTACCATAAAAGATTTGAAATATTTCAAAGAGTTTATTGTAGTTACCAAAATTCCTTATAATCTATGGGATTAGTTTATTTGGCAGGATCTGGATAATTAAATGATTAGATCTGGATCTGAAAGTCTATTCATCATTGCAAGTTAATGATGACATTATGTGAACCACCACAGCATTCACCTCCAGTCTGTGAGATATCTCTGCAAGTTTGGTTATTGCGGGCTCCTTGTAAACAAATTCCTGTTCGTCCAAATCCCCGAACTTGGTTCCATAAAAACCAACACGAAAATAGGTGCCAAACATCCGCTTACCATCCTAGGTTTAGGAAAATAAAGAAACTTTAATATGAAGTCTTTTTGTTTTTCATGTTATGTTTAAATTACTGTAGTATAACATTCCTGAAACATTGCAAAGAGGTTTGATTCAAAATTACATTTTATTACTTCTCAGATGAAGATAAAAAAAGCAAGTAATCTTTCTTTTTTCATAATTTCTAACAAATAACATCATATAATTGGGTTCTCACCAACTGAATAAATCACTTATGGTATATGCTTTTGAAGGTTTGTACCACATGACTACTTCATGTTGGTTTATGTTTTAAGTCCATACACTTGAAATGAATTCACTTATTTTCCTTATTGCAAGAAAAGATGCTTGGTATAATGTAAACTGTGTCTTACGTGTCTTGAAATTAGAGCATACTACATAAAAACACTAGCATTTTTAGTTAACAGCCTTATATAATCCCTTTACATATATTAAATCAGATATAAAAGTTAGGAGCCAAGTATAGCACCTGGCATAGAGTAAGACAATGAGTAAATGTCCAGACCATTCAGAAGCACTAAAGCAAAAATTTACAATCAGTATCCCTGTGCCAATAAAAGTATTTTTATTTGGATGAGTAACTAAAAATGGAATACAAAGGAGGAAATGTAAGACTTAAAGATAAAAGGAAAAAAATTGAGAAGAGCTGGTTATCCTACAGTCCCCAAACTACCCGCTGCATACATTAACCACACATTCATTTCAAGTGTGAAGTACTCTAAGTCACTTTTAACACATTTGGAAAGAAATTCCTTCAATAAAGATAAAATAGTTAGAACCTTTCTGTGCAATTTTTCCAATTTAGATACAAAGGTATTTCAGAAGGATTTTGTAATGGCTCCTACATACACAGATACATAAGTATTTAAGCCTAATCTGTCACTTAGTTTTCTTATACGGCGTTCTTATTGAAAAGGCAAAATGGCATGTAAAATAAGTCACAAATGTCACAGATAATCAAGCAAAATGGGGAACTCTGATCCTTAATTTACCAGTTTTATAATACAAAAAAAAAAAAAAAAGAATAAAGAATACAGTGACTAAAAATACCCTACATTCTTGTCTAGAAGAATTTGTTTTTTTAAAGTCTTTGGAGTCAAAGAAAGTTGAGGTTTATAATTTAAATTTTTCCACAAGTGATCTTATTTCAAAATTCAACAGACAAAAATTCCTCTATAGCAAAGGAAATCTTTCTAGATAAATGTATTCAACCAAAATTATGATTAAAACCATCAACACACTAATGGAACAAGATAACAATAGCAAATTTTGACATAATCGAGGAACAAAGAAAGCACTACAAGGAAAATAAGAGATATTTGAGAAAACTAATGCTTCATGATTGTTATTTTTAAAAAATATCATATATAAATATTTTTACAAATATTAAAATATTTGTACTCCTCCCAGAGGTTTCCAATTTGAAACACTATTTCAAATATTCAATATTGTGGCCTTGTAAATATTTGAAAACAATTATTACAATTTATCTTCTTTAGCTAAACTTTCTAGCTCTCAGTCATCTTCATATGACAGTAATTAGCATCCTGTTTGCATTTTGTTTGTTTTTCAGTGCCACATTTTAAAGTGTGGCATCTCAGAAAGAGACACATTATTGCTATGATCTGATCTTGGCCGAATGTGGCTCACTGCCTCCCTGGGCCTGGACTTGCATTTTATTAATGCACCTTAAAAGTGAACTACTGAGCATCCATTTACTTTCCACACTAACATTCAGTTTGAGGAAAGACACTGAATGCTTATGATATGTTAGCCACAATTTATCAGTAATAGGAATATAAAAATAAGATTTGGCTCCTCAAGAAAGTAAAAAAAAAGAAAGGTATTCAAATAATTACAATACAAAGGGTTATGTGCTATAATTAAAAAGTACGAAGAAACAATCCTATGGGAGCCAGGTCACAAAGGTGGTGACACACAGACAGGGTCCTACAACGCACAGACTGAACCATGGATGTGGGAGGACAGGAAAGGACATTGCAGCAGAGAAAGAAGGAACAGAAAAATACAGGTCACGAAACAGAATGTATGTCAGGGAAACCATCCATTCACATATTTAAGTGCCTACTATGTGTGAGCAAATTGTTCTGGACAGTTGTGATGAGTCAATGAACAAAAAAAGAGACAGAGGGTGGTCAAGATAGGTCTCATCATGGAGGAAGGGAGAGTTATTCCTGTGGATCTCTGGGGGAAGTGGGTTCCAGGCAGAGCACAGAGCAGGTGCAAATTCCCGAGGGCAGAAGCCAACCTAATGAGTTTGGGGAACAGGAAGCTGGCCATGTGCCCAAGCAGATCAAAGAGGGAACTATAGGGAGTTGCCAGACCTGAAAATGAATGTGTGTATACTAAAGTGGCTGAGGCAGCAGCAAAGGAAACAAAGTTAAGAGTCTGAGTAGATTGATATTTTCAATTTGGAGTTCTCTAGTGTCAAACCACAGACCCTATCAGGTTCATGAAAGCATAACACATAGCTTCATCTGTAGGAAAAACATCACTTCATCTTAATTTCCTTTTCAGAGCTTTGGAGCACAGGCTGATATCTGTCTTTCCTTTGAATTTTTAAAAAATCCACTTTCCTATAATGTAGCCTATGTTTTTCTAACATTATCTTCCTTTAGTGTTACAAACTCTTTTTAAACTGAAACTATGTCCCAGACAAGAAAAACCACCTATTCATCTATCCATATCTCCAGTGGTTGAAATCTCTTATGACAAATATATCTTAAAGCTGTTCTAGTTTTTTAAATCTGTATTTCATAAGAAACACTCTGTTGAGCCGGTTATATTTTTCCACAATGACATTATTTTTATAACTTCTTTTATCCTCAGCCAATTGTTTTCCACTATGCTTCCTTCGAATTAACTGATTTCCATATAAGCATACCACTATTTCATACAGTGGTAATTCCCTTCTATTAGATCTATTCACCTTAAAGAACACTTTCACTTTTATCAGTTTATTCAGCCACAGATCTCAACATGGGAACAGAACACCTCTTAGATTTTATTAACCAAATTATGTTAGGATTTCCAGTAATAGTAAAAATAATGCTGATAATAATAAATGTGATAATAAAAATAATAATCTCCAACATTTTTTGAGTACTTAGCATGTGGTAAACACTGGCAATCCACTTTACATGCATCATGTCAATTCTTATCACAACATTGAGCTGGATGCCATTATTTCCTCCTTTATTTTAGGATAAGGAAAAGTAACTTGTCTGAGGTCACACTTGGAGACCATACTGTAGTGGAGCTGGGATTTAAATCCCAATATATTTGACACCTTAGACCGAGTTCTTAATAAGGCTATATAATCCACATACTCTATAATGATATACAAACACTAGGACATAAGTATATATACCATCTTACACTTCTCTGATGTTTTCCTTGAGGATTTTTGAGAATTTCCTTGAGTAATTATTTGGTATTTCTCTCCTATGTTTTGTCTTCCTCCATCTTATTACACTGTCCTCTACTGTAAGTACAAATTGTCTGCTTCTGAATACAAATTGATCACTATTTTTTAAAGAGATAAATGTATCTTTTACAAATGAAATGCATAAAATATGAAGTTATAAAAATTTCCATTCAGAAATTCAACATTTTTTTTATAAAATATTATTTAAAATGCAATCATAGCAAATGATTAAAGCACACTTTATTTTTGATTATTTTAAAAATAGACTGGGGAAAAGAAAAGAATAAAAGTGAACAGTAAACAGCCATCAAGGTACTGAAACAGGCACAGCAGATTAACAGCCACCATGATCCATACACGAAGGGTTCGTGATTTGCTATTTTGCATGGTAAATGCTTTACAAATTGCTAAGTGTCAAGTTTTAGAGTTACCTTTTACATACAGTATACACAAACCCACACACATATCCCGGAAAAACCTTGCCAACCGAAACAATTTGTACCAAATCAAGGAGTGAAATGAAAAATGAAACACATTGCTAACATATACACGCAGAAGGCTTTTCCTATAAGTCAGAGTCATTCTACAATGAATCACTTATTTGAACTGAATTTAAACCCAGTGAGAGTTCTTTGAGACTGCCAGGAAATTAGCTAGGAAACATAGTTTTTTAGAAAAAATGAAATTACTGAAGTTTTCCAAGTCAAAAAGAAAAATATTCACAAGATAGAAACTTACCACAATAGACAATAATAAAAGTAGGGAGTAGGGTCAGCAACCAGGGTCAAGAGAGAAGAGAAAACAGAAAGCATTTTAATTAAGGAAATTTCAAAACAAATAAGCAGCAAATGGTAGCAAACACATTTTTAAAATGCAAGCATCCATTTAAGTTTTACAAGGAAAAAAGCAAAAAACAAGCGTGCAACAATCTTAGAAGCTACAAAGCTAAAGGTCCAGTGAAAAGTAGTGACAAGATATAAACAAGAAAATAAAGTCTGTGTGATTTTTACCATGCAGTAAACATGATGACAGAATGATATTAATGTCATAACCAGTGAAAATTATACCTTTCAGGGGTCGATTTAGCATCAAGCAGACTAGTAATAAACTGCTCAGAGGTTTCCATATGTCTTCTTTTATGCTTATTTTTCAACTAATTCCATTTCATGATAGGAAATCCATTAGGAACTTTATCACTCATAGATAACCATGGCAAGACTCATTATTTATATATGTCTTAATTGAGATCCAGAAATGAAGGATTCTATAGTAGGTATTAATAAGATCATACACATTTAATCTGGAGGATTAAGGTGGACATAAAAGTACAAAAGCAAAAGGTGGGAACCAATTCAGAAATGGAAGAAAATGCAGTAGTAACATTTATTCATAAGGTTTTCTATTTGGGTCCCAAAACGAGGATTGCAATACAAAACCAGAGAAAGCCTAAGCTGTTTAGTCAACATAAACTTGACTTCCAAGTGAAAGGCAAAGCAGACAACTTTACAAGTACACCTCGCTTTAAAAGAATCTGATTTATTAATACCTTGCTTTACCTCGTCAAAAATAAATTAAAACGCATTTTACAGAATTCTTTACAGAAAAATTTAAAACAATGGCAATCAATTTCTTCCTGGCATTTTTCAGGTAAGATTTGACTTATCTATAATTTTTCATGAGCCTAATCACTTACAGCATAAAAGGAAGCGCACGTAGTTTTCATTAAACACTACCTATCAAACACTGTCAGAATATAAGGTTCAAATTAAATTTTCAGCTCTTTCAATCGCTTTATCCCTCCCCCCAATAAAATTTAAATGACAAAAGTGAATTTCTTCCCTCAGCAGTGCTTATACTCAAAGTGAAGTGACTCATCAATTCTAAGATGCACATTTTTTGGCCCACACTTTAACATCTCTGTAGCTGGCATTCATCTTTCAACTGATAGGACGTTGTGGTTTAATACAGAGGTTTCTGTTTTCTTTATTAAATGTACACAAAAATAATGGGATGTCTTACAGTTGGTGGCATCTTAGAGCAGATGAAGTACAGTACTTTTTATTTACACCTCTGAGCAATAACATATAAATCGACCTCTGTAAAATGAGGTGAAACAATATGGTTAAAAAAAGAAATCCGTGTGTAAATGTTGATGAAAGAAAATGCTTCACAGGATAAAAACAAACTAACGTGATGACAAAGTGGCTCATTTACCAAAGAATCTCATTAGTGTAACATGGATTTCCATGCACTACCTACACCTCTTAATAATAAACATTTAAAAATAAGGTACAGTATTTTAACAAAATTTCTTTGGTTAATGAATTCAGTTGATAGCAGACAGCAACAGAATGCCCACAGCTAGCACATGTGGGTAAAGCATTGGCATAAGAAATCTGATCAAATCAATCTATTAGTGTCTTTAACTAACTAAAACATTACCTACCTCCCAGCCAGTACTCTGTATAATAAAAAGTAAAAAAGGGCAGGTCATAAAAAAAAAACTGTTTAAAAAGAACAAAAAAAGGCCAAAGGAAGTTCAGTAGTGTAAAGACACCATACACGATAAATTCTTCTCCATAAATAGAAGACACTAGGGTATTTTTAAAGACCATATTCTTCCACTTTTAAGATATCTGATAATTTTATAAATTGCTTTTTCAAAATCTAATAGCTAAAATTTCACCTTTTAAAAACTTTAAAAGTGAAAGTACACATTTTGGGGGAAAGAAAGCCAACTGCTTGTTCCATATTTATACCTAAATTAGATCTCTCACTAAACTCAGCTGCACTTCAATGAAATACCCAGGGTAATTGGAATAGAAATTGCAATTTTGCTCAAATGCCTTTTGTACAAACAGATGAAAGTTTCTTGAAATCTGCTCGCTCTAAATATTCCAGACCTGACCTGTATAATTTGCAGTTTACAGCTTTAGAAGCTTTGACAGCATGTGTATAGCTAATTATAAAAAGACCCACCTGTTATGATCATGAATCCTAGTAAATCTTTTGTAATTTCAATATTTTAATAGATGACAATAAAGTTCTGGCATAACAGTACAGCAACTCTATTTTATGACTATTGAAGTCTTTAGATTATATCAATTCATTTAGAACAGCCTAGTCCACGGCAAGAAAGCAGAGGTCAGGCTCATAGACAGTAAAGTAGGACTAGTACTGAATACAAAAGTGGATATTCAATTTTCCACTTCCTTTTTAGATGATGGCGGTAGCAGGTAACAACACGGGTAGCACAGGAAAGGCAACAGTACAGTGGAGAAGAAGGCTCAACAGCATATTTCAGACTATTTAAATGGAGCCAAGGATTTAGTTTCAGGGACATCAACTGCTAATAGTCTAATTAGTTTTTAAACCAAGTTTATCTTGATTTTAATTTTTGTAATATGTGGATTCTATAAACAAGTACTGAAATCATACTATTACCATTGAATAAACATAAGACAACCATTTTATTCATTATATTCATATTAGAAATATGTCAAAGATGATTGAATGGAAACATCTAAGAAAAACGGTTAAGTCCAGTTGAAATCACAAAATATTAGGGGTTTATTAAACTTTCATATCATGTAATAAAAAATAAACTTAAATATAAAAACTTTTTGGCAGCAAAAGAATAGAAATCAATTTAAAAATCAGATTCATAATTATAACTCACTGTGAAACAGAAAATAACTCTAAATTTAAAAAAAAATTTGGCAACTAGTATGAATTCAAAAAAAGTGGAAAAAAAAGAAAAGCTATGTAGGAAGTTTATGATGATTTTTAACTACTTTAGATAAATTCGTTTTTCTGTTAATGAGCCTTGCTTTGGTTCTGAACCATCATTTTGACACTGTTCATTTGTAATCTGATTAAAATGGTCATTGCATGGGATCTAGTTTGACATCCGTACAATGCAATACTAACGCTTTCAGACAGTTTTCTCCATTTACACTGAAGCTAGAAATTGCAATCGTTACCTGATGAACAATTTTGCTGAAAGCTTCTTGAAGTTTACCATGAATTGTGGATAGTTTCTTTGCATCTCGATTAGCTTCATGAATAGGAATAAGTACTTTGTAAACCTCGTTAACTGCTTCATACATGCCAGCCTATAAGAAAAGATATTGCTTTCTTTTACTTCCATAAGTAAATATTTACAATTTATGAATTCACAATATTTCTGCTAAAGCAATCACTAAAGCTTTTTCAACAGCACATAAAACAGTACTAATTTTTAATTTTACTAAAGCTTAATAAAACATTTTTACACAATATATTGTCTCCTCGAGATGGATGGATATACATGTAAGTTTGAGTATGTGCATTTTATATACATACACACATATGTATATTTATATTTCTATTAATTTGAATTGAACATTCTGTGTCTATCTACCCAGTAATTATTTCACTAAGGTAAATGTGTGTATGTGTGTGTACTTATATATGTATACAAACTTTTGCAGAAACTAATTCTGAGCAGAGAAATAAAAGAAATCCAATTATTATACTGGTGACAGAAACAGATATCAGATAACATGTGCCACCTTCAAAACTAAAATTTTCTAACTTTTCCAAAATATTAAATTGGCCCAGGAAATGTTATTGGAAATCTAATAAGGAAAAATAACTGATCTTTAGAAAGCATGAGAAAGTCCTGAGCCATCCTATTTTATTCCACTAGCGGCTAGTTGGCCAGTGGTGGGTCAGCAGTTGCTCTGGTTAAACTCAGTGAGTGACGAAATGTGTTGGTACCACTATTCCATTCTCTTGTCCATAATCCTGAACTGGTGACTGTAGTGAGGGAAGAGAGAGATGTTTTCCAAGAGTTGTTAAGTTTCCATTGCCTCACAAAACGGCAAACATATTTTCCCAAGGAAATAAACATCTGGTTGTTATATTTTCTAGTCAGTTCACAGAAGTATGTTTAAACAATCATGTAGCTGTAACAGTGAAATATATTTAGTGTAACTAAAATGTCTCAGTAATTATTTTAATTAAGATTAAATAGGTTAATTGAAAAAGAATGAAGTTCATAATTACATGCTATTTATGTAAAAGAAATTCTGTAATATAGGTTACTGTACCACAACCTAAATTTACGACTGTGAATTATTAAAATTACAAACACACACAGAGTGTACAAACATACACAGAGTGTAAATTTATTAAAATATTCTATTAATAGCAAAAAAAACCACCCCAAAACCTTTTCCCCTGATAGTTCAAATCAGTTATACTGAAACTCAAGAGCAGAGATCCAGGGGAAGTCAGGACAGTCAAGGTTCTCAAAGACAAAAAAATTTTACAGTGGACCAATACCAAACATTCTTAGAGTCTAAGAATTATTATATTTAAATGAGCTGGTTCTAAGTGCCAGTAAGGGTGAAGAGGAAGGGAATAGCAAACACACTATTATTTACCTGGAGCCATATTACATATACTAACTCATTTAATCCTGAGAACATTCTAATGAGGTAGGTACTATTATTAGACACATTTAATGGGTAAGAAAAGTAAGGCATTGATAGGTGGAGTAATTAGTGTCAAGTAACGTGGCAGAGCCAGGATTTGAATTCTGGCTGTACGCCTTCTAAAGCTGTACCCTTAAGCAATATATTGCAAGGCAGAGTCGAGGCCAAGAGAGGAAATAACCAAATCCCAATAGTAGTACAATGGGGAAGGAGAGCACCATTGCCTGATACCTCAAGCTACCGTCTTATGTTAACATGAACCTCACTGTTTTTAAACCTTGGCTGGGACACTAAACACTGAGGAGAAAAACCACAGAAAGTAGGTGACCCTATCACCATGGTTCAAGGAAGGGACTTGGCTAGCTATCTTTCCTGTCTTGGATAAACATCCCAACTTGAATCCACATGACTACTCAATTTTTCACATACAGATGGGGAGGGACAGGACTGGGGTTAAAGCAGGTCGAACAGATCAAACCAGGGATCTAGGATGTAGTTCATGAAGTTCCTGATAAGGAAGCTCCGGGCCCCCAAAACCTACCTAACAGGGCAACCAATAGGATCAGTAACCATAACTTTCCTGAGTACCAGGGCAATGCCCAACACGCTCAGAAAAAGATTCTCCCTTTCATCCAATAAACACGCTCTACATCTAGAGCCATGTCAGGAACTTAAATTATCTAGAGTCTTTTTCTTTTCTTTTTTTTTTATTGCTAATGCTGTTACAGTTGTTCCTGCTTTTTGCCCTTTGCCCACCCTTTCCCCTCCTGGAGCCAATCCCCGTAGTAGTGTTGTCCAAGCCCATGCATTGGGCAGAAATGTTCTCTGGTTAATGTCTTCACCATCTTTCATCCTGTTCCCTGGTTTCCAACAGCTGTCAGTCTGTTTTATGTATCTAAACTTCTTTTACTATTTTGTTCATTAGTTTATTGTGTTCAGTAAATTGCACATATAAGTGAGATCATGTGATATTTGTCTTTCACTGACTGACTTAATTCACTTAGCATAATTTTATCCAGGTCCATCCATGCTGTTGCAAAATGTAAGTTTCTTCTTTTTTACTGTTGTGTAGTATTCCACTGTGCAATGTTCTACAGCCTTTTTATCCACTCATCTACTGATAAACACTTAGGCTGTTTCCATATCTTGGCTAATGGGCAAAAGACCTGAATAGACACCTCTCCAAAGATGACATGCAGATGGTCCATAGGCATATTAAGAAATGTTCAACATCACTAATCCTCACAGAAATGCAAATTAAAACCACAATGAGACACCATCTCATACCTTTCATAATGGCTATTATCAATAAATCAGCAAACAACAAGTGCTGGCAAGGATGTAGAGAAAAGGGAACCCTAGTTCACTCTTGGTGGGAATGCAGACTGGTGTAGCCACTGTGGAAAACAATATGGGGTATCCTTAAAAAAATTAAAAATGGAGCTCCTTTTTGACCCAGAGATTCTACTTCTGGAACTATAACCCAAGGATCTTGAAACACCAACACAAAAATATATATGCACCCCTACATTTTGTTTTGCTTTTTATAAAATTTTAAAGTTTCAGAGAACGTTTGGTGGTGGAAGTTTTGTAAACCAAAACAAAGTAAGAAAAAATCTTTTGTAGATTAAGGGTTGGCCCATAAATAAGCAAATGAAAAACACTAGAAGTGATGGATTATTAAAATTAAAAAGAGTAAGCAATGATGAATCTAGGAAGAAAATTTATTCCTGTATAGTTTTTAAAACATATTTTACTGATTATGCTATTACAGTTGTCCCAATTTTTCCCCCTTTACCTCCTCCATCCAGTTCCCCTCATTCTCTCTTGCAATTCCTCCCCGCTTAGTTCATGTCGATGGATCATGCATTTAAGTTCTTTGGCTATTCCATTTCCTCTATTGTTCTTAATATTCCCGTCTATTCTGCAACTACCAATTTGTATGTCTCAATCCCTTCATCTTTTTCCTATTCTCCCCCTTTCCCCTCTCAACTGATAACCCTCCAAATGATCTCCATTATCTATGATTCTGTTTCTCTTCTGCTTGTTCGCTTGTTTTTTAGATTCAGTTGTTGATAGTTATGAATTTATTGCCATTTTAATGTTCATAGTGTAGATCTTCTTTGTCTTATATAAGTCCCTTTATTTAGCTTGGTGATGATGAACTCCTTTAGCTTTACCTTGTCTGGAAAGCATTTTATCTGCTCTTCAATTCTAATTGATAGCTTTGCTGGGTAGAGTAATGTAGGTTGTAGGTCCTTGCTTTTCATCACTTTGAAAACTTCTTGCCAATCCCTTCTTGCCTGCAAAGTTTCCTTTGAGAAATCAGCTGACAGTCTTATTGGCACTCCTTTGTAGGTAATTCTCTGCTTTTCTCTTGATGCTTTTAAGACTCTCTTTTTATTTTTAACCTTTGACATTTTAATTATGAAGTGTCTTGGTGTGGTCCTCTTTGGGTCTAACTTGTTTGGGACTCTCTCATGCTTGCTGGACTTGGTCTATTTCCTTCACCAAATTAGGGAAGTTTTCTTTAATTATTTTGCAAATGTTTTCCATTTCTTGCTCTTTCTCTTCTCCTTCCCACAACTCCTGTGATTTGAATATTGGTATTTGGAGTTGATCCAGAGGCTCCTTACTCTATCCTTGTTTTGGCGGCGGGGGGCGGGGGGGGGGGCTCTGTTTTCTTCTTCTTGTTCTGATTGAATATTTCTTCCTTCTTTATGTTCCAAATCATTGATTTTCTTTTCAGCTTCATTCACTCCACTGTTAATTCCCTGTAAAATTTTATTTCACTTAGTGTAACCTTCATTTCTGCCTGGGTATTTTTTTATGCTGTTGAAGCACCCAATGAAATCCTTGAGCATCCTAATAACCAGTGTTTTGAACTCCGCATCTGCTAGATTGCTTATTTCTATTTTGTTCAGTACTTTTTCTGGAGTTTTGTTCTTTCTTTCATTTGGGCCATATTTCTTTGTCTCCTTATTTTGGCTGCCTCCTTGTGTATGTTTCTATATATTAAGTAGAGCTACTTTGACTCCTCTCTTACTACCATGGCCTATTGTAGAAAAGCACACCCATAAGTTGGATGGGGTGTAACCTTAGGTAATCATCAGGGTGGGGCAACTTGTGGGCACCAGGTTGATGGAGTCTCCTCTGATACGGTGTCACTGCTCTGTGGCTCTTCGTGAGGAAGGGCACAGAAAAGGGACAATGGCTGCTGCCTGGCCTCTGGAGTTTTGTCCAGGACGAAGCTCTCTCCCAGCACTCACCCTGATGCCAGACACTTTTGTTTCTTCCCATATGCTACAAGTGCCCTCCCAGCTGCTGCTCTGATGCTGGAGCCCAGAGGGACTGAGTCTGGTATATGTCTTAAGTCTGTTGCGGGCCCTTTAAGAGGAGACTCCTGAGAATCCCGCAATTTCTTCTGCCACCCCAACCCCCACTGATTTTTACAGCCAGAAGTTATGGAGACTTATCTTCCTGGCACTGGAACCCTGGGCTGGGTGATCTGGTGTGGAGCTGGGATCCCTCGCTCCTGAGGTATCCCACCTTCCCCTCCTACTCTTCTGATTGAATGTGACATCTTTAATTCTTTGGTGTTGGACTTCCATACAGCTTGATTTTCTGACAATTCTGGGTGATAGCTGTTTTGTAATTTAGTTATAATTTTTGCTGTGGTTGTGCAAGGAGGCGAGCTGTGTTTACTTATTCCTTCCTCTTGACCAGAAGTTCCTAGTCAACAAATACTTAAGAGCTTGTTAAGAACAGAGTGCTGTGCAAAATAGATTGAAATGTAGTATGTGGTCTCTACAGTTCCAAGTTCCCAAGATTGCTGACACGTGTAGGAAGCAAGGCCCCAGGTCAGGACGCTCACCACCCGAGTCCAGGGTCTTCCACAGGTGCTGCAGCTGGGCAAGCTTACTGGCCGCCGCACTGATGAACGTGCAGGAATTCATGTCCAGGTCTGTGATTCACTTCTGTGGGGTGAGGACGAACCAGGACATCGCAAATCTTTGCAAGTGGCTTAAGGAAGTGGCTGGGCTGGTGGCTCCACCAGCCTGTGCCCCTTGCCCATGGGCTTCTGCCTAGTAGCCAAGTGTAGAACTAGGGGTGGCTCTGCTAGAACTTGTCAGACTTGGAGAAGACAAAAATCAGTTTCAAGGGCACATGTGTTGTGTGATGAGAATGGGGTACTCCAGGTAGGTCAGCAGCGGGTAGCCGTAGTAACAGTGGTTCTGGAGAAACCCCAGGCACCCTGCCAACTCCAGGAGCAAGCTCAGGAGGCTGAGGTCCTGCGTGCTGCGTGCCGCCAGCAGGGCGGAGATCTCTGGCAGGTTGAATACCACACACCTGTTCCTATTACAGTTCTTAAGGTGCTTAGAGAAAACTATTGTAAAGGAAAAGCAGGATCATAGGCAGAGGGAATAAATGTCCACCTCACTAATAATTCAGAGGTATGTAACTGGGGAAGGAACAAAGAAGAATTATCTACCATAGAGAAAGAAGCAGCCGCTTGTTCCAGCAATCCCACAAGTCCTGACTCAGTGAAGTACTTTCCAGAGCAGATACCTTCTTCATCCGGAGATACCACATCATCTGAAACTGCAGACTCTTCTAAAACATTTGATGAAATATTCTAGTGAGAAAAAAAAATTGTGAGATGGAATTGATTTCTTAGCATGAAAGATGTATATGGAGAAGTAACTGAACATGAAAGATAGTCATCAACGTAGATTTAAAAGGGCAGTCAATGCACAGGTAAAAGACAAAATTCCAAAAAGTTTTTGTATTTTGAAGATGGTAATAAAATGAAACACCACTGCTAGGTGACTTTTCCATCAATAAAAAGTTGTGAGAAAGAAAATTTTTAAAAATCACAGGCTGAGGAAAATACTGACATGATATAGGACATCTAAGGAGACTTAAATAGTATTTAATTTAACTGATCTTGTCAAAACTCTCTGTGAGGGAATTTAAGGCAAAGAAAATGGTTTCTTTGACTTTCCCAACATACACTGAGTTAATGGAAAAAACTCAGGTATAATAATGGCCCTTTACCCCATATGATTGGGATCAGCCACTATTTCTATAAAAGAAATGATACATACATACCTTAAATACTTTATTTTAACCTAAACATTTACAGTACACATATACTTATTTGTCCATTTTTTTTGAAGTAGGTCTAAGGCTTTTTCCTTGTGCATGGGTCTCCAGATCAGAGTTCCATGTACTTTTTCTTGGCTAAATATCTCTAATGCAACCATCATTTAGTATGTTCAGCTTTGGTTTCTTTAAAGTAGAGTAGAAACTTGAACTTAAAAAGATTATCAGCCCTGGCTGGTATGACTCAGTGGATTGAGTGCTGACCTGAGAACCAAAAGGTTGCTGGTTCGATTCCCAGTCAGGAAACATGCCTGGGTTGCAGACCAGGTCATCAGTTGGGGGTGTATGTGAGACAACCAACTGACGCATTTCTCTCACATCAATGTTTCTCTCCCTCTCTTTCTCCCTCCCTTCCTCTCTCTCTAAAAAATACATAAAATCTTTAAAAAAATTATCAAATTATCCTAGATTTTAAAATTTTCCTGAGATCTTTTATACTTGTCTGGTCCAAAATTAACTTAACGACAATTGTTTCAGAGACTCACTTTCTTTCTTTGAGACTCACTTTTATTAAGTCTTTGCAAATCATTCAACTTAGTTTTCAGAGAAACAATAACTCACCTTTTTGCATTCAGGTTTCATCAGAGGATATAATATTTAATTAAAATGTGAAATTTTCCAAACCTGGCAATAACAAGTTTTTTAAAAAAAGCAACTCAAAACTGACTCTCAGTAATCAAGGATTTCAACTAGTGAGTTAGAAGTATGTAATCCAACTATAGAGTAAACTATCACCTGAGTCATGGTATTAGTATATTTTATACACAGAATGGAGACAGTTGGTTTATCTGGTGTGTTAAGTAAAAGCCAGGTAAGAGTTTCTACTTAACTCTGATTCTCAGTATTTTGAGTGTATTCCATAGATGCCATAAAGTCCATAGCAGTATAGGCAAAGAGAAGAAACATAGGCAGCACTGTTAATTCAGAGGTAAGAACATTTGGAAAGAGAATTAACAGGAAGTACTCTTTAAAAATATATTAGTGACAGTGACGGTGAAATGTTCATTCATCTCATGAAGCACATCTTTCATCTCTATGCTCTCCTTACAAGATGAGGTAATCTAGACACTAGGGAGAAAAGTCAAAACCAAAAAAGCACATACCTTGATTTAATGTGAATCGGGAAGATTCCTACCTGAAATGTTACACACCCCACGGGAAGATATTTGCGGTCCTCCAGCATGCTCAAATATTCAGCAACAAGTGCTGCTGAGTGGACCAGGCACTGCGCAGCTTCAGCATGATTGCTGCGTTCCGAGTGTTTGCCAGCCATGTTCTGCAACCACGTCAATCGCAGGTCTGGGGAGGTCTGGTAGCCTTTGGCAATTCTAATTAGAACAGAAATTCTTCCCAATTAGTGTTTGCTTCCCAAGCTGAAGGGAGTTTAGATGGCTTGTTCAGTGTTTACCTACAGAGGTTTCTGTTATCTTACACAACCTGTTAAGATAAGTTTTTGAGTGGTATGGAAAGGCCTTTGTGTACACTTAGATAAAATAGCTGTGAGCCCATACAATGGGTAATATAATTTTTCTTGGAGGGAGGCACTGAAAAAAGAACATGCCATATTAAAATATGATCATAAGGAAAACGGTCAGTACAGAAAAACTATGAAAATTTATGTGTCCAGCCCTGGCCAGTGTGGCTCAGTGGATTGAGTCCCGGCCTGTAAACCAAAAGGTCACTGGTTTGATTCCCAGCCAGGGCACAGGCCTGGTTTGTGGGCCAGGTCCCTAGTTGGGGGTGTGCAGGAGGTAGCGGATTGATGTTTCTCTCATACATCGATGTTTCCCTCACACATCAATGTTTCTCTCACTCTCTCTCTCTCTCCTTTCCCCTCTCTCTAAAAATAAATAGATAAAATCTAAAAAAAAATTGTGTGTTCGTTATGGAAACATAGAACTTTTATATTTATTAAAGATAGCTTCATTGTATCGCCTTTATTTTAAAGACAATATTTGTTTTATTTGTGCCTTTAAAGAATTCTAAAACTCTGAAAAGAGAGGGTCATGGCAAAAAAAGAGTCTCAAGTTTTACTTACATCTTTCAACATATAATAGGAATTATAAAATTCTCACAATGTGCTCCTAGAAATATTACTCTAGGCATAAAAACATATTTAAATTCAGGAAAGTTAATGTTATGGTAAACATTAATACATGGTATTTTCTTCCTAAAGGACTGATCTTTTACATTGAAAATATGGTTCTTGGACATTCCCAGGAAATCTAGGGCACTGGACACCAAGGTGTTTAATGTGTTATGATTATTTTTAAAAACCCTCTTGTTTTTGATAATCCATAAATGTACTGAACAATTATGCACAGTGCCTAAAGAAGTCTCACAGGGGATCTGAAAAAGCAGCCTGGAAAAAGTGCATTTTGACTTTTCAATCTATCATTAGAAAATGACAATATCTGTGTGTATTTTTTTAATCCAATGTTTCCTGTGTTTTATTGATTTAAGGCCATTCTACAAGGCATAAGTGAATCAAACAAATACTACCTGTACATTAGATCAATCAACATTTCAGGGTCCTCCTGGTGTTCCTTCATTTTAACAGTGTCAGAAAGGATCATATGGAGATTGAAAACCAAATCTTGGACCTGTAGCAGAAAATTATATGAAAAACATTCTTCAGTTGTGATTCATTCACAATTACTAAATTAGTTTAGAATACATTTCAGGTGAGTATTTGAAAATTTCAAAAGAAATAATATGATATTGATATATTTAAGAGTGTGGGAATGCTGCGGTATGGTGGGGTAGGGGTACTAAACTTTGTACAAATTCCTCAGCAGACTACTGTCTTAGTTCTCTCACTGGGAAACAAATAGAACTATAAGTAGAAATAAAATATAGGGATAGCATAGATACAAGAAAAGAACACAAAAGAAAATTCTCTCCTATGTTTCTGATTTCCCCAAAAGGAAGTTTGAAGAAACTTTAGTTTTTAAGTCAAATTACTATTTCAATAATAAGTGGGGATGTTTTATCATAAAGGTTTTTTTTGGCCCACACTGCCTAAGTGTACTGTTCTTTTTTGCTACAAACAAACAGAATTACCACTTTTTATTAACCAGTGCAGGAAGGGTAATTTATTGAAACAAAAAAAAATTCAGTACTGTCTATAGCATATGATATATAGATTGAAAGAAAAATATAGGTTCCTCCAGTAAAAAACAAAGTTTAATTTATCAGTTTGGAGAAGTGTCTATATTTTTACAATACTATTTCAATTAGCAACTGAGAAAGTGGCATTTCTAACCTGATCAGGAAATGTTGTTTCCCTCAATTCCAGATCTTCCTCAGCATATGTCAATATAGTCTTCAGAGAACGTCTTAAGAATTCTTCATTAAAATTCTGAGACGTGCCCACCAAGGAAGATAGTGACATGGTTACTTGCATTTTAACCCTGGCAAAGTTCTGTAACAGAGAAATTGTCAGATTATAATTTAACACAGGAAAGTTTAAAGAAAAAAGTCTATTCTTTACTTGCTAAAAAAAAGGTTAGTTAATAAAAAATGCTACTCTAAGCATAATATTTTTTAAAAAGTAGTGAGGTATACATATTGAAATTTTAAAAAATTAAATGAATGGCCCTTGTAGTCACTCAGGTCAAAAATCTAGGAATCATTCTCCTCTCATTATTCATACTCTAAATCCCATTCACACCATACCCTCATCTGTTTTAATCTGTTCCTTCGCCATCCCCATTGCCATTGCTTCAGTTTACACTCTCATCATTTCTTACTTTTTTACTATGTATAATGTACACTCAGGTTTTTGGCCCAAACTTTCAGTAAAAAAAAAAAAATCTTTCGTTTTAACTTTTCAATTCAATTATTTATTTATATTTAGATACTTGTTTTTTGTATTGAAAGGGAATTTTAGCATTTATTTTTGAACATGTGGATATCATTATTGCTTTCTAGAGTTATACTTTTAACACATAAACATAAATAAGAAAACTAAAAACATTTATACAGGTACAGAATTAGTACTACCCATGTATAATGTGCATCCTTATTTTTCACTCAAATTTGGGCAAAAAAGTGCACATTACACATGGCAAAACATAGAACTGTAAGAACTTCCTAACTGATCTTTCTACCTTTTCTCTTATCCTCCAAGTCTGTCTTCTACTTAGCAGCAGAAAAGAATTTTGTAAAATGCAAATCTAAACATATCTCCCCTCAAAATACTCCAATGGCTGAGTATAACTTCGAGGAAAAAATTCAAGTATTAACTCAGTAAAATGTGTCAAACTATACGGTGGGACAAGAGGACAGTAATAAACAGAACAAGTATCTCCCCTACAATAGCTTAGTCCAGCCCTTTTCAGTTACAACTTTGTCTTACTACTCTCTCTTCCAGACATAACCATCAAGGAGTGCTAAAAAAGTATCTTTTTTCCCTGTTTCCTTCTTTGTCTCCATGCCTTTCTAATTATGTGCAAAGCTCTATTCACCTACTTATCCATCTGGTTAGGCAATTCTTCATCCTCAGTTCAAGCATCTCCTCCTTCTGAAAACCCATCCCTGAGTGCATAAGCTCTTTTTCTCTGCGCTCACGCAGTTATTCCAGTGCTAACCTCTCACTGTATTAACAACAGTAAACACTTACTCAGCATTTGCTCAGTGTTAGTTACTGTTATAATTGTTTTACTTCATATTAATTTATATAATCTTCACAAAACCATCTGAAGTAAGTTCTTATGACCATTATTAGAGGAACATTACCTGTTCATTTCCTTTCCCACTAGATGCTAAGGTACCTGAAATAAAGGACTGTCCTTTTACCTGTTTGCCCAATGCTTACTTGAGTACATAGCACACAATTCAATACTTTGTCATCATTGCCAGTTTTAAAATACCTATTCTTTTTTTAGAGGTACTATCTGACACTAAAATGATAAATTACCTATTTTTATCCTACATATATAAAGCCCCTTTCCTAAAATAACAAATATATCAAGAAAACTTTGAGTGTGGTCAAATTTTAGGAGCTTGATTTTTGAAACTAAACAAGATCAATAAAGCAACTGGACTGTTCTGTTCTGGATTAAGAAAGGAATTAGCTTTCAGTAAAAATAGAATAGTGTGAGCTACCAATTTCCCACTTCTCTTGAATTTCATACAAAAAGATGAATAGGAAAAAGTCCATAAATCTATTTTCAGCAAAATGAGAAAAGTGATATAATTTACATATTAGAAAAATGCATAAGGGTTGCCAAGACAAGCTAAAATAGGAAGTCAATAGAAAAAAAGGAGGGGAAAGCAATTAGTGAGGAATCCTATGGTACAGATTTCAGAAATAATAGGGAAAAAAACTTCTTTTAAATAAGAGACTCACTTTGAAGTGATAAAATTATGTGTCTTGAAAAAAAAAAAAGAGATCTGGGAGAAGTAGACAGAAATGAATTGACCAGAAATTTAGGAAGTTAAGCAAGATGTATGTACAATAGCAAAATCCCATGAGGAACAAATTCCTGAAGGAATTTCTTACAAATACCTGGGCCAACATAATACAATTTATTCTATATTGAGTAATAAAAAGATAAAGAGATCACTGAAACTCACCAGAAAAGAACACTTATTATAAAAATGCTGTCATGAAATGCATGAAAATTCTGATGAAATACTTTGCCTTAAATTATTTTTAAAAATGTATGAAGCATTACTTTAGGAAGGAAAGCAAGGCAGGAATAAAAGAATTCAAGAAAAGATAACAAGAATCAGAAAGTGATGACAAAATAGGAGCTCACATGTGAACTGACACTACTTAAAAAAAGAAGAAACAAAAAAGATAAAATTGGTAAAAGAAAGAGACGTTATGAAGAACATATCAGAGATATAGAGGAGAGAAAAGCAATCAAATGAACAGAAATTTAGAAAGTGTTAAAAAGGGAAAGAGAAAATGACAGGTAAAAAGTAAAGCAAAAATATATCTAATGTATGTATAATTGGTACCCAGCAGAAAAACCCCACATCCTGAAAAGAAACAAATATTCAATTATGTACTCAAGAAAACTTTCTGAAATAAATGAATTGAAAATAGACGTCATGTCACTAAGATTAACAAAAATAAGCCAACATCATGACATATTATAGAAAAGGAATTTAATTTTGAATATGAAGAAAAAAAAATCACTTGAGCAACTAGGAGGAAAAAATTATTTAAAAGGGAAGAAAATGCCCTGGCTGGTTGATTCAGTTGGTTAGAGCACCATCCCACAAACTGAAAGGTCCCAAGTTTGACTCCTGGTCAGGGCACATGCCTGACTAGGTTGAAAGTTTGGTCCCTAGTTGGGGTGTATACAGGAACCAATCAATGTTTCTCTATTACATCAACGTTTCTATCCTTCACTTCCTCCCGACCTCACCTTCTCTCCAAAAATCAATGAGGATGACTTTGGGTGAAAGTTAAAAAAAATTTTTAACAGGCAGAAAATATCAGGCTATCTTCAGATATCTCTACAATATTTAATGCCAGAAGAAAATGGTACAAGTACCTTTTTTCTATTAAGTGCTCTTTATCTGGTTTTTCTGATATTTCTCACCTTTTTTATTATTCAAAGTGTAAGCCAAGAATTTTATAACCATTGTTGCTCTCTTAGAACTACAAACAACTTTAAATAATCAAGAACTTAGAAAATATTATTCCCAAGAACTTCCTTGAGTAAACAACTACAGAATGCTATCTACCTGCTTGATATTCACTCAGATATTGCTGACATTTTTCTCTTCGGTACTTGACATAATGATGGATTGAATAACTTTTTTGAATTGAATAATTTTGAATTAAAACTTTTTTTTCAAAACAAGTCACACAGAGAAGCACTGAAACATAACATCTGTAAAGGAGCTAATGGACGCCAAAAGGCACAATACTTCTTCCCTTATGATTTTGGGATCCAGCAATGGACTGAAATTCCCCCCAAGTCACAGCCATATATATTCTCCAATTCTGCATATATTTTGTTCTTTATCTTCTGTGAACTTAATGTCAATGCTGCTCATGTAATACATAGTAAAACCCAATGAGAGAAATAAATACAGTTGACCCTTAAACAACATAGGTTTGAACTTATACAAGGATTGTTTTCAGTAGATGCTGTAGATATATTTTCTCTTCCTTATGAATGTTTTAATAGTATTTTATTTTCTCTAGCTCACTTTATTGTAAAAATATAGTACATAACACATACAACATATGTGTTAACTGTTTATGTTATTAGTAAGGCTTCCATTCAACAGTAGGCTATTAGTAGTTAAGTTTTGGGGGAGTTAAAAGTTATATATGGATTTTTTAATGTGAAGGGATGGGTACCCCTAACCCCCACATTGTTCAAGGGTCAACTGCACTAAAGCATGCAATGTTAACGGTGGTGTTGCACTTGGTAAAGCCACAAACCATTGTGATAGTAAGATTTTTTTTTTTAATTCCCTAAAAACCAATTTTTACTTGTCTGGTGGCAATATTGGCCCCACTAAGAATGTATTATCGAAAGGAATAAAGGACTGAAGATATTACATAATTATAAAGGTTATCATTAGAGCAATATAAACTTCCTGAATATGATAAACATTATACCCAAAACATGAGGTGAACTGACTAGATGATGCAAGATAAAACAACAAATAATTTTTTTAAAAGGAGAGTAAGGGGAGGCATAATAAAACAATGCACTAGAACTCCAGGACCCATCTGTTTTAATAGCAAGTATGAAAAGATTTAATTCAACTTAGAAGTAGGAATACTTGGCAAAACTCAACTGTATCTTGCATATAAGAGACACACCTAAAATAAAGTGATTCAAAAAAGTAAAAATAAAAAGACGGACAAAGGTAGCTGAAGCAAGTTCAAATTAAAAAGAAAGTAGAGGTATCTTAATACCATACAAGGTGGAATGCAGGCCAAAAAAGAGAGAAAGTTTTAAATAAAGCAAATTCAGGCCCTTTTCAATTCTACAGTGAATAATAATTCATAAAAATATGTAATAGTTATGAATATCAATATACCAAATAATTACGAAAATGTTCACCAAGTAAGAACTATAGGAGAAATATACGCGTGGGCTTTAAATAATTTCTGTCAGTCCACCAAACTGATCAAAAATAAACAAGGGTATAGAAAAACAGAATAATGCAATTAATAAGGTATATTTGTTTAACTCAGTGCTGGAAAAATAAAGAATACTTCTTTTTAAATGCTTGCTCAACATTTATAAAAACATTGTATGTATAAACCCACACACACACACATCCATAGCACAAGAGAGATGTACATTGTATGATCACACTGCAATAAAACTAACACCAGAACGTTAAAACAAACAAACAAAAAACTATCAACTCTTTGGATTAAAAAGAAAATTTCGAACTGAAATTATAAAATACCTACAAAACAAGAACATTGAAAGTACTACATATCAGAACTAATGAGATACCAAAAGCAGTGCTCAAAGGAAAATTCTAAACTTTAATTCTTAAATACTTACATGAGCAAAAATAAATTAAACATTTGACTAAAAAAACTAAAAAATTACAACATGTGAATATATTATCAAGTAAAAAACTTAAATGAAAACATGGAATTCCTCAAAGACTGGCATATAATCATAAAATACCAAGCCAAGATAGTTAAGAAAGATAGTTTTTCTTTACTTTCATTTTACTTAATGATAATAATTAAAATTTATAATAGCTCAACATACATTTATATTCTAAGTCTACTACTATATATGCTATTTTTAATACAAGAAGCAAAATTTGAGATTTAGATTTTTATAAGATATCCATAGAATGAGAAATATAGGCAGTCCAGGATTAGGCTCAAAATACACCAGATAATTCCATACTTCCCTCCCAAATCCATTTAATATATATCTGCAGGATTTATATTTCATTATATATCCAGAGATTAAAATCTGGAGACAAAATACTTACATTCCCTATTTCGAAGTTCTGTCTCATCAATAGGTAAAGGGAGGCACTAGCATGTGACCGTATTGTACTGATACTACTGCTACAGTGTCGGAGAAGCCGGAGGCATAAATCAGCACACTGCTCTGTCTCTTCTTCAAACAGGAGTTCAGGGAACTGTACGAAAAACACCACCAACACCAAATTTATGTAGGCTGAATTAGAGATTTGTTTTAGTATAGCTCAAGAATTAAAAGAACGATTAAGGGACAATTTTACTAATGGCTAATAATGTGGACCAGAGAGAGAAAGACTGGGTTTGAATACTAACTATGCCACTTATTAGGTAGTAGCAGTGTGACCTTGGACAAGTTTTGTCATCCATAAAATGAGCCTAATAATATTATCTATGTGGGATTGTATGACTATCTTATAATAGCTAATGTGCATAAAACAGTATAGTAACCAACATGAAATAATTCTGTAATGTGTTTTTATCATTACAAAATAATAGTATAACTTATTTTCACTGGTTAAGGTTCATCAACAGCTCTATATTCCATCTTACAAAATGACTGAAATGAAATAGTTACCTCTAAGATTTAAGATGTACATATTTCTGGGGGAAACCAACAGAGGAAATAAATATTTGAAGTAATTAAATAAATGCAACAAAAACCATTCACCACAGGATAATTTCAATGGACTGAACTACAAACACATTGAATTCTTGATAAATCAAGTTAATAAGGAAGAGACAGAAGAAGGGGAAGAGAAAACAAGAAAAGCCCCAAATATTAAATTAACTATTTCAGGCCCTTCTCCTCATCAAATCCTGGTTTTTAAGCCAGAAACTTGTTAAAGGTGATCCAAATAAGAATTCCAAAAGGCAAGCAGTAGAAGATAGACAAAGAAAAATCAAGGGTCTTGGGTTTTTATTAAAATTTTAACCATAAATCTATTAACCAATGAACATGTCAAATGATCTTAGACAATGTTAATCAAGTCCAACTACACTACTGGTACAAAATTTACCTACCTTTGAAACCAGGGCCCTCTGTGTAGCGAAACAGTGTTGTAGATAAACTGCACTTTGGTTACAGGCCATGCTGTGCAGTAGCACTTTTAGCACCCCGCCAAGGATGCTCTCTTTGGATTCTGTTACAGAAACTGTCTGCAATTTGAAAATAGATAAATAAAATAGATATGTACTTGCAATGTGGTTAGAGAGACAGAATATGTATAAACAGATAATGTTTTTTAAATAGGAAAATGATAACATAAGATCTAGGAGGACTTCAAGGAAAAGGAGCTTACCACGATTTGGATAAGAGGAGAAAAGGAAAAAAGAGAATGGTAGGATTTAAGTGAGGAAACAAAAAGGAGCTAGAATAAAACTTTTAGGAACTACTGATACTTAAATGTAATTATACGACTCAGTAAATACTTTTCCCCCAACCCTAATTCACCAAATTTATACTTCAAATTCCTTTTCTTTGTATTTTTACCTGGACAACAATCTCTAATGTGTCCAAAATGATTAGGTTTGCTTCAGTAGCCAGGTTTCCATCAATGAGTGCTTCATGTTCAATCTCTGCTCTTGATCTAATACAAAATAGTGTAAAAAATTATATATATCTTCTTTTAAAAAAACCAATAGACCCAAAATTCAAAAGACTTAAAGAAGCATAGAAATAAAAAACTTGGAACCATTTTTCAATATTTGCCCGAATGAAAAATTACAGGTGAATAAGGAAAAACATGATATTATACATATTAATGTTTTGTTTTACCCTGCATCTTGTCAACCATACCAACAAACATATTCTCACCCTGTTGTAGTCCTACAGTGCCACTAAGAGCAGAAATATTTAGCTTTCAGAGATACGGCAAACACAGGAAACTGTTATTCTGAATGGCACAGACACTAGGTGGTGCTATGTGGGTTTGCATTTAGGGCTGCATCATGTAAAGCAACATTCAGAATGTTCAAGGATAAAAGCATTTTTCCCCCTAAGTTTCATAAGGTCCCCCCAAATTTTAAATTCGTAATGCAGAAAACAATGAACTCTTCAGTGAGACTCTGGATAGAATCACTCATTAGAAATAAAACATCTTGATGCCAATCAGACATTTACTTGAATATTCAGTAATTATAAAAGGATTATTTAATAAAAAATTTTTAAGGAAAACCACAGACGATTTATGGGTAACAACATTTGTTTTAGTAGCAACACACACACACACACACACACACAATATGTTACTTCTAAATAGACAAAACAACACACAAATCAAAGCAAAAGTACAAGGACATATTAAGTGCTAACTTTCTCAAGTTCTTAGATGTTCAAGTCTCTGAATCTTTATTACTACCACTAAAGAGATCAGTTCATTAATTTACATTTTACAAATTAAAGGAGAAAATATAGCATAGTTAGAATTAAATTGAAAAAGAAAATAATATACTGTTCAAACTTAAAATCCATCAAGATTTCTGTAAAGGAACATAGTAAGATGGTTTAAACAAAAAGAATCAGGAAAATACATACAAAAAAATGGCTTCCTTAGAACATAGCAAGTAGAAAGAACACATTATACAAATGCAGAAATTAAGCAATATACAAATATACAAGTATAGCATCTGGCTGCTTTGTGATTTCCACAACACATGTGGAAAAATAATCAAAATGAATTTGGAGAGACAAAGAAGAGGTAGGTGAATTCTGAAAGCTTAAAAATTTTAACATATTTATATTATACTCAGTATCTGCTATATCTAAATACTTGAGTCTACCCCAAATCCTTACGTTGAAAATCTAAAGCCCAAGGCAATGCTATTAGGAGGGAAGGCAAAGATTATGAGACAGAGGCCTTGTGAATGAGGTTTTTAGTGCTATAAAAAAAGAGGCTCCAGGGAGTTCGTCTGCCCTTCCACCACGTAAGGACATAACAAGAGAAGTCTGTGAACTGGAAGAGGGCCTCCAGACACCAAATAGCTGGTGATCTTGATCTTGAACTTCCCAGCTTTCAGAACTGTGACAAATTTCTGTGGTTTATACATGACCCAGCATGTGATATTTTGTTATAGCAGCCTAAAGAAACTAAGACAATTTCTGATAATTCCAAACTCTCATCTATATGGTCCCAAGGCTGCTGTTTTTCTCTCTACTGGCTTGCAAAGGACCTTGTTTCCTGGTTGCATGATTTCACCATCTGTAAGTTAATACTGCTGGAAGCTCATTTGTAAGAATCCTCTAATGATTGGGCTGAAGATGGTTGCAGAAAGAGTGACCAATCATCTTGATTTGCTTTAGGACAGGGCTGAGGGGTTCCCTGCTATATGAAATATTCAGTGCTAAAATTAGAAGTACTGGGCAAATCTGAATGAGTGAGTTACCATATTCTAAAGATTTCTGGGCCAGTAAAGCTACTTGGGGACTAACTTGTAATTGTCAAGAGAAAATATTTAATCCTTTGATTCAATGCTAAGTTTCAAGCCAAGCACTTTTACTCTTAGTCACTTGGGCAGTGAGAAGGGCCTGTTTCTAGTTCTCCTAATGCTGACGGGGTAGCCCTTTAGGCTTCTGGGCTCATGGCAGTGCATTTTCCGTTTTTTCTCCAGTATGGTCAGTCACTGTATCTGGCTTGCCTCCATGCTAGAATCAGAAGACCTATAATGTTTTTTCTTTCTTTAATTATATTTTAAGCTCCAAGAGGGCAAAGATTAGTTTTCTAATTTTTTGGTAATCCTTGAAATACTTAGTTCAGGATGACACCCAAAATGTATTCTAAAATAGTTGCAGAATGCAACTTTTCAAGGAGGGTTGCTGGGGAAAATGGGGTAACATTTAAAATAAGTAACATTTTGCTTTACCACAGTAAAAATTCTTCCCCCAAATCTTTTTAAATCTTCAATTTAAAAATTAAATAAAACAATCCTGTCTTCTAAGATTTGAATGCCTAAAATAGATAAAAAAATAACACTAAAATTAATCATGTTCCCCTTGCATTTGAAATCCAACAAGCCTATCAGTAACATGAAATAGAAGGTTATATTACTTGTCAAGCTTCTCAGTGTTTTGACGCCAGTGAGTCATATCCTTTCTCCACCTCAGATTTTCTTGACTTCCAAAGGCACTTCCAGATGGGCTTCTCTCTGTCAAATAAAATTGCAAAACCATTTTTAGAATGTTACTTCAGCTGCACCACATATATGTATACTTGCCAACATTTAAGAAACACTGAAAAATATTATTAATTTTATACATAGCCTTTTTATCCTCAATATAAGTAGAAAAACCTGACAATGCTGCTTTTTATTAAAAGTTTTCACAGCAGTTATAAGAAATATATTTGCTACATGTAATTTAAAAAAAAACCAAACACCCTTTTGTATAAGCAAATTTTCTAACATTGATTTTCTCAAAATCTTAACCATGGCTTCTATACCCCTAAACAAAAAACCTTATTTCCTACCACTCTTCTTTTGCTTACCCCCCCACGTTGTGCGTGTGAATTCTGCATACAGTCTCACTATACGCACTCCTGATTTAGGACATGTGCAAGAGTTGCGGTTCCTTTTACCAGATTGTTATTCCTATTCATCAGTTGCACAGAAATGCTATCCCCAACTCTCCAAAACTTAAATAATTTTCCTCTTAATTTTCTTTATTTCTCTCCATAGCACTTATAAGCTACTGAGAGTAGAGAATATGCATACTTTGTCCACCATTTGATCTCTGTGGCTGACATAATTTCTGGCACATTTTGAGAGCTCAGTTGAGTTTTTGTTTGATAAAGAAAGAAAATAAGGATAATTTCTAAAGTGATTACTTCTTCTGACCCATAGAGGGCAGAATAAGAGAAAGACAGCAATTTGTCTCAAGAAGTTTCTGGATAGAAGTCAGATTGAATAGTATAGACCAGAGATTTTTGACCAGTGTGTTCCAACAATTTTTAAAACATGCAATACCTAATTATTCAGTAGGGGACTGGCCTCTTTTCTCTTGGACTGCCAAATAAGAAATGACAACACCAATGCCACAATAGCCATCTGTTGTAAATGAATCAAAATTATACCTATTGTTTTGTGTCAGATTGGCAAAAGGTATATTTTTTTGGTGTGCCACAGAATTTAAGCCATTTGTTTACATGCGCCATAAAAGAAAAAGGTTGAAAATCTCTGGTATAGGCTCTTTTAAGGGGCAGTAGCAATAGAACTGATTCATACAAATCCAGTAGAAGTGGAGAAGCACTGGAAATTATGTAGAAATATAAACATATGTGTATTTAAACAATAGAACATCATGATTTTAGGCTTTCAATGAGAAAACTAATACTCCATTTAAAAAAAAACGAGACCCTAAATTGGTTGGGGAAATAAAAAGAAGACTGAAAGTAAAAATTCAGAGTTCAAATACAAATTAAAAAAATACCGAGAAACAAATGTAGTTTGCCACACAATAAAGGACATGTCTGGATATTTCTCCTGCTTTCTCTCTTTTCCCTTCTCTTTCTTTCCTTCCTTCTTTCTTTACCTTTTTTTGATTTTGAAATCTGTATCTTTAAAAAATTTTGTAAAAGAAAACAGAAATGATGTCTATATTAAGACAGTTAAATGAATAAATACGAGGTCTGTCCAGAAGATATCTAACCATGTAATATGAAAAATAGAGACATTTATTGAAGAAGATACAAGGTATAAGAAACATTGTACATAGGACAATGATATCTAAGTCCACTTCAAAGTAGGCAGCTTGGGACCTCACACGGATGTCCCAGTTGCCATCAGCTACCCCATCATATTTTCCTGAATCTCATAGATGGTCTGAAATCTCTTCCCTTTCAAAGGTTTTAGTTTGGGGAAAAGACGGAATCGCAGGGTGCCAAGTCTGAGTTGTAGGGGGATTGGGTCACCTGGGTCATTTGACATTTCACCAAAAAACTGCACAAGACGTGAAGTGTGAGTGGGCGCGTTGTCATGATGAAGCTGCCAATCACCGGTTGCCCACAACTGCAGCTTCTGAATCATCCAAATACTCTTCGTGGAGGAATGTTCAAGCTTATTGCAAATTTGATGCAGATTTGTTGCTCTATTCACTCAGTCATTTTGAAAGCCACACCCACACAGTGCACATGCTCACTCAGTAGAGTCTACCACCCCCACTGACTTCAACAGGGAAGTCATCATTGTTCACATACTCGCATTCCAGTCCACTCTCCTTGGATGCCAAGTTACATCAATGTCATGCAAACCATTCTCATTATATTAACAATGACTGGACTTTTTCCAGGCAGACCCCATGTGTGATCTACTTAATATTTTTATCATAAGCTTTCTTTTCATGAAATTGTTTCACCTCCTTAGTTAAGAATGTCTATAATTAGGTGACCTAGCTTAAATGTTCAAATGCAAGTAAGAATTGCAAAGGCTTAATTTTTCTAAGGTAAGACATTTCTAAGACAATTCTTTTTTTTAATTGAGGTATTACCGGACATATAACATTAGTTTCAGGTGTAGAACATAATTAATTTGATATATATATATATTATAAAGTGATCACCACATTAAGCCTAGTTAAATTAACATCCATCACACCACATATATTTAAAAATATCTTTTTCTTAAAACGAGACCTTTTAAGATCTACTCTGAGCAACTTTCAAATATACAATACAGCCCTGCTAACTACAGTCATCGCGCTGTAGTTGACGTCCCCAGTACTTACGAATTTCACAATTGGCGGTTTGTACCTTTTGCCCATCCCGCCCCCGACCCCTGCCTCTGGCCATCTGTTCTCTATAAATTCAGTTTGTTTGTTTTAGATTCCACATACAGAACTTCAATTCTGATATTCAAACAATGAGAGCTGTCCTAAGGCCATAGGTATAAAAATGTAACAAACATATTGCTAACACTTCTATTCTTTTCAACAACAAACTTCAAAATAGCTGTAGTATAATACAAAGAACATTAAATTGGAAGTCAAAAGATCCTGGTTCTGTCACTTAGTTTATGATCTTAGCCAAGTTATTTACCTCTTTGAGTTTTATTTTATCTTAAAGATGAGGATAATGAATAATTAAATGACCTACTTAAAAGTTAATTTTCATCCTTCTTAGAAGGTTGCTGTAAATAATAAGTCAAAAGAAAATAAATAGGTGTCTTGTGACTTGTATATAACTAAAGTGAAAAAAATGGTGCTTTATTAATTCCATTAAAGGTAAAGACCTTATCTTTATTCATTATTAAATTCCAAACATACAAAGGATATAAAAGATATTTAGGTTCATTTAAATAAATGATCATTATGTTAACAGCCTTTCAGAAAATAAGTAAAAATATTCATGTAAATGTATATTCATATTTTAAGTCAACATATATGTACAGAACTGTTAGCCTGTGTCATGTACACAGATGACTAAGCCATGTCCCTGACTTGAATTAAGGAGCTCTCAGCAACAGTATTATTTGTGTATCACTTTAGAATTTACAAAATATTTACACATATGGTCACCACAAAGATGATAATATCAGTTAGATATACTACCTTTAAAATTCACAAGTGGTTGAGGAAAAGGAAAGTGGGGAGATTAAGTGACTTGGCTGAGGTTTTATGGCTAATGGGTAGCAGAGCAGGGATTAGAAACAGGCCTTTAAGGGTAATAAACTGTTTTGTCTCCCTGGTATTTGAGTTTGATGGGCAATATCTTTGCCTTAGATACAGCCTATACTAATTCATTGCGCTAACTAAGACACTTTTAATAAAAAGTGATGCTACATGTAATTTGTGATACCAAGAGTGAGCCCTAATATAAACTATAAATTCCAGGTGATTACGATATGACAGTGGAGGTTCATTAACTGTAACAAGCATTCCACTTTGGTAGGGGATGCTGATAATGGGAGAGGCTAATGCATATGTGCGGGCAGGGAAATCTGTACCTTCAGCTCAATTTTGCTGTGAACCTAAAGCTGCTGTATAAAGTCTATTTTTAAAAAATTAGGGATGCTGTTGATAATCATGCAAGGGAAACAGGAATAAACTGAGACTATCCAGAGCAAATCAGGAAATTTATTTACCCTACCTGACTCAGAATTCTAACTTGAATTCCTGCAGAGAGATGGTTATCCAGGGTAATTCACAGTTACATTTAAAACACTTTTTTAAAAGTGTAGAATTGTCATTGAATACTCGGAACAATGATCATTATAATATATATTTGGAGGAAATTGAAAAAATTCTCACCAGAAGAAGATACTGTGTACGTACCAAGCTGTCCTCGGCTTCGGCGCACCATTTCTTGTCTGGCACCTATGCTCCCGAGAATAGCTTCTTCAAGCTTAGCTCTCATGTCTTTTGACTTCTTAAAGGTCAAACTATTCATTCGTTCAAATACCTTCTTTCCCTAAAATTTAAACATTAAAAAATAAGAGGCAATGATAAAATTTTCTTCTTTTTCCACATTGTTTCCTTTCTTGTTCCTCTTTGCAAAGGCATAATAATCACTTACTTTGTATTCAAAGCATGATACACAGAGATAAAGCAGATCTAATAGCCGGTTTAGCTGCAAGACTGAGAGATCTGTAAACCACTTCTGTAGAACTGTCTCATCTGCATTCTTGAGAACCCAAAGTAGACAGATCAAAAGGCTCCGACTTGATTCTGCTGAAAAGGTGGTGTGTTGTCTGCCACTCTGAAAAGCAAGAACAATAAGATGAGACAGATTGATCAATGACCATTTCTTTTTGGGGGGTGTTGTCAGTTTTCTTCAAAAAAGCAATTGAAAATTGCTTAAAAATCAAATATTTAAAAGAAAACATTTGATTTAGGCAATACTTGTATAAGTCATATAGAAACTTAAACTTATGGTCCCGGAGTTTACTGAACCTTTTGTAGCAAAAGATGATTGTTTTAATCTGTGGTATGGCTTCTAGCAGATGTTAATAGAAAACATAAAGCAAAAAACTAAAAGGTCCTACTATTAAAAACTAAGATATCTACTACACAATATCAAACATGATGAAAATAAAGGGGAAAAACTGACTCAAAAAAGTATTAAAATAGAGAGTAATAACAAAATGTTTGTCAGATTTAGAGAACCATTGTTTCCTGTCAAGGATCACCGAAAAAAGGACAAGTCTTAGACGTTATATAAGTAAAAAGCAGTTTTACATAGAGCATATGAGGTTAAAGTGCTGCTTTCCATTTTCAGTCTGCAGTAATATTGGGTAGGCCAAAAAGTTTTTTTGGTTTTTCTCCATAAGATGGCTCTAATAGCCCTGAGCTGTCTTCAACTTCATTCAAAAACAATTTCGTTAAATTGTGACAGCTGTCATATCACTGTGCTTAAAAAAATCAAAATTGGTGAATTTTTGTGTAGCCATTTTAATATTGAAGATGGAAGAAAATATACAACATTTTTGGCATATTGTGCTTTATTATTTCAAGAAAGGTAAAAACACAACTGAAGCACAAAAAAACAATTTGTACAGTGTATGGAGAAGGTGCTGTGGCTGATTTGTCAAAAGTGGTTTGTGAAGTTACATGCTGGGGATTTCTCACTAGACGATGCTCCATGGTTGGGTGGACGAGTTGAAGTTGATAGTAATTAAATCGAGAAATTAATTGAGAACAATCAAAGTTATAACATGTGGGAGATAGCTGACATACTCAAAATATCCAAATCAATTAAGTTATTGGTGAAAATGAAAAAATGTGTCTTTTAGTTTAATGAAAACAACATAGACTTTTTGGCCAACCCAATATACAGTATGTAAAATACAAGTGAAAAACTAAGAATAGGTATTTGTTTACGGTACCATTTATTAGATATTTACTCTGTTCCAGTCATCACATTAACCTCTTGACATATATTATTTCATTTAGTCCTCCAACAATATTATAAAGCAGATAATGTCATTTCAATTTTACAGAAAAGAATTCAGGATGACAATAATAACAATGATGATAATGACAAAACATGACAAAATTTGAAATGTGCTAGACACTGTATTAATCATTTTTTCTTATTTAACTAATTTTATGAGATAGTATTAATTATTGTTATTTCTAGTTTGTAGGTAAGGAGACTAAAGGCTAGAGATTAAGTAATTTGTTCTAAATCACATATTAAGAAAAAGTAAAGCCAGGATTTTAGTACAGGTTAACCAGGCTCCAAAGCTCTCTCTTTACATTCTCATATTTGGTAAATAAATATAGTCGATAACAAAAAAAGCAATGGAAGAGATGTTGAGAGGAAGGACAAAGGAAAGCTGAACATGTTTATTCAAATCATGATCTCAAATTAGTAAATTTAGTAGAATTTACTAAAGAGTTGGATTAAGACAGTTTGATATTGACATGTGGGTAGACAAATAATGCAATGAAATAGAATAGGGAGCAGAAAAAATCCTACGCATAGATGAAAATCTGATACATAACAGAGCAGGCACTATAAATCAGTGGTAAATGGATGGACTGCCCAGCAAATGGCGTTGAGATGACTGATTCACTAGAGAAAAGGTAAAGGAAGATTCCTACCCTGCACTATTATACAAAAAATAAATTCAAGACAACGAAAGAATTTAAATGTAAAAGGCAAAGCTTTAAAACTTTTATAAGGAAATATAAGAGATTATGTCTATGATCTTGGGGATAGTGCATAATTTCTTAAATAAGACCAAAGAAGAATAAACTATAAACCACAAAAGAGACAGTCCATTTGCTTATGTTAAAATTTGGACTGTGTGTTCATTCCAATAAATAAATATGGATGGATGGGAAGGGAAGGAAGGGAACGGAAGGGAAGGGAAGGGAGAGAGAAAAGAAAGGGCACACCATAAATTAGTAGAAACTGGCTGCATACAAAACCAACTTGAGATTAGTATCCAGAACAGTCTTTCTCAACCAAGGTTCCATGAGAGAATTAACTTTCCAAAAATGACTGGGAAACTGTTTTCCCCATTCCACCAAGGCATTAAAAAATAAAAAACAGTAATTCTGGATTCTGGTCTGGTATTAACAATCAGTGAATATTCTCTGAAGAAATAAACCACAATCCCAGGACTCTTATTATACCTACAAATAATATTGCAAATATGAAATCCAGTACACAAAGAACCAGGTACACAGGAACAATATATCATGACTGAAAACTGTCAAAGCAAACAACAAAAACAGGTACACAAAGATTAGAGATATTGAAATTATCATACAATATAACCACAAAATAATAATATTTAAAAATATACCCCCAAGATAACATTTACAAAATTGACAATAACTTGAAAGTATAAAAAGGAAGCATTTTGGAATAAAAAAATTGAAGAAACAAATAGAATTTAGAACACTGAAAAAAATATTTGCACAATAACCAAATTAAGAACTCAGTGGGTGGTTTTAATATAATATCAGTTACAGTTAAGGAAAGAATTAATAAACTGGAAGGTAGATCTAAAGAAACAATCCAGCACCCTGGCCAGTGTGGCCCAGTTGGTTGGGGCATCATCCCATAACCAAAAGGTTGCCGGTTTGATTCCCGATAAGGGCACACATGTCGGTTGCGGGTTTAACCCTGGGTCCGCGTACGCACATCCCTGTTCTGGGTGCATATGGGAGGCAACTGACCCACGCTTCTCTCTCACATCAAGGTTTCGCCCTCCCTTCCTCTCTCTCTCTAAAAGCAATAAAAAAAAGTCCTCAGGTGAGAAAAAAATAAAAGAATCCAGCATGAAGTACAGGTTAACAAAAATATGGAATATAGAGAAGAATTGATACATAGAGGATGATATAAAAAGACATGTTTGACTGGAACATGAAAAGAGGAAACAATGGAGAAAAGGACACACACGTGCAGATAATCAAGAATTTCACAGAACAGAAGAAAGATGTTGAACCACCGATTCAAGAAGTTCAAATATGAAGCAGAATAAATACAAAGAAACCAAAAACTAAACTCAACAGTGTGATACCACAGAAAATCAACTTTAAGGAGAATAACATAAAGAAGGAAGAAAGAAAAAAATGATGTTATTTTCAGAGAAGCAATAGTTTGACACAGATGACTTATCAAAAGAAGAATGAAAATGAGTAGACGGTGGGAACAATGTCCTTAACATGTTGAAAGACAACAGAAAGCTCAGATGCTACTTCTAAAATTTTTTTAAAATCCTAAATAATGAAGGTCAAATAAAGACATTTTTCAAAGAAGCACAGAGCTCATCACCACAGCATAGAAAATTCTAAAGGATATATTTCACAAAGAAGAAAAAACTGTTTTATAGAAGGTCACAACTTGGGAAAGAATCAAGAGCAAATAAAGTGGTGAACCCATGGGCAAATCCAAATAACTGATACTATACCCAGAAAAATCCAAAACAGTGCTTAATGATATGCAAAATTAAAAATGCATAAACATCGCATGTAAATATAGGGAATGGTAAAGTCAACCTGTTTTAAGTTCCTTCTATTAACCAAAGTGAATGTAAAGGAATAATTTACATATATTAGATAGAAATTTAATTTGAGGACACATAATGTGACTAGTATATACCCAAAATGAGATAGAAAAAGAGTACTGCCCAACTAGTAGAGAGAAAAACACAGAATGGAAAAAAAATAATTCAAAAGATGACAATAAATGAGACATAAAAACCACATAGAGAGGGTGAGACAATTTGAAGTAAAATTAAAATGTTAACATTAATTTTACTTACACTAAATGAAAATGGATTAAAATATCTAGTGAAAGGCAAAGATGAACAGAGTTTAAAAAATAGAAGTAAAAATCTAACTTCACACTGCTTACAAAAGACATCTAAAACATCAGTTTGAAATATTTAAAACATAAGTAAAAACTTTAGAATTAAAAAAATGAAAAAAACTCATACACATTCTAGGAAAAAAGGAACTTAGCATAGCTATCTATACTAATATTATACAAAAGAGGCTTTATGGCAAAAAAGTATTACAGTTCATGTTAACAAAAGATGAAAAAGTTAAACATATAACAATTCAAAATTATTAGATGTTTTTTAATAATGTCTCTAAGGAAATAAAACAAAATCTGACAAAATGACAAGTAGGAGTTACAAAACCAAAATTGCTCTGGGACGTTAGAATAAGCAGACAATTTAATACAGAAAAAGATTTAAACAATAGGATTAACAAATTTGACATAATGGGAGTAACAGACAAATACAGAGCATTGTAGCTAACAACTGAAGTATAGTCATTCTTTTAGAATACATGAGATATTTGCAAAAACCAACCACATACTTAGATCATAAAACCAGTTGCCACAAATATAACCAACAGAAATTATACAGAATAAGTTCTCTAATCAGCAATTAGGCCATAATCAGAAACAAAAGTTTTACTATAAGTTTTGTATGACTGGAAATTTTAAAACAAAACAACTTAATAGCCCAAAGTCTAAAAAGCAGCCATAATAAACTTTACATATATTTTGAACTAAATAATGAAAATGCTATGTATAAACTGTGAAAAATAACTAAAACAATAATTAAAGGAAAATGTATAGGCTTAAAATATATATCACAGAAGAATAAAAATTAGTGAATTAAGCATCCATTTCAAGAAGTGAGAAAAACACCCCCTGGCCTGGTGTGCCTCAGTGGATTGAGTGCCAGCCTGTGAGCCTTGTTTGATTCCCAGTTAGGGCATATACTTGTGTTGTGGGTCAGGTCTTGAGTTGGGGGCGTGTAAGAGGAAACCGAGGGAAGTCTCTCTCACATCAATGTTTTTCTCCTTCCCTTCCCTCTCTCTAAAAAGAGAGAGAAAGAGAGAGAGTGGGAGGGAGGGAGAGAGGGAGGAGAAGGAAAGGAAATTGTAGCAGTTGTAAATTATAACCCACCCCAGCATTCTTTCAAAAAAAAGTTAGAAAAACAAAGTAAAAGACAGTAAACATAAATCCAAAGAACGTATAAGACAGTAAATAATAAAAATAAACATTCAAAAGTGAGGATCAATGTTGCCCCCAAATTGGTTCTTTATAAAGACAAGATATATAAATTTCTGCTGAGACTGATGCAAGACAAAAGGTACAAAATGCCAGTCACATAAATAAAAATATTTACATCTAAATACACGTTATTGACATTAAAAAGATCATACAAGATATTCAAAATCATTCTTCATGTCAGAAAAATTTGAGTAAATATCCAGTAGAATAAATTTTTCAGAAACCAGTATAAAACAAAATAGAAAATTTGAAAACTCTTATAGTTATCAAAGAAATTAAACCAGTAGTTTTAAAACTTTCAAAAAAAACTGTAGGTGAAAATGATTGCTTCACCCACAAGTTCTCCAAATATTCTAGGAAAAAATAATTCCAATTTTAAAGTATTTGCAGAAAACGGAAAAGGGGAAACTTCCTAGCTCATTTTAATTGGCTATCTTAAACCTGATTCCATAGCTAAAAAAGAACATTATGGGAAAGAAAAATTACAGGCAATCTTACAAACAAAGACAAACAAACTGTAAACAAAATATAGCAAACCAAACCTATTTATATACAGAGTTTAATTGACAAATTCAAAGTAGGTTTAACACTAGAAAATGAATTGAGAGGGGTCACGGTAAAATATCAAAAAGCAAAATAACATGAGTATCTCAATGGATGCAAAAAAAATCATAGAGTTCAACAACTCTTCATGATTAAAAAACAAAACTCCTAGCAAAGTATAAACAGATGGGGACTTCCATAATATAATGAGGGTGTCTAAAAAAAACTATGGCACATTTGTTTAAGAATGAAATGTTGCAAGTTTCCCCTTTAAGGGTGCCAACTATCACTTCTGTTTAACATTATATTGAAGGTTCTATCCAGTAAAATAAGTTATGAAAAAAATGAAAGGAAGAAATGAAAACTGCCATTATTCACAGATTATTGTATATGTAAGAAAAAGAAATCAATGCATGTTATTAGTTTAAAAATTTCTGCTGGAAATAAACATTATTGTACAAAATCAAATCTACTTCCACATAAAAGCAATCAACAGCTAGAAAATAGAAATTCTTTTAATCCTCACCTGAGGATATGCTCATTGATTTTAGAGAGGAAGGGAAGGAGGAACGGAGGCCAGAAGGGATGGGTAAGGAGAAAGGGGGAGAGAGAGAGACAGAGTCAGAGACAGAGACATCGGTCAATTGGTTACCTCCTGTATGGGCCCCAACCAGATAGCAAACTCGCAATCTAGGTATGTGCCCTGATCAGGAATTGAACCGGCAACCTTTTGATGTACCCCATGACACATCAATCAACTGAGCCGCATGGCCAGGGCAGAAAACAGAATTTTTGAAAAGCATTTCTATAAGAATATAAGATTACATATAAATATATATTATTTTATATATAGTATAGTAAAATATCAAAAATATGGAGCAAAAATACATCTATGAAAGATGTACTAAGCCTCTTTGGTGAAAACTATAAAAGTTTATGTATTCATGGACATTAGAGAAGATCTAAATAATGTCAAGATCTATCATGTTCAAGAATGAGAAGGCTTGACAGTTTAAACATATCAGTGTTTCTCCAAAATTAATCCACAGATTCAATACAATTCCAACCAAAATCCCAACAGGTTCACTGGTTTTTCATTTATTTTGGTGGAACTTTATAAGGGGATTGTAAAATTTATGTAGAAATAGAAAGGACCAAGAATTAGCCAAGAAATATTTTAAAGAGGCATGAGGACTTCCTGTACATGATAGACCATATAGAGGTAGTACGCGAGAGCAGTAGAAAAAATAATCTTTTAATAAATGATGTTGAGATGATTTGGTATACTATCTAAATAAGTGAACCTGGATCCCCCAAATTCCACTGTTCATAAAAATCAGTTCCCTGTAGATTTAAAAACTGTATATAAAAGGAAGAACAAAAAAAAATTTAATAGCGTAAGAGAAAAATCTTCAAATTCTTGGAATAGGGAAAATTTTTTAAAAACAAAATACAAAAAATACTAGGAAAAGACTGGCAAACTTAAGTATTTTAAAATAAGACACTCTAATCTTCAAATTAGAGTGAAAAAGCACGCCACATAAAATACATGAAACACTTATAATTGACAACAGGTCTGATCAAGGACATATAAACAAAGGCAGACAACCCAATGTAATATGGGCAAAATACTGAGACACTTTAAAAGAGAAAATCCAAATGGCCAACACATATGAAAAAGTGTGCATTCTCATTAGACATCAGGGAAATAAACTTCAACTATAAATTATCAAAATGACAAAAGTTTGAAAGTCTGAAAATTCTAAGTGATGATGAACATGTGAAAGAATGGAAACTCTTATAGGTTCAAGTGTAAACTGAGGCAAACCCTTCAGAAAACACCAGTTGGCATATCTGGTATAGCTGAGAAACACATACTATGTGACCCAGCAAACTTCACTCCTAGGAAATATGCTAAATAATAGTATATACATGCATTTTGGATATACATAAAAGAATATACAGCATTGCTATTTGTAATAACCAAAGATCAGAAACCATCCATGCATCTATTAACAGAATAGTTAAACAATCTGATCTGTAGTCAGATAATGGAATATCATACAGAAATAAAATCAGTGAATTATAGCGACAATTTGTAACCTGGATAAATATTAAACACATAATGTAAAACTAAACTATAATATTTAGGGACACAAACTTAGATGGTAAAACTATAAACAAAATTAAGCAATTAATTCATTAGGATAATGGGAGCTTGGTAAATAGTTGTGATGGAGAAAAGCACGCTGAAGATTTCTGAAAGGTAGTCCATGTTCTATATTTTGTCCTGAGTGGTAATTTCAAAGGTGTTCACTTTATATTTTGTTAACTTGTACATTTATGCTTCACACACTTTTCCATGTGCAGTATATTTCACATAAAGAAAAGCTTACAAAGTGAAAAAGTCAGTAAACTTGAGACTAGTGGTCACTTTGAGGGGAGAGATGGGGTAAACTGAGGGCAGACTGGGAACTTCTAAAGTATTTGCAATGTGCTGTTTCTGAAGATGGGTGGTAGGTATATCACTGTTTCTTCTATTACTTTAATTGAACATGTACTTTATATTTTCTTCTATGTGTATAATATCAAAAGCACAAGAAATAAAAAACTGATAACTTAGAATTCACCAAAGTTAAAAATTTTTGCACTTTAAGTGACACCATAAATAAAGTGAAAAGAGCCCTGGCTGGTGTGGCTCAGTGGATTGAGTGCTGGTCTGTGAACCACAGAGCAGCAAGTTCCATTCCCATTCAGGACACATGCCTGGGTTGCAGGTGGGGTCCCCAGTTGTGGGCATGCAAGAGGCAGCCCATCGATGTTCCTCTGTCCCTCTTTTGATGTATCTCTCACACATGCTGTTTCTCTCCCTCTCTTTCTCCCTCCCCTTCCCTCTCTCTTAGAATAAATAAATAAAATCTTTAAAAAGAAAGTGAAAAGATAATCCACAGAATGGGAGAAAATACATGAAATCATGTATAAGGGAATTGTACCCAGAATATATAAAGAACTCTTTTAGATCAGTAACAAAAAGATGAATAACACAATTTTAAAATGGCAAAGGATTTGAATGGACTTTTCTCTACATAGGATAGATATACAAAAAGATATGCCAATAAGCAAATAAAAAGGTGCTCAACATTGGTAAATATTAGGGAAATGCAAATCAAAATCACAATGAGATGCTACTTCATACCCACCTAGGTGGCTCTAATTAAAAAAAAAAAAAAAAGATAAGTGTAGGTGAGGATTTACAGAAACAGGAACCTTTTATTCATTGCTGGTGAGAATGCAAAATGGTATAGACACTTTGAAAGAGAGTTTAGAAGTTTCTCAAAATGTTAAACATAGAGATACCATACCACCCAGCAAATCCACTCCTAGGTACCTACCTAAGAAAAACAAGAACATATGTGCACACAAAGACATGTCCACAAAGTTCATAGCAGCATTTCCCAAACAGCCAAAAAGTAGAAAATAACCCAAGCGTTCAAACTGATAAATGGTTAAAATATGGCACATCAATACAAAGGAGTATTATTTCTTCGGCAACACACAAAAAAAGTACTGATACATGTTACAACATGGGTGAACCTCAAAAATATTAGGTTTAGTGAAAGAAGTCAGACACAAAAGATTACAGTGTAATTCCATTTACACAACATATCCAAAATAGGTAAACCTAGACAGGCAGAAAATGGATTAGTTGCTGCCTAGGGCTGGGCCCGGGGGGAAATAGGGTGTAAGAGCTCACCGGCCTAGGGGTTCTTACTGGGGTGATGGAAAGGGTCTAAAATTAGATTGTCATGATGGCTGCACAACTCTGTAAATATATTAAAAACCATGAAACTCTACATATAAAATGGGTCAATCCTTTGATATGTAAATTATCCCTGTAAAACCTTTAAGTTGTCAGGTAGGACGGCTTCCATAAATATTGCATTCTGAAAGGAAGTCATGTAAAACTTTTAGAACTTGATCTTGTTCTATTGGTAGTTTGTCTTCCAACCCCCATACCCTTCCCTCTTTCAGAGGGAAAATTACAGGGACAGAGCAAATATTAATTTTTTTAACATGAAAATGTATAAATCTTCACAGATTAAAAGTATCTCAATTGCTAAACAATTGAGAATATTTCTTAGGGCTGATTAAGAATAAAATGGCTTTAAAAAAGAAAATAGGGTATATAATAAGACAACTTTCAAAATTCTAAATGATAGAAGACACAGCTTTATACCATAAACCAGGCCAGAGTACTTATGCATCAGCTAAGACAATAAATAATCTAGTTACTTAAGGGTATGTCCTTGTAAGTATCTGTCTTTCCAGAAAAAAACCTCTGTAGGAGGGTTGTTTTTACCGTTGATGTGAGGAGGAAACTGCCTGGCCTTGTTAGTTGCGGAACTGAGGTTCCTGCAATTGCCATGGCAACTGTCTGGCTTATCATGCTTCCACTCTCACTTTCATAATCATCAGTGGCTATACAAATTGGTCTTCCTCGTTGATTGTGAGTTTCTGGAAAAAATAATCCAAAAATTAAAAAGAAAATAAAACTTCCATTTAGCTTAACTTAGTTACTGAGCATGCAATTCCTTTTCCTATTCTCTCCTACTCTTAAAAAAAAAACTGTTAATATGTAATATTTATCCTTAGAGTTACTTCTTTCAAACAGTATTTTCAATAATTTAAACATTAATTCATTCCTACAGTAATAATTTGAAGTTTCGTAGCAAACTTTACCTTGATAGTAAAAGAAGATACAATAATTTAAACATTTTTGCTGTCAAATAAGGAAACCCACGTTAGTGATTAAAATACTGGAAAAATTACTCAAGTATCAGACTTTACAGGAAAGAAGTTGTTTATCTTTGTATCGCCTGCACCTACTGAAGTTAATATATACTTCATAGTCAGTAAATGTTTGGGGTTTTTTTATTGAACTGGAAGTATTTTTATCAAGTTAATAGCTAGTTTAAATTCATCCTACAGTATTTTCTTCAGAACAAATGAAAGAATTAAAGTAAATTCTAAATATGAAAAACGAGAGCAATAAAAATTTGTAGGTCCTAATTTTTAAAGAGCAACAAAACATCTTATTAACCCAATGTTAGCAATAAACCCAATTCTTGTATTCTGGTGAATATTAACTTAAATTATATTTATATGAATAAAATTATCATTGAGGGCAGTAGTCAGCTTTCAGGTTTTCTTGTATTTTTGTTTTAGAGGAACAGAAAGTACACAAAATTCTATCTCCTAACAAGTAGGAATAGAAATACTATACAATTATTATTTTAAATTATCACAAGAACTACTTATAGAAAGTTTGCAATGGATTCTCTCACATTGGTAAAAGGTTCTCAGTAATATGGTTAAGTATTTACAGTTTACTTATATCAGTGCACATTTCCTTATATTTCTTTTCTTAAAATAAGATTTTTATCCTTCAGAAATGTTCTAAACTTTTATATTGAGATTTGCCTTTAAAATCTGTCTTAAATAGGCTAAGTACCTGTGAAATCATACAGCTGAGGAACAGTTTCCATGATAATGCCAATCAGAGGTAGATACAACATGGCCACCCGAGCCTTTATCTGGGGGTCAGAGTACCGTGGGTCTGAGTCATGACTAGATAGTAAATTGTGTACCATATTGATGACTTTCTTATGCAATCCAAACAGTCTATTTAAAAAGATGGAGAAAAAGGAGTAAGGTCACAGAGATTAGTTAATATCTTTAAAGCAAACAGTAAGCCATAGTACTGAATCAATTGGTTCAACTTAACTTTGCCACATATTTGCACGTATTCCTATAAACACACATTTCATTTTAAAATTAATAAATGTCTGTATAAATAAAAATTGAGGTAAAATAAATGTTATACAAATTCATTTAGGAATAAACTTGAATATTTTTATATTACTCCCTATTAGTGCATTTTAATATTAAATAACTTAAGAGCAGTTATGGTTATATTTTAAAGAAAAAAAAAAGAGAAAAATTTTAAGTAGCTGTAAATTTTATTTCATCAAATGAAATCTTTTCACATTTACCAAAAGTAAACTTTTATTTCCTTTTTCCAAAAGAACAATTCTCTACCCAATGTATTATGTTGTCCACAGGCTGGGGTTGCATTTGACATCTATTTAAACTGAATTTCCTTGCTCATATACCTCATTCTGGCTCTTACAACTCTTCTAGGTTTCCAGTCACTTGCTTTTCTACTGAGCTAATACACTAGCAAGAGTCACTCTTATCTGCGCCCCCACTTTTTTTGCCTCTCAAACTGAAGGCGCACTGACTATACAAACCATTAAACCATTCTAATTAAAAATCCATCCAACTGCAACTGGCCCTTAATGCTGTACTTGGCACCAGTTTCAGACCTCATCACTCTGTAAAACACATCTCATTCTTTATAGCCATAGGATCATCTTTCCTTTGTCTCAGAAAAAGTTCTATTTTCTCTCAGAAATTCTCCATATGTTCAACGAATCCCATCTTTCTTCAACAGCTTCAGTGTCCCACTTCATTCTTCAAATCAGCCTCTCCTATCTTGAAAATACACATTCACTTGAAACTAGTTTGCTCCAGCTTATCCAGTTTTTCACGTAGTAATAAACTATTATGATGTCCCCAATAATAAACTTCCTGAGCATTAATTCTATATGAGGTATTTCCACTTACTTCCTACAGTTTATGCCCTTTCTTTGTCACTAACATATCTGAGTGTTTATATCACGGTACTGTACTACTGTTACTGGTAGATAGTCTGTCCAGATCACCAGGATATCTCCCCTATCAGCCAAGATGGCGGCAGGTTTTTACACTGAGTGCACGGCTAGGCTAGAAAGATAATTAGATAGGAAAAAGCCAACCACCCCTCCCCACCCCGCCTTCTGGTACCACATTAGGGGTGGGACCAGGGGAAGGCAGGCACAAGCGCCATAGAAGTCAAAATGGCACAGGGGGAGGTGCTGGACCAAAGAGGCCAATCAGTTTAGCCTGGGGAAAGAAGGGATTGGTTGGGAGGCTGACTCACCCAAAGCATGAAAGTGCCTGGTCCATCCCATACCCAAACTAATCTAATCCCAGGGGAACAAAGAAATGCTCTCTTGCTAGCTAGCATCTCGCTCATTGATTGTCTCCCTCTCCCCCATCCCCTTTGCCAAACCTGGTGATGCGTTTGCTGGAGCATTCATGTGCTCTCTCTCAGGAGCATGTGACCTGTGGCCCTAGCAGCCACATGGCCCATGGCTGCAGGAGCTCCACCCACAGGCTCCAGAGGGGAGATTAAACTACTTGGATGACTGTTTAGCAACTGCCTGTTAGCTTTAAAGGGCTGTACTTCAAAATGGAACAGAAACTCTGGACACTGCCTTTTATCTTGGTTTTGTGGAGGACATGAGCTTTGAGCCTGGAGTCTGCCATTCTCCCAGACAGCACAACACCTGAATAAAACCTCTTTCCTTTAACAACGACATCTGCCTCATGAGTTTGGCTTTTGTGGCAACAGGTACACAAATCTCTGTTGTTTTCTTTGTTTGGTTACACAAGTTTCATCATTTAATAGCTACTTGATTTTTTAAAGATACTTAACCTCTCTTTCCTTATCTATATATGAGGATAATTACCTACCTGAGGTGGTTGTACAAATTTTGCCTTCTTCAGTAAATACAATATTAGCTTTTATCTCCTTTAAAATCACATAGCTTTAAAAGCTGGAATTTAAAACTAAGTAATTTTACTCCAGAGCCCCTGATCCTATCTGCCATTTTATATAGCTGTCTATGAAATATAGCTGGAGATTCTTCTCCTTTCCAGATTTTTATTCAGAAGGTATATTTTTAAACACTGTCAAGAACCACCTCTCATAAACATATTTCATTCTTTGGCATTCTACTTGACACTGTGTCTGTCATCTTATATCTTCTCTCAATATTTTCTCCAAAGAGTTCCTCCCCTTCTTCATACTATCCTTCTTCCCAAGTTCCAGATTCCGGTCATTTGCTCTTTATGTTCTCCATTTTTACTCCTTGTGTCAACAGTGATGATTCCCAAACCTGAACATGTATTCCTTATATTTTAACAGCTACCAACTCCAGACTTCAATCTATCTAAACTCTACCCACCATCTTCACAAAGCCTTTTTGTATGTCTAAATTACTCAATTACATGCAGTAATTAAATAGATACTCAGGATCCGTAACGTCCTAGGCTAGAGGTTGGAGATAAGACATTGTCCCTGTTCTTAAAGAGCTCATTTTAGTGAGAGGAACAGACAGAAGAATAATAATTCAATGTTACAAATGCTACAATAAAGATGTCAATCTTCTACAGAACCATGTCTGTACTACAGAATTAGCATTTAATCGTAGTGTACTGTTTCAGTCTTAACTTTCTTCCTATAATGAAAGTTTCTAGTGCAAATCTGTGATCGATATTAAAGCATATCATTGCCACTGAAGGAATTATTCTTGATTATTTAGCAAGCTGATAGAATAAAAAAGAAAAGCATTCCTCTCAAGGATTTTATCTAAGACAATTATGTTATATTTCTATATACCACTATAGAATGTAAAACTTAGACATGAGATGTAAGCCTCTTACAGTCAATCACCCATTCATTAAATTAACATAGGTTTATCAAGTGTCCACTTTGTTCCAGACACAGTTCTAAGGCATTGGGAACACAGCAGTGAGCAAGGAAGACAAAGAGCCTGCTCTCCTGAGTTCATATTCTAATGGGCGGAGACAGATTAACAAACAAGCAAATTCCAGATAAGCGCGCTGTAGAAAACAAAACAGGACTATATGATTGAGGATGGTTGTGGTGGGTTACACGGCTATCTGCTATCGTTTAGGTTTGGTGGTCAACCAAAGCCTCATTGAGAAGATGCTGTTTGAGTAGAGACCTGAAGAATCACAAAGAGGAATGGGTATGTGAAGATCTGAGGGCAATTTGAGCATTGCCTCAGACGAGACAAATCCAAGTGCAAAGGCCCTAGGGTGGAATGAGTTTGGCACATTAGAGAAACAGAAAGAAGGCTAGGAAGGCTAGGTTTCAGTATGTGAGGAGGGAAGAGTGTGGCAGGAGTAGATAACAGTCAGATATACAGGTCTTCCAAGAACATTATTAAAAATTTGCATCTTTTAAAAAAGATTTTGTTTAGTTTTAGAAAGAGGGGAAGGGAGGGAGACAGAGATGGGGATATAGACATCGATGCGCGAGAGAAACATTGATGGGTTGCCTCTCACACACTCCCAACCGGGGACCTGGACTGCAACCCAGGCAAGTGCCCTGACTGGGAATCAAACCCAGTTGGTTTGCAGGTTGGCACTCAATCCACTGAACCACACCAGCCAGGGCAAGTTTGGATTTTAAGTGCCAGTTTTAGAGCATACATTCACATCGAAGACTTTAAAACAAGAAGAGAAATAATCTGATTCTTGTTTCTGAAAGATCACTCAAGCTGCCCTGTGGAAAGGATTTTAGGGAGGCAAGAGTGGAAGCATAATCAGGGAAGGAGCAGTAAGGATGCGAAGAAGTGGCTGAACTTGGGATATATTTTGGAGGTAGTACCTGCGGAATTTGCTAATGGACTGGGAGTAGGAAAGTGTGGAAAAAGAAATAAGCAGCAGTAAAAACTAAGAATATAATCCTGTATATTACTATTTAGAGCTCTTCCCATAATTTGCATAACTGAATAGACAAAGAAAAGATGGTAGTGGACACAATTACCATTGCTTTCTGGACTTTATAGAAAATCTTTCCAAGTGATGAAGGCCAACACTAGCTTGAAGAGGTAAAAAAGCAGTAAAAAATTCTTTCATAAGTCCTGTATTGTTCCACAGAAATATAACAAAACTATTTTAACAGAATTGATCCTTGACATGAAAAATAAAAACCTCATTGCAAAAACAGATGACTGTTAGAATTCTCTGTTCTTTATTTTAGACAGTGCTGAATACCTGTACATCTATTTTCCCTCTTGCTTCTTAGGAGAACTTGATTATTTTTAGATATACATTCCTCCCTCCAATGACTCAGGAGAAGCTGACTCCATTCCCTTTCAGCTGTACATCCTAATTAGATTAGCCCCGCTACTTAAAGCAGCCAGCTGGCAAACCCGCTTTGTTACCACTTTGAGAACAGATAAATGTTAATCAACAACTCATTGCTTCCTTAGTTGAGGTCTATAAAAGGACCTCATAGGACCTAAATGCTGTGTTTAGTGACATAGTTGATTTACAATGATTTTGTGCTCTGTAAAAAAACTCCATGAATCAATACCAGTCGAAGCACCACATTTGAACAGGACTGATCCAGTCTGCCCAGCAAGCTGACACTGCTCTGCTGACTACGATAGGACAGGAGAGGCAAGTGAGCCGAGTCAGTCTGAAGGAAAGGTTGACACTGCTCACTTGGGAAGTTGTTTTCCCCTCTTTGTCCTGCTAGACATGAACACGTAAGAACTTCATCTGAATTGCCAGAGACAACTATCTTGCAGTTATGAGAGACACGAGCCTTGGGATAAAGCATCTAATAGAGATAAGAGATACAAAGTACCAGAACCCTCAGAGCATCATGGTGCTACTGATGGTATTGTTTAAAAAAACTTATTTTTCTTCCCATTATGAAATAATAAACATTCTTCCTCTAATAAAGTCAGTATTAAGAAAGGTTTTCTGTTTCTTATAAGCAAACGTATCCTGATATATCAAGTAAAAATATTGGAAATGTGTATTCATATGATTGAGACGTACCGGTTATTATAAAAAGCTAGTATGTTTAGAAGTTGTTTTCAGAATTATTGTTCTCTAAACAATGAATCCCCTCTTTTCCCCCAAATGCCACCATATGCATATGTCAAATAGCAAAATACAAAGGCGGTGGCACGCAGGGAGGGGAGAAGCCCCTGAGCTTCAGCCACTGGGCCTGTCTTCTCCGTACTCCAGGGTCCGCACTCCCCCAAGCCATCCTGCATGGAAACCCATTAAGCAACTCTTCAGAATCCAGAGCGAACAACTACTTCTTTGGAATATATTCCTAAAATGGGAACTTGCCATTATAAAGAAGGCACTTTCATTATCAGAAGATTTAGCCTTTCACAATTTATTGAGCATTGACTATGGCCCTAACCACTGCTAAGATTCAAGCCTCCTCTTTTATTCATTCTATAGATACATCAGTGGATTCTTGTAAAATCTGTGCAAAGGGCATTGCCTTTTGTTCTCTGGAGCTCCTAAATATGAGGTTAAATTGCATTATTAAACTCCTAATTGAAAAAGAAAGCAATTATTACCCAAATGAGTCATGGTCATATAGACTTTTAAAAATAGCTATTAAAATGGAAGTACCCTATAGGAATTCTAGACTACAACACAACAAGCTATTCTTATAAATTCAAATCACCAGACAATATACCCTTCTCTTCCTTACTATATCAATTTCCAAAATTTCTCTAAAAGGATACTCAATGTTAAAAGTTTTTAAAACCTAAGATTTTGTGTATAGGGCAAATTTTGAAATAAAATGCTATATAGTATGATAGCAAATGATAAATTCTCACTTTTTATCAACGAATCTGAGTCTATCTACTTGAATGCACACATATTTTGTGTACTTTTAAGGAAAAAAAATGCTACCAAATAAACCATGACATACCACCAATTTTAAGACAAATCTCAAATCCAGAGATGACAAAGTATGATAAAATGTCTTTTGTAAAATTGATGAAATACAGAAATAGCATGGGTGTAGATCTTACCAAATAGAGAGGTAGAAGAGTGGGAAAAAAATATTCTTTTGAAAGTTAGAAAGTTTAACTGGAATACTTCTGTCCCATTGTCTAAAATCAAGCTGATATTCTACAAGGCAAAATGGTTTACTTACCCTTCAGCTTCAGGGTCTAAAATGACAGCCAGCTCTGTTAATACAAGTCCTGCCAAATAATGCTGTTGGCGGAAGGGCACGGACAATTCAAACATATTTGCAATCTTCTGGTCTTGTACATTGGTGGAAAATCCAGAACTCTGTTTGGGAGTGAGGTAGAACAAACGATAATAGATGTGCAAGAAAACATCCTACAGACACAGCATTACAATAGATAAAATGTGAGCATTATCTGAAAGTGAGATAAACTTTTCCTAGGATAATTTATTGCCTAGGGTTTATTATAGATCATTATTATTAATTTTGGGAAAAGTAAGTGCTCTCACTTTTGGTACGGGAAACTATGAAGAAATACACTATTAATTATTTTCAATTTCCTTTTTCTCATACTAAAACTTCCCATCTGTTTTTCTTTATTCTTTTTGCGACTTAATGTTTTAATATCATACTCTGAATGGGAAAATAAGCAACTAAGTCTAAATAATATACAGGGTGGGGCAAAAGTAGGTTGTGAGTAGACAAAATACAGAGTTTATTTGTCTATTATTGATTAATTATTGTATTATTTTCCATACAAACAACTGCAAACCTATTTTTTCCCTGTCCTGTATTATGTACTCCCTGCTGGATATAGGGAAATATTCATAGTCAAAGCTATTGGTTTCCAGAGAAATTTCAAATAAGGTAAAATTGCTTCTCAGAGAACATACTATTTCTAGAAAATCACTATCATTTTATGATTGAATTACTGAGTTTTTAAAAAGTTCTTTAATACTGTACAATAGCATCCCCCAAGATTTCGTTCTAGGCAAGAGTGTCCTCAAATTCATCCCTTCAAAGCCGTAATTCAAGACCATCCATCAGAGGTTTCTTAGAAGAACAAATTTCAGATTTCTCTGTGAAGAAATCATAGTCCTAATAAGTATATAAAATTCCTCTATCCTTCCTCTCCCCAAAAGGGTGATGTCTCTGTAATACATAAGAATCTGAAAATTATGTACTGTAATTAGATGACAAGGTGGTGAACAAGATAATGAAAGAAATTCTGTAAATTTCTTGGCTGAATGAGATGTTTAGAAGGGAATTAGGTGTAAACAAATGTGTTTAAAGGTTTTAGAAATGTACCTATGTTAAATCTGTTCTTGACTGTGTGGCCACATTTTTAGAAGAGGATGGGGGAAGAAAGCAAAAGACTAGCTTGATCCGTTATAGGAAAAAGTGTGTGCTAGCCAGGTAAAAGAGTATGTGCAAATAAGATTTTTTGGAAAGGTAAAGTGAAAAGTTGTGGGTCCTTTCTGATGTTTTCCAATGAAGTTTAAGTGAAGTTTAAAATGTTCTTTTATCAAGCATCTGACATTGATCTACCCTAGAGAATTATATTGAGCAATATCTCAAAAATAAAATTAAGAGTTAAGATCAACTTTGCCCTTAGATATTAAGAGCTTAAGGAAGCAGCTTGTTTGCTTCAGGAATCACATAGCAGAAAGAACATTTCACTACGAGGGAAAAATCCAGGCTTCTTTGATACTAAAACCACAAAATCCCTTAATCCCAATCTGTATGACAGGACACATAATAATTGCTATCATAACCCTTTTTTCATTTTTTTAGAAACTACTAGCTATTCAAGTCAAGTGCCTCCCAATAAACCTATAAACATCCATCTAGTTCCCTTTGGGTTTTCTAGATACGAGAGAGATGGGCAGGACTCTGTCAGGCTTGCATTGCAGTTTTGTAGCTGGACCCTTTGTAATTTTAATGCCCCTGGTATTTGGGGTAGCTAGAATTAAACAATTTAATTCTTAATCAATTCCTTTGGTTGTCACATAGCTTATAGTCGAAGATTGGGAAAGTATGTTAGTCATATACTGAAGAACTGCCTGTACTGCAAGATCCAGGAGAAATGTTTAAAAGTATACTTTGCTTGCGATAACAGAAAAATATAGCTAATTAAGCACAAAACAATGATAGTTTAAACAGTGGCAACAGTCACAATGTCAAGTTTCTGTCTTTTGCTTTAAAAATAATATCACTGCTGCGTGATTATGAGATGTTTTGCCGAACCTTGGCCCTCCAACGCAGCACTTCTTGTTCTCACAATATAATTTTGTGTTGCTGACATACTATTTCTTTGTCAAGCAGGAGATAACTTCAGGGTCTCAAAAAGAATTTATGTGATTGTTTTGTTGAAGCAAAGAATGTCTTCAAGATAGCTACAACCAGCTGCTGATGCCTAGGAGTCTGATAGGAAAAAGTGTTAACTGTGACTAAAGAAACATGGACTTCTTTCTCAGTTCTGTGGAACTACCCCCCTTCCCTAGCTACATAGAAACTCGCTATGTTTGTTTTTTGAGAGAAATGGAGTTGAGGGATCTTGCTCTCCCAGCCTCTTACTTTGACAAAATCAAATAAACCTTTCTGTCTCCAAGCACTGGTGAGCCCTGGTATCTCAATGTTTTGGCCTACTAGTGCATTGGGTACACAAACCTGATTTTTGGGAGGTAATTCTGCAACAGTTTGACTTCTTTCTCTGCTAAATTATGCTTCATCCCTCTTCCTTTTACCAGTATTAACCCTTAATAAACATCTCATACCACAAACTCAGTCTGTGTCTGCTTCAAGAAAAGCCAACTTGTGAAAACATCTAAATATGTGAGTTTATGTAGGTGAATTCACTCACATGTGCATAAATCTGTAAAAGAAGTACAATACAGTGTTTAAAAATGTAGGGCCTAAAATAAACTCAACATGCAAAGTACCACATAAAGAATACAGTCAATAATATTGTAATAAGTATGCATGGTGTCTGCTGGGTACTAGACTAATGGGGGGTGACGACTTTGTAAGGTATATAAATGTCTAATCATTATGTTGTACACCTGAAACTAATATAATATTATATGTGAACTTCATTTGAAAAATAAATTTAAAATAAAATAAAGCCAACATGGGTGCTGGTTCAAAGCCTAGCTGTGCCATTTTACTGTGTAATCCTGAGTAAGTTATTGGCTTCTCTGTTTCCATTTTTTCATCTGTAAAATGGCGATAGTAAAAGAATTTGCCTCCTAGTGTTGCTCTGAGAATGAAATGATTAATACTTATAAAGCACAGAATACAGATTATTATAAAGCTGTCATTGAATAGCGTACCTACAATTTTTTCCCGTGTTTAAATGCTTTTCCACAAATATGGACTTTAAGAACATTTCTTTCACACCCTTTGAATACCTGAGACGTTGCAGATGAAACAGAAGGTGATGGTGATGCAGGTGGAGTAAGCAGGCTGCAGGGTAAGTTTAATGTGACATAATGCTCGTGGCTGCAGATGATTCGCAAAAAATCCAGCCTCAAGGACACCAGGACACTTGGATTTGGCAATGAATAAAGCTTTGAAGACACCTTGTAAGTATTGCATAAACAAGAGAACCCAATTGAATATATCACTTCTCTAATACCAACACCAGAATGACAGATTAAATTAAAGAACAGTATTCATTGGGCAGCTTTTGGGTTTGTGACTTTAATAATGGTATAGCTTTCTCCAGAATTACATTAAAATAAAAAACTTTGAATTACAAGATTTACTGTATAAATCTACTGTCTAGGGTCAAAGCCACATTCTTGCATTTCCAATATAGCATTAATATTTCCACTTCTCAAAGATGCACTTCATGAAGGAAAAATATACCACCAAAACAACTTCACAAAAAAAGTATCCATTATTTTTACAGTATCTTGCATTAACCTATATTTATAATTATTAATTTGCCTATTTGCCTAGAAATACCATAAACTACTTGAGAACATATATAAACTGACTTAGTAACTTTAGCATCTCTAGGGTCTAGCTCAATGTCTGACACATGTAAGTAGTTAATACTTGAAGAATAAAGACCCAGGCATGTGCCCTAACTGGGAATCCAACTGGTAACATTTTGCTTTCCAGTATTACACCCAACCAACTAAGCCACGCGAGCCAGGGCAAACTATATGTTATATTTTTAAAGCTCCTTTAAAAGGTAACTCTAGGATGATCATACAGCTTACTAGCAAAATTGCCTATCAGGTCTAATGACTAATGTTTTCCAAAAGGCAGATTTCATTAAGCAGTTGAAAAAATTTTAAAACAAAGTCAGCTGTTTGTGGACAAGTTCCAGGATGCTTTTACTTTAGTAAAAGCTAAATGAATGACCTTCAGGACATGGGTAAACATTTATCTGTGATTCTAAATTCTACAATGTCCAGGGCTGCCTTAGGAGGAATACACAGAAAACACAGCTGCATTAAATACCACTGAAGACACAGAAAGTGCAGTTAGTTCTTCACTTAGTATAAAACTATTCTTGCATTGTATCTGGGGCTGCTTTACAGTTGAGTTAGACTACTAACTTGACAATGTGCTCCAGAATGGGAATTAAAGAATAATGAGTAGGCCCGTGTAACCCAAGGAAAACCCAGTTACACTGATATCAGTTTGCCACAGCCTTGTGTCTTGATTAAACAAATATAACTTACTTTTGCCTTACTAATAAAGCTATGCTATTTTTTTTAAATACCAGTATATGCATGCGTTCTTATAAAAAGAGCAAACACAGTATTTAGGCTATTTGATTATTATTACTAATTATGCATTACCTGTTTATAGCATGTCTTTATAAGGCTAAAGACAAATCCTCTGTCCATAACAGACAACAGATCATTGAGAAAAAATGCAAGACTTGTGTTGAGTCTTTCAACCATTTCTGTGTCCTGAGAAACAGAAAAAAAAAAGCACATAAAAGCATGAGAGTTTAATCAGAGTTTTAAAAAGATTTAATAAAAAAAAATAAGTCATCATTACCTTCTGAAATCGTGAAACTATGTCACTAGCAATTGTACTGACGAGGGCAGCAATGTCATCCATGAAACGTTCTGGAAAACGAGTTTTCCTTGGTGCATCGAGTTTATCATTAAAATATAAATGGTGTACCATGCTCTTCACCTGAAAACGTAAATAAGTAATTAGTTTAAGTTCTTATGGATGCAATCAACAGTTACAACAGAAACTCTAAATAGTAGGGCTATTTTTTCAATATACCATATGATTTAATAGGTGGCTGAGATACAATCTTTTTAGCTCCTCTAATATTTTGAAAAGTTCACTACAATATTTCATATGTTCCAAAGAAATATCAAATAAAATACAATTCAATCACTGCATCTCCTTCATAGAATTACTTTAGCTGTCAGTAGGAAAACAAAATACTGTGTATGTCAAAAGAAAAAACGAAATCACCCTATAAAATTGTTTTAAATTAAATTTTTGCAAGATTCATTAATGTTGCCATTCGATATCCCCAAACTGTGAGCTTTCAGAAGTTAGAAACCTTGACTTCCCTGTAGTGTCTTTGGCATCTAGCATCTATTATCAAGTGGTGGATATATATTAAATATGAATGACTAAATATTAATTATAAAATATTAGGTAAAAATTAACAAAGTGATTTAAGTTTATAAAATGTTTTTGGATATAGATTCTTATCACAGCAATGTGGTAATGGTAATAAAGATTCCAGATTCAGGGAAATTGAAACCAAATTTCTATAGTTAGTAACAGCAGAGCCAAGTCCTAAATGATAGCCTGCTGACTAGTTTATATTTAAGAAATCTGAACATACATGTAAGACTACCGAAAATGTCAAAATTATAATTTTCATCTTACATTAAAAACATATGAATAACAAATTTGGTGTTTACTCTCTAGGGGAAAAATGAGTTATTTATCATTAATATATGGTCCCTTATTTATTTATTTGATTAGTAAACCCTAGAAGAAATGGCTTTTTATCCCCAATATGGGTAACATTCAATGTTGAGAATAACCCTATGATGTATTCTAGAAGCTCCCTTTGTTTCTTTTCTTCCTTTCTTTTTGTTATGTTGTTGATTTGTTTTCCTTTGTTTCTTATTTTTTTTACATACTTCTTTTTTGGAAGAAAAAGTTTCAACGACTTCTGTTTTCTGGAGCGTGAAGAATAAGATCCCTAGTGCTAGAATGCCTAAGTTTGAAACACAGTCCTGCTAGCTACAAGCGGTGCATGCTTGAAGTTATTTAGTCTCTCTGTGCCCTGGTAATATTGTTCTTAGCCCATGGAGACAGTACTACCACACTGTATCCACCTGGTAAGCATATACCTACATAAAAGCAATAAACATTTATGAGTGTGTATATATAATAAGATACTAATTCATTTTTAATATCATTTATTGAAATAAGCAAAAAGTTTTTTTACTTGGCTTTCTGACCATAAAAACAGTATCTATAAAGTTCTTTTTACCTGTGTTTGGTACGAAATCTATAGTAATCCCATTATAAAGTAGCATGTTCAGACTAAGAAAGAATGTATCATAGGTCCTTTAAAAAATAGCTAGCTTATGCAACCATCCCTTAAAAAAAATAAAATGGGCTTTATAATTCCGACTAAATTGTACTAAGTGTCCACAGTGTTTAATTTAGAGATGTAACATGTAATTTTGCCTTGCAGGAACATGTAAAACCATAAGACGGACAATAGAAGATTCCTAGTATAAAATAATGAGCTAACACAGAAGTGTTCACTAAAGAAAACAATATTAAAGAATGTGTTTATTCTGCTCACCATTAACTCAAAAAAGAACCAGGCTTGTTGCAAAGCTGACTCCCGAACGCTGCCACTGCAAACAACCCACTGCAAAGCCAGCTCCTCATGAAAAAGCTATCCAGAAGTAAATCCAAAGTTATTATCAAAGTCAAGTCTGTTAATAACACAAACCAAATAATAATGCAACTGCAAATGAAGATATAATGAGAATAAGCAAAATAAGGCAATGTGGACCATTCAATGATGCAGTGAGGACACCCATTAACGAAACGGCTATTTGTACATGTAAGACAGTGGCATGTTGAATAGCTGAAAAAATTACATGTTATTTTGCAGTAAAATGTAATTTTAAAAAAAAGGTGGGAAATAGCCTCCTAAATTGTACCTGCAAACAAACACTAGACCAAAAACTCAAAGTTAAAAATAAAATCTCGTTTGTGCCTTATATACATATTTCAATGTATGCAAGTACATTCATGAACTTTGCTGGTACAATTTAGGAAATACCTTTAAAAATTTAAACTTTGATAGACATTAATTTGCAAGTTTTACTGTAAAGTCTTTTATAAAAATGGCAGAAATTTCTTGCCTTGTAATGGATATGCATACAAAGCATTTGCAAGGTAGTGTATTTTAATATGAAAAAGGACTAACAAAATTGTGCATAAGGGAAGCAAATCAACATATCTTACTAAGAGTGATAAATTTTCTAACTCATCTTCCTTTTCCTGGAGATTTAAAACACAAAACAAGCAGTTACAGAAACAGAATTAAGAGTTGATACATTATTTTGGCACTAAAATTTGATCAGATTTCAATTCACTAAAGTCTAAAAACAGTCAATCTCAAAGAACATTATAACAATGCAGAAGAGCCTACACTGGAAAGGTACACCCTAAAGGCATCAGACAAGCAGCGCTTGCTTAAACGTATTTTTTAATGCAATGCAAATACTGTAACATCTCATAGTGATTATGTAAATAAATCTTATATCTGTTTAAGTGCCAGAATTATTTTCCCTCTAAATAGGGTGCCTTTATATGAATCTACCTTTTTAGTTGGTAAGCGTCCCGTTAATGTTTGTAAGAAACTTGACGTCTCTGTGTGCGAAGACATACGATTACAACTTCGATCCATAGCCTATGGAGTGAAGGTGAATGAATGACGAGATAACATTAAATTCTGTGGTGGGTGACTCTGCAGCTCAAGGGTTACATACAATTTTTTAAATAGTGTTTTATTGTGGTTTCAACAACCATCTATTTTGTTGCTCATCTCATTTTCACCATTTTAAGCTGTTTTAATGCATTAGAAATACCAAAATGGCTTCGAAATATCTTTGGTCTTAAAAAGATGAGTATTTAAATAATTATATAAATTCAAAGTGCTGCAAAGAATGAAACTTTTATTTGTGTGATCTATACACATGCACATATCTAGTAAGAAAATATAAAAACATACTTCTCAACTGGTCTCAGACCAAAACAATACAAAACAAAAAAACCCAAAATTTTATATTCCATAAAAATATATAAAAAGTTTAGAATGATTTCTTTCACTTTTTATTATTCTAAAAACTAGTATTCAGTTTTGCCATTTATTATATGAAATAGAAATAGATTATAATATTAAAATGTAATCAAATTGTTACTTCAAGAACAAGAGCATTTTCCTCCAAAGCCAATAAACAGATGAGAAGTATATTTTAAGGTATCATGCAGTATGAGCTATCAAGCAATTAGATTTAAGTAAGCAAAACCTAATTCAACTAAGTTGTAAGAAATTTCATACTTTGCAACACAGCACAAATTAAAACAGATTTTTGCTTCTGGTATTTAATCTAATAGGACGGGGAGCATACACTCTTCACATTTAATTTCTGCTTTATTACCAGTATTTCTAGTCAGTGATTGTGCAAAAGTGACAAGATAGAAAATGCTAAATGGAAATGATACCATAGCTACACTTTAAACCAAAAGCAAAAGCAAATTAAAAACTGTCAGTTTTTTCCACAAAAAATTTTTAAAATTCCTATTGAAGCTGTGTTACCCCTAAAGTAGAAACTGTTATCAAAGCCATCAATTGCATAAGCAGCAGGCACTGAAATACCAAGTGTTTAAGGAGGGAAGGAGGCAGGAAAAAGGAAAGCAGAGCGATACTGGTGCAATTGGTGGTATTCATGCATAGTAGTTGAAAATGTGCTAAGTAAACAAAAATACACACTTTTTAATGATTAAAAAAGCAAGCCACTGAAATCATAGTATATACTAAAAAGTAATGTTCTAAAGGGAAACATCAGCAGCCAATAAAGAAACCTCTAATATGAACACCACCTGTGTTGATTCTGCACTTGGACTGGGGTTGGATCCCCATGGGGCAGCTTTTGGACCACCAGTGTTAACCCAGGAATTGGAGCGATCTAAACCCTAAGCATATAATAGAAAGCAGTTGGAAAGGAAAGAAATATTACATGTGGCATGCTATAAATTATTCTTAAAGAAATCCAGACTTTCCAATGCAAACATTTTTAAAATTAGTACTGTTAAAGCAACCAAAATTTTGAGGCACCTATAGAGTATTAGTTCACCAGAATTATTACTGAAATTTTTAAAAGTCACCAAGAACATTAAAGCATTTAAAGGTAATTTCGCTTTATATAAAGGGATCACCTTGAAGTACCAACAATAAAGTTTCCACAGCACCACTCCCCTCAATTCTCTTTATAGATGGTGTTAGTTAGCAACAGATGATTTATTCTGAATACAACTAGGGTTTAAAAGGAAAAAAAATGGAAGAAAAGAACATTCCATTCTTTTCTAAAACACTTTAATTTCATTCCATATGTCATCAATTGAAAACTTCTGTGCAGCAATACTCCATAATTCTGTTTTATTTTGCCTCTTATTTTCTTTTAGGGACTGTTAGGAGAAATTAAGTAAAAAATAAGAGAAAAAATGCCTAATATGTGCTACATCTTAAAATGGTGGTAAATTTGGGATTCTGTTTAGTTTTATTGTGCTTATTGTAAATAACTTAATGGGCTACTATACCCTATAAGTAGTATACAGAAAACATTATGCTGGAGCTATTAATAGGAATTATATCCTTATCACTATCATTAATTTAGTTAATTTAATATGCAACTAATATGTATGACCAGAAATGAATTATGTCTGTCTGTCTGTCTTTGAAAGAGGTTATTATGATCCCAGGTAAAGGGAACTGGGTCTTTACATCAATTTCTTAAATCTGGCTGATCATTAAAATAACTAGGGAATATTTATAAAATTCAAGGCTCTGGGCTCTACCCTCCAAAACCCTGCTTCAGCAATCTGGGCTGGGGCCAGGGAATCCGTTAATAGAAGTGGAGCAAGTTAGAAGAAATTTTAAGAGAACTGTTGGAATAAGATTTATTAAAACAACCCAAGAGGAACTGACTCCAAATATCAGGGCATGAGTATGAACCCAAACCAGGAAATACCAAAAGAAGGATAGGTAAAAGAACACAAAGAGTAGCCACAGAGTTAATCAGTTCCGTACAGATGGTATCACCTGGGAAGCTCAACCACCACCACAAAGGTGCAGAGCCCTACCCCTAAACAATTAAATCAGAGTTATTGGGACAGGAGTGAAAGGGAAAGCAGAGGGAAGCGGGGAGGGGAACGGAAGGGGCGCGGAGGTCGAGAGAAGAAGGGAGGAGGGAAAAGGGAGAAGAGGGGAGGGGTAGGAGGGGAGAGCAAGGAGGACAACCTGCCCGCTGCCTCTCAAGGGCTTAGGTTTTAGGAAGAATCTATCCTTTTTTGTCACTATTTTTACAAAAATACAAAGAGGGTGAAATGATACAATAATAACCCACAGATGTGACACAGAATGAATAAGATGAGAGTTAAAGTTCAAATCCAGGTTCTAGTGCTTAATAATTGTAAAACCTAAGGTAAATTACCTAATCTTTTTTTTTAGTTTCTTAGCTATAAATTAGGAATAATGAATCTCCCTCATATTTTAAAGATGAAATTAAATAATGAAGTAAATTACTAAGTACAATGTCTCAAATATAGTAAACTCAAAAAATAGTTTTAACAAAAACTTTCCCATGTTTTTCATATGCTTCCTAGAAAAGTAAATTAGACAATATTCAAATACTAGTAAAATTATGTTATCAGTAGATATATTTAAAATAAAAACCTTCCTCCTCAGAACCCCATTATATCATCTCAGATAAAAAGTAAGCCAGCACACATTTTTTAGGTAAATTGAGACAAAATTTTTCACCACTCCCCTAAATTATGTCTCCACTCAGTTAAGTGTAAAGTTCCTGATATTTTGAAGCTTTATAATCACTACACACATCACAAAAAATAACAAAACATGAACACCTGATTTCTGCAAAATTATAGCTGTGCCTTTCTCTCTACTATAAATTTCTATAAAAAGAGAATAACTTTTCGGTATTCTTAAATTCACTTTTAAACTCACTGCTTATCAATCTCCTTTAAAACTAAGATACATATTAATCAGAAATGTGAAAATAAGCAATAAATCTCTTTGTGCCATTAATTATATGTTATATCCGCAATACCAAGGCTCTGAACAGTATAATTACATCAAGTAATTATATTTAATTAAAGAAAACCTGTGACCAATTACTTTGTAAAACAAATAATTTCCATAAATTAGGTGTTGTAAAACTAAGAATTAAACAGACCTTGGTTAAGCAAATTCATCAATGTTATTTATTAAGGTAATGATGATGTCTACTGATGTCCAACTAACATAGAAAAGATTAACCAAATATAGACACAATGTGCATGAAATGTTTTTGTTTTTGTCAAATCACTGTAACATACTGTCCCTTAGATATATGGATAGGCAGTTTCCTTGAGCGAGGCCCCATAGGGTGTTTGACTTGACATTAACCCTCATTTTACCCAAATGTGGCTTTATATCCACAAGTCTTCAGCATACTACCTAGCATATAGTAAGCTCTCAGAGCTTGAAAATGAAAAAATAAGAGATAATACATTAGAAAGAAACTCTGTATCAATATAAAATTGCACTGGAATTTTATTAAAAGCAATGAAGTTCAAACCTAATATAATTTTTTACATAATTGAATGTTAAAAGACTATTGTGAGGACAATGAAAGAATAACTCAGTTTTGGCAAATAATGATAAAGAAAGTCTCGCACATATGGCTTTACAGCCATTTGCAGGGGTGTCCAACCCGCAGCCCACAGGCCACACACGGCTCAGGACGGCTGTGACTGTGGCCCAACACAAAATCGCACATTTACTTAAAACATTATGAGAATTTTTTTTGAGATTATGTGTCGCAATGTACTTAATGTGTGGCCCAAGACAACTCTTCTTCCAGTGTGGCCCAGAGACGCCAAAAGGTTGGACACCCCTGCTAGAGTATAAAAGACTGACGATGTAAGTGTTCCTGAATTTACGGAGTTTTGCATTTTATGTTAAAGAATGAAGTCTAACCAAAACTTTCATAAAGTCAAATCTCTTAGGATCTGAAATATATAATTAATCCTGATAGTAAGAGGACAAACGAAAAGCATACTTCAATTTTTTTAAAGTAGTTTATTCTTGCTATGAAACTCAATGCTTACTAACACCCCCTTACTAACTATCTGTTGAGTATCTTCGATATGCTGGATATTACTATAGTCTCCCCCTTATCCGTGGTTTAGCTTTCCATTACCCATGGCCAACAATGGTGCAAAAATATTAAATGAAAAATTTCAGAAATAAATAATTCATAAGTTTAAAATTGAGCCATTGTGGGTAGCATGATGACATCTTGCACCATTCTACTCCCTCCCCTCTCAGGACATGAAATCACCCTTTCATCCAATGTACCCACACTGTATATGCTAACCACCCTTCAGTCACTTAGTAGCTGTCTCAATCAGCTGTCAAGATATCACAGTGCTCGTGTTCAAGCAACCCTTATAATAGCCTAACACTAGCTCGTAATGCCTACGTCATTCACCTCACTTCACCTCATCACATAGGCACCATAGCATCTCACATCATCACAAGGAGGGTGAATATATCCCTGGCCAGGTGGCTCAGTGGGTTGGAGCGTGGTCCAGTACACCAAAAGGCTGTGGGTTCAATCCCTAGTCAAGGCATGTATGGTAGGCAATCAACTGATGTCTCTCTGCCAAATCAATGTTTTTCTCTCTCGCAAATCAATAAATATATCCTCAGGCGAGGATCTTTAAAAGAGGGTCAATATAGTATAACATATTTTGTGTGTGAGAGACCATATTCACATAACTTTTATTACAGTATATTGTTATACTTGTTCTATTTTATTATTGTTGCTAATTTCTTACTGTGCCTAATTTATAAATTAAATTTTTTCATAGCTATGTGGTATAGGTTAAAACATAACATATATAGTAGTAGAAGTGATAAGAAGCGGCTCTACCTTTAATAGATGCAAATCAAACAAAAGGAATTAGAAAAAGGCAGTTGAGTTTAAAATTCTAGAAAAGAGCCCTGGCCAGGTGGCTCAGTTGGTTAGAGCGTTGTCTCATATACCAAAAGGTTGTGGGTTGGATCCCTGGTCAGGGCACATATCTAGATTGCAGGTTCGATCCCTGGTGGGCCTCATACAGGAGGCAACCAATCAACGTTTCTCTTTCTTTCTGCCTTTCTCTCTCTCCAAAAATCAATAAATAAAACACATCCTCAGGTGAGGTCTAAAAATAATAATGATAAAATAAAATTCTAGGAAGAGATTTGTACTGCAAATATAATTTCGGGAGTTATTAGCACATAATGGTATTTCATTCAACTTTGGGACTTGATAAGATCACAAAGTGAGTGAGTGAAGAGAGAAGGGAAGGGTGAGGGAAGGGAGGAGAAGGACAGAGGCCTGGGACACTTCCAGATTAAGAGATCAAGAAACAAACAAAAAAAGCATCTACAAAGGAGACTGAAATGGTGTAACGAGTAAAGTACGTGAAAAACCAAGAGAATGTAGCACCCTGGAAGCCAAGTAAACAGAATCTAAATCCAGGAGGAAGGAGAATTTAACTGCAAAAGCTGCTGGAAAGTAAAGTAAGCTGAGTGTTGAGAATGAACCATTGGATTTAGTAACATGGAGAGCACTGGTGGCAGCAACAGCACAGTCTGGGTGGGAGACAGGAGAAACGCGTGACTGAAGGAGGGTAAGGAGAATGGGAGAAAAAGAACTCGGTGTGGTAAGTACAGAAAACTCTTTTAACGAATTCTGCCACAAAAGGTACCAGAGACACGGCAAAGAAGCCAAGAACAGAAATACTGTGGAGCAGAGCTGTTGTTTGTTTGTTTTTTTAATGTGAGAAATGAAAGCATGCCTACATACAGGTGAAATGACAGGGAGAAACACGAAGTAGAAGAGAGATGAAAGAACTGCTAAAGTGAGAATCTTGAATGGATGAGAGGGAATGGAATGGGAGGTTGTATTCATCTGCAGCACAGTATAAAGTGTTAGGTAGTAGGAAATAGCAGTAGACAGGTAGATGCAATGGTAAAAGTCTAGCCAAGTTTTCTTCTGATGGCTTTAATTTTCTCAATGCAGTAGAAGATAAAGTGAGGAGGAGGATTGGTGAGGAGGTATTGGAAGGCTTGATATAACAAAAGGTGGCATGAAACCTTTTTCTGGGAGAATGGGAAAGTAAATGGAATACAGAAATATACACAGAGTCTGGCAGAAGTAAGGCCTGCTTGAGTATAGTTGGTAAGGAAATAATATGGGTGCAATAATTTAGTTTTAATTTGAACATTTCACCTGAAATGTCATATGATGTGCTTGAGTGTGATATTGTTTTGTTACAGAATTACATGCTTATGATTTTGTAATAAAAAAGGGGCATTATTTGCAGGGGTGTCCAATTTTGTCAATTGAATTATTGACAAAATTCAATAAGGGAACTGAATTTTGATTATAATGGGGATAATTATAATGACTGATCATGAAATTCTAGCTGGCCAAATTGGAAGAAATAACATTAAGGGGGATAAGAAACAGTATAAAAGTAATAGCATCAAGTGATTGGAGGTAGCAGAGGATTAGAAAAATTGTTGGAATTGGGGTACTAAAGAGAAAACTAGGAGCTAATGGTTAGAGAATAAAATGCATGAAATTGAGATTATGGGGGTTAGTTATTGGTAATGACAAGATCTAGGTTATAACCATGGCTCAGGCAAGGTGAAAGACAAAATTATTAAAGAAGAAGAGTTACTTAAATTTCTAGGCCAATAGAATCAGACTAAATAAAAAAGCAGTTACAAATAAACTGCCAGATCATTATAATTTTTTAATAAAATTAAATTATATACTATTATTATTAGGGATTATGACTAAATGACACCCCAAAATATAAATAGCTAGCAAAAATTTTGCAACTAAGATAGAACATAAAAACCATTTAAATAAAACTTGATTCATACAAGGCTGTGCTGTCATAAAAAAAATTCCCACGATGGCTTTCTCAAATTGATATGTATGATCATGTATAATCAAAAGTTTGTTATTATGTTCCATTTTATAAGCTACTTTTAAAAAAGCAAATAATCATTCCAATATAGGTAAGGCCTTTGTTCTAAACCTTGATGTTGTAATTTATCAAATATCATGTAAAAGAAAAGGGTGGAATCATGCTAAATAAGGCATAATACAAATCTTACAGAAATTCAGACATTTGAAAAGTGGAAGCTTGAAGAAAATGGTGTCTTCAGTTTATAGGAAAATTTCTTATAATTCACAGATCAGTTTCATTCTACTAAAGAACTGTATTTTACAATATATAAATAATGGTAAGTACTACCTCTATTACAATGAGATATGATAAAAAATAAAGACAAAGACAACAAACCTGAGTTCTTTTCCTAAACATGGAAACATATGGGGGTAAGACTACAAAATATATTTTTTCTGTGAGAAATTACTTAAAAATTGCTTAAGAGTTATTTTAAATTGAGCAATCCTTAATGTTCATTATCAGCTTCTGAAAGTGTAAAATTTCTGTAACTATATGAATATATGTAAGTAGTTCTATCAATGTTCAAGTATTTCACCAAATAAACCCAGATCTCAAAAATATATTCTACCGTAGTTTAGGCAAAGTGTTAAAAATAGACTCTAGAACATGTTTAGTAATTCTTCATCATATTCTTATTAACAGAATAAAATGCCAAAGAAAAGTTGACTATAATTCCATAATATCTTCCTCCTTTCCAATAGCAAATGTATTTACATTTGAAATGATTTGGTCAAAACACAATGGGATGTGATTTCTTGGCCTTAGTCTTATTGTTCTGTCCACATTGTTTAAACTGAGTTATTTTTGTATTTTATATATAGAAAGGAAATAACTATTTGTTCCTTCAGAATATTTCTTGGATAATAAAGATTAATGTTTTAAATAAATACAGCTAGATCTTAGACTAGCTGGCATCTCCCTTACTATCTGGGATAATCATCACCCATCATTAAATAAATCATATTATTCTAATTCTGGTGTATCTTACATTGAGTTTTTCAGAAGAAGTGTAGATCAATTATCAATCAAGGCTAATCATTGTTCTTGATATTTTTTTGGAGAAGGACATAGTTTGCATCAATGATGACATGTCCCTTCTACAGAGCAGTCACACAGATCTGTTTTAATTGTATAAAAAATCATTTTCACATGATGAAGTATCAGACAGACAGAAGCGAGTAATATGTGACTGGTCATCCTGGACAAATTTTAGAGTTTGGCATATTTTTCCAAGAAGAGTACACAAACCAGTGTGTAAAAGGAAGCATATTTAATAGAAATGTAAAACACTTAGTGTTTACTGATAGAATAGAAATGCGTAATTTCTTCCTTATTACTAACTCAAATATATTTTAAAATTAAGAATAAATGAAAACATTTGGACATTTCTTATTTGTTCATGAACTGAAAATCAAATTTATAAACGCATATCTTCGGGTTACCTTACTGCCGATGATTGACCGTACTTCATCATCTGGTGACGTGGGAGTCCCAGATATATCTGGATTACTATTACTAAGGCTCCGAGAACGATTTAAATTAAGGCTTGCAGGTCTCACAGCAGATCTAGCCATTGTGGCATAGTGCACTGATCCTCCTAAACCTCCAGGACCTACAGTTTTATATAAAACAGCACATAATTAAACAAAGAAAATGAGTCAAGGACCCAAGAATAATCTCTGCCACTTTACAAAATTTCACAAAGACCAATATTGCTTTTATTTCTAAGTGAAAAATACTATAAATGAGAAAGAAAAACACTTAAGACCTAATGATAGATACAGAAAGATATTCTATTTAACAGCAGTTGGCAAAACCATATGAATTTTAAGTACAATTCTCTTTAGTGTTTCTATGATTACAGATTACATGTACAATAAAAAACCAAAAGTAATAGAAAACACTCACACACATTACCTTTACTTAGATATAGGTGTATCTAGGACCCATAATGCTCCAGCTTATGTCTCTTCTTTTTTCCCTATACCTCTTTGCTTTGCCCCTTGATACAGTCACTAGAGGAACAGCCAATTTACTGTCAACATCTGACATGAGATTATGTTTTATTTCTCTATCTTCATCAGTGACAGCTTGAACTTTTAACAAGATGGCACCTTTATGATATACATATAAAAAACCTAAAGATAATTCTCCTAAGAGCCCACCTTATACAAAAAAGCAAAGAAACACTTTTCATCTAAAATCAAGGCTGACATCATCATTCAACCATGTTCTATGAATATAAAAATACTCAGCAAATGTACCCATAATTTACCCCCATTTTTTCTAGTTAAATCTTTCTGAATGTCATATTTGCAAATGACACATACCTGCCAACTAACTATAAGTCTTTCAGGTCAGTATATAAAAAAGATGCTTTGCACAATCTGTAGTATTCTAACAGTGAATGAAAGACTACATGGAAGAGTATTATAAATAATCGACAATCACACACTCAGAGTCTCAAGTACTATAATTTTAAAAATCAAGACAGGAAATTATAAACCAGAGTATAGGTCAGTTACTACTGTTTTTGTAATTAAGAAAAACAATGAGCTACAACACAGAGTCAGGTTACGATTAGTTTTCATAATGAATATCCTAATAATTTATCACCATTGTTAATGTTAACCTTGCCAATTGTTGGAAAGGGCACTTACCATTATCACTAGTGATGAATGATGATTCACACAGACAAGAATGTGAGCAGGTGGAAAGGTATGCATAACATAATCATTAACTAACTAACTGAACAACTAGAGTTATTCAACTAGAACATCCACCACCTCCGCTACCACCATTATGTATAAAACAAGTAATTACTTTGGGTTCTCACATTCTGAAAGGTGATATTATTTTATTAACAATGGAGAAATCAGAACTTTTCTAAAGAATAATCTTTTATATTATAGGTTTCATAGGGTTATCAGGGAACTACTGAACCACCATATTTCTTCTTTAACGTCCAATAGCACTCCAATGACAAATACAACATTCTCTTCATCTTAATACGGAATGATAAAATGCTTCCAGAGACACAAGAAGTTATTTTCAAGGTTCAATTCCAAAAATTAATTCAACCATTAAGTAATAAAGTTAGAGGAAGCTGTGTAACCTATTTATCTTTTTAACTCCTTCACCTCGTATAGTCCATGGCACTTAGCAGGCATTCAATAAATCTTTGCTGTTCATAGTAAAAGAAGAAATACCTGGTGATGGTGAATTGGGGTAAGTATTTGGTAAGCGAAAAACATAATAGATATATGATGCAAGAAGACCATTCCTGCCATGCTGGTCATGATTTCCTTCCAGATTTCTGTGAAGCCGATTTATAATTGATGCCATTGCTTCAAAAGACGCTTGACCTAGATTAACTTTTAAGAAACAGGAAAATATTTTTGCATTAACTTTTTTAAACTGTAAGTTCCAAATAGGTCAAAGTTTTGTCATCTCTATATGCATTAAGTATAGTGATTATACACAGTAATTGTATAAAGATATTTGATGTTGATTTTTAAAATTTTTCAATTACAGTTGACGTGCAATGTTATATTAGTTTCAGGTGTACAACATAGTGATTAAACAATCTGATGTTGATTTTAATTATTATCTTGTATCAGATGAATCAATATTACTTTTCTAAACAAAATGAGAAAAACTCATTTTACTAATTTAACATGAAAATTGTATGGGTTTGCTTAGTCGAAAAATAAAACATCATCACACAGGTATCTATAATTTTGTAAAATCATACAAAGCTCATAGAAAAAAGAAATCTATCTTGGATCGCACCTTTGAGAAGTAAATTCTCATTTTAAAGATGACGTCAAAAACCTATATAGCATACAATGAACACATGATTTTTGTTTAAAAACAAAATTATTAACAATAAAAGTAGACTATCAAAAATATCAACTTAAGATAATAAGAGAACAGTGAATAAGCAATTTGATTGAAATGACTAAATCTTGTAAAAGACTTAGAAGGAGAAAAGACTAAAAAAACCAGTTGATGTAAGACTGTAGAGCATAAATGTCAGGCTAAGCAATACCTACCCATTCATTCAAGTCAATAAATAACAAGAGTTTTGCTAAAACTGGAAAATTCTGGTAGCACACTAAGAAACTGGGTAAACCAAACAGCCACTTTGAGCAATAGCATCTGATATTCTATGATTTATTTAATTAAGATGGGAAAATATGAACCAATATTTGAGGCCAATTAAGTTTCCTAAAAGTGGAATAATCAGGTAAAGTGGTCATTTTAGAAAGATTTACCTATATGTATATTGAAATAGAAGAGAAAGAGATAGAGAGTAGAAGCAGAGAAACCTAAGTGGGGTTTAGCAGTCCTACTAGTGTTCCTGGTTAATTCCCCTTTCCTCACAGTAACGATTCCAAACCACCAGGATCTTCAAAACGCAGGTCCACCTTACTCTCTATTCAGCAGTCTTGTTTTTTACCTCTCAGAAGAAATGTATAAAGCATAAAAGTCCTCAAGTTTTTCCTACAAATTTATCATAATCAAAGCATTTTTACCTCCTTTCCAAAGGAAGCAGTTTTCCTCTCTCACACAAGAATGATCTAGCCATCTTCACTTTTGTCCCACAGGCTTGCTTCATTGATTAGACCTGCTCACTTTCCTCTATCTTAATTTTTCTCACCCCTTCCCCACAACTATTTCTCCAAAGCATTTAAACATCCTCAATTCTCTCCATTCTTATTCCCTAATCAACCTTGCTTCCTCATCTAAATAAATACTTTCAAAGGATATAGTATACGCTGTTTGTATTCTTCTCATCATCTATTGTTGACTGCTTCATTCTTTGTAATCTGGTTTTTATTTTCACTATCTGACTAAAACTATTCTTGTTATTTTCACCAGTTGACTCTTCTTAAGTATAGTATAGCAAATTTCAACCAGTGTGTCACGAAATTTTTTAAAACATGCAATACCTGAATATTTACTCGGGGGCACTGAATTCTTTTCCCTTAGAAATTGAAAAAAAAGAAAATGACAACAACCTACACACTAATAGCCATCTGGTGTCAATGAATCAATATTATATCTATTTTTTTTTTGTCAGATAGGCAAAAAAAAAAAAATTTTCGTGTGCCACAGATTTTTAGTAATTAGTTTATGTGTGCCATGAGATGGAAAAGGTGGAAAATCACTGATATAGTAGAAAAGAGTAGGACTTTGAAGTCAGTTGCTTGAGTTTGGCAACTTTTTAAAAGTATTATGCTCATTACTTTATTCATTCATGAAATGGTGGCACTAATGATACCTATACACAGATGTGTGAGGATTTCATACATTACTATAAATAAAGCACACAGCACTATTCCTGGTGCAGAGTAAGTGCTATGCAAATATTCATTACTATTGTTATTATTATTTTACTTATAGATTCTACAACAATGTTAACATCTTTTCCTTAAAATCTTCTCCTACGACTACTGTAATGGTACTCCACAATATCTCTTAATCCATCTTCTCTTCTCCACCCTACCATCTTTCTTCAGGACCACACAGGTTTTCTATGAAACACTACAAGATTCCCAATTTGTTTCCCTGACTCCAGATTTTCCCACTTTTAACCCTTTTCCATGTAATACAGTCATCTTTATGAAAGCCAAAGTGGGTCACGTTACCTCCCTAATTAAGACCAGACCATTCAAAGGCTATTGATTCTTTATGGGATCATAGTCCCAATTATCTGAAATGTCACACCCCCCTTAGGTGGGGGAGGCTTTATCACCCCCACCACTTATCTTCTCTAATCCCCAACCTTCTAATTTATAATTACGTGTAAACATTTCCAGGGTCACCTGTGTATTATGCACATGCTGTTTCATCTCTCCGAACTAGTTATTTACCTATCAAACTCCTACTCACCTTTAAATGTTCCACCCTAGAATTACCTCTACTTACAAGTCTCCCCTAAAAAAGCCCCAAGGCATTGAATACTCCTCTCCCACTTAACACAGAATTTCTAGAACAGGTTAGCTAAAATTTCTTATAAGTTCAACAACTTTGCAAGATTCAGGTGGAAGATGTAGCAAAAGCAAAGGAATAAATCTTCGGAAAAGGATGGGAAACAAGAATACCTCTCCTTCTAGACACAGAAGAAAAAAAAGAATGTAGAGATTTGAGTTAATGAAGGAAAGAACAGCTGTATGAAATAGAGAATACCAGGTGAGTGAAAATGTAAACTAGGTGTATTATATGTCATATAAATGTAACATGATTTATGTTTGGCTATTTTCCTAACTAGTCTGTGAGATCCTTAAAACCAGGAACCTTGGACAGTGCCTATCAGTGTCTGGGTACACAGTTAAGTGCTTAAAATATACTTGGTGAGTAAATACATGTATTTTCATAATTTGAGTAGAAGTCTATTTGGCATATTTTATAAAAAACAAAAGTACAATATTTTTGACATTAGAAACAAGTAAATAACAACCCCACCACCACCATCACCAAAATCAAACATAGTCCTTATAGATAGCAAACAGGATTTATGGTTCTATTTCTGCAAAAGTTAGAAACACCAAATTATAAATTTTATGATCCCAAACATAAGTAAATTACCTATTTGGCCAGCAATGACAGGAGGTCTAACAACTAAAAGTATCAGTTTATCAAGCAGAAGATGAAGAAATCGGACCACTGGTTCCAACTGAGATGAATTCAATGCTGAAATACTACTCTTCAATTCATTTTCTAAGTTATTTTCCATGATTCGCATGTCTCCAATTCGGACTGGGAACATGTGTTCATCCAAAGCATTTACCAGAGCAAAAAACTTGTCAAGATAAGGATCCTAAAACAAAGAATAAGCAAAAGCACTACACAATTATAACTCTAAATTCCCCAAACTATGAACCACTAATAAAACATCTCATATTAATTGATAATACAAAAAAGTGCATACCAGTATATACAAGCATTGTTTCCAAATTCAACACTACATCTACAGGGTGGGGCACAAGTAGGTTTACAATTGTTCATGTAAAAAATAATACAATAATTAATAAATAATAATACAAGAATAGACTCCGTGTTTCACATACTCACAACTGAAAGCCTAATTTTGCCCCATCCTGTATTTTCAATTATTATTGTAAGGTAGCCACTTCAAATACTACTGACTTCTCAAGAAATCCATTGATATTAATTAAGTCTCGTTTTTCCCAGTATGAGTCTGCGTTACTGTTTTAAACTCACTATTGTGATAGGTTTGTTAGTAACCTACCTTTGCCCGTTTATTAATTTATTGTCTCTCAGCTCCATTCACAACCCACCTACTTAGCCACATTTGTAGCACTGGAGCTGGACTCTTCAAACTGCATTTCTCTTTTGTCAGGCGGCCTGCAGTTAGGCTCTGACAACAGAGGTAGGGGAAGCTGTGTAAGCTGCCTGGCCTGAAGAGTTGGCAGGGACTTTTCCTCTTCCTTTTATTTTTTCTGCTGGTGACCAGGAGATGAGAATGCCATGGCTCAGAGGTGAGGACTGGGCAGCAGCGTTCACCAGAGGACTGGCGGCCATCGTAGTTCCCCACCAGGTGCCCTCACCCAGCTCCTTCGAGACCACGGCACAGCAAGCGCGTGCTCCTGCAGAAGCCGTCTGATTCAGAGGTCTGATTCTGAGCCTTCAGCATCCTTCTAAAGGTTTCTAAGCTGCTTCCTTATCATCTTCTGCACTTGCTATCTCTGTTATAATCATAGAATTCTCTTTTACCCCATTTAGTAGTGAATCACCTTTAACCTAGTTAACAATTACTTACATATAAATTTTCTCCATTCAAAATACTGGCAGTTTCCACCTCCTGACTAAATCCTGACTACTATTTAACCTCCTTTACACTAACAGAACCAGTCCTCTTAAAAGTAGTAAGTGCCCAGTCCCCAAACACATTCTTATTCTATTCTCCCAGCCTCCATTATACCTAGAGATGACCACGTGCTATAGTTCTATCCAGTGAGATGTGACCAAAAGTCTGTTGGCACTCTGGGAAGACTTTCACTTACTTAACAATAAAAATACACTTTAAGAAAAGGTAACAATGCTGAACAGCATCACATATATAATTCTAATATTGTTCTAATTTGTTATGTACATTTTAAATGAGTAAACAATAATTCTGTGGAGTTCTACTATATACCCAGTAAGTTCAAAGATCTATAAACAAGGTATAAAATACCACAAGAAACATTTATTGTCTTTAATTGACCCTCTAAAAAAGATTATAATAAATGATGACATTGTTTTATGTAGTTATAAAATTTATCAACTTTTGCGTATTAGTCACCAGGACTGCGAAGGCCAGGGTGCTACCCAGTGGACTGCCACTTTATTCTTCCCCTGCATTCCGGAGCTTCTAAGTCATCTCTGTAACGTATTTTGCCCCAAATCCTTCTTTGTCACAAAAAAATCAACACATATATCATCTGCCTCCATAAAAACACATTTAGGAGTAACATCTAATTAGGTTTTTCTAGAGTACTACCAACTCTAAAAAGAGAATAAAATAGTAAAATAAAGCTTGAAAAATAATGTTTTTGTATACTTCAGAAGATATGTAATGCGTTACTAAGAATACTTCTATTAAGGGAAAGAATATGATTCAACTGTATAGTAAAATGTCAATCTTATTATCAGAAGAGTGAGGACTACAGGAAACATAGGACATATTCAGTAACAGGAGAGGAAGAACTCCACGGGAGCCATTTTTTAACTGGGATCTACCTGTGTACTCCCCCCACAAAATGTTTTCTAGTTAAAGTTCTAAAACATAGTATAGAAATGTCTTCCTATTTTTGTCTTCCTATTTTTCCCTATCTCACTGTGCAGAAAAGAGCTAGCAAGGAAAAGCTTAATTTGAAAGGCCTGCTCACAAGGGTAGCCCTTGGCTGGCACTTGGGAACTTGGATTTCAGGAGGGCTCCTACTGATAGGGATGCCTAAACTGTTCGTGTAACCAATATGATGTATGCTGAACCCCTGCTTTCCTTCTGGAAATCAAGAATTTTGGTATGTGTTAGGCAGAGGGTGCCTACGTGACAAGACCATGGTAAAAACCCTGGGAACTGAGTCTCTGATGAGCTTCCCTTATAGACAACATCAACTTGACCTATGTGATGCCACTAGGGAATGACTCTTGGAAGCTTGCACCTTGTTCCCTCTGGACTTAACTTCTTTTATCTTAGCCAATTTTGCTGTATGTATTTCCCTAAAATAAATCATAGTTGTGAAAATGACTATATGCAGAGTCCTGTTTTTAAAAAGATCACTGAGTTTGAGGGGGCCTTGGGAATCCCTGCAAACCAGCCCTCCCCCTTTCAAGCTGGAGAACCCCTGAATTTCATCTTAAACACCTGCCTTTTCCCACTCAACATTTTCTCCCTGGAAAACCACATTCACCAGTACAGTTTTAACTATCACATTTCTTCTGTTACCTCCAATCCTAGACATCAAACTCATTACAATTGCCTATAGGACACCTTTATCTGAAGTGCATAGGCATGTTAAACTCAACAGACTCAAAAATAAACTCATTATGGCTCCACAACTGCTCTCCTGTAGTGTGCTCCGAAACTTACTCCTCTCATGTTTCCTATTTAGGTTAGAAGTCACCATCTACCTGGACTCTAAACTCTAAAGCATTCAAGTTCCTTTATAACCTGTTACCAGCCTGGTCTTCTATTCTCACCTACCATGATTTCCCACTTTAATTTGCACCCACACTAGATTACTTGCTCATCCTTAAACAGATCACTGTCTCTTAGCACTTGTTTTATATCTTGTGACTTGCCCACCTTCTCTGTTGGTATGGTAAATGCCTACTTATCAATGCAACACCTCAGTTCCCAGCAAAACAAACAACTCTTTCCTCTGAAATTGATTTAGTTCATATGTCTAACATATTACTAATTTTACTGTATTGTAATTATTTTTAATTTCCCCTTTATTGTAAGGTCCTTGAAGGGGAGTCTCTTTCCTTGACAGGTAACAACATCCCTGACCTCACGAAACTTACAGTCTGACGGGAGAGAGAACCAATGAACAAATGCATATGTATATAGGTATGTATGTGTATGTACACACACAGAGACACCCAGAAAGAGTGAGAGAAAACGAGAGTGGGAGAGTGCACTATAGCAAAAGGCAGTGGTAAGTGCAGGGAAAGATGATATGGGATCATGGGGCTATGTTTAAGAGTCACCAGAGAAGGCCTCTCTGAGGAAAGAGGAAGTCTTAATGAAGAGACGTGAAAGGCATGTGGGGAGGAAAAGCGTTCCACCTAGAGAGAGAGCAAATGTAAAGGCTTTAAGGAGAGCTTGGCATATTCGAGAAATACAGGGAAGAATATGGAGTAAATAATTCTTAAGAACTCTTTCCATTTGAAATACCTGACTCTATGAGAAATAAAATATGTTGGATGATGCTTTTTAAACTCTAAAGTACTGCTATGTACCAGAAACTCAGGGGCAAACATTATTTAATTGTTCAAAATGAAGTCAATAACATTTTGAAAAGTAAAATATTTTTTTATTTGCTTTTGTTGACATTAACATTTAGTTGATAAAAAGTAACTTCTAAATCTATACATTTTAATTGTCTTATAGTCCCATAAGTCTTAGCAGATAACAAAGCTGATTTAATACTAGACAATATGTTTAATTCATGCAAATTTGATCATAAAAATTATTAAAACTCACTCACTTGTGTATGGACAGATGAAACAGCAACAACTTCAACATTAAAAACACCTTTGTGATTATCTACCCATTTCATGCCAGGTAGAGGAACCTGTAATATATAAAATACAATGATCCCAGATGCTTAAGTTGATTATAAACTCTGAAAACAAATTTTAAAATTATAATATCTCAATGAGAAAAAAAATACTATGAAATATATTTTTATGCAGTGTAAGTAACATAACTTATGTTTTATTCTTATTACAAAAATCAATGTTTCCTACAAAAGGATTAAAAGGCTCAAAGAGCAAAAAGCAGAAAATGTACACTCAAAAGTCTATCTTCCGAGAGACATATCCCTTTATATCATTCCAAATCTTCCTCTATGCAAATATACTTTTATACACACCTTTACATAAGTGATATCAAAGATATTATTTTGCAACCTGTTTTTCAAATATTACATTGTGAATCTCTTTTCATGTCCATATCTTTTTAATGGTTTATAATATTCTATTTTCTTTATTGTGGGATATTTTAATATCCACAAGCCAAGAAAGTTTGTTTCAAAGATGAGAAAACTTTTTTTTTTTTGCTAGGAATTAATTAAAATTATATAATAAAATCTTATTTTTAAAAGAGAGTATAGTTCTCTCCACTTTCTGCTAAGTACTGCTAAAAAACCCTGAATATGATACATAGAGACTGAAAGGTGCATAGAAGAATGCAGACAGGCTGGGAACTTCAGGATGGGAGGAACTATACGGCAGTGTTTCCTGGGTTTTATTTTTGACTCATGTATCCTTGACTAGGTGTTAGAGCCAGAAAGACAAAGGAGCTGACAAAAAAAATGCTGCAAGAACAGCTGCTCTCTTTAGTCAAAACCAGTAATTGCCCTACTTGGGTGAAAACAAACAGCAGTCCCGCCCCACCTGCACAGGCTGTGGGGAGGCTGGGTCTCCACTCTCAGCCGGCTGTAAAGAGGTGCTCTGTCCCCCTACTCACCCCACACATGGAATGGCATCAGAGAAGATAGAGGTGGGGGCACTAACCCCAGTCCAGTGGTGCCCCCACCAACTGTGGTGTCAGCGGAGGCCAAAAGGAAAGCAGTAGCAAGGAGCTCCCTCCCCCTCATAGCCAGTGAGGTGTCAGCAGAGACCTAGAGGGCCGCAGTCCAGTAATAAGCCCCCACTCCAACGCATTCCAGCATGCGGAATGTGGACCTTTACCTGGCAACAGTCTCTACCCCCATGGCTAACACATGGACATAAATAAGACCTAGGGTCATAATATCAAAGTGTTCACAATATAATTAAAAAAATCACACATCGTACCAAGCACCAGGACAATCTCAAATGAGAAAAAGGCAACAGTCACTAATATTGAGATGACACAGATGCTGGAGAGATTTGACAGAATTTGAAAGCAGTCATAATTTTTTTGAAAACTTCAATGAGCAATTAGGAATATCTGTGAAACAAATGACAAAAACAAAGTCTCAGCAAAAAAATTAAAACTAAAAAGATTTAAAAAAGGATTTCTTTTCCATGGTTTCATACTTTTATGTGTATAAAAGAAAACCAAATAAAGTCAGTTTCCTGTTAAATAATATAAATAAGTAGAAAATGCAATGTCTCTACTGAAGCAAATAATACAGGTTTAGACATATTTGGGGGAAAAAAAGAGCTGGTGAATTGAAACTACTCAAAGCAAGAAACAGTATTAACTCCTTCAACCCAAAATACTGTTTCAATTATAAAAATATAGGATACACAAGTAAAATGTGAACACATACTGCTTTAAGCAGAGCTGTTCTCAAAGTCTGAACTAAGGATCAGCCACATAAACATCATCTGGGCACCTGTTAGAAATGTAAAACACTGACCCCCAACCCACATCTACTGCATCAGAAACTGGGGGTGGGGGGGCGTAAGGTTCAACAACTGCTGTTACAACAGGACTCCACAGGCCGTTCTGATGCTTGCTAAGGTAAGAACTGCTGTCTTAAAATATTCTAACAAGCAGTGTGGCAAAAGGAATGATGTAATAGTAGCAAACACTGTTTTAATACTTTTTATGTGCCTGGCATCATTCTAAATGTTCTGCATACCATTTAAATCATTCAATCATCAACATAACACTTTACTATAAAAGCATTAATTATTCTCCTCAATTTACAGAGGAGAACATTTAGGCACAGAGAGTGACTTAGTCAGCATGGGCTGCTATTATAAAATACCATACTCTGGGTGGCTTAAACAACAGAAATTTACTTTCTCACAACCTGGAGACTGAAAGTCCAAGATCAAGGCACCAACAGTCAGTGTCTGGTGAGAACCTCTTCCTACCTTGCATTTGGCCACTTTCTCACTTTGTCCTCATGAGAGAGAGGGAGATCTTTGGTGTCTTTTTAGATCTAATTCTATCACAAGGCCCTACCCTCATGACCTCATCTAAGCTTAATTGGCTCCCAAAAGCCAAATCTCCAAATGCTATCACTTGTGAGGGTTAGGGCTTCAACACACAAATTTGTGGGGTGGGGGATACAATTCAGTCCAGAGCAGAGAGATTAAGAAACTTACCCAAGGTCGCACAAGTGGTGGGGCCAAGAGTAAAACCCTGGAAATCACGTTACATTGCCTTCCAAAGTATATGAGGTTTAAAACAACAAAGCCTTTCACAATCCCATACCCCTTCAAGAACTAACTTTACTAAATTTGATGTATATTTTCCAAACTACTTCCTACACAATTGTTGATGTATACCTATATACTAAGTTTGGTTGTCACTATATTGTCTGTTTTATTATGAATATCCTATTGGGATGTTTATATCATTTCTCTTACTACTGTACCATTCATTGTTTGGACGTACGAAAATTTATTAAACATTAAACTCCTGGTTGATACCCAGGTAATTTCCATGTTTTATCTTTTGCTAATACTAATAATTTTGTAAATTTTTTCTGCTTAATTCATATAACAAACATTTACTGAACTCTCTACCTGGTTTTCTAAGTTCTGGGGTTTCATGGTAAACATAAGGTCTGCTCTCAGGCGGCTTACCAACCATGTGGCACAGATAGAGAAAAACAAGTAAATAAATAACTTCAGATAGTGATACATATTGAGTAAATAAAATTCAATTAAAATGATGGAGCATATCAGCAGTGTGGAGGAGGGAAGGGTTGCAAATTCATGAAGTGAGGAAAGACTTCTCTGATGAGGTGCTCTTTTATACACAACTCAAATCATGAGAAGAATCCAGCCCTGTGAGGAACAGGAAGAGGAATGAAATGATTCAAAGCCCTACAGGCAGGAAAAAGTTTGGAAGAAGCTCTAAGTACAGAGATAAGGCTGCAGCAAGGTAAAAATGACGTTGGAGAGGTGGACAAACCCTCAGATCATTCAGAGATTTGTAGGTCACAGGGGAAAAATCTAGGTTATAGTTTAAGAACAACAAAAAGCCACAGGAATATTTTATTTTGCTCACACACACACAAAAAACCCACTAAATCTTGGTGATATCATCCTGAATGGAAAAAACAAGACCTAGAGGATTACATAGAGAATAATAACTTTTTGTTAAATTTATAAAATAAGCAAAGTAAAAAAAAAAGTATTCTTTAGTCATACCTATATCTCAATTAAAAAGTTGTTTTATGGGATTAGTTTTCAACACAATGTGGATATGCTTAATGCCACAGAACTGTACACTTTAAAATGGTAAATTTTATGTTATGTATATTTACCACAAATTTTTTTAAAAGAAAGCTAGTTTTTTATAGGTAGAAGAAAAAGATTATGGTATGGGGAGGAACAAATAAATGACATAAGCTATTGACACTGTTCTAACCCTTGGATTGCATGGTGGATGCATAAGTGTTTATTATATTATTAAATAAGATAACAATAAATAGAAAAGTATAATTACCCATATATAGATGTAACCACTGTTAAGTTTATAAATACCCTATTGCTTATCTTTGTATACCTATGCAACTATCTCTGTAGGATAAATACTTAGAAGTATCATTCATGAGATAAAGGGTATATATAATTTCCCCTGGGACATATTTCAGGCACAAACAATCAAACAAAACTATTTTAAGGTCCAAGTGACTATGGTGAGTGCTGAATACCATAATCCTACAGGAGAAAATTCTGGTGACAGACTGCCATGCGGATCTATACGTCAATCTTCTGTGAATTTTCTAAGCATAAATCTGCTTCCTGGAGCCCAATAAACGGAGATCCTAAAAAGCTGATAATGTGGAACTGAGGTAAATTCATCCAAATACCACCACTCTGTTGAGGAATATTGGCGGTCAAAGTTTTTCTCTCACCATAAGGTTCCAAAAGTGGTTTAACAAGAATGAATCTGATTTTGGACACTTTATGCTGAAGGCATCTGTGGAACATCTTGGTAAAGACATCACTAGGCATTTTAATTTACCAAATAACTAGAAAAAATGGATGAGCAGAGACACAGATTTAGGATTCATCAACTAACAGTAGGAGTGAAGGGCCTCTTGATTTTTGTACAAGTTATACACTATACCACTTTGGGAGTACTGTTCATATGAACTGCAGCCAGTGTTTTGCATAAGAAGAGTGCTTACATGAAGTTAACACATTATCAGAAGGTCTCTGACCTCCTGAATCCAACAAAACTCAACCTCAGACAGGAAAGTAAATACAAAATTGCATTAAGCAATGACCCATAAAAGTTGAATGTTTAAATACTTATCTCTCATATATTTCAAATTAAACAGTAAAATTAACAATATTTACTATTCTTTAAATATAACAATAAAGTTAAGAATACATACTGTTCTTTTAATAGAGTAATTAAAATATATAAAAGTTTAAGTACTTAATCAGGTAGTTTATCTCACATATCAATCAGCCACATCATCTGTCTATAGTCAAATCCAAATCATCATCATATTCTTTATATATGAGCATTCACAAAATGCTCATAAAGAATATGCTCATATATAAAGAAATAGGAAGACACCACTAGCATCCTTTCAGAAAGCTAATCTTGCAATTGCATTTGCAAATATTTCCTTTTGAAATATAATGCTACCCTGGCAGAAGACTAACTTATTTTACTGGAAAAGAAAAAAATGTGTTCCTGGAAAACTAAATAACAGATTTGGGAAAGAGTAGGAGAATCATATTTTTAATTTTTACTTATTTAATAAATATTTATTCATTCATTCATTTAATAACTATTTATTGACTGCCTACTATGAGACAAGCAGCATTCTAAGTACTTACAGATACAGCAATGCACAAGAAAGACAAAGTTTCTACCCTCATAGAGTTTATACTCAATAGGCGATCAATAGATGAACAAAAATACCTAATCTATTAGGCCTAAAAATACCTAATCTATAAAAATACTATGAGGATAAAGCAAAGTAACAGGATAAAAAGTAGTGGAGGCTGCTATTTAAAACAGTTAACAGAGACAACCTCTCTGAAGAGGTAGCATTTAAGTGGCTATCTGAATGAAATGAAGAAGCAGGCTTTGTGATAAAGCATTGCCAGCAGAGTACTCTTTTCATGTTTGAAGATCAGCAAAGGCACTGGGCTATGTGATTAGAACAGATTAAGATAATGAGGAGAAATGAGGTCAAAGCAGCAGCATTATATTGCTTTTCTTTGAAAAAAATAAAACAATACTAATTTATTTGTGAATACTTTCAAGTTCTATTCTGAAAATAAATGCCACCAGGACAACATTCACAATACACATTTCAAACTAATGTTGAAGTGGCAATGGTAATCATCATGTACTAATTCCTTTAAATGGCATTTTGGTTTTTGGACAATGGCTACAGATTCTTGAGTGAGACTTTTCCAATGTTTTTGTTTCTTTTAAGTCAGATGTCATCATTAAAATACAAATGTCTCTTAAAGTAGCATATTTATACTTTATTTTCACATATATGATCATCAGTTACAAAAAGGTTCTAAAAAATTAATTAAAGCTATTCTCCTTCTTACAGCCTTTTGGTAAATATTATCTCCTAAAAGAAAAACTTATTTATTTAAATAAAAATCTATGTAACAATATAAAAATTATCCAAATTTAACTTTTAAGATAAAAATTATCCAAATTTAACTTTTAAGATCTTTAATTGTTAAGATTATATTTCATGTATTATTTTAATTTTAAAATGAATATACTGAGATCCAAGATGGCAGAGGACTAAGTGGAAGCTACACTAACCTCCTCCCAGGACCAATCTGGAATTACAACTAAATTGTAGAGAAGTCATCCAGAATAACCAAATGAACACTAGCTGGAGAGAAGCTTTATAACCATGGATAGACAGAAGAAACCATGTCACCACAAGACTGGAAGGCAGTGTGGAGGAGGTGTGAGAGGGCTGGTTGGGCTCCCATGGGCTGCAGCTAAAGTCCAGAAGGATATTTCAGTGGCCAGGGGCTTCCCCCTGATGAGTGTGGGGTCTAAACCCCAAGCTGGATGACCCAACCTACAGCACCAGAGGAGGAAACAAAGACAGATAACCTCCAGCTGTGAAAAGAAGCAGGTTTTCTGTCTGCCTGGGAGAAACAGCTAGAGACACCGGGAGCCTCTTAAAGGTCCAATGCACAAAATTTCACTTGCAGCCACTTACCCTGGGCTCCAGTGGGAGGGCAAGTGAACTAGAGACACTTGAGGAGAGCCTGGGGCTGGTGGCTCTGGGAAGAGAACTGAAGGAAGAGCTACCAGGATCCCTGTGCTAAGTCATACTCCATACTGCAGGAGTCAATTCTCTCAGGCAGAGCACTCCTCTCTGAATGGCATCAGCCAGAGGGGAAGCAAAAGCATCCCCACAGGAATTACTCTGCCTCAACCTGTGGTACTTAAGCCAGACTGCTGATCACAGCTTTATTAGTTTAACAACTAAGGAGGAAAATACAAAGAAGCAGCCAAAATGGGAAGACAAGGAAAGACTCCAAATGTAAGAAAAAGAGAGTTCTCCAGAACTACATGAAATGGAGGTAAGCAATTTATCAGAGAGTTTAGAGTAATGATTATAAGGCTACTCAACAGCATGAAAATAGGCATAGAAACCATAAAAAAAAGACCAGTCAGAAATTAAGAATGCAATATGTGAAATAAATAATACACTGGAAGGAATAAACAGTAGATTAGATGAAACAAAGGATCAAATCAGTGTTTTGGAACACAAGGTAGAAAAAAAACACCCAGGCAGAGCAGAAAAAAGAAAAAAGAATTTTAAAAAAATGAAGAGAGCTTAAGAAATATTTTGGACAACATGAAGCAGAACCACATCCTCATCATGGGACTACTAGAAGGAGAAGAGAGTAAGCAAAGGATCAAGAACCTACTTTAATAAATAATGACTGAAACCTTCCCTAATCTGGTGAATGAAAAAGACACACAAGTCCAGGAAGCTCAAAGAGTTCCAAACAGTTTTAACCCAAAGAGGCATACAGCAAGATATATCATAATGAAAATGACAAGTCTTAAAGACAAGGAGAGAATCCTAAAAGCCTCAAGAGAAAAAGGTAGTTATCTACAAAAAGGCACCAATTAGGCTGGTGTTTGATTTCTCAACAGAAACATTTCAGGCCAGAAGGGAGTAGCATGAAACATTCAAGGTGATGAAGAGCAATGCTGCTTTACCCAGCAAGGCTATCATTTAAAATCAAAGAAGAAATAAGGAGTTTCCTAGACAAGAAAAAGCTAAAGGAGTTTGTTAACACCAAACCAGTACTGCAACAAATGTTAAAGGGCTTGCTTGAAGAATAAAGAGAAAGAGAAGGAGAAGGAGGAAAAGGAGAAGAAAAAGAAAAAGAGGAAGAAAACAGGAAAACAGTCTAACAATAAAATGGCACTAGATATATATCTATCAATAACTACCTTAAATGTAAATGGCTTAAATGCTCCAAACAAGACACAGGATAGCTCAATGGATAAGAAAACAAGATCCATATATATGCTGCCTCCAAGAGACCCATCTCAGATTGAAAGATACACACTGACTAAAAGTAAAGGGGATAGAAAAAGATATTTCACGCAAATGGAAAACAAAAAAAAAAAAAGCTGGGTTGGGGCAGTACTTATATCTGACAACATAGATTTTAAAACAAAGGCTATATTAAGAGACAAAGGAAGACACTACATAATGATAAAGAGAACAATCCAACAAGAGGAAATAACCCTCGTAAACATGTATGCACTCAACACAGGAGCACCTAAATATGTAAAGAAATTCTTGATGGACATAAAGGGAGAGAGCGACAGAAATACAGTCACAGTTGGGAATTTTAACTCCCCACTTACTTCAATGGATAGATCTTCCAGGCAGAAAATCAACAAGAAGACAGCGGCCTTAAATGAAACACTACATTAATTGGATTTAATCGGTATTTTCAGAGCATTTCACCCCAAGCAGCAGAATATACATACTTTTCAAGTGCACATGGAACATTTTTTAGGATAGACCACATGTTAGGACACAAAACAAGTCTTAACAAATTTAAGAAGATTTAAACCATATCAAGCATCTTCTCTGATCACAATGCTATGAAACTAGAAACCAATCACAAGAATAACAGTGAAAAATATGCAAACACATGGAAGCTAAATAAAATGTTATTAAACAATGAATGGGTCAACAAGATGAAGGAAGAAATCAAAAGATACCTTGAAACAAATGAAAATGAGGACACGACAACCCAAAATCTGTGGGACACTGGGAAAGCAGTCCTAAGAGGGAAATTCATAGCATTACAGGCCTATCTCAAAAAACAAGAACAAGTTCAAATTGAACTTCACACTTAAAGGAACTTGAAAAAGAACAACAAAACAAAGCCCAAAGTGAGTAGAAGGAAGGAAATAATAAGGATTTGAGCAGAAACACACTAAACAGAGTCTAAAGAAATGATACAAAAAGATAAATAGATCCAAAGCCAGTTCTTTGAAAAGATAAACAAGATTGACAAACCTTTAACCAGACTTATCAATAAAAAAGGAGAAAGGACCCAAATAAATAAAATCAGAAATGAAAGAGGATAAATAACAACTGACATCAAAAAATACAAAGGATTGTAAGGAAATATTATGAACAGTTATATGCCAACAAGCTGGACAACCTGGATGAAATGGCTAAATTCCTAGAAACATACAATTTTCCTAAACTAAATCAGAAAGAATGTGAGAATCTGAATAGACAGATTACACCTAGCAAAACTGAAGCACTAATAAAAAAAACAAAAACAAAAACAACCTCCCAGCAAACAAAAGACCTAGACCAGATGGCTTCACAGGTTAATTTTACCAAAGATCCCAAAAAGAATGAACATCTATCCTTCTCAAACTATTTCATGAAATTCAAGAGGAGGGAAGGCTCCAAACTCATTTTATGAGGCCAGCATTATCCTAATTCCAAAGCCAGATAAAGACACTACAAAGAAAGAAAATTATAGGCCAATATACTTGATGAACAAAGATGTTAAATCCTCAACAAAATATTAGCAAAACGAACTTAGCAATGCATCAAAAAGATCATACACCATGATCAAGTGGGATTTTTTTCTGGGAATGAATGTTGGTACAACATTTATGAATTAATAAATGTGATTCACCATATAAACAAAACGAAGGATAAAAACCACATGATCATATCAATAGATGCAGAAAAAGCTTTTGATAAAACCCAGTACCCATTTATGATAAAATAAACTCTCAGCAAAGTGGGAATAGAGGAAATATACCTAAACATTATAAAGGCCATATATGACAAACCCACCACCAGCATCATGCTCAATGGGCAAAAACTGTAAGTGTTCACTTTACTATGAGAATAAGACAGGAATGTCCATTTTCATGTCTCTTATTCAACATAGTACTAGAAGTCCTAGCCACAGCTATCAGACAAAAAGAATAAATAAAAGGTATCCAAAATGGTAAGAAAGAAGTAAAACTCTTTATTTATAGATGACGGGAAGACCCCAAAGATTCCACCAAGAAACTACTAGAGCTGAAAAACGAATTTATCAAAGTAGCAGGATACAAAATTAATATTCAGAAATCAGCTGCATTTTTATATGCCAATAACAAACTAACAGCAAAGAAAATTAAGAAAACAGTCCCATTTGCAATTGCTTCAAAAAGAATAAAATACCTACATATAAACCTAACCAAGGAAGTAAAAGACCGGTACACGGAAAATTATAAGACACTGAAGAAGGAAACTGAAGAAGATATAAATATGTGGAAGCACATAAGGTGTTCATGGATAGAAAGAATTAACATCATTAAAATGTCCATACTACTCAAAGCAATTTATAGATTCAGTGCTATTCCTATCAAGATTCTAATGACATATTTCACAGAACTAGAAAAATATTTCAAAAATTTATATGGAACTACAAAGGGCCCTGCACAGCAACAGCAATCCTGAGAAAGAGAAAAGATGGAGGAATCATGCTACCTAATATCAAACTTACTACAAGGCCATAGTAATCAAAACAGCCTGTACTGGCATAAAAACAGACACGTAAAACAATGGAACAGAATAGGGAGCCTAGAAATAAACCCACACCTTTATAGTTAGTTAATATTTAACAGAGGTAGCAAGCACATACAATGGCTAAACATAGTTTATTCAGTAAATGGTGTTGGGAAAATTGGACAGGTATGTTCAGGAAAAGAAAACTAGACCAGCTTCTTACACTACATAGAAAAAAATTCAAAATGAATCAAACTCTTAAATATAAGACCCAAAACCATAAAAATCATAGATGAAAACATAGGCAGCAAAATCTCTGACATTGCTCTCAGAGATTTTTTTATTGGATATATTTTCTCAGGCAAGGGAAACAAAAGAAAAAATAAACAAATGGGACCACAGAAAACTAAAAAGTTCCTGCATGCCAAAGGAAATCATCAACAAAATAAAAACACAACCCACAGAATGGGAGAACATATTTGCTGATACATCTGATAAGGGGTTAATATCCAAAATTAATAAAGTAGCTATAAAACTCAATACCAAAAAAAAAAAAAAAATACCATACAACCCAATTAAAAAATAGGCCAAGGACCTGAATAGACACTTCTCCATAGAGGACAGAAGGATGGCCAACAGACCTATAAAAAGATGCTCAATGCCACTAATCATCAGAGAAATAGAAATTAAAACGACGAGATACCATCCCAACCTGTCAAAATGGCTAGCGCCAATAAATCGACAAACAAGTGCTGGCGAGGATGTGGAGAAAGGGGAACGCTTTTGCACTGTTGGTGGGAATGCAGACCGGTGCAGCCACTGTGGAAAGCAGTATGGAGGCACCTCAAAAAATTAAAAATGGATCTACCTTTTGACCCAATGATCCCACTTCTGGGAATATATCTGAAGGAACCCAAAACAGTAATTTGAAAGAACATAAGCACCCCTATGTTCACCGCAACATTATTTACAATCACCAAGATATGGAAGCAGCCCAAATGTCCATCAGTAGATAAGTAGATAAAACAACTATGGGACATTTACACAATGGAATATTACTGGGCCATAAAAAAGAATAAAATTTTACCCTTTGCAACAGTATGGATGGACCTGGGGAACAGAAATAAGCCAGTGAGAGAAAGACCAATACCATATGATTTCACTCATATGTGGAATTTAATGAACAAACTGAACTAACAAGGAAAATGGGGACAAACTCATAGAAGGAAAGCAGGATGACTTAGTCGGGGTGGTGAGGTTAGGGGGTGAAGGGACTGAGCAAAAAGGAAAAAGGACTCATGGACGTGGACAACAGTGTGGTGACTGCTGTGGGGAGGGGAATATAAATGGACTAAATGGTAATGGAAAAAAAGTAAATAAAGATTAAATTTTTAACATTGTAAAAAATAAAAAAATAGAGGTGTAGGTAGATACACTTTGCCTCTACACACAACCAAAAGAAGGACAACAAATTGAAAAACAAAAATTAAACAGACTGCCAGAAAATCAAACTGTATGGAAGTCCGACAACCAAGGAGTTGAAGAAGAAACATTCATCCAGACCAGCAGGAAGGGTGGAGATGGGCAGCTGGGGCAGAAAGGACCCGTGGCAAGGCAGTGGCTGGAGGACTGGGCAGTGAGGCAGTGGTTGGTGGTCCAGGTGGTACCACATTTGTGTGCAGGTAAACCAGGAGCAACAGCTGGGGAGCAAGACAGACCGCGCTACCCAGGGTTCCAGCACGGGAAAAGAAAGCCTCAGAACCTCTGTAGGTAGAAAACTTGTGCAGCTTGCGGCGGCGGGAGAAACTCCCACCTTCACAGGAGTCCGTTGGAGAGACCCACAGGATCCTAGAACATACACAAACCTACCCACTGGAAAATCAGCACCAGATGGGCCCAATTTGCTTGTGGGTAGCAGGGGAAGTCACTGAAAGCCAGCCAAGAGCTGAGCAAGTGGCATTGCTCCTTCTCGAACCATTCCCCCACAGACAGCATCAAAACACAGTGACCTGGGTTGCCCCACCCTGGTGAATACCTAAGACTCCCCCTATTCCAATGTAACAGGTGCGCCCAGACACAGAAATATGGCCTAAATGAAAGAACAGATCAAAGCTCCAAAAATAGAACTAAGTGACAAACAGATATTCAATCTATCAGAGGCATAGTTCAAAACACTGGTGATCAGGTTGCTCACAAAATTGGTTGAGTATGGTTGAAAAATGGAGGGAAAAGTGAAGGCAATACAAAGTGAAATAAAGAAAAATTTACAGGGAACTAACAGTGAAGGGAAGGAAACCAGGACTCAAATCAACAGTTTGAGCAGAAGGAAGATATAAACATTCAACCAGAACAGAATGAAGAAACAAGAATTCAAAAATTGATGAGGGACTTAGGAACTTCTGGGACAACTTTAAACATTCCAACATCCAAATCATATGGGTGCCAGAAGGAGAAGAGGAAGAGCAAGAAATTGAAAACTTATTTGAAAAAATAATGGAGAACTTCCCCAATCTGGCCAAGGAAATAGACTTCCAGGACGTCCAGGAAGCTCAGGGAGTCCCAAAGAATTTAGACGCACACATGCTTGAAGGAAGCACACACCACGGCACATCATAATTACATCACCCAAGATTAAAGATAAGGAGAGAATCTTAAAAGCAGAAAGAGAAAAGGAGACAGTTACTTACAAAGGAGTTCCCATAAGACTATCAGCTGATTTCTCAAAAGAAACCTTGCAGGCAAGAAGGGGCTGGAAAGAAGTACTCAAAGTCATGAAAGACAAGGACCTACATCCAAGATTACTCTACCCAGCAAAGCTATCATTTAGAATGGAAGGGCAGATAAAGTGCTTCCCAGATAAAGTCAAGTTAAAGGAGTTCATCATCACCAAGCCCATATTATATGAAATGTTAAAGGGACTTAATCTAAGAAACAAATGAAGATCAGAAACTATGAACAGTAAAATGATAAACTCACAACTATCAACAACTGAACCTAAAAAACACAAATGAACAAAAACAAACTAAGCAAACTAGAAGAGGAACAGAATTGCAGAAATGGAGATCAGAGGGGAGGGGGAGAGGGAAGAATGGGGGAATAGGTACAGGGAGTAAGAAGCATAAATAGTGGGTACAAAATAGACAGCGGGAAGTTAAGAATAGTATAGGAAATGGAGAAGCCAAAGAACTTATATGTATGACCCATGGACATGAACTAAGGAGGGTGGGGAATGCTGGTGGAATGGGGGTTGCAGGGAGGAAGGGAATAAAAGGGAGGGAAAAAAAGGGACAACAGTAATAGCATAGTCAATAAAATATATATTAAAAAAAGAAAAAATAACTTGTTTTAAAAAATTAAATGAATATACTTATATTTTAAAAAATAAATATAAAGGCTGCTAAGTATTCTATAATTTTAATTATAAGAAAAATATTATTACTTCATTATTAATATACAGTCAGAATTGCAAGGTCTTGTTTGAGAAAACACCTTTGTAATAAAAAACCCATCTCATTCAATCTGGGGAATTTCCACGTGAGAGATACTGACCTCAGGAGACAGTACAGAATAAGCCTGTGGTGGTTTTTCCAGTGAGACTGGTAGGCAAAACTGCCCGGTCTTCAATCGTCCATTTTGAAGCATTGGTATCCACTTTTAAATAAAAAAGGAAACAATATTCATTTAAATATGTTTGTTACAAAAGTAATTATTTGGAAAATCTGTTTTCAGAACTTGTTATGAGCCACATTTGTCTTACATCCTCAAACACCAAAGAGATTTAATTGTGTAATCATGAGCCTTCATAATTTTTCCAAAGTTTCCCAATAATATTTTATTAAGGACGATCCATAAGATATTATAAGTACTAACTGTACAATATTTAAATGTATAGAAGGTCCTTATTAGCCAAGAGAAAGTTGGTAGTAGAAAAAGTTCACAAATTGTATCAATTTTAAATTGGAGTAAGTGTAAATGTAAATAAGGAAAAAAAAGATTTGATTAGATAAGAATGTTGGAAAGAAAAATTTTAAGTATGAACATAAATTTATTTTCTTGCATTTAGGAAAATACATGTCACAAACTGTAAGAGACCAAAAAAATTAATCAAACGTTGACTTTTCTCTTTGGGGTGGAGGCATGATTTTTCTGACAAAATTGTAAGAGTACAATACCATGCCCTCCACTTTAGGTTTACTTTTGCAATTTGATTATAATGATTTTCAAACAATACTCAAGGGTTTATGCCCTGACTAGTGTGACTCGGGTGGTTGGCCATCCTCCCACAAAGCGAGGTGTCCCCTGTTCAACTCTCAGTTGGGGCACTTCCCTATGCTGTGGGTTCAGTCCCCAGTCTGGGAGCAGACAAGAGACAACTGATCAATATTTCTCTTTCATATTGATGTTTCTTTCCCTTCCCCTCTCTCCCTCTCTTCCCCTCTCTCCGTAAACAAACAAACTCAAGGGTTCAATTGCCTTTAATTATAGTAAAAATGTATTTAATACCCAACAGTCTTTAAATCATTTCACATTCAAAGTATTCTTTTCTGAAGAACCCTTAAACCATTATATTTATATTGAATTGTTTGGTAAACACACAATAATCAGGACCAACACCAAAGTATTCAGACATGTTAGTCAATTAATCACCTTAATGAGCATTTTCTTGTTACAGTGACTCTTTCTCACCAAAGTCAGGGATCAGATAAGAAATATACCAACTATCTCTTAAATACTGTTTTATTTTCAAGATCAAAGAGCTAAGTGTTTAACAAAAATATACTTACTGTATATCCAACAGGAGTTTCAAGAGGTGTATTTTGTTTTTGTTGACAACTAACATGATAAAAAGTAAAAAGCAAGTGATGATGGTCAGTTAAAGTAGCAGGCAGTTTAACTTTGATTTCTTCATGAAAATCAGGAGACCTTCATACAAAAAACAAACAGATCAATAGTCAATAAATTGTTCAAAATAAATAACCATTGCATCTGTATATTTGAGTAATTTTAAAATTAATTTCAGGATTCCTGCTTAATATTTCTTCCAGTCCAAATATTTTTCTTTATTCCCAAATTAGTAACTAACTTCCTTCCAGATGAGGGAACTGTCAACGTTTCTGAAATTTTTCCTCTCATTTTTATTTATGGGCTGAGTCATCTTATTTGAAAATGAATTAATAATTACTACCTTGATGCTGAGATAGTCATGAGATTGGAAACTATAAAAAGGGAGACTAGGGCAAGGCTTTCTATATTTAAGAAATCAACTCTGATACACATCAGATAAAAAATAATATAAAATTTTTATAAGTGTATATTTTAAAACCATATCATAAAAAAAAACATTTTTCTGTTACAGGAGTACAGTTTCAAATAAGACTAACTTATCCTTTTGTAAAAAAGAAAAAAGGTAACTTTAGACAACTTAATATCAAATCGGGCTCTCTATGAACTGTCTCACATCAACTATCCCATTGCTAAAGAAATAATGTTACGAAAACATGGACTAGTATATTGACTAAAAGCTCAAAGAAAAAGAAAAACAAATCAGGGAACCACAAATTACATTTGTCCCACATGTTAGAAGTGCTTCCAGCCACAATAAGAATATAGCAATTACCATATTTGATCAAACTAATGGAATTTTCATCTCAATATTCACTGAGAATTTCTATAGGAAAGCATGGCTGCTATTTATCATATAGACTTAAAAAGGATAGAGCCTTAGCATCCCAACTTTCCATGATCGGTTCATATCTCTCAGAGTTATATTCAATTAAAATACATGCAAACCATGTAACTCCTACTACATTTAAAGCAAAGGCTGTCCAACCAAAAACCAATTAGGGTTTTTTTTCTCTGATGCTAGTAGGTCAAATATCCTTCTCAAATAACCCTCAAAAATGCTGACAGGTATAGATTTGATCACAGAAATAGTAAGTGGAATGAGGCTTTTAATACTCACTGGAAAGATCGGTAATGCTACCCATCTGAGAATTTAATGACTTTGGTGAATAAAAGATACTATACATCTTATTACTAATATTAATTAATCACCACTGAATTATGAGGAAGTTGAATTTACTAGCAATATTAGATAGTATTGTCATTTTAATTCTACCAATGCTAGGAACAACAAAAATAAAGACTTAGCCACAAATGAAGATAATTTTAGAAATTATTACTTTCTTTATCAATATCTTTCCTTGTATTCAGTGTTTTATTTCATGTCTTTCCTCAAATTATATTATGTCAAGACTTATGGAAAATTAAATATTTACCAGTTAGTTATTCATCAGCAAGTAAACGGCCTACCTTTAGGTTAGCAATCGTATTACTTTTGTGGTGGTTTTAAAGATTAACATAAAAAAATTACCCTGAAAAATATATATAACTTAGTAGAAATATAAAAAATAAGACACACATATAACAATAGCTATGCTTATAAAACAGGGGTTGGCAAACTATGGCCCACAGACCAAATCTAGTCAAATGCCTGGTTTTACATAAACTAAAAACTAAGTATGTTTTTTATATTTTAAAATGGTTAAAAACATCAAAAGAATAATAAATCACTTTAAATATTATATAAAATTCAAATTTGTGCCCATAAATAAAATTTTATTGGAAGACAGCCATGGCCATTCATTTGCAATTTTATTCATTGTCTGTGACTGCGTTTGTACTACAACAGCACAGCTCAGTGGTTGCAACAGAGACCATATGGCCCCCAGGGCCTAAATTTATACTGTGTGGCCCTTTGTGAAAAAAGTTTGCTAGCCCCTGGTATACAGCATATTAAGGTTAAATGCTTCAACAACAGAGTTCAACAGATTACTTAAAGTTTTAGATCAGGAAATTGTATTTAGGAAGAGATCAATAATATGAGCCTTAAAGAATGAGTAAAAGTTCAGTAAGTAGAGAGAATCAGTATATAATTAAAGATCCAAGACAGACCCAGAAACAGGGCAGCACAGGATATGTTTGGAGGTGAGGCAGAAAGAAAATCATCAAGATGTAAAAGATGAGTGAATATTAGAGAAAAGAAAAAAGGAAGGCACGGATGTCTTAAAGTTTGAGTCAGAGGCAGAAAAATTGGTGGTACTATTAATAAAAATTAACAGACAGAGACAGGGTCTGCAAGAGGGCCAGGGATAAATACATGGAAATTGAGAGGGCAGCATGGAACACAAGTACATATGCCCAACACGCCACTGAAAATACCTGTCTGTACCTCCGAATGAAGGTTATGACTGAAAATAAAAGTTGTGAACAGTCCACATAAAGATAAAAGTAGTAGCATTTTCATTGGACATAACTGAGAAATAAATATACAATTATTTAGGAAGAGAATATTATAGAAGAAGAGGATTAAGAACAAAACCTTAGTGTTTTGTGTGGAATGTCTATACTCAAAAGAAAAAGAAAAAACAGAATGAATAATTACTGTAGAAGAAAAAAAGTGTTCAAGCCATAAAGGTGAGAAAAGAAAGTTTTAAGGAGGGCAAGGAAAAACCATGCTACACAAGAGCGCTGCAGACAGACTTCTGTTTCGTTGTTTTTTTTAAGAATAGGAAACTTAAGCTTCTTTTTAACAATAAGAGATGGAGCTAATGAAACAGGAGGCTGGGGATGCAAGAGGAGGGATAACTGATGAAGCCATATTCTGGAAGAAGGTAAATAAGATTGTTTGACAGTAAAAGTAAAAAGATTCACACTGAGCAGGATGTGGGCTGTTACTACTTTGAAACAGGAGGAAAGGTAGATCAGTACAGAGATAATTTAAGGTGAAGAGCAGAAAAGCTGAAGGATCTCAGGCGTGATGGACTCAATCAACTTAAAGTAGGGAAGCTAAGAGTAAAGCGAACAGAAAACAAGTAAGAGCTAGAGGAAGGGGAAAAAACCTAAATTAGCTCCTGCAAAATTAGAGATGGGCTTAAAAAAGTAGTGACAATAAGATTAACAAAGAGTAATCTTTTAGAGCTAAAAGAAGATAAAATAAAATGAATTAATATAGCCCCATCATATGACAAAATAATCTGTGATAGTCCTGGTTGGCATAATTTTGTGCTTTTTCTCCAACAGCATTCAATTAAAAAAAGAAAGAACAAAAGCAAAAATTAAAGGTTATCCAAAGTTAACAATTTCTCAAAGAAGTAAAATGGAAAGGATTATTGATGTTGAAAATAACACCAGTTTAACTGACTAATAGGTTCAAGCTTAGTAACAGTTAAGTAAAGCCGCAAAGTGTTAGGGGAATATAATAGGGAAAGACCAAAGGACCAGAAGCCACAAAGATATTCGATAATAATATAATAAAAATGAACAGATCAGAGAATTTGATAGAAAAGATGTTTTGTGTATAAGGTCTTATATTTGAGATGTCTATGGAAAATGTGGATCTACATGTTGAAAATTATAACTTTGATGTCAGCTGTCTTGAATTTGCACATTCAGTGCAGCAAAGCATTTGGTAAACACACTAACGTGAGTGCTAACAATGCCACTGAGAAGTGAGTAACTTTGAAAGAAATATTTGAATTCAGTACCTGTTATGATATACTACGGCTGTATAGGCTTCCTTTGAAAATTCTGAACAGCTAGATTTACCAAAGATTACCTGTAACAAATAACAGCATGTTGAAACTTTGTTGTAATAAATGCTGGATGTTTCATATCTATGTAAGAATTTGTCTGATTTATTAACTATTTGAGAACAATGGGCAAAAATCAGCCCAATGAAGAACAATGTGCCTACCGACGTTCATTAATAAGTTCAATTGCTTAATTCTAAATTTATAGACCCATCTGACATTCAAACATTCAAAAAATTTCTATCCATTATATTTATATCGATTGGGCAATAAGGTACATTTCTTTCTTTTTTAAGAAGGTGAAGATTTCCTTTTAAAATTTCGATGTAGCACATCATTTGGAATTTATATAAGAAATATGGTCCTAGAATGGTGGCATATATCTACTATACAAATTGGTGGTTTCTTCACTAACACAGCAGTCATGTTGAAAGTCAAATATATATTATTTATAAATGATACTTAAAAATCCTATTTTAGCCCTGGCTAGTGTGGTTCAGTGGATTGAGTGCTGGCCTGCAAACCCAAAGGCCGCTGGTTCGATTCCCAGTCAGGGCACATGCCGGGGTTGTGGGCCAGATCTCCAGTTTAGGGCGTGAGAGATGCAGCCAATCAATGTCTCTCACACATTGATGTTTCTCTCCCTCTCTTTCCCCCTTCCTTCCCTTCTTTCTAAAAATAAACAAATAAAATCCTTTTTTTAAAAATATCCTATTTTAGGTATCTTTTACTTCCAGTACTACCTGCAAGTTACTCTACATGGAGGGGGAACAGCATTTTATATTCTTACACATGTGTTAAAAAAAAATCCACCACATTAAAGAAAATACAATACTATTTTGGGAGAAGGTTTAGCACTAAAATATTATAACCTGATATATCTGCCTCTTGAATTCTAACAGCAAGCGGTGAAAAATTAGGGCGGCTGATTAGAACAATGGCCTAACAATGTCATGGTCATAGCTGTGATTTCTGTGTGAGACAGCTAGACTTACAATGTTTTCTAGCCATAGATTAAATTCTCACATCTAGCCAGCTATCTCTACATATGCATGAAAAAGTACTGTACACACGTCATTACACTTCCATCAGTACAACTGGTAAAACAAGTCAAAAGTTTATTTCTTACACAAAGGAATTAACTAGCACCATCCCAAAATAAAAAGAACACATTAACAAGTATTTTGTCCCTTTTTGCAGTATCTCAGGCAGGTCCTTTCACTTCAAGGGTATGTAAAGTGTAATAATTACGATTCTCCTAGATAACTCTAATTTTATCAATTTGCTAAGCATACTATGTTTTTATAAAATATTCTTCCAGTGCCAGAATTAGAATTTATCATATTGACATTATATGATCAAAAAACTATCTTAGTTCTTATTTTTTAAAAAAATAAGCAAGCAAAATATGTGTTTATACATGCTTTCAAAGCGACCACTTACATAAACATAAAAGTATTGTATTTTCATATGGCGAATAATACACAAATAGAGGAATGCAGTAGCTTTTTTTCCCTCTGAGAAGCTATCATTTTTCACAAAGTAACTCACTTATTTTTATAACATGAATGATATATAGTGGAAAATATTCCTTTTTTAACCATTTGGCATGTAGTTTTAATCAGTCATCAATATGAACTAAGCATCAATTATGTGCCAAGCACTAAGATAGGCATCAAGATATAAATACGAGTGAGACATGGTCCCTGCCCTCAAGGAGCTCACAGTCTAGCGGACACGATGAAGAAATAAACATATAATCATAAAGTGAAAAGCTCCATAAAAGAAGTGAGAAGATGCTATGGTAGCACCAAAAGAGGGAGTGGTCTAACTGCCAATGTGGCTGGATGCAGCCAGGGCTCTGCAGAGGAGGCCATACAGATGCTAAGACAAGGAAGAGTTTGTTAGACAAACAATAAAACAGATTATTTCACATGTATTATTGCATTTGTCATACACTCAAATTTATATGGCAATTCACATATAAGATAACAAAGCATCTATTTTTACAATTCAGTATTTTTTCATCAACTAGGATATAGTACATTCATTCTTGCCGCAGAAATAAAGAGCTAGTAAAGAATATGAACTGATAATGCAAACCTCAAAAATAAATTCTATATTTATTCAACAAATATTTATACAATATGTATTATATGCAAGGATCTAGAGTAGCTGCCATAGGATACAAAGATGAATAATTTGTGCTTGCTGTTTTCAAGATTTAAAAATACTGATGAAATTGAGGTAATAGGGAAGACGAAAATACACAGCTTTCCTGGTTAGAAAGTCAGAACTCCATCCAGATGACTGACACAGAAGGCTAAAATAAAACTGTTCACAATGTACCTATTCTTAGCTCATCTGCATTCCACTCGGGTTGTCAGAAGTTGAATAATTACAGTGACAGTTGTGCTCCTATTCTATATGTTACTAACTTCAAGTTGAGCCAAATACCTACTTTCATGGAACCTGCACTTATTATTGTCCCATAAATATTGAATCATAATTTGGAGAGTCGAGAACCTTCCCAGTCTGACCTCAATCTACTACTTTTGACTCATCTTCCACTGCTCTTGCTCACTGGCAAATCACCACTGTACCTCCATTGAAGGACATTCTCCAATTTGAATTGCTTTCCTTCCCCCACTATCTAGACTTATTACCATTACCATTTCCACCAACCTTAAGGCATTCTCTTCTTCCATTGAACACCTATTTGAATGCCCATATCCATCTTCTATAATTAGCACATACCGTGGTTCTCAATATTGGCTGCAAAATGCAATCCCTAGAGAAGATTTTAAAATACTGATACCTGCCTGGTTCACACACACAGAGACTATAATTTAATTGGAGTGAGATTGAACCTGGGCACTGATATTTTTTAAATCTCCCCGGGTGAGTATAATATGCAGCGAAGGTTGAGAGCTATTGCCAGAGTTCCTCAACAAAGATAGGAAGAACCATACATATTAGAATCACCTGGAGAACATTTTCAAACTATGCCACAACCCATGACTTTCCACCTCCCTTGCCTGGCCTTTCATTCTAAAGGAGGAGAATCAGAATCATAAATGCCAAGATAGAGGAAAGTTATCTGTGCTTCATTAGAGTAGTCTAGGTAATTCTGATCTGACCTTCTTTTGAAAGTTACCATTTTAAAATTCTAGGTACTTGTCTCACATCCTCTAGAGTACAAGTCTTATTCATCTTTATATCTCTGGAAGTGCCTTGCATTTACCAAATCCTCAATAAATAAGACTTCAAGTAAATGTATTACTATCTGTATGAAAAGTAATACGGTTAAAAATTTGGTTTATAAAATCACATTATTTCCAGTTTAGAGCTGCCAACCAAGAAATACTCCCCCCTCCCCAAAAATATCTATATGAACTATATACAAAGCATAGGAAAAGTAAAGAACATTTCTTACCGGCATGGCATTGCTCGGATCCTCCCCGTACATAAACTGGACTTTCACTGTTATATTTCTGGCAGAACCTTGACGATTGGCAAAATTGAGACTCTGAGGATATATGTAGAGAAGATTTCTGCGAAGGTAACAGTATACATGATAGTGACTACACATCTAAAAACACTGTCACTACATGTCACAAAATAGATGAACAAATACTGAATTATTAATATTTGCTAGCCACTACGCTAAGTACATTCACATACAATCATTCAAAGAGTCACCAAATATACCCCAATTTTGCAAATGAATTGAGGCCCAGAAAAGTTAAGTAACTTTCACATACAACCAAGTAAGTGGCAGAGCTGAAATCATAGTACAAATCAGTCACACTTCTAAACACATGTTCTTTCCCCTACAAGATTCTGGGAAATAAATAAGTATGGACTGAAACATTATTAACAAATTAAAAGACAATTCTAATATTATCTTATTTCCTCCATGCATGTATAAATAGGATGACATTTATAAATGCAGCTTTTACATAAGTGTGTTCAAGGATTTAAGAGGTTATAACATTACAAATCATTGTTCCAAAACATGTATGACAATATGGTAAGTATAACAATACAGTAAGTTACTATGAGACAATCACATATCACTCTGCATTTGACTTCATGTGCAGTTTATGATCTTGCATTTTACACAACTTTAATAGGCCCTGCTGCCAAAACAGAGGAGAAAAAATTTAAAAAAAAAACTTTCAACACAAAGGAGAAATAATTCACCAAAAGAAAGAGCTAAAAGAAAAAAAGAACAAGAGTTACTCTACCTGAAGACTAGGGTTGAAAAACAAAACTTAGAGTATAATAAAATCCTGCTAATGAACTACTAGGGCACTGAAAATAGGTTTAATTTTCTGGAAGGCGATAGGGCAATATAGAAACTGGAAATGAACACACCTTTTGATCCAACAAACCACCTTTAGTGTAAGGAGAAAACTACACACATGTACAGATCGGTGTTCAAAAGAAATTAATTATCATATTTTTATAATAGGACATAATTACAAATAATCATAAGGAAATATAATGCTCATCAGTGCTAGATTAATTAAATTAATATATTAATAAGACGGAATAGTATGGGGCCCCCAAAATGATAAGGTAGTGTAGTATTCATTCATGTAGAAGGAGATATCCAGCATGTTGGATAAAAAATAGTAGGTTCCAAAGCAGGATATATAGTGACATTACCCTACTTTTAGAAGTTGGGTGGGGGGGCAAAAGAAATGAGTGAAAGGACATTTCTGAAATGTTCATAGTGGTTAATAGTGGTGGCCCTTTTGAAGGATAATCTGACAAGAAAAATAGTAATTTAAAAGCCAACATCTATAACATCTGGAATAATGTTGACAATAAAAATAAAGAAAAAATAAAAGTCAACATCTATAAATATACTGTATGAAAATAATCATACGCACATATAAAGACATTTTCTATGTGCTAGTGTTTGTAATTAGAAAATTGAAAACAACTCAAATGATCTTTGATGGGGACTGATTAAAGTGCATACATACGATAAAAGAGCATGCCGCTAATAAAAAGAATATGATATGCTTATCTGCGCTCATATGCAAATAAAATTTAAAATATTAAGGTCTTGAATTGACTTATATATACAGTATACCATGAGCTATATATAACACAATCCCATTTATGGTTTTTAAAAAAATTATGTTTAGCTAATCATCCAAAGGATCTGGCATGACAGACCCCAAAATGTTTAGTGAAGTGAGGGTTTTTATTTTTTACAGATTTTTGAAATATCTGAGTTTCCACAAGTATTTTCAACATAAAACATGAACATTTATTAATAGTGAACATGAAAACAAGTAAGATAAATAAAGTTATTCCTGGAAAGGTCACTGATCTTCTGGATCTGCATTGTCCAATAAAATAGTCTAGTGAGACTACCAAGCACTTGATGTGTGTCTGTTCTAACTGGGATACACTGAAAGAGAAAACATGTACCAGACGATATTTGGAGGATTTAGCATTAAAAAAAATATATAAAATGCCTAATTAGTACTTTTATATTGATCACATGATGAAATAAATGATATATTAAATAAAATATACTATTTAAGTTAATTTCACTTGTTTCTTTTTAGTTTTTTTTACATATATAACTCGCTGTATTTCCACTGGACAATGCTGTTCTGAACAAAGATAGAAAAGGGGAGCTAATGAATTATTCTCTCATTACTCTTAGTTAATATATAAACATTTCTATTTATAAATGTGTTTTTGTCAGTTACTTTCAGAATCTTTCTACCAAATATATTAATTCAAAAACAAATGGTCACAGTTAAAAAGGGAGAACTTAAAAGGATACTATACTCAAAAGATCCAAAATGCCCTGTGTTTTATTTGAAATTTTTATCTCCAAAAGATTGCACAACTTGTGGGAGGATAAGGGACTTTGCTTTGCTTGGAATTCAAACAAGGCTCCTAAATGTCCTAAATTTCTACGCTGCTAACAGTTTTGTGTATCAGTACTTAGAAACTAGGAGTCATTAGATTAGAGTCTAATTTTGGTTCCTTTCTTATTTTCTTTGGCATAAAAATTTTTAATTTTACGACAATACTGGTTATATTTGATCAGGGGGTCTATTTAAATAGGTACAAGTTCAAACAAAGATTAGATTCTGCCTTTAGTAATGTGTACTCAAACAGGAAGCACTGAAAGGTAAATATAAAACCTTTTATAAAATTACTACTTTCATTACATTTCCCAAGTTGACACTCTCCCATGGCTTGTAATTAGGCAAATTATTTAATTATATTCAATAACATGTCAAACTGCTATTAAAAGTTATACAAATATTTCTATCCAGAGACAATATACTATAAATCAAGAATATGTGAACTTACCTCCAATCTATCTGTTAGTGTTACAAGTGAGGAATTGTACAAATGGTGCAAAATATGTTAATATTCTAGTACAATAACCCAATTGGAAGAAAATTCCTCCATACAACACCTTTTTGGTATTAATGTCCAATTACTTGCATGCATTGGAAGGAGCTATTTTTCAAATGTCTTTCTCTAAAAAAAATCTCCTATATCAAAAAGGGGTGAATATCTACCATATATAAAATGTATGCCAGGAAAGCTGCCATGTTATGAGTTTATCATTCTCTTATTAGTTCAATAAGTATTTATTATTTCTCCAAGTAAGGCACTGTATTGAAGTGTTATAAAATATATAAATTAAAAACAGATATAGATCTTGCCAATAAATAGCTTATAATACAATAGAGATGAGAAGTTGGCCCCTCAACTAGAAAGTGGATAAAACATCAGGGTCAATAGTTTAAGCCAGAAGAGTAGACAGTTTAGTAAAGAGAAGTTTCAAAATATGTCCTTCATTACTTATGATAACAACACTAATTTTTCCCTTTGAAAAAGGGAGAAAATTCAAATTTCTTTACTAGTTCAACATATATAATTCTATAGCACATATCACTAGCAAGGGCAAAATGAAAATAAAGCATAAGGAAAATTGTGTTTTTCTTCTTCATTAGCGGAAATATTTGTATATTTTTATTTACTTGCATTTTTCATTTCTCTTAACAGAAACATTTACATGATCTGTAATGGACACTTAGAAAATATATACACAGGCTAAACAAAAGGTATAATTCCTTGTATTACACTAAAGTCCAAGAAAACAAAAGTCAGAAAACCTATATTCTAGCAAAATTTCCCAACTTTGTCATCTTAACATGATTAGATAATATTCACTAATAAAATATTACAGTATGTACATAAAGGAATTGTTTCTAATTACCAAAATAATAGCTAATATATAATCCTGTGGAATGTTTACTGAACACCAGGTAGTGTTCTAAGTGCTTTAAAAATATTAATTTTTAATCTTTACTGAATCTAATAAAGTAGGTATTTACTTCACTTGACAGATGATAAAAAGATACCAAAAAGCTAATTAGACCAAGAGTCACACAGCTGAAGAACAGCAGAGCATTGCAATGCAGCCAGTCTCTCTCCATAATCATTCTCTACCACAGTAGTATATACATCTCCTGTAAATATTATATCTCCAAAGCCCTTAATTCTAATTCATCAAAAGAGAAGGTTTCTATTTTATACCTGAAAGAACCATTTCTAAGAGTAGATATTTAGAAACTATGGTTCATTTTGTAAAGGAACAATTAAGAATTTTAACTGAAATTCATTATATTAGAGCTTTTCCCTTTGCCAAAATAAAAGGGGGGGGCAAGCTATTAACATTATGCAAAATTTCTTTTAGGTATGGCAGATTTTAGAGACACACATGTTAAAAATCATTTCATGTGATATAATGACTAACATTCTGAGTTCTTCCTATTTGCCAGATACTGTCCTAAGTGTTTTACACATATTTATTCTTTTAATTCTCATAACCCTATAAAGTATGTACTTTATGTGACTATCCTAACTTACAACTGAGGAGACTAAAGTATGGTAAGGTTAAGTAACCTGCCCAAGGCCGAACAGTAAGAGCTGGCTTTTGGACTCAGACTACGGTCCAGAACTCACGCTCTTAACAATTTTACTATATTTGTCAAAATAAGGAATTTTTACAGGATGTATTACTTTTCTCAAAAAGTTCTTGATATGAACACTCAAGAAGGATAATGACTTATAATTGAACTGAAGTATTAAGTATTTTCCCTTTTAACACTAAGTTAGAAGATGCATAGTAGAATATTAATTTTTAAACATACTACTAATATTTTGGTTTTGTTAAATTTATATTATCAAAATTGTTACCAAGCTCACAAACTTCAGAAAAATTTATATTGGGCAAATCATTCCTTACACTGGAAGTATTTAATTTGGGTTTGACCTTAGAAGATCGCAATCTTTCAGTGGGTGTACAGAAAAGAGGCTAGAACATAGAGACATAAAATATAATGGAGAAAAGGGGTGAAATGCCATTCAACATATGGGATTTTGTGATAATTTATAAACATGGTTAAGACAAATCATTTGAAGCAAAAATATATACTAACAAATAATTATAGTGACAAATAACAAGGAATATATAATAGTGTGTTAGCTTACAGGAAGTGCCACGGGAGTAAAGCATTGAGAACCATAAATATCAACCAAAGAACTGGAGGAAGGCTTCACGGAGAAGGCATTTATTCTGGGGGGGCAGGTCACCGTTTCCTTAAAAACTAAAATACAATTTGGCAAATGCATACTTAATTCATTAATTTTTCTCAACTTTAATGATGAATTTACCAGTCAAAAGAGTTTGGTGTTTACTTTTAAATCTCTAAAAATCATGATTAACTAAAATGAGCTTCTAAAAACAGGCTGACATCAATGAAAATGGAATTTATAATATAGCAAAATTAAACACAGTAACAATTTAAAATTACTTAAGTTAGTTGCTCATTTCTTTGCTTTCACTTAGCATTGATCTAACTCAATGTGGAAGGTTACATTCGTACAAGTTTACACAGCTTAATGATTAACTATATTCACCTGCCAACCTTACCCATTTATGTGGCAAATAGTGGTGTATATATAGAGTGTAGAAATCTAGGTGTGCTTACAGGAGAAAATTAGCCCCAAATTGCTTAAAATTGAACACTTAAGATAAAAATGTATTTGATTAAGCTCATTCTTTTTATTGCTCCTCTAGTTATTTCTTCCAGAATTGACCAAGACTATTCGACATTTGATTCTATAGCTCCACAGCCAAAATCGAGATTTGCTATGTTAGATGATGTCAAAATTTTAGCCAATGGCCTTCTTCAGTTGGGACATGGTCTTAAAGACTTTGTCCATAAGACCAAAGGCCAAATTAATGACATATTTCAAAAACTCAATATATTTGATCAGTCTTTTTATGATTTATCACTGCAAACTAATGAAATCAAAGAAGAAGAAAAGAAACTTAGAAAAACTACATCCAAACTGCAAGTCAAAAATGAAGAAGTGAAGAATATGTCACTTGAACTCAATTCAAAACTTGAAAACATCCTAGAAGAAAAAATTCTACTTCAACAAAAAGTGAGATATTTGGAGGAACAATTAACCAATTTAATTAAAAATCAACCTGAAATTCAGGAACACCCGGAAGTAACTTCACTTAAAGTAAGTAGAAACCAAAGTGTTCATGATTATGTCTCAATGTGGATCTTAAAAAAAATATATTTTGACATGCTACTTTACTTTGTTGCATAGTTGAAATATTTTATTATTTTTAAGAAAAAAAGCCTCCAAGAAATAAAACTTTTTATTATAATTTTAAGTTAGTTCTTTCCCTAACATTATATATGGAATCAACTAAACTTTACATTTCAGATGAAAGCTATAACTCAGTTAAATAATAAAATATACAACACAGAATTGCAAATTATTGGAGGTAAGTAAGATGTTCAAGGACTATAACTTGAAACTATTCTTCCATGTTTGAAATAAATAAAAGTAATATAGTAAATGGTAAAGATTTATTCACATTGAAATACTGGGGCTTTTCATTTAATTGAAATAATTGAAAGTTCAGGAAACCAATTTTATAAATGGTACACTTCAAGAAAAAACATGAAAACAATGGTAGGTACTATTTGAAAGAAGCATACAAGAGAAAAATAATTATCAATATTCATGTTTCTAATCTACTACTAGCTTTAAAAAATTAGATTGGGATAGTTATAGGAAATAAAAAAAATCTAATTTAACAAAAATGAAAGAAGAAACTTCTAACCAACCTACAACCTATGTCCAGACTTTTGTAGAACAGCAAGATAACAGCATCAAAGACCTTCTCCAGACCGTGGAAGAACAATATAGACAATTAAACCAACAGCACAGTCAAATAAAAGAAATAGAAAATCAGGTAAGTCAATATTTTAATGGTATATCCAATCTTTTACATAAAATTTAAGTTTATAAAAACATTGAACCCTAAAATTATTTTAAATAATTATAGCTGTTTAGTGAGTAAAAGGATCACATGAGCGTAACTGCTACGCTTGTAGGCTCAGAAGCTAATAAACTTACCAGGGTTTGAATCTTGATTCTAAAACTTTTGTATGGCCTTGAAAATTACTTAACTCCTCTATCTCTCACTTTCCTCACTTACTCTATGAAGATAATAAGAACAAAATTATCTTACAGGATTGTTGTGAGAAAAAAAAGAATTCATGTAATGTATATCTCAATATAGCCGCCAAAGTGATTATTAAAATTTAAATTAGACCACTTCTCTCTTTGTTCAAAACTCTACAACAATGACTTCCCATCTCATTTATCCTGGCCTGTGAGACCCCAGGTGCCCCTTGATTACCTCATGGACTTCATCTCTTCTACTCTAGTCATTCAAGTTTCTTCACGGCTACTGAAAAACATCAAACATGCGGCCATCGCCGGGCCTTTGCCTTGCCATTCCCTGCGTGGATTGCTCTTCTCCCTGGTTCTGCATGGCCCGCTCTCATTTTTTTTAAGTCCTTCTCCAATATACAATTCTCAACGAAGTCTTCTCAAGTCACTGAAATATTAGAATCCCCTGCTCCCATTCTTGAAACCTGCTACCTCCTTCATTACTCTGTTTTCCCCCCTTATCATTTTACTGCTATTTAACATAACATATATTTAGTTATTTATCTTGTCCATCCCTGCACTAGTATGTAAGCTCCGTAAGTAGAGGGTTTTCTTCCATTGTTTTAAAATGCCATTGCCCCAGAACATAGTCTACTGTCTAATACTTAGTAAGCACTTAATAAATACATGCTGAATTTATAAAGGTAATGTCTTATTCAGCACAAAAAGTCAATAAAAACTTATTATTATTGTTAAAAACTGTGTACCTGATAATTAAGTCTAATTCTAAACACTAAAATTAACCTACAATTAACCTACAGTCTAGGTAAAGCTGTCAGGAACTACACAGTCCAATATACAGGGTCTGGCACAAATAACGCCTCTTATTATAAAGTCATAAGCATATAATTCTGTAACACAATAATATCACACTCAAGCCCACCATATGACATTTTAGGTGAAATGTTCAAATTAAAGCTATAAATTATTACACCCATATTATTACCCTACCAACCACACTCAAGCAGGTGTTACTTCTGCTGGACCCTGTATAGTACAGTTCAAAGTATTAATTAATAATACTATTAAACAGTCATTCAAAAGGGTTTCAAAAATAACACAAACCTGGGCAAGCTGACAAAAAAAATAGTTGCCAAGAATTATAAAACAAATACTATTACCAATCCCCAGTAAAGAAACATATCACTAAGTTTCAGTAATTTTATGATTCATAATTTTAGTAGGTTATTTTGCTAATTTATGAATCATAATTTAGTAGGTTACTTTGTTAATTGTCCAAAAGGTTTTTGCCAAGTAGTTTGATTTCCATAATTTCATTCTTACTGTATGTTATTTTTCTAAATTCTATTTCCTATATCTTTTGTTATAATTAAATAAACCTGCTCACAAACATAAAATGTCATTATTATAAAATGATATACATCTAATAATAAAATGTATGAAGAATTCAAACAATGAATTTCTGAGTTAGCAAAAGCCTTAGATCATCTGATCCAACTCTGTCATGTTTAAATGAAGAAACCAAAACTGTAGAAGTTAAATAACCTTAAGGTAACATAAAGTTACTTGGTAGAAAAGACTGATACCCAGTAAGTGAACTTTATAACAGATCCTTATGAACTAGGTCCTAGGACATGCCATTTATGCTAATATCAAAAAACTAATATAATAACACAAGATATTAAATACATACTCTGCTTTTCTCAATCAATAAGAAAAACTATCAGCCAATAAGTTGCAAACATAGCACATTTTAAATAAAAGTAAACTGTTATTGCTAAACTAACAATGAAATATTGAAAATTTTGAAAGTAAGTAAATAAACCTGCCATTTGTTATCTTTACAGATGTTTACATGTCAAAAACTATCAAGAAAGCAGCCTTATTCAAGTTGTGTGCTATGTCTTTATGGCAGGTCTGAGAAACAGTAAGACCTACAACTGAGGATTATTAAATTTAAAATCTGTGTTGCTACTGAATACAATGTATATTTTATTCATATAACTAAATAGAACATATTAATATATTTACACAAATTCTTTGCCTCTGGTCTTGATGTTTTTAAACCAATTTGTTTCATTGCCTTGCTTTTTCTCTATTTATTAACTCATTAAATAATGTGCCTGATTAAATATTTTGAGAACAGATTATCTGTATAATGTGTATAGCACTGTTTATCCCTCTTAAAAATAAAAAGTAATAACACATGAACTAAAAGATGCATACGAGTTGTACTTTTAATATCCTAATTCAGATTCCCCTAGTTGTATATTCAGTGCCATTTTTAAAAGTAGATTTATATTCTTTTATCAGTTAAGAAGAAGTGGTATTCAAGAATCCACAGAAAATTCTCTTTCTTCAAAACCAAGAGCACCCAGAACCACACTTTCTCTTCACTTAAATGAAACAAAAAACATAGTACATGACGGTAAGAAAATTTGGTTTCCTTCTTGAAGCTATTATCAAATTCTTCTTCTATCTTTAACATTCCCATCAAAAATTCCCTATTCTCAGGGCCTGTTCTAGACTAAAAGAGGCTAAAGAGACAAAGCCACGTAATGCAGTGTCAACCTAAACTGGATCCTAGTGGGGTTTTTTAAAACCCTATAAAACCCATTCTTAAGATAATCATGGATATGTGAATATGACTTGGTATTAGACAGTATGAAATTATTATTAATTTTCTTAGATATAATACTGGTATTGTAGCCATGTAAGAAAATAATATGTTTAAGAGATGCATGCTAAAATATCTAAGGGATTAACAGTTATATATTTACAAGTTGCTTTCAAATAGTACAGAAAAATATGTACTTGGGTATATGTGTGTCTATAAAGCAAATATGGCAAAATGTGGACAACTGTTGAGTATGAATGGAAAGAGTTTGGTGTCCTCTTCAAAGTATCTACTTTCCAATTACTTGAAAATTTTCATAAGAAAAACAAAAAGATGGAGGAACAAAGTCTCCATTCCCAACCAAACTTCAACAAAATGATATACTTACAAAACACATTTATTTTTTTATGTAATTTATACAGAAAAAAAATGGTCCTTTTCCTCCATGTATGTTCACTCTCTTACATACATCTGTGACATCTTCAATGGCCAAACATTATACTAATGCCTCATATGTGGTATTTATATGTGGTATTTTATTTATATTCTTCCACCTTATAGACGTGTGGTTTATAATAAATTAGGTAACTCAATGCAATTTATTATATTTTGATTAGAAAATAAACAAGATAAAAAATAAGCAAAATAAAATACCAGAGGTTTAAAATCCAAATAATACATTATGTAAGCCATGATGTACTAGTATATATTTATAAGGTGGAAAACATATTCTTATATATATAAATAGATATATATTTATTTATATATCTCGCTTAGATATATTCTACATCTAGCAAAGTGCTTAAAATCCTCATTTTGTCATTTTTCTTAAAAAGAAATCAGTTTCGTAATGACCATTTTGATATTCTTTGCATAACATGACGTCTAATAAAAATGCTTTAGCATAAAGTACTTTTTCATTAATATATGAATTTCAGTAATACATTACAAAAAAGGCTCAAGGCTACAGTCACTGTAATTCAATAAAATGTAAAGTAAAATCTCTAGCTCTACAGATCTCATTCTTATTAATATATCTTATCTAATAACATTTTGTTGATTCTAGACATGCCTGCTGATTGTACTGCCATTTATAACAAAGGTGAACATACAAGTGGCATCTATTCCATTAGACCCAGCGACTCTCAATTTTTTAATGTCTACTGTGATGTTAAATCAGGTAAAACTAAACTACGAAGAAAATGGACAGTAGTTAGTTCAGGTTACTCACTACCTATTAGTAAGACTGATCCTATTATCTTTATTCTGAATACATAAAATGAAATATTAGGATTAGTAGTTATACAGATCTAGTATTTATATTTGTCTTTATGTATTTACTCATTCATATATTCAATATTCTCCTCCTTTTTCCGTAAAATAATCTGAAATGACTTACTGCCAGCAAATTTATTAAGACAAACTCATTAGTTGCCCTTTACTTAACTTATTAGGGCCATAATAAATAATAAAAGCATTATTACTATAACAACATTAGTAACTATTTAACAGAGTCACCAATGAAAGCCAAACCAAATAACAGTATTTTGTTACATCTTTCAGCATAAATCTACTAAAAATTAACATTTTCATTCACTGTATTCAGGTAATTCATGGACATTAATTCAACATCGAATAGATGGATCACAAAACTTCAATGAAACTTGGGAAAACTACAGATATGGTTTTGGGAGGCTTGATGGTAAGGTTGACCTCATCCATTTATTCATTCATTTACTTGATAAAAATATGTACTGAAGACTTACCAGGGACTAGGCATTAGGAAAGCAACAATGAATGAGGAACAGTTCCAGCTTTCATAACATTTATTAACAATTACACATTTGTTAGTAATTACAATTATTATATCTTTTTCTCAAGTATATTTTATTGATTACATTATTACAGTTGTCCCATTTTTTTCCCCTTTATCCCCCTTTACCTGGTAACCCCATTCCCTCCAACTTTCCCCTCTACTTAGTTCATGTCCATGGAGTGTATATAAGTTCTTTGGATTCTCCATTTCCTACACTATTCTTAACCTCCCCCTGTCTATTTTGTAGCTACCAATTATGCTTCTTATTTTCTGTACCTTTCCCCCTATTCTCCCCCCTTACCCCCTCCACTGATAACCCTCCATGTGATCTCCATTTCTGTGATTCTGTTCCTGTTCTCGTTGTTTGCTTAGTTTATTTTACACTTATTATGTCTTTATTTGAATGATACTGTTCACAACTGCATGTCTGTTCTTAAGTATACTTATCACAATATGATGGCTTCTAATTATTATAATTACTAAAAACAATTTTGATTAAGTGCTATGAATGAGCAACAAAAAACCATCTTTATCTTTATCACTCTTTCTTATTAACATTTTAGATATCAATTATTTGGAGGTTGGGAGAGACAAAGCTATCAGATGTATAGTATAAAATGTTTAGATTTCAATTATTTAAGTATTACAAGTGTATACTATAAGATGTGTGGTTTATAATAAATTAGGTAACTCAATGCAATTTATTATATTTTGATTAGAAAATAAACAAGATAAAAAATAAGCAAAATAAAAATACCAGAGGTTTAAAATCCAAATAACACATTATGTAAGCCCTGAATGATGTACTAGTATATATTTATAAGGTGGAAAACATTCATTATTTTATCCAATTTTTAAACACCTGATAAATACTATTGAGCATTAAAAAATTTTTGTATTCAAACTACCAGTTAAATCCCTAACTAAAAGATATATTCAGTAATGTTTTCTAGCTTCAAATCTTCTAAGAGTGAATGAACCCAAAAATAAGAGGTTGACAGTAAAGTTCAAAGTACTCATTCATTTCTGTAAGCAGGTAAGCCTTTATGCATCCAAAAATCTATGCATAAATGAGTGCCCAATATCTTTAAATATTAAATATCTATGCTCTCATATCTTTAAATTTAGGTTTTCTTATAATAACCCATTGGAAGCATATAGGACATCAGCTTTGGTAAAAAATTTCTATTCCCCACGTATGCAATCTCCCCCTGCCCCACCTTCGTGGTGGCTGTAATATACATGCTCAGTGTTGAAAAAGCCAGCTTTTCCTTGCTTCCTGGTTTCTAGTTCATAAGCAAAATTGACTGAACACTGTTGAGAGTAATCTTAGTGTTTTGACTGTTTTTTTTCAATCTTCCCTTTAAATTGTATTTGAGATAAAAAAGAAAAAGAAAGTAAGCCATTTGTACTGGCCATCCTTAAAATGAAGTCTCTTACTAATTCGGTAGCAACAGAAAATTTTTACTTTTTTCCATAAATACTTGATGAAAAGGATTGTGATAATTTAAAAATATCTATTTCTATTTCTGTTATGTTTTTAATTACAAATAAGAACAACTTTAAATATAGGGAAGAGTAAAGAATTATGTTTTTTAATTATAAATGTTTTTAAAAAATTTCCTTCTTTTATCATAAATAAATTTATATATCTAGCAAATATCAAAAGCCAAGACTATATTTGAGGAAGATGACTGCTATTATCCAGGTCTCTGGAAATACTTAACAAATCTCTTGATCATATATGGGTATTAGTAAAGAGCTGATAGTAAAGCCAGTACATATAAGGACCCAGAGGTGGGATAGCATTTTACCAATGACCAGACCTAAAAATACCTATAATAGTCTAATATGTTTAAGCCATGAAATATGTCTCATAATATCCATTTTAGAAAGGATAATCAGACTTAGGCAAGTCTAGTCATATCCTTAATATGTTTTATACTTGTAACTATCTTCAATAAAATTGTTTTAAAAAAATATTTTCAGAGACTCTAAAATAATGAAAGAATTTAAGACTAAAAAAACTCATTTACTTACACTAGTAAAAAAGTGTCCCCCCCAAAAAAAATGTCAGTACCTGTTGTGCAGTTAACAATCCATACATATATTTTACATTTTTACAACTTTTCTTTTCAGGAGAATTTTGGTTAGGTCTAGAGAAGATATACTCCATAGTAAAGCAATCTAATTACATTTTACGAATTGAGCTAGAAGACTGGAAAGACACTAAGCATTATAGTGAATATTCTTTTCACTTGGGAAATCATGAAACCAACTATAAACTACACCTCATTGAGATTACCGGAAATGTCCCCAGCATACTCCAGGAAAACAAAGATTTGGTGTTTTCTACTTGGGATCACAAAGCAAAAGGACACTTCAATTGCCCAGAAAGTTATTCAGGTATAGTTTTCCTACTACCAATACTTGGTTTTTCTTTTTCTTAATTATATTTTATTGATTATGCTATTACAGTTGTCCTGACTTTCCCTCCTTGGTCCCCCCCACCACCCAGCACCCATTACTCCCCCAGGCAATTGCCCCACCATTGTTCATGTCCATGGGTTATCATGCGTGTAAGTTCTTTGGATACTCCATTTCCTATACTGTACTTTACATCCCCATGGCTATTCTGTAACTACCTATTTGTACTTTTTAATGCTCTCCCCTCTTCACTCATTCCCCCACACCATCCTTCCACCTGGCAACCATCAAAACACTCTCTGTATCGATGATTCTGTCTCTGTTCTTATTGTTTGCTTAGTTTGTTTTTTAGATTCAATTGTTGATAGATTTGTATCTTTGGCCATTTTATTGTTAATAGTTTTGATCTTTTTCTTAAATAAGTCCCTTTAACATTTCATATAATAATGGTATGGTGATGATGAACTCCTTTCTTTCCTTCTTTCCTTCCTTCCTTTCTTTTTCTTTCATCTGGGGAGCTCTTTATCTGTCCTATGACTCTAAATAAGTTTGGCTGGGTAGAGTAATCTTGGCTGCAGGTCCCTGCTTTTCATGACTTTGAATTTTTCTTGCTAATCCCTTCAAGTCTGCGAAGTTTCTTTTGAGAAATCAGCTGACAGTCTTATGGGAACTCCCCCAAAGTAACTAACTTCTTTTCTCTTGCTGTTTTTAAGAGTTTCTCTTTACCTTTACTCTTTGGCATTTTAATTATGATGTGTCTTAGAGTGGGCCTCTTTGCATCCATCTTGTGGGACTCTCTGTGCTTTCTATACTTGCATGTCTATTTTCTTTGCCAACTTAGGGTACTTTTCTTTCATTATATGTTTCCTTTCCCATTTCTTCCTCTTTTTCTTCTCCTTCTGGTACCCCTATAATGCAAATGTTCGACCTTTTGAAGTTGTCCCAGAGGCTGCTTATACTATCTTCATTTTTTTGAATTCTTTTTTCTTCTTGTTCTGATTGAATGTTTTTTTCTTCCTCATGTTTCAACTCATTGATTTGATTTTTGGCTTCATCCACTCTACTGTTGTTCCCCTGTAAACTCTTATTTCAATCAGTGTATCCTTCCTGACTGGATTTTTTTATGCTGTTGAAGTCTTCACTAAGTTCCTTGAGTATCCTTATAACCAGTGTTTTGAACTCTGCATCTGATAGTTTGTTATCTCCATTTCATTTAGTTCTTTTTCTGGAGTTTCGACCTGTTCTTTCATTTGGGCCATGTTACTTTGTGTCCTCATTTTGGCAACTTCCCTGTGTTATTAGGTAGAGCTGCTATGACTCCTTGTTTTGGTAGCATGGCCTGATGTCGTAGGTGTCCTGTAGGGACCAGTGGCACAGCTTTTCCTATCACCCAAGCTGGGTACTTGATGTGCATCCTTCATGTGGCCTGAGTACCCGAGCCATGACTGCTATTAGCAAGTCAATGGGAGGGATTTACCCAGGCCAGTCAGCTACAAGGACTGGCTGTGACTACTGACCACTAACCTCCACTCTCCGTGGAGGATAAAGCTAGGCAGTGTCCAGGTGGTGGTGCTCTGAAATGGCCTGTAGCTGTCCACTGGGTGAGCAGGCTCTGGGGTTTCCCAGGTGGTGCAGGCCAAGGTCAGGGCCCACCTGTCTTCTGCCTGGGGCCACCCTGCCTGAGCTATAATGCAATCTGAGATGGCTGCTACTTGTGCTGGGCTTGGAGATTCCCAGACAAAGCCAAGTGGTGAGTCTAGGTTTGGCTCCTGGTAGTGCCAGTCCTAGGGCCACTTAACAAGAGGTACAGGAACTGAGGCTCTCTGAGGCCAGCTGTTGCTTGTTTGATAGGATTTTGGAAGTTGTAAAGCATGTGCCAAGACCAACCATTCATATGGGAAAGCAGCTTGGGTGAGCCCAGATGCTGGGCAGGGGAGAGTCTCTGGGGATCTCCAAGGTGGGTCAGTGTTAGCCAGGTTGACAAAGTCTCAGATATGGCACCAGCATACTGGCTCTGTGGGGGAAGGGTTTAGAAAAGGAACAGTGGCCTCTGCTCACTTCGATGCCAGGCACTTCAGTTTCTTCATTATATCACTGGTGCCTTTAAAGCTGTTACCCTAGTCTGGAGGTCACAGTGAGTGAGTCTGAGTAAATGAGTCTATGTGTGGGTTCTTTAAGAAGAAATGCTAGGGGCTCTAACAGTTTCTTCCACTGACTCAATGCCTGCTGGTTTTTGCAGCCAGAAATTGTGAGGACTTACCTTCCTGGTACTGGAACCCTTGGCTAGAATGCCTCTTGTTGGGCAGGGGCTCCTCACTCCTGGAATATCCCTCTCAAATTTTTATCCACGACATGTGCATGAGGGACCAGCCTGTTCCGTATCTGCACACCTCCTACCAGTCTGGATGGATGTGGTTTCTTTAATTCCATAATTGTCAGACTTCCATTCAGCTCGATTTCTGACAGTCTTGAGTGATGGTTATTCTGTATTTTAGTTGTAATTGTGATGTGGTTGTGCAAAGAGGCACGCCATGGCTGACTAGGTCACCATCTTGACCAGAAGTCTTAATACTTTGTTTTTCTATGTACATATTAGCTAATATCTTTCCAAAGTATTAACTAATATCTACAATATCAACTCTTTAAAATCTGAATCCCAAATAAACATTTTTTTCTATAGGTAAAGATATATTAAGTGTTAAAATTTTATTCTAATTCAAGTAGGTATTTTACCTTTAATCTTGCTCAGATATTTTATTTTTGTTGGTATATATGAGACTTGTATAGGTTATTTGAGGTACAGATTTCCATAGTACATATGAAAATCTATAATATGAATTAAGATCTATAACACTGTCATATTGTATAAAAAATGAGGATATATATAGTTATGGGAAAATAGAATAACAATATCTAACGTATGAGTTTGTATCCATTAAATTGCATCTATCTTCTTTAGGAGGCTGGTGGTGGCACGATGTATGTGAGGAAAACAACCTAAATGGTAAATATAACAAGCCAAGAGCAAAAACTAAGCCAGAGAGGAGAAGAGGAATATGTTGGAAGTCTCAAAATGGAAGGTTATACTCCATCAAATCAACCAAAATGTTGATCCGTCCAACAGATTCAAAAAGCTCTGAATGAACTAAGGAAAATTAAAAAGTCAATAAATTAAATATTAAAAAAAATCTTTCCAAGTTACTGTGGTTTAATAATCTGACATCAAATCCCTCATAAAGGCTTTAGAAAAAGATTATTTTAAAGCCACTGTCAATTTAAGATTAAATATATCATCACATCACCTAAAAGAAAACCATTTACCTTCTTAATCGATTCTTATAATTATGAAAATAAAATTCTTATGATCATTTATTCATTTATTTTGTGATATGAAAATCGATTTTAGATGTTGCAATCTAAATCTTAACCAACTGGTGAATTTTTAAATAACTGTTTTAAATAAAAAACTTACAAAGATACTTTTATTTTAAAAGTCAGCATGTGGGCTAATTCCACAACCTCCTAGGTAAAAAAAGACAAGTTTTCTTGCTAAAATTTTAAATCTGAATAAATATAAAGGACTAATAATTGTATAGGTCTCAAATGCTATAATATCACTAATTTCCAAGCCAAATTTTACTCTGTTCATAGTACATATGAAAATCTATAATATGAATTTTTAAACTGATGCTTCCTTTGGCTACAAAATAATTTGGAGTAAATGTTTTTTACTTATGTAGTAGGGTGAAATATTGTATTGAAATACATTCACATGATCTACTTAAATTCAGTAGATCATGATTACTAAGTCATCCTGACTTTTGTATCAGGTACCACTGAACCTTAACATACATTTTCTAACTTATCTATAATGTATACATTTTATATATTTTAACACTTAACAACTGTGAAAACAAAACATTTTAAGGGATCTTATCAGAATACATTAAGAATGAATGTATTTGTGACATCAAGTTAAATAATTTATGGTGTGTGTCTAATATTTATGCGTAGGTTTTCAAATAGAATTAAATATCATTCAATTTATTGAATGTTTAAATAGCCCAAGACACATGTATGTATTTTTCCAAATTCAATAAGAACTCAGTCCCCTAAATTATAGAAATTTAAATTCTTGTAATTTTTTTATTCATATCCTATAAGAAGTATGACTGTTATTTCTAATATAAATAATTTAAATTCTAAATCCTCAGGGATTATTACAAATAAAACTTTTGACAATATCACTGGTCAGTATTAATTTTTAAATAAGTTTTTAAAGAAACTACCAAAGAGAAATAAAGATTTGAATTAAATCCAGTTTTTAAAAGATACAGTGCTAAAGTTATACAGTGACTGACTCACCTTAGTTAATAAATATTCAGCATTATGTATTTAAAATTACCCAGTATATGAATTTATGTCATGTGTAAAAAATATCTGATATATAAATATGTATAATGTATGCAGATCCTAAATAAATATTTTGTTCCAACAACAGCACAAAAGAATACAGGGAAGAATAAGTTTTAGCTTTCACAGCCTTGGCCAAATTGCCAAAATTGAATTTTTAGAGCCAGTATACTAAAATAGCATTCTTTAGGAAATAAAAAATGAAGCTTTCAAATGCAAAATAATGCATTATTTAATATACCAATTACTTCCTCTATTTGTTTTTCAATTCTTTACAATTCTAAAACAATATGTCCACTTTGTTCCTTTTGGGACTTCTGTTAGTCTTTTTCTGCTTTAAATATAAAGATCAAATTGGGAGATAATTCTGGTAGAGAAAAGAGCAAGAATTTTTTCCTTTATTGTTCACAAAATCGTGTCCCTCTGTCCTTAGTACTTTGCCAAAAGTGTTTTAATTTCACCACTGACTCATAACTGTCAAATCTAAAGGCCTTTTCTCACTCCACACACCCTTTCCTCTCCCTACTACTCACTAATAACATTCTTTTTTCAAACTTGACTTTCATTTTGCCTCCACGTATTACTACACTCTCCAAGGATTATCCATAATTTGAGTCCATCTTTATAGTCCTATTCTCTCTTAGTATTTAGTATTATGGGCCAATATACAATATTCAATCATTTCTTCTACTCTGCCCTTTAGAAACTCAATCTACTCTCACAGACTCATTTATTTTCCATGAATAAAGTTCCTAAATCTGCATAGTATTTCCAGATCTCTCTCCAGTTCTCCTCCTTACATTGCCTATCTGCCATTTCTCCTTTTGTATCCTAGTCCCCTCAAATTCAGCATATCAAATTATGAAATCATCAATACCTTACTGCCTCTGTGGGTCCTTCCTCCCTTATTACCTTATCCCACTCTCCTCCTTAATTCATTATACCCATTAATGGCAACACTACCACCATGCTTCCCAGTCACAGCAGCTTAAAACCCAAGAAACACCTCTGGCTTTTCACTTAACTTTTAAACTACCTCTCCTGTATCACAAGCCACTAAATCCATTACACTTTTCTTTTGAAAAATCCCTTAATCTGATATGCTTTCTTCCCACTTCTACTGCCAAAAACCCACCAAGGATTGCCTTTAACCTAAGACTTAAAACTATTTAAATAGTCTCCTGCCTGGGCTCTTAATTTTATGTCTATCTTCCTTCGTCTTCCTGAAACAAATTTGTAATGACTGTATACTACTTCAACCTGTGTCGCTCAAACTTGTCTATTAAAAAAGTGTAGCAACCAAGGATAACGAAACATATCCTTATAGATTCTGCAGTTATAAAATAAAATGGCTTGATTTAAGCACAGACTTCCTCTGGAATCTTAATAGGATTTTATCTTAAATCTTAGAATCTTATCTTAAAATTGCATTTGTTCCCCACTCTACATATCTATCTTCATAAAAAAAAAATAGTTATTTCCTCTCCCAATCTTCTAAAAAGTGATGTTCCTGGAAGATGTACGATGTTTATCCTGTGGACTTGCATATCCCATACAGCTGTACCCTCAAAAGAACATATACCCCAATTAAAAGCACACAGGCCTACAGAATGAAATCCAACTATCTTCTAGGTACTAAAGGGTTTTTATAATCTGACCCTAAATTACCTCTTTAACTATTTTTTGCCCAACACAACCCCTTAGCTCTTATCATAATTATCTACTTTTAAACATCCCCTATATACTTTCCTAATGCCATTCCATTTGTCTAGAATGCCCATCCAGATCATTCTGCTTGGCTAGGTCCTTCAGTGTAAGGGTAATCTCACTTTTCCCACAAACATCTAGTAAATAAATGGAGGCTCCTTCCTTTGAAACCTTGCAGCATTACCGTTTGTACCCCTCAAATGACACTTAGCAAAAGAGGAAAAGACAAAAAAGTAGATCTGGCAAAATAATTTTTTAAAATGTGAGGAAAAAGTAATAAAAACTCCAAGAGCAAAGATAGTCAATCTACTTGATTTTAATGAATTATACTAGTTCCTCACTTCTATCTGTGGTCTTGCTTTCTACAATTTCAGTTACCCATGCTCATATTAATCATTTTCATTAAATATTAAATGAAAAACTTCAAAAATAAGCAATTCACAAGTTTTAAATTGTGCACTGTCCTGAGTAGCATGATGAAATCTCAAATCATCCCACTTCTTCCTGAGATGTGAACATCACTTTGTCCAGCACCACCAAGCTGTATATGCTACACACCTTTAGTCACTGAGTAGCAGTCTAGGTGATCGATCTACTGTAGTAGATAGCAGTGGCAACTCTTATTTTGCATAATAATGGTCTCAAAGCACAAGAGTAGTGATGCAGGCAATTAGGGTATGCCAAAGAGAAGCCATAAAGTGCTTCCTATCAGTGAAAGGTGGAAGTTCTAGACTTAATAAGGAATGAAAAAACATCATATTCTGAGGTTGCCTCATCTACAGTAAAAACAAATGTCCTATCCATGAAATTGTGAAGAAAAAAGAAATTTATGCTAGTTTTGTTCTCACACCTCAAACTGCCCAAGGTACAGCCCCAGTGCATGATAAATTCTTAGATAAAAAAGGAAAGAGCATTAAATTTGTTAGTGGAAGACATGACATTGTCATGGCTCGATGATCCTCCTTCTGATGTACTGCCAGAAGGTAAATAGTAGCCTAACACCATGTCACAATACCTGCGTCACTCACCTCGCTTCATCCCTTCACACAGGCACCGCATCATCTCACATCACCACAAGGAGGGTAAGCACAGTAAGATGTTTTGAGACAGATACCACATTCACATAACTATTACTACAGTATATTGTTACAACTGCTCTATTTTATTATCGGTTATTGTTGTTAATCTCTTACTATACCTAATTTCTAAACTAAACTTTATAATAGGTATGTATGTATAGGAAAAAACAGCAAAATATAGCAGGTCCTCAAATAACTTTGTTTCATTATAATGTTGGTGACATGCTTTAGAAACTTAACTCTTGTTTATATCAATTAGGCTATGATAAAATTGGTTTGCTATATGTTGTTTCACTTAAAGTCAAAGACACTATCAACAACATTAAGTGAGAGATTACCATATAGGGTTTGTCACTACCAGGGGTTTCAGGAAACCTCTGGGGGTCTTGGAGCATGTCCCCCGCAAATACGGGGAGATTACTGTATTGCAGACTTTCTACACCAAAAGTTTATTCTGAACCAGTGTGAATTCTACTGCGAGTACGTATACATGTTTCCTCTCTCAGGGTTACCTATTTTAATATAATCTATTTACCCACTCTCTCTCATCCTAGAATCAACACATTTTCATGCCTGTATCTTTCCTTTCTAATAGCATAACTCACAGAAATCAATGAACTCATTCATTAATCAAAAAAGTATTCATTAATCTGTACTTATTGGGTACCTACTATTTGCCTCATTTATGAAACCTAGTCCAAATATGTATTGTTATATATGCCACGCTCTGCTATAGGATAATCAAATTTCTTTGTTTTTTTTCTCCATCACTAACAACCTTAAGCATTGCATTTATGCATGATCAACCAGCACAGCAGTTTTCAAAATTGAAAAGTGAGCCAACAGTTAGTTAGCCTTTTTATCAAAGTTCAGAGTGTTCTCATGGAAAATCAGCTAGATCAAAATTACTCAATTGGTGTGAAATGTGCAGTTCAAGGTCATGAAAGTAGGATTACCAGTCTCCTACAGTAAGCCTTTACAATGAAGTTTCAACAATCTTTTAAAAAATATAAAATCAAGGATTCTACCTCAAACATAAAAACTACTTTTATAAATTCATATGTTTAACCCAAGAAACAATCATAACATCTAACAAAATGATTAGGTATATTTGAAAAAGCAATAACCTACAACCTTAAAAATGTAAGGCTATAACCATTTATCTTCAAATAAACAACGAAGCCTTCATTTCCACACTCCATATTATATGGGAATAAAATAACCTTGCCAAGTCTACTTGATAGGGTTCTTCAAATCATCAAGTAAGATACCGTATTTGAATGTTTTTATGAACTATAAAGTTCTAAACAACCATATACTTGTAAAAACTGGATTTCTTCAGATCTCTTTAAAAATATAATCTGTACAAAAATGTTCCCTAATTAAAAATACTCCAATTCTCGGGGTAGGAGAACAAAATTGTTCTCCTGTTCACACTGTTACTGCTGCTAGACTCTTACTCCTCCCCTTGGAGTCTGAGATAACACTCCATCACATTCAAATGCAAGCCCCAGCCAAAAACTTCAGCATGGCTATTGTAAAATGTTAGGAAACAGCTCTCAATGCAAGAATTTTTGTAGTTAAAATAAACTAGGACTAATTTGATGCAATAAAAACTGGAGTAGTATATCTAGCAAAACTAAAACAGCAGAGTATGTGCAAATAGCTCTAGATATCTATGAAAAGCAAAAATAAATAGAAAGAGCAATACTCTTTAAAGAAAAGGACCATAAACTTTATTGGAAAGAGTATATGCATCCCCATGTTCAATGCAGCATTATTTACAATAGTCAAGATTTGGAAGCAACCCAGCTGCCCATCAGTAGATGAGTGGACCAAAAAGCTGTGGTACATTTATACAATGGAACACTACTTGACAGTAAAAGGAAAGAAATCTTACCCTTTGTGACAGCATGGATGAACCTGGACAGTATTATGCTAAGTGAAATAGCCAGTCAGAGAAAGACACACACCATATTATTTCACTCATATGTGGAATCTAATGAACAAATTGAAGTAACAAGGAAAATGGGGACAGACTCATAGATGGAGAGCAGAAGACTGCCAAAAGGTACAGGCACACAAAAATTAAGAACCCCAACTCTTAAGGAGACCTACCACTATATAATAACCTAGTTTGAGAAATATGAATTACATGGTTCTCATGTCATAATATAAATAGTATACATTTACTTTTGACAAAATGTATACTAGAAACAAAACTTTAGGGAAAAAAACTGAATCAGAATATAAGTTTATTAAACTACACAAGAGAAAATTGATACGGGGTAAAATTATAAAGCAATCACAAAACAAATCAAATTTTATTGTGGCTAATATTTTTAAAAGTCCTTATCTGTTAGAAATACACACTAAAGAATGAACAGGTGAAATGAAATGATGACTATGCTTTTTTTTAAAGTACTACAGAAAAAATGGGGCAGGTAATTGATAAAACAAGAATGAAAATGGAGATTAACTGTACAATTCTATTTACTTTTGTATATGTAATTTTTCACTATAAAAAATTTCAAACTGTACTACTTAGGTTAATTCACAGACAGTAAGTTCACTAAAGATTATTAAGAGATGTATGGGTCATATTCCTAGCTGCTAACAAAGGTTTAAATCAAAATGAACTGCATCATTTCATTTTGTTTATCCCACTGATTGTTCCCAGTTCTGAACCACTGCAATCCACTCTTACATTCCTACTACCACCATATTTGCTGGATACATACAGTCTTTCTAAAAACTAGAAGAAAAACAAAGATACAAATGTTCAGTAGGTGATTACAACTAAGGCTATTGTTGGGAAAGAGTCTAACTCTAACAATCTTGCCAAGAATAGCAGGTGTTCTGTGAGACAGCACTTAAAAACTGGATGCCGATAAAACACACAAGTGTTTGCTCAATTAGATGCACCTTATTCCTGACAACTCAAATGCAACAGTGGTGGTCAAGCACAAATTTGGAACATCAGTAACTACGCACAATCTATTACCAAACTTTAGGTGATTTCAGATATTCAGTGAAAAAATTTTTTTTCACTAGCAAGAAAGAACTCTAATTATCTTTTCTTAAGTAGGATTTTGAGAAAAGTGTTTTTAAGCTTTATTTTCAAGTGTGAGCAATGATTAGACCAAATGGATCTGCTATGGAATTGGTTCTCAAAAAGTTCTATTTATCTTAAGTAAAAATTATACTAGTATTTTTTCATGCATACTTTGAACTCTATTAAGATAATTATCTTAAGATAAATTAAATAGTTATAATTTAATAAGTTATAATAAGTTAAATAGTAATAAATTAATAAGTTATAATAGTTAAGATATATTTATCTTAAAATAATTACACTGGTATTTTTTTCATGCATACTGTAATAGCATAAATATTTCCTAAACAAAGCTAGCATTTGATGTAAATAATCTCCACTTGTTCAGCACAATAAGAAATATGCCATTTATTTTCTAATTGCTAGAAACTACCATATATCTGTTATTCTCATTTACCCTTATAGAAGATTTGAAAAAACCCAAGTCTCTCCTGAGTTAACCATATACAAGAGTAAATTAAAAAACCACGTGTAGGGGAAAAAAGATATTTATTTAAATGCAAAAATCTCTAATTTTAGGTATAGCTTAACACAAAATTTTTTTAAATCTCTGAGAAATCTCAATTATATTCAAAAGCATATTTTTAAATGTAAAAAATAAAAATAAACTAAAAGTTTGTATTTTACATACAAACTTACTTTTAGACAGCTTTTTCTAAAATGATTAATACCATGCAAATTAGAAGCAAAAGGTATTAAGTAATAGGAAATCTGTCACTTGCAGAATACACTTCTTTTTCCTACGGTTTCTCGCCTCAGTCAAGTGTTTGCTTCAGTCCTGTCTGCTCATTCTCCCACTAATCAGACAATAATTTTTAAATCTTTCACCCCACTAGGCCCTTTAAAATACACTCAAGTTTTGTACTAACAATAAATAGCATGTGCAAATATTTTCTTAAAACCCATATTAAAGATGCTTAAATTTCTGGTCTTTTCAGATAAAAATTTGAACCCTCTGGAATGTCAGCTTTGTCATCTATAAAACAGGGATAATCATACTGGTTCTGTGCAGGGTACTATGCAGAATTAATGAGAAAATGGCTGTATATAAACTATAAAAAGTTCTACTTCACTTTCACTTTCACTTCACTTTCTTTTTTATAGCATTACTCTCTGGGAAAATGCACACATATAGATTTGTATAATGACCACTAATGTATACTACCAGAAATTACGGCTTACCCTAAAACATTCCTCAGGAGGTAAAAGAATTCAACTGAACCAGAAGAGTATTCTTGTGATCCATTATAACTATTCAATCAGCAAATATTTATGGAACGTTATGTAAATTTTTATGATATCTCTACGTTAGTTGATATCTGTTGAGGTTGTCATACATCCTCATTTCTATTTATATTAGATTGTGTAAAAAAACTTTTAGACAATCTAATATAAATAGATGTGCTAAAAGTTTTTTTAAATAAACTATAAATTCCTAAAAATATTAGCTGTCCATGAGACTAAATATTTTTACCTAAATAAGCAACCTACATGGTTTAATATTCAGGTCTCATGGGCATCGAAGGCGTAAGCAATAATCTAATGCAGGCTTCAACTGACTTTGATAATCTCCCTTTTTAAATAATTCTTATCCAATTATACCCAAAAAGCCCAGTACTATCATGCATGCAAACCAATCTCTCTTAAGATGTGTAGTGCTTTGGTGGATGTAATCTAATAAAACCAATGATGATAATAATGTCTTAAGTTCTATCAGCATTTAATGTGTCAGGGTCTTTGTAAAAAGTTTTGCATTTATTATGCTACTTAATCCTCACAAATTTCTAAGTACAGGTACTTTTATTATCCCCAGGTTAAAAGAAGGAAAACCAGTCAATCCTCAGTGTTAAATAACTCTGAAAAATAAAATATGGTTACCAAAGATTGGTTATAGGAACCCATCTACCAGTTTTTCATAAGATATGCATTTGGTCATACTATTTCAAATGACACAAAAACTATTATTTCTTTATATAACCTGAATATTTTTTAAAGCCTACAGTCAATTTCATAATCATTCCATCTTTTTTTTTAATCCTCACCAGAGGATATTTTCATTGATTTTAGAGAGAGAGGAAGGGAGGAAGTGAGGAACGGAGGGAGGAAGAAAACGGGAGAGAGGGAGAAAAAGAAAAGGAGAAAGAGAGAGAGAAACATCGATTAGTTTCCTCCTGTACACGCCCCAACCAGGGATGGAACCCATGACCTAGGTATGTGCCCAGGCCAGGAAACTATCCTTTAGTTTATTCACTTCTAAAATGAAGGTAACACCTACCTCAAGTTATGAGAAGTAAATAATATAATCCATGTAAGATAATTAACATTATACCTGGCACATAGTAAAAACTTAATACATTACAGCTATTAATAACTTCATGTGGTAACAAATATATAACAAAACTACAAAAGATTTTTGAAGAGTTTCATTCTAATTATACTTTAATATTAGAAGATACAGTATCTTATTTCAAAATTCTCCAAATTAAAATGTACCTGTAAGTAGTGTTTGGAACATACACATCCCTGGCAGGAAACTCCAAAATTTCTCTGGTAGGTCGAACTCTACTGTCAGGGTAAAGCTTCACTTGAAGAAGCTCTGGGGTTAGGCAATAATGAGGATTTTCAGGTGCCGGAGAAATGTCTATCTTTAGCTGAGCTGCATATAAAAACATATTATAAAAACAATGTAAACATAATAAATAAAAACTTATTCATGTTTAAAACATTTTTGGAAGAATTTAGATCCTATTTTTGCAAGATGTCTGGGAAGAAATCATAATTACTATCATCTCAGAACTCAAAACTACTTCATGTTAGCAAGTCTCAAAGGTATCAATTACTGAGACAGATGTAAGTACATATAATATATTGAATGAATGAATAAGAAGCAAAAGGTAAAAAAGAGAAATCTAGCACAGGAACAAGCCAAGATATCAATGGCTAAATATTTTATTTAAACTTGATAAGCTTAAAAATAGTTTTACTCTGGTCATAATATGAATCAATTTCTAAATTTTACTATTTCCTATACTATTTGTGTAAGCCATGATAATATTCATCGTTCTCATTTCAGTACTGAAATTATCAAACATGCTAAATCCTGTCTCCAAACTGTTAGACCACATGAGAGTAGAATGAGATGAAGACAGACAAGTCTTGAGCACGGAAAGACATTTGGACCAGATAAGTGAAAAAAGGAATACATAATTACAAACAGTAAAGTATATTTGTGCTGATAATAGTTATAATCATTTCTACTCAAAATTATAAAATACCTGTAATTGGTCTTAGTCTCCGTAAAACAGAAGATGGCCTTCTCATATCAGCAAGAAATTTGTACAGATCTTCATCACTTAAGCGGTCTCCTTCCTGATTTTAAAAACAAAAAAAAAAATTACTTGGTTAAATAAATTATAGATTAAAAATATTGCCTGTAAGTAATCCTGCCCTTCTTCCTTCAATTTAGTCAGCATAAAAAGTAAAATTAATGTAATCATGATTAAAAAAAACAATATGCTGACTGATTTCCTTTTTTACACTTTCAATTTTATTGAGTTATGATGCAATTATCTGTTTTTAAATTTTATATCGTTATTTATAGCTCATTACGTCTATAAGATATTACAGGACACTAAAATATTGAAAATCAATACAAATTAGAGGTAGATGAAAAGGATTAAAAAAAGAATATAGACATAAAACAGACATATGACAATCTTATAAATTTATTAGACTTGAGTTATATTTGTCTTTTCAACTTTACATCACCAAATTTCTCAACTGGAAAATATACAACATTGACTAAATTGGAAAAAGAAAAGAAATAACAACAAAAACTACTCTTGAAGAAAAGTACACTTATCCTGATACTAAGACCAGAGAGAAAACTCTGAAATGCCCTCAGTTATGGGGAAAGAAACAAAGCAAAACCATATTAATATAAAATTTTCAATTTAATGTAATTTTTTGCAATTAAAATAGGTAAGGATTGATTTTATTCTTATATTCAAGAGAGCTAGTGTTTAGATTTTATTAATCCAAACCTCCTGCAGTTTGATATCTTAGTGTTTTTTTAATGAACAGTTAATATATTGTCTTGTTATCTTATTTAGTAATAAATATATTAAGGCTGCTTTATTACTGTGAATTCACCTTGAGCAATATCCCATTTGCTCACTATTGTATTTTGAACGGTGCAGAATTAATCACCTTTTATCCCATTATCTAGAAAAGTGATTTTTAATTTCTAAGAGGTCAGAGATTTTTGTTAATACTTTTATAAATTTTTTAGTTTTATTGAATTATGTTTAGCAAATCTGACTTTATGAAAGTTTTTTCAGTGACCTGATATTTAATCAATTATTGTAAATGTTCCATCAGTTGCTAAAACAGTATGTTCTTTCCTTTTTAATATAGAATTAATATAGATCTTTAAATGGTCCTTATATATAATACATTAAGATTATCTCTAGATTCAATTATTTGTCTACTTAACCTGTTAAATCGATTATATTGTTGACCTCCATTCTTTACTTCCTATCTATTTCCATACCTTTTGCTAGGTGGGACATTAATTCCCTCCCCAGGCATGGCCATGTGACTTGCTTTGGCCAATAAACAAAGGTGGTGCAGAAACCTGAAATACATTTGCACAAGTCCAGTGAACTTGCCCTCCCTCTTGAACTTCTGCCACTGCTACAAGAACATAACCAAGTTAGCCTACTAGATGATGAGAAAACAAGTTGAGAAACATGGAAGAGGTCTGAGTCATTTCTGTCTTCCAGGCAGAAGTCAGTCTAGATCAGCTGACCCCAGTCACTCCCCAAAATGTGAATGGAACTAGCTGACAATCCCTTCTCCACACTGCATGGCTACTGTTGTGTACTCCTGAAGCAACAGATAACTTATAAACATTTTAATAAATAGAACAAATGCTCTTAAAACTGATGTGTGAATTTGATTTTATTTTAAAATCTCCATGTATTTCCAATAATTTGCTTGTCACATTTACAATCTGTATAAAAACACTGATTACTCTATCCCAATTGTAGATAGTAATTGCTCAATTAAAAAAAAAATGCTCTCTGTATCTCAGGAGAAACTTGTGCCTTAAATTCTACTTTATTAAAGTTATAATCTCCACTTTTTACTTAATTTGCATTTGCCTGGTATATAATATTCTAATTATTTAAAAAATTTTATAAAAATTATACATACTCATAGTTAAAAAAAATTAGAGCTCTAAAAAGAGTCAGGTGTTAATGCCTTCCATTGCTCTGATGCCTCCAGCAATGATTCATTTTTTTTTCATAGTCATTTTGCACTAGTTTCCAGTTACCAGTCTCTGGTACGTGGTGAATGCTCAAAAAATACATTTTAAATAAATAGGTGGGTAAGGTGGCTGGATGACTTGTTGATTTAGCTTACAATACCAGTTCAATGATAAAGCAGCTGAAGAAATGAAAAAGGAGCTGTGGAAAGAGCAGCAGAAGCGATGAAGCAGCTGATGAAGTACAAAAAAAAAGAAACGTCAAAGCTGCAAGGTTGTGTCTTTATCTATACCCATTAAATCTACAGCTCTGTTTCCACAGCTTTACTTGGTTATCACCTCATCCAAGTAACACTGTGACCTTTTCTAGATTCTTTCTTGTACTACAATCAATAATAAAGAGACCCTTACCACTTCAGACACTTGTTACCTGTTTTATTTTCCATTTCAGTCTCTGAGAACAGCTGCCTATGAATGCTATTGATATAAAACTGTGAAAGGAGCCTCAAGTAAGTTGCTATCTGTCAATTCATGGCACATCCTGTCCTAAAAGTTTGTCCTCTCAAGTTACAAGATGTCATTAGAGGGGATTTCTTCCCTTTATTTAGAATAATATCTCAAAAGGAGGAATTTTGCGACAGTATTTAGCATTTTCCTTTAATCTGCTCCAAAACACATGCATGCATGGTACTTCTCCAGTTTGTCATGCTAATCCAAATTTTCTTCCATTCTTGTATGGTTTGGTCATGTGGCTACTTAAGACAAAGACTTTCAAAAATTTTCTGATCTTGGTTCACAGTACAACCTTTATTTTACATCGAAATCCAGTAAGCACATACACTCACAAAAAAATAGCAGCAATACAGCTCACTGAAGTCCTATTATACTCATACTCCTATCCTATTGTGGGGTGGGGTTTAAGCTGGGTATTATATACTAAATTTTCATACCACTAAAGGATCATAACCAGCATTTGAAAAATACTGACTTGACTCATGATTTGAAGCATAGCAAACATACTTGCAAAGAATAAAATATCCTTAAGAACTTCATGGACCTGTAAATTCATCTGTAAAAATAGGAAGGGTATTCTAGCACAGAGATGCATCACTATGACCTGAAAGTTCTATTCCATGTACCATGGTTGTGAAAGGTTAGGTCAAAAAACCACTTGGGTTGGGAGGACAGGTATAACCATAAAACCACTCTAAGAAAACCCATAAACTATCAATGTTTAAAAGAAGTTAAAATATTACAATTAAGAAATAGAATATAGATGTGGAGGATTGATTCTGATGTATTATTAATCAATGTCAACATTTAAATATAATGGTAAAACAACAGGCATATAATTTATTTTTTATTCTTTTTATTTTCTAAATGTCCTGAAATTACAACCTTATATGTACATGTACTACGTGTGCATATACAATCACGATTTTTATGAAACCAAAAGAAATTTACAAATACCCTCTAGAATCCCTACATGACAGAATAATACCTGCTTAAAAAAATTCGTCACTGTAAGCGTAGCAGGTCGAAAGCTGGTCAAGTTACAAGCATCATCTCCACTTGTTGTCCTTTCAAGTGATCGTCTGCCAACAATACTAGAATTCCTCCTCTCTGACCAAGACCCTTTTCGTTCTACCAAGGAAAAAAAATAAGATATTCATTCTTACAATATTTACAATATGTTTTAAAGCAGCTTTCCAAACACAGGGAAAAACTCACTGAGGTTCAAAGTTAACCAGTTAGCATATGGGTTATTTTAGAAGAATTTCACTTCTGGAGAGATCAGTAAGGAAACATTACACCTAAATCTCCTGATTCTCTTTTTAAAATTCTCCAATCTAAAAAAGAGTCAGCCACACTAAGATTATGCAGATGACCAATGATGAGCTATGGAGAACAGCTATAGAGAAACTATGTATTTTCTATGAAATACTAAACACAATAAACATTTTAGTCACTCCATATGGCCCTTCAGTCTTACAACTTGAATTTGAAACAGAATTTTAAGATAACTTTCATTCACTGAAGGTTTTTGCAAGATAACCCTATTATTTAAACCCAACAGAACTATGTCAAAGATCAGCAAGTAAACATGAGACTTAAACAAAACTATAAAACAAACTAGACCTAATAGACATCTATAATAAGACTCAACTAAGCAAAGGGTAGAATACATATTCTTCTCACGCATATATAGGACATTCTCCAAGACAGATTATATATACAAGCATACCTCATTTTATTGCACTTTGCTTTACTGTGCTATGCAAATATTGCATTTTTCACATATTGAAGATTTCTAGCAATCCTGCATTGAGCAAGTCTATTGGCACCATTTTTCAACAGCATTTGCTCAGTTTGTCTCTGTGTCACATTTTGGTATTTCTCACAATACTTCAAACATTTTCACTGTTATTAAATTTATTATGGTGACCTGTGATCAGTGATCTCTGATATTACTACTGTAAGTGTTTTGGGGCACCACAAACTACATGTATATAAGATGGCAAACTTGGTAAATGTTCTGTGTGCTTTGACTGCTCCACCAAAACATTGTATCTCTATCTCTTTTTTCCTCAGGCCTCCAAATTCCCTGAGACACGACAATACTGAAATTGGCCAAATAAAACCCTACAATGGCCTCTAAGTGTTCAAGTGAAAGGAAGAGTCACAAGTCTCTCAATTTAAATCAAAAGTTAGAAATGATTAAGCTTAGTGAGGAAGGCATGTCAAAAGTCAAAATATGCTGGTAGGTAGGCTCTTTCTGCCAAAGAGTTGGCCAAGTTGTGAATGCAAAGGAAAAGTTCTTGAAGGAAATTAAAAGTGCCACTCCAGTGAATACACAAAAGATAAGAAAACAAAACAGACTTATGGTTGATATGGAGAAATTTTCAGCAGTCTGGATAAAAGATCAAACTAGCCACAATGGTTTAAGGAAAGAAGCCATTTGCATAACATAAAAGTGCAAGATGAAGCAGCAAGTGCTGATGTAGAAGTCGCAGCAAGTTATCCAGAAGGTCTAGCTACAATAATGTAGGTGGCTTCAGTACGTGTTCGATATAGACAAAATAGCCTTATTTTAAAAGAAGATGCTATCAAGACTTTCATAGATAGAAAGTAGAAAATGCCAGCTTCAAAGCTTCAAAAACTCTCTTGTTGAAGGCTAATGCAGCTGGTGATTTCAAGCTGAAGCCAATGCTCATTTACCATTCCAAAAATCCTAGGGCCCTTAAGAATTATGTGAAATCTACTCAGTCTGTGCTCTATAAATGGAACAACGAAGGCTGTATGATAGCACATCTCTCTCCAACATGATTTACTGAATATTTTAAGCCCACTGTTAAGACTTACTGCTCAGAAAAAAAAAATTTCCTTTGAAAATATCACTATTCATTGACAATGCACCTAGTCACCCAAGAGCTCTAATGAAGATGTACAACAACATTAATGTTATTTTTCAAGCATGCTAACACAGCATCCATTCTGCAACCCATGGATCAATGAGTAATTTCAACTTTCAAGTGTTATTATTTAAGAAATACATTTTGGGGACTTCCATTCAGGATGGCAATGTAGGTAAACACAACTCACCTCCTCCCATGATGACATCAAAATTACAGCGAACCACAGAACCACCATTGTTCAGAACTGCCAGAATTGAAGCTGAATGGAAGTCCTAAACTACGTAAGTAAAGAAGAAACTGCATAGAGACTGGTAGTAGGGGCAGAGGTGTGGAACACATTGGTCCCACACCCATGTGAGGCAGATAAAAGTTGGGAGGGAAATCTCAGGAGCAAGAGGTCCCAGCCCCACAACAGCCCCCAACCCAGCCCAGGGTTCCAGTGCCAGGAAGATAAGTCCTCTTAACTTCTGGCTATAAAAACCAGTGGAGATTGAGGCTGTGGAAGACAGAAACTTCTAGAGTCCCAGGCAGTTCCTCTTAAAGGGTCCAGGCACAGACTTACTCGGACTCACTCCCTCTGAGATCCAATGCTAGGGCAGATGCTTTCATGACACCAGAGGCATACAGGAAAGAACCGAATTGTCTGGCTTTAGGGTAAGAGCTGGAGGACAGCTTTCTCCCAGACGGAAATGCTGACTGAGGCCACTGTTCCCTTTCTGAGTCCTTCCCCACAGAGCGAGCAGGCTGGCATCATATCTGAGACTCTCCATCAACCTGGCTTACACTGTATGCACCACTCTGGTGACTCCCTAAGGCTCTGCCCCACCCAAATTTTGGGTCCAAACAAGCTGTTTCCAGTGGCTTTTGCATATGAATGGCTTGTCTTGGCTCATGCTTCAGATTTTCCTAAATTCTCTCAAACAAGCAGTATCTGGCCTCAATACGCCTCGTGCTTATTGCTAAGTGGCCCCAGGCCTGGCACTAGCAGCAGCTGGCCTTGGTTCATAGCTTAGCCTCTGTTGGACACCTCCAAGCCCAATACAAGTAACAGGCAACAGCAGATGTTTTTGTAGCTTATGCCAGGTGGCCCCAGACAGAACACAGGTTGTGGCTGACCTTGGCTTGCAGAGTCTACACACCAAGTGGACAGCTACAGACCATGTCAGAGCTCCACCACCCAACCACTGCCACAAGTGACACACTCAAGGGGTAGACTCAGTGAGCACCAGAACCCTGGAGAAGTTAAGTCCTGCTCCTGCACAGCTGACACTCCATGGTGGTCAGAGGTTGGTGATCAGTGGTCACAGCCAATACTTGCAGCTGATTGTCCTAAGTAAATTCCTCACTTTGATCTGCCAACAGCAATTCAGCCTAAACTACAAGAGGAAGGTGTACAGAGCCCACACAGTGGACACACCTCAAGTACCCAGCTCAGGTGACAAGGGAGGCTGTGCCTCTGGACCCTACCAAACATCTACTATATTAGGCCACTCTTCCAAGCCAGGGAGTCATAGCAGATCTACTTAATAGATAGAGACAAACACAGGGAGACTGCCAAAATGAGAACACAGAGAAACATGGCCCAAATGAAAGAACAGATCAAAACTTCAGAAAAAGAACTAAACAAAATGGAGACAAGCAATCCAGTAATGCAAAGTTCAAAACAATGATTATAAGGATGATCAATGTACTTAGGGAAAGAGTAGGTGAATTCAGAGACAACTTCAACAGCTTAAAAAAAGAAACATGGAAACCATAAAAAAGAATCAGTAAGAAATGAAAAATACACTAACTGAAATGAATATTAATTTACAAGGAATCAATAGTAGAGTAGACGAAGCCAAGAATCAAATCAGCAATTTAGAATGGAAGCAAAAAAATACCCAAACAGAACAAGAAGGAAAATGAATCTAAAAAAATGTGGATGGTGTAAGGAGCCTCTGGGACAACTTCAAATGTACTAACATTCACATCACGGGGGTGTCAAAAGAAGAGAAAAAGCAAGAAACTGAAAAACTATTTGAAAAAATGATGACAGAAAACTTCCCTAACTTGATGAAGGAAGCAGACATTCGAGTCCAGGAAGTACAAAGAATTCCAAACAAGATGAACCTAAAGAGGCCCATACCAAGAGACACCATCATTAAAATGCCAAAGATTAAAGACAAAGAGAGAATCTTAAAAACAGCAAGAGAAGAGAAGTTAGTTACCTACAAGGTAGCTCCCATAAGACTGTCAGCTGATTTCTCAAAAGAAACTTTGCAGGCGAGAAGGGATGCAAAATATATTCAAAGTGATGAAAAGCAAGGACCTAAAATTAAGATTACTCTACCCAGCAAAGCTATCATTTACAATCGAAGGACAGATAAAGAGCTTCCCAGACAAGAAAAAGCTAAACGAGTTCATCACCACCAAATCAGTATTGTATAAAAAGTTTAAGGGTCTTCTTTGAGAAGAAGATAAAAAATATGAGCATATATAATGACAATAAATACATATCTATCAATAATTGATTCTAAAAAACAAAATAAATGAAAAGCAGAACAGAAACATTCATAGACACAGAGAATGTTTTGATGGTGGCCAGATGGGAGGGGGTGTAGGGGATGGGCAAAAAGGGTGAAGGGATTAAGAAGTACAAATTGGTTGTTACAGAATAGCCATGGGAATGTAAAGTACAGCATAGGGATTAGAGCAGCCAAAGAACATATATGTGACCCAAGGGCAGGGACAACGATGTGGGAATTTCCCGACACAGTGGTGGGGTCCAGGCAGAGGGGGCAGCAGAGAGAAAACTGAACAACTGTAATAGCATAATCAATAAAATATAATTTAAGTTAAAAAATACATTTTGTAATTATATAGCTGCCATAGTTAGTGATTCATCTGATGGAACTGGACAAGGAAATTGAAAACTTTCTGGATATGATTAACCATTCTAGATGTCATTAAGAATATTTGTGATTCATTAGAAGAGTTCAAAATGTAAACATTTACAGGAGTTTGGAAGAAGTTGATTCAACTCTCATGGGTGACTTTGAGCAGTTGAAGACTTCAGTGCAGGAAGTAACTGCAGATGTGGTAGGAACAGCAGGAGAACTAGAATTAGAAGTGGAACCCAAAAAAAGTGACTAAATTTCTGCAATCTCATGATAAAACTTTAATAGATGAGGAGTTGCTTCTTATGGATGAGCAAAGAAAGTGTTTCTTGGCCTGGAATCTATTCCTGATGAAGATGCTGACAACAAAGGTTTTAGAATATTAGGTAAATTTAGATAAATAAAGCAGCATTGTTTGAGAAAAGTGACTCCAATTTTGAAAGAAGTTCTACTGTAGGTAAAATGCTATCAAACAGCATCACATGATATAAAGAAATCATTTGTAAAAGGAAGAGTCAAGTGATGCCGCAAACTTCATTGCTATCACATTTTTAGAAGTTGTCACAGACACCTCGACCTTCAGCAACCATCACCCTGATCAGTCAACAGCCATCAATACTGAGGTAAGACTCTCCATCAGCAAAAATGATTATAATGCACTGGAGGCTCACATGCTGGTTAGCATTTTTTAGCAAGAAAGTATTTTTAATTAAGTTGCGTACATTGTTTTTTTAGACATAATGCTATTTCACATTGAAAAGACTACGATACAGTATAAACATAACTTTTACATGCATGGGACTTGCTTTTTTGAGTTATTTGCTTTACTGCAGAAGTCTGGAACGGAACCTGAAATATCTCCAAGGTATGCCTGTACCAACCATAAAACAAAAGGCAATACATTCAAAAGGACTAAGATCATATAAAATATTCTCTAGAAGAACAGCAGAATTAGACTATAAATCAATAACAAAAATTTGGGAAATTCATAAACATGTGGAATTTAAACAGAATACACTTGAATAACTAATGGGTCAAAGAGGAAAACTGAATGGAAATTAGAAAATAATTAAGATTTATGAAAAGAAAACATACCAAAACCTATAGAATATCATTAAAACAATGTTCAGAGGGAAATTTATATCTATAAATACCTATTTTTTTAAAAGATCACAAATCAGTAACTTAATTTTACCTTAAAAACTAAAATAAGAAAACTAAACTCAAAGCAAGCATTAGAAAAGATACAAAATAAAAAAGACAACAGCTGAGTGGAAATAAATGAAATAAAAACTAGAAAAACAGCCCTGGCTACAGTGACTCAGTGGACTGAGTGCCAGCCTGTGAACCAAAGAGTTGCTGGTTCAATTCCCAGTCAGGACACACACCTGGGTTGTGGGCCAGGTCCCCAGTGGGCAGCGCTCGAGAGGCAACCACACATTGATATTTCTCTCCCTCTCTTTTTCCCTCCTTTCTCCTCTTTAAAAATAAATAAGTAAAACCTTTATTTAAAAAAAAAACAAATTAGAAAGAAAAATAGGAAAAAATCAATAAAACAAAAACCTGGTTTCTTCAAAAAGATTAAATGTTAAAAACTTTTGCCAAACTAATGAAGAAAAAAATAGAAAAGATTCAAATTACTAAAATCAGGAATGAAAGAGGGACACCACTACAAGCCTAAAAGGGAAAAAGAAATTTCAATACTATGAATACCTGTAGGTTAACAGTTGGATAATAATTAGATAATTTAGATGAAATGAACAATTTTCTAGAAAGATACATAGAAATGCAAATGACTCAAGAAGAGAAAATATAAATAAAGCTAAAACAAGTAAAGAGATCTAATTAGTTATAAAAAAATTACCATAAAAAAAGCCAAGATAGCTTCACTAGTGAATTCTTCTAAATTTTGAAAGTAGAATTAATACTAAGCCTACAAAGAAGGAGCAATTCACAACTCTTTCTATGAGGTACTTCTCTGATACCAAAACCAGACAGAGACATCACAGGAAAGAAGTCTTATGAATAAAGTGTATAAACATTGAATCATGCACTTTAAATAGGTGAACTCTATGCTATGTGAATTATATCTCCATAAAGAGGTTAAAGTATTTAAAAAGACAAAAAAAGAAAACCCCTTTTATGCTTTATCACATTGTGAAGTCTACAAATAAAACAAGCTTATGTAAAAATAAAGAAAAAATTATACATTTAGAAAAAATTATAAAAATATTTAGAAATATTTTTCATAAAACTCTCTTACCTCCAGTGTTTATTTCTACCTCTGTAGAATCTCTTTCCAAACTCCCAGCACTGCTAACAATATTCATTAAATGGATCGCAGTCCAAGCAAAAGGCATGCGATATTTCCCAAGTCTTTGGCAAAACTGTTCGGCTTGACTTTTCAGCTTCTCCAATTTCTCCTTATTCTGCAAAACAAAACTTTATACATTATATGATTATGCTCAAAACAAATGAATTAAAGGCTATTTTATAATAAATAAAGAGATTGATTAAGAATCCTCGATTCTCGCCCTGACTGGTATGGCTTAGTTGGTTTGTTGACCCCATCCCGCAAAGCAAAAGGCCACCAGTTTCATTCCCGGTAAGGGCACGTCCCTGGGTTGCGGTTTCGGTCAATGTTTCTCTCTAACATTGATGTTTCTCTCCCTTCTTTTTGTCCCTCCCTTACCCTCTCTCGATAAACAAATAAACAAACAAACACAAATCTGAATTCTCAGCCTATTGATGGCACCAGTTGAGCCAATTTGAAATATTCCCTAACTTATAGCAACCATGGGGTGGGAGTGGGAGACACAGATAGGCCAATAATAAGCTTAGAGTAGTAATAAAAGAAGCAAAGAGCCCTGACTGGGTGGCTCATTTGGTTGGAGTGCTGACCCAACACAAAAAGGTTGTAGGTTCGATCCCTGATCAGGGCACCTACCTAGGTTCCGGGTTTGATCCCCAATTGCAAGTTTAATCCCCAGTTGCATGTACAGGAGGCAACTGATGGATGTTTTTCCCTCATACTGATGTGTCTTCCCGCCCTCCCCCCCTCCTCCCCAGCCCTTCTTTCCCTCCTTCTCCCTCCAACCCCCAAATCATTGGAAATATCCTCAGGTGAGAACTTTAAAAAATAAAATGAAAATTAAAAAGCAAGCAAAAAAATGTATTATAAGAGGACTAATTCCCGGAAAAAGACTAATGATCCAAATAGTACATGCCTATCTATAAGACATCCTGAGGCTGACAACTTTTAGGTTATTCCTGAAACAAACACTAAATTGGCCTCCAATAGCCAACCAATGGTCCAAGAGTGACAACCTACACCAAATAAAGCACATATTCTTTCCATACAGTATGTTTGTTGGTGAGGTATACTCTAATGACAGTGTCATACCTTAATTTCAGGGCTGGGAAAGATGGAATGATAGCTAAACAGCAGCACTTTTATTGCTTATACCTATTATACCTTAAAAAACAGGTTCTTGTTTAAGGGCCTACACATCAAGTGTACTTACTTCTATCAGCTTATGTAAACGTGTAAGGGAAGTGTGGAATAAGCTGCTATTACATCTGTGAGTTCCATATAACAGAGCAAATTTAATTTGTAAAATGACAACCTGGGAATGGCAGAACATTTTAACCCTGCTTTCAACCAGACAACGAGGGATCAGAAAAGATTATCATGTGCTCAGATCTACCTAAAATAGCAGAAAAGACTCAATTCTTGTTCTGAATCTCAGAAAAATAGAAAGGAAAACATTTTCTGGCTTGTTAAGTTCCTCACGCATACCTCCCCTGGATGTTGCAAGTATTAAATCACATGTTCAAAGACCCAAAATCACTTGTTAATCCTACAGCTAACTCAAGGTATCTAGAATTTGGTACCTATTGTTGACCAGTTATTTTTGCTTTACAAATTTATTCATATACTAGAAATTAGTCACTTGATTGCAAAACAGAGGTTATACTTTCTATTTTTTACCATATTCTTTTTTTAATTGTATTATTTTCCCATTACCATTTATCTCCCCCTTTACCCTTTTCTACCTCCACCCACCCCCACTGCTAGACAGAAGCCTAGAATATTTGTTTTGCTAGTAAAGTTCCATCAATATCACTACTCTGTAAATATAATAAAAATTTAATAATTTAGAAGTTAAACTGAATTAACTTAGTTCTCTACAAGAAAAATACTTTAAAGAATCAATTAACATTTGGTGAGGGAGACTTCAAGGAACAGCATATAGCACATGACACAAGCTAGATGACAAAGCAAATAAATGAAGAAATTAGGTAGATTAATAGAAAAAATGAGTTAGTTAAATTCTTTAATATGCTATATAGTAGTCTCCTAAATCATAATTTGTGAGATTAGAGGTTATTTAGGGTTGGATTTGGGGATGTGCGGGAAATGGGAGTAGCAATGAATACAAAAGTCAGGGATATGAGAAGCATTACATTCTATACCTTGGTGGCATCTGCTTCTTTGAAAATCATATATGGTTCTGCACACTCTCCAATGTCTCCTTGCTGTAGGACTTTCTCTAGCTGCCAAAGGCAAAAATTAAAGATTAATTAAACTTTTTTAAAAAGCTATCAGCATGGAATACATGGATAGTTCAATATATATAAATTAAGCAATATAATAAACTATATTAACAGAATGACAGAAAAACCACATGATCATCTCAATACAGGAAAAGCACTGGACTAAATTCAATAACTTTTCATGAAAGAAACACTCAACGAACTATAAATTGATGAAAGCTACCTCAACATAATCAAGACCATATATGCAAAGCCCACAGATAACATTATATTCAGTGGTAAAATATTAAAAACTCTTCCTCTAAGATCAGAAACAAGATAAGGATGCTGACTTTTGCCAACTATCCCACATAGTACCTGGAAGTCTGAGTCAGAGCATTTAAGCAAGAAAATAAAAACAAAACACATTCAAATTGAAAAGAAGTAAAATGATCTGTTTGAAGACAATATAATCTTTTATACAAAAAGCCCTAATACTCTGCACATACGCACACACACAAAAGAAAAAATCTTTTGAACTAATACATGATTTCAGCAAAGCATCAGGATACAAAACATGCAAAAATCAGTTGCATTTCTATATACTAACAATGAGCAACTCAAAAAGGAAATTAAGACAATGGTAACATCTACTACACTATCAAAAAGAATAAAATATTGAGGAATTAACCAAGAAGATGAAAGATTTATATTTTGAAACTATAAAATGGTATAAAAAAATTACAGAAAACACAAATAAATGGCAAGACATCCTATATTCATGAATTGGAAGACTTAGTATAGTTAAGATGTCAATACTACACAAAGCAGTCTATAGATTTAATCAAAATCATATAATGGGGTTTTTCATTCGTAGAAATAGAAAAACACAGTTCAGAATTCATATAAAATCTCAAAGGACATTGACTAGTCAAAGCAAACTTAAAAAAAAATAACAAAGTTGGAAGCCGGAAACCTCATATTTCTTAATTTCAAAATTATACAGCCCTGGTTGGTGTGGCTCAGTTGGTTGCAGTGTTGTCCTGTGAACCAAAAGGTTATGTGTTCAATCCCCAGGCAGGGAACATATCCAGGGTGAGAGGTGAGTCCCCAGTTGGGATATGTACGAGAGTGAACTGAAAGATGTTTCTTTCTCACATCAGTGTTTCTCTCCCTCACCCCCTCCCATCTTCTCTCTCTCTAAAAGAAATGAAAATATGTCCTCAGGTGAGGACAAAAATATTAATACAAAGCTACAGTAATTAAAACAGCATGGTACTGGCATAAGTACACATATAGTTCAATGTAGCAGAATAGAGCTCAGAAATAAATCCTTGTATATATAGTTAAATAATTTTTTAACAAAGGTGCCAAGACCATTTATTGAAGAAAGGACAGTCTTTTCAACAAATGGTGTTAAGAAAAAACCTGAATATCCAAATGCAAAAAATAAAGTTAGACCCTTACCTTATATCATATACAAAAATTCATTCAAAATGGATTGAAGACCCACTCATAGACCTAACACTATAACTCTTAGAGGAAAAAATAGAGGAAAAACTTTATGATAATGTAAACTAGATAATTGAACTACATTAAAATTTAAAATTTTTGTGCCTCACAGGACACAATCAACAGGGTGAAAAGACAACTTAAGAAATGATATCACATATCTGATATCCAGATATACAGATTAATTTTTAATTAATATCCAGAATAAATTTACAACTCAAAAAAAAAATTCTACAACTCAACAAAAAAAAACCCCAATAATCTGGTTATTAAATGGGCAAAGAACTTGAGTGAACATTTCTCCAAGGAAGCTGTACCAATGGCTAACAAGCATATGAAAAGATGCTCAAATCACTGATCATTAGGGAAAATGTGAATCAAACCTCAAAGATATCACCTTAAACCCATCATAAATAACTACTATCAAAAATAACAAATATTGGCGAGGACATGGAAAACCTGGAACCGCTGGCCACTACTGGAATATGTGTAAAATGATACATCTACTATGGCAAACAGTAAAGAGCTTCCTCAAAAATTAAAAATAGAACTACCATTCAATTCAGGAAATCTATTTCTGAGTGTATACCCAGTAGAAATGAAAGCAGGGACACAAATATTTAAAAAGCTATGATGGAGAGCAGGATGGCAGCTGGACGGGGAGGTTAGGGTGTGCAGGGATTGAGCAAAACAGAAAAAGGACTCGTGCACATGGACAGCACTGTGGTGATTGCTGGGGGAAGGGGAGTATAAGGGGACTAAATGCTAATGGGAAAAAATACAATAAAAATTAAAATTTAAAAAGTAAATAAAGACTACCTACGAAATATATTTAAAAAAATAACCTGTCTCTCCTACTCCTTCCCACCAAACAAATCCAAAATCATTGGGGAACTTGGTATAATAAACGTAGTTTAATAAAAACATTAGATTGTGCATCTAATAGCAGAAGGTAAAAATTATATACTGGAAAAAAATTAAAAAATATGAAGCTATGTTTATAGCAGCAATAGTCACAATAGCCAAAGAAGGAAGCGATCCAAATGTACTCTGAGATATGAGTGGATAAACAAAATGTGGTATAGGAGGTCTGTCCAGAAGGTATCCAGCCACATAATATGAAAATAAAAACATTTATTGAAGATACAAGGTATAAGAAACATTGTATATAGGACAATGAGTCATCCTTATGAATGAGGAGCCTTATGAATCATCCAAATAGTTTCCACAGAGGAACATTCAAGCTTAACACAAAATTCGATAAAGATTCGTCGCTCTACTCGCTCAGTCATTTTGAATGCAATGGCCACACAGTACAGATATTCACTCAATGGTGTCTACAGTCCCCACCGACTAGTACAGGGAAGTCATCATTGTTCACACATGAGCATTTCAGTCCACTGTCCTTGGCTGCCAGGTTACATCAATTTCATGCAAACTGTTCTCATTATATTAACAATGGCTGGGCTTTTTCCAGACAGACCTCATATGTATTTATACATATATGGAATATTATTTAGCTTTTTAAAAAGGGAAATTCTAAGAAGCATAAATAGTAGGTACAAAATAGACAGGGGGAGGTTAAGAATAGTATAGGAAATGGAGAACCAAAGGACTTATATGTATGACTCATGGACTCGAACTAAGTGGGGAGAATGCTGGTTGGAGGACAGGGTGCACGGTAGAGGGAAATAAAGGGGAAAAAAAATTGGACAACTGTAATAGCATAATCAATAAAATATATATAAATATATTTTTAAAAATTAAATTAAAAAAATAAATAAAAAGGGAAATTCTAATGCATCCTACAACTCAGACTGATCTTTAAAACATTACATTAAAAAATAAGCCAATCACAAAAAGATAAATAATGTAAGAGTCCATTCATATGAGGTACCTAGAATAGTTAATTCACAGAAACAGCAGAACAGTGGTTAGCAGAGTCTGGGAAGAGGAGAAAATAAGTTGTTGTTTAATGTGTATAAAGACTGGGTTTGGCAAGATGAAAATTTCTAGATATTGGGTACACAACAATGTGAATATACTTAATACTGAACTGTACACATAATAGTGATTAAACTAAAAAGTTTTATGTGTATTTTACCATCTAAAATATTAATTAAAATAACCAGTCATAAGTTCATCTCCATTTAATATAATATCAAAGAAAAAAATTTAAAAAGACAACTCTCAAAATACTATTTTTTTCTTTTTATTTTAAAGATTTATTTATTTATTTTTAGAGGGAGGGGAGGGGCGGGAGAAAGGGAGGCAGAGAAACATCAATGACAAAATAATATTCTTAAGTGGTCAATACAATAGTCTCTACTTATCATTTTTCTCCAAAATGTCTGACTTTACCCCTATAAAATTTTTAATGTTTTCATAAAAGAAATGTAAATAAAATAAAATGAAAGTCCAGAAATCAAGTGTACATATATAGGAATTTGGCAAATAATAAACTTGATACTTCAAATTAGTTGAATGGAACATATATATGAGCTCTAAGAAATTAATAAAATAAAAACAATCCAATGAAATGGATATTATACGGGAGTAATTTTTTTACTTAAAACTTCTGTATCTTATATATACTTAAAATGTGTGGAATTTAAACTCATAGGTACAGAGATGGTTGCCAGATGGGTGGGAGTTGAAATGGGTGAAAACGGTAAGAAATTAACATGTACCAAATGCCATTTATAAAAATATTCACAAGGGCCCTGGCCAGATGGCTAAGTGGGTTGTAGCATCATCTCATACACCAAAAGGTTGTGGGTTTGATTCCTAGTCAGGGGACATACCTAGGTTGTAGGTTTGAAAATCGGTCCTGGGGCGCGTGCAGGAGGCAACCAATTGATGTTTCTCTCTCATATCAATGTTTCTTTCTTTCTCACTTTCTCTTTCTCTCTCTCCTTGCCCCGCCCACCCACTTCCTCTCTCTCTAAAGTCAATGAACATATCTTCAGGTGAGGATTTAAAAAAAAGTTACAAGGATGTAAAGTACACATAGGCAATATAGCTGATAATACTGTAATAACTATATATGGTGTCAGGTTCTAGACTTATCAGAGTGATGGCTTCATTATTTATGTAAATATCTAATCACTATGTTGTATCCCTGAAACTGTTACTGTATTTGAAAAAAAAGTCTTTTTAATTTTTAAAAAATAAAAAAGAAGCTGTTAGGCTCTGGCCAGTGTGGCTCAGCTGGCTGGAGCATCATCTCGTAAACCGAAAGGTCATGGGTTCAATTCCCAGTCAGGGCACATGCCCAGATTGTGGGTTCAGTCCACAGTAGGGGAGCATGCAAGAGGCAACTGATCAATATTTCTCTCTCGCATCAATGTTTCTCCCCCTCTCTTCGCCTCTCCCCTCTTTCTAAAAATCAATAAGCATGCCTTCAGGTGAGGAAGAAAAAAAGGGAGGAAGAAAGGGAGGGAGGGAATGTGTTAAAAAATAATGATAATTATAGATTCTTCATTTCTGGAAAAAAAGTTGTATATTTTATGTATATTACACTAAAATCACTTACAAACAAGTTAAAAATGAACTATTTGAATAAGCACTAAACAAAACAGAATATCCAAATGGCCATAAATCACTGAATATTCATAGTCACCTGGGAATTATAAATTAAAACTAAATTGATAACCCTGCAGATGCACCAGAAATAAAACAGAATATATAATAAAATAATATTAATTAAATTAAAATGTAAAGTACAATAAAATCTGATGATAGCAAGAGTTAGAGAAGGAAATGGAGCAACTGAAATTATCTGCCACTGCTGATGGGAGTGAATTGAACTAACCGTATTGAAAAACTTGTTTCTACCAAATTGAAGCTATAAATATACTAAGATATAGTAATTTAGCACCAATCTGTATACTAAATAGAAAAGAAAATATATTTACACCAAAAGTCATATGTGAGAATGTTTATAGCATCATTACTTATGATAGCCAAAAGCTAAAAATAACACCAATATCCATGAACAATTGGAATGGACAAACTATGATATAGTCATATAACAGAATATCATACAAGATTAAAAACAACAAACTTCCGCTGGATGAATTTCAGAGTTAATTCTTTAGCACACCAGACACAAAAATATGTATTACATGATGTCTATGAAGTTCAAAAAGAGGCTAAACTAATGTACGGTGATTAAAGTCTGAATAGTAGGTGGGGGCACAAAGAAGGCTATTGGGGAATGTTTTATTGGGTTTACCAAAAAATCCATATGGTTTTTTCCATAAAATAAAAGACACATTTTTAATTTTCATCAATAACTCTATTGATTTGGATATTCTGAGCATGTCAGCTGTCTCCCACTATTGGCTTCTAGTGGGCAGAGGCCAGAGGTGCTGCTAAATAAACATCTTCCAATGCTTATGCAGCACGGCAAAGAATTGTTTGGCCAAAATGTCAATAGAACCAAGGTACTTCACAAACCACTTTTGACTAGTTTGATCAGTCACAGCATCTTCTCCACACACTGTACAAATCCTTTTTTGTATTTCAGGTGCGATTTTACCTTTCTTGAAATAATAAAGCATAATATGCCAAAAATGTTTTATATCCTCTTCCAGCCTCAATATTAAAATGGCTGCACAAAAATTCACCAATTTTGATAAGTTTTTTTTAAATGCATGCTGATATGTCAGCTGTCACAATACAATCTAAAAAAATTGTTTTGAATGATGTTAAAGACAACTAAGCACTACTGGAGCCAGCCCATGGAAAAAACATAATGGACTTTCTGGCCAACCCGATATATCTTGATCTGGATATTGGTTAAAAAACTGAGTTAAGTATGCAAAAATTATTGATGACACGTATTATTTGTGTGTGATACTAAGTGTAAATGGAAGTTTATAAAGAAAAGATCATTGAATTTCTATATACCACTGACAAGCACAATGAAATTCTGTATGTAATTTAAAATTAAATAATTTTAATAATATCATTTACAATAGGATCAAAATGATCAAATTACTGGAAGAAATGAAAGGAAAAGACCTAAAAATGTGGGAAAATACACCATGTTCACTGATTTAAATACTCAATAGTTTAAAGATGTTAAACATCCCAGATTGATCTGTATATATTTAATGCATTCTCAGTCAACATTCCAGCAAGAAACAACAAATAGACCAGTGGAACAAAAAAAGATTCCAGAAAAACAATCTCACATAACAAAGGAGACTTTGCAAAAGTAATGGGGGAAAAAACAATCTTTTCAATAGTGTTGTGTCATTTGGTTATTCATATTTGCGGGAAGGGAACAAGATTAATGCTCATCTCTACCTCACTGCAAACACAAGGTCAATTTCACATAGATTATAGGCCTATATATGTGAAAGCTAAAAGAATTACTCTGACAAGAGATCACTAAAGAGAATTATCTTCTTGATTTTGAGTGAAGCAAAAAAATTACATACAGAATACAAAATACCGTAGCCATAAAGAAGAAGGTTGACCAAGTAGACAATGTGTAAAATTACAAATTTTGGTTCATCAAAAGATAGTGTTCTAGAAGAAAGCAAGCACAGAGTGGCAAAAAATGTCAGGAATAAAAATAACCAACAATAAACTAACATCCAGAATATATTAAGAATTCCTACAAATCAATAATACAAAAGTCAAAACAACCCAATAAAAGTATGGGCAAATGATTTCAACAGGCACCTCACAGAAAACAATATCCAATGACCACTAAGCATATAAAGATGGACAAATCACTATCAGGGGATAGGCAAATTATAAACAATGAATACCAGAATAGCTATAATTAAGAAGACTGACAAACACCAGTTTGGTAAGAGTGTTAAACGGTTGAATCATTATGGGAAATTGTTTGATGTATTTATGTTAAACATACATCTACACCAGCACTTTTCACTTGGCATGCTGCAAGAATGTTTAAAACATGCAATACTTGACTACTTTGTCAGAAACACTGCCCTCTTTTCCCTTAAATTGTCAAATAAAAAAATGACAACAGCCAACACCTCAATAACCATCCGGTGTGAATGTCCTGTTTTGAACTTTAAATATATAGGTCATATGGCAGAACTGTATCTTACTGGTCATGTTACCTAATAAGGTTGTATGTGATTGGTTAATTCTTGGTACCAGAAATCCTTATATAAAGTATTGGCATCCATTTTTTTAAAAAAGTCACTTTGGAGCAGAAAAGGTAGGTAATTACTATTATTATTGTTGTTATTTTGTAAATCAAAATTTTATCTTTTTTGGTCACATTTGCAAAAAATGTATTTTTTTGGTGTGCTAAAGAATTTTAGTGATTAGTTTATGTTTGCCATGAGATGAAAAAGGTTTAAAATCACTGCTCTAAGTAGCTTAGAAATATTCAAATTTTAGGATTTGTGATCTTTATTCTTACTTGGTTGATGGTCAAATCATAATGCTCCATAACCTCAATGATTTAGATTTTCGTATTTACCAGTATATCATTTAAGAACTCAATAAAATCATATGGTATAGCTCCTGTGATGGTTATTTTTATAGGTCAATTTGTCTAGGCTACAATGCCCAGTTGTTTAATCAAATACCAGATTAAATGTTGCTGTGAAGGCATTTTTTAGAGGTGATTATCCTTTAAAATCAGTGGACTCTGAGAACAGCAGATTACCCTCAAGATGTGGGTGGGCCTCATTCAATTAATTGAAGGCCGCAAAGACAAGACTGAGGTTTCTCTAAAAAGGCATTTTCAAGACTACTTGCCTGGATTTCTTGTACGCCAGTCTACAGATTTCAAATTCAAGACTACAACATCAACTCTTACTTGAATTTCCAGCCAGCTAGACTGATCTATAAATTTCAGACTTGCCAGCCCCCGTAATCACATGACTCAATTTCTTTCCCTGTGTGTGAGTGTGTGTCAATGTGTCTGCCTCCTCCGGGTTTGTTTCTATGGAGAACCCTGACTAATATAACACCTACCTTAAAAAAAAAAAAAAATTGGGAGTATCTATACTGAACCTTAAGGAATATTAAGATGAAAAAATAAGTAAACATAAAATCTGTGTCCATGAAAAGCTGCAACATCAATAGGGAAACAAGTCTACAGTCACTACACTAATAAACAAACATATTTAAAATTATTCTCACCTTTATTACAAGAAAAACATCTTGGGAAGGATAAGTGATAGAAAAAATAGCTGATCTTGCCAGGGTGGTAATGGCGGCAGGTGGCACATGTGGGCGTAACAATCCTTTCATCTGCTCAGAATTAAGGTCAAAATAAAAGTTTTCTGAAATCTAAAAAAATACAATCATATATTATAAGTTTAAATCCGTTCGTTAAAAAAAACTCACAGATCATACACACCCAATCTTAAACTATTACAGATATTAAAACATTATACTATAACATAGTTTATCATATATTTCATTGACCAATTTTTGCATGTCTAAATCAAAGCAAAAGAAATATACAAACTATTTGGGAAATATAATACAATAAACATAATCTAAAGAAGCATATCTCAAACTCTTTTGATTAGAAATGTAACCTCTAATAATACTAAAAAATTATTATTGAGATGAATTACCCCAAGTTTTCTTTTAACAATTATATGAATAATATCTCAGCAGTTTTGTTTTTGTTTTTTATTTAATCTTTATTGTATGCTCTTTCCATAACCATTTAATCCCTTTATTCTGCCCTCTGCCCAGCGATCACCACACTGCTGTCCATGTACAAATACAAGTTGCTGGAGCACAGTTCCACTGCAAAAAACCATACTATTTTGCCAGCAGATGTCACTGAAAGCAATTCAAGCTTCAAATACACCTTAGGCTTAGAATATTAAGAAATGCTGTGCTGAGATAGTCTTCTGTACACTATGATGATAAAACTAAGGGCAGGATTAAAGACAGAATATTTAAAATATGCATAAGTGATCTGTTGTCTAATGAGAAACTGAAAATTATGTCGACAAAAACTGTCATCATTACCCTTATCTTTTATAGATTGCCTAAAATGTGTTTCTTGTAGTTTCTTTTCCATTTCTTAAATTAAAACAAAGTTGCTTGCTACAGGCTTTTAGAACTCATTCAATGAAATAAAAACTCGGCATCAACTAAATTATTTCATAGTAAGAAAATACTTAACAAGCCTTAAATTTCCATTTTCATTTTTAAAAAATCCATGTTTAATAATTCTCAAAAAAAATTGTTACTTATTTATCTTGTAAAACAACAAATAAGCCAGTAAGAGAAAGACAAATAGCATATGATCTCACTCATGTGGAATCTGATGAACAAAATAAACTCACAAAATAAAACCAGAGGCACAGATACATGGAATGGACAGACAGATCTTAGAGGGGAGTGTGGTATGAGGACCTGGAAGAAATTAGCCAAAGAACATACGAGGTCTGTCCAGACAGTATCCAACAATGTAACATAAAAAATACAGACATTGATTGAAGAAGATACAAGGTACAAGGAACATTGTACATAGGACAATGACACCTCAAACCTGTTCAAAGTAGGCACCTTGAGACCTCACAGTTCTCCCAGTCGCCATCACCTGCCCTGTCATATTTTCCTGAATCTCACTGACAATCTAAAATCTCTTCCCTTTCGAAGGTGATTTTAGTTTTGGGAAAAGCCAGAAGTTACAGGGCACCAAATCTGGGCTGTAGAGGGGATGAGTCACCTGGGTGATTTGATGTTTCACCAAGAAACTCTGCAGGAAACGTGATGTGTGAGTGTGTGCGTTGTTGTGAGGAAACTGCCAATCACCATCTTCCCATAGCTGTGGGCTTATGAATAATCCAAATAGTTTCCTTGGAGGAATGTTCAAGCTTATTGCAAAATCTGATGCAGATTCGTTGCTCTACTCGCCCAGTCATTTTGAATGTGACAGCCACACAGTATACACACTCACTCAATGGCATCTACTGTCCCTACTAACTAGGGACAATGGCATCTACTGTCCCTACTACTAGTACAGTGAAGTCGTCATTGTTCATGTATGTGCATTCCAGTCCACTTTTCATGGCTGCTAGCTTACAGCAATGTTGTATAAACTGTTATCATTATATTAGTAATGGCGGGCCTTTTTCCAGGCAGACCTCGTATATGCATATATACATAGCTCGTAGACATAGACAACAATGTAGTGAAGGCTGGGGGGGAGACAAAGAGGGGGAAAATAGGGGACATCTGTAATAGTGTCAACAATAACAAAATTAAATAAATAAACAACTTAAAATCAGGTTTCTGAAACCTATAATTTTTTAAATTTTTTTTATTTTTTTATTTTTTATTATTTTTTATTTTTTTTAAATACATTTGTCTCTGCCTCCCCCTTGAAACCTATAATTGTGATAAAAGATTAAGTTTAAATCATATAACCTCACCTTTTTCTTTTCCTTGACATCATATAAAGCCAAACTTGCAAAAATGGGTTCAATTTCAATCTCAAACCTTTAGAAAGAAAAAGAATGAAGCAGTTTTAAAATAAATATAAAACATAATTGGAGAGAAATTCTCACTCCAAAAATAATGTCAGTATCTTGTACTTTTCTCATCTGTGCTGCCCCATCTATGCTATCCCTTCTTCCTGAAACTCTCTCTTTCGGGCACATCTTTCACAGTTTATAGCAGCCATTACCTGCTGTAGGTTATCTTCTTTAATTTCTCCAGCTACAAATAATCTTTGTCCAAAATCTCATGGCATTTTAAATCTATTTTCTGACACTAAGCACTTTATAACCTATAATTTTGTTATTTATGTATGTGGATATGTTTGATTTTAAACATTAAAAGTAAAGACCTAATGTTTTCTTTTTCAGATTATAAATCACACATTCAATGTAAAAAATTTAGCAGATACATAAAAATATTTGGAAGAAAACAGGAGCATCCAAAATTCCACCACATGGAGAAAACCATAATCAATGGTTTAGTGCCCATCCATCCAGACTTTTCTCTATGTATAAATGCACTTGTTAAATAGACTATTTTTTAAACAAAGAATGTCACTTACTATATATTTTGTGGTCTGCTTTTTTAACTTAATATTTTATGGATATATTTCTATGACATAAAGATTAATCTCATCATTTTAAATGCTAGCATACTAATTTTCATGACTTATTTTACAACTGCATGCTTAAGTTGAGATGTTTAATTGACTTCCACAAACAATGACTTACATTTAGTAAATGTTCAGTAAATATTTGGTGAATGAAATAAAATGTAATATGAGGTTAACTAAAATGACAGAGCAGTAGTTTGCTCAACCAAGGACTAAATTGCCCAAGGTCACATCTGGCAATGTCTAGAGATATTTTTGGTTATCATTACTGCAGGAGTATTACTGGTATTTATTGAGCAGTGGCCAAGTATGTGGCTAACCACTCTTCATTGTTAGGAGAGCCACAGACAACAAATAATTATTCAGACAAAAATGTCAATAATCTCACTTTTGTATTACATACAAATGTATGTAATACAAAATCTAACTTTTGTATTACAAACAACATATTTTCATTGGGTTAAGAGTTTAATAAAAGGCCATTTACAAAGATTTGGACATAATTTAGGAAAAACAACTCTAGAGAGTGCTATTCCCTGGAAGTAGCCAACCCTTGAACTAAAGGAGAATGTGGTAGTGGTAACCAAAACACAGAAAAATTAGCTGTATAGGGAACCCTTCACAAAAACTGTGGCCCTAGGGACAGGGAAGCAACCATTCGATGTAACCTAGCAGGGAAGGAGTTAAGAAAAATAAATATCCCAACCTGATCTCACTCTCTTCCACCCTCTGACTTCCTGCTGATGCTTTTCTTAGCAGACCCACCCAGAAGCCAAAAGAATAAGGATCTTGGTGATACTGCCTACATGAGTCAGCCTCTGCTCTGCATCCTCTGTAACACTTGATAGTGCCAGTCTTTTTGATTTGCCAGTCTGTTTTTTTTTTTACCAACTCTTGTGGGTAAGTGGTATCTTATTGGATTTTTAATATGTATTTTTTCGTGTTTAATGACCACCTGGATATCCTCCTTTGGCCTACTTTTCTATTTATTGTTTGACCTTTTCTTCATCATTTTATACTTCTTTGTGTATTCTGGTTATGAGCACTTTGTCAAGTGTATGTATCGAAAATATCTTCTTCCTCTGTATTGTGAACAGGTGGAGAACAGGAGACAGAAAGAAAAAAAAGAGAGTGGGGGGGTGGTAGGTGAGAGAGAGAGAGAGAGTGAGAGAGAGAGTGAGAGAGAGAGACTACACACACACAAATAGAGAGAAGCAGATATCCGACTGTCCTGTCAACTTATTGAAAAGATCACCCTTTCCCCACTGTCTAAAGTGTCACTTTCATGGTAAATCAAAAATCCATAAACATGTATGTCTACTTCCAGCTCTATTCCATAGGTCTGTTTGTCTAATTGTATACCAATATTACAATGTTTTAATTATGTAGCTTCATATCTGGTTGCTTTCTTAAAGTTCTTCAAAACTGCCCTGCCTCCTTTTGGCCCTTTGCACTTTCATATAAAGTTTAGGTGCAGCTGGAAGTAAACAAAAAATGAATCAAAGGTAACAGAAATGTGAATTCCAATGATCCTTTGAAGCCCTCAAGGTACACACTTACCTCATCCCTAGATAGACCTGGCTTTCTCATGTATGTGGGATTCCCACACCTTTGTATGTCCTAAATCTGGTTATTTTCTCTTGATAAAATGTCTCATGCTTATTTGATTATTAGATTAGAGGAAAGAACCTTGAGGACAGAGGAGAGTTTGTTCCTTTCCCACATAACTGTGCCTGGGTGGGGTTTCCCTGACTGTCTAGACAGACAGTCGTCTAAATATTAGAAACAATTTTCTCATGCAGGATAAGGGAAGGCTATTCTTGGACAACAAAATGTAAGAGAAATTATTTTTTAAAATGTACTCATTTCTATAATTAATTAAAATAAAACTTTCTGAAATTGCAATGTGAACAAGTTCTTCCTCATCCTAAGTCTAGATTTTTCTTATCATAGATAAATCAGATATACATAATTCTTAGTTCAGAATTTGTAACACAAACTAGAGCTAAAAAATATAAAGTGAGGTGAAAAATCATTCTATATTTTATTTTCCTAAGAAAGAAATAATAAACTTGTAACTTTATTAGTCAAGAAGGTCATAAGTAAAACCACAATGAGATACCACTTCACATCACACTCAATAGGATGGCTATGATCACCAAGAGAGACAATAAAAAGTGTTGGTGAGAACGTGGTGAAATTAGAAGGCTTATACTTGGTGGGACTGTAAAATTGTACAGCTGCTTTGGAAAACAGTCTGACAGTTCCTCCAAAATTTAAACATGGAGTTACCATATCAACCACCATTCCAATCCTAGTATATATCCAAGGGCAATGAAACATATATCAATACAAAAATTTGTACATAAATGTCCTATCAAGATGATTCATAATAGCTCAAAAATTGAAACAATCCAAATGATCATAAACTGACAAAGGGCTAAACAAAAAGTGGTATATCCATCCATTAGAATATTACCTCACCATAAAAAGAAATGACTACTGATACATGCTACACCACACATAAACTCTGAAAGCATTACACTAAGTGAAAGAAGGCAGATAAAAAGATCCACATATTATATGACTCTGTTTACAGAAAATGACCAGAAGAAGAAAATCTATATAGACAGAAAGTAGATTGGTGATTGCCTAGGACTGGAGGAATTGGGGAAAACAAAGTGACTACTAATGGGTAGAGTATTTATTCCAGGGATGATGAAAATGTTCTAAAATTGTTATGATAATTTTGATGATAAATATGTAAATATACTAAAATACTCTGAATTGTACACTGGGCAAACTAGGTGAATTGACAAGGAAACTATATATGGGTATACCCTGGGTGAACTGCATAATATGTGAATTATAACTCAATAAGACTGTTATTTTTTAAAAGTGAAAACAACCCAAATATTCACTAGCTGATGAATGGAAAAACAAAATGTGGTATATATACACTGGAATATTATTCACTCATAAAGGAATGAAGTACTGATATATGCTACAATACAGATGAACTTTGAAAACATGATGTTAAGTGAAAGAAGCTAGAAACAAAAGACTACATACTGCATAATTCCACTTCATGAATTATGCAGAATAGGCAAACTCATAGAAACAGAAAGCAAATTAGTGGTTGTCAGGGACATAGAGAATAGGGGGTGACTGCTAATTGGCATTTTAATGGACTGAACTGTGTCCACACCACCACCACCAAATTCATACGTTGAAGCCCTAACTTCCAATGTGACTGTATTTAGAGACAGAGTCTTTAAGGAGGTAATTGATATTAAATGAGATCATAAAGGTGAAGCCCTAATTCAGTAGGACTGGTGTCTTTATAAAAAGACGATGTGACACCAGAGATGGTTCTCTCTCCTTGCAAGAACAAGGCAAAGGCCACTTGCAGGAACAGCAAGAGGATGGCCATCTGCAAGCCTCACCAAAAACCAACCCTACCAGCACCTGATCTTTATGGTTCCAAAACTGTAAGAAAATAAGCATCTGTTGTTTAAGCCCCCCAATATATGGTATTTTGTTATGAAAGCCTGAGCAGACTACTAAAATGTATGGAGTTTCTTTCTAAGGTGATGAATATATTCCAGAATTAGACAGTAGTGATAGCTGTGTAACTCTGTCAATGTACTAAAATTGCCCATGTTATCTCTACACATACGTAGTCTGTACTTATGAGGTGCTTCTTTCAAATTGAAAGCTCTATGAATTGAAATTTCTTTTTTCATAAGTCAGAACTAATAACTAACTAATAATATTAACATGACGGAATGAAAAGAACAGCTTGTTTTTCAGTTACTGGTTGCATAATAATGAGTATACCAGTTAACCTTTGCTAAAGCTTTTTGAACCCTGGTTTTCTCATTTTTAAAATGAGAAAATAATATCTACCTAAAAGAATTACTCTGAAGACAGCATGAAATAAAATAAGAGAAAGCACTCTATAAAGCAGACTATAAATGTGAATATACATTTAGCTTTCTTAAAGAAGAAAAAAATACATACTTCAAAATCTTAAAAAAAAACACAGCCCACCATGTAACATGTACAACCAATTTTTTAAGGAAAAAAAGATACTTTGTCTTTATAGTTCCCGAGCCAAGAACAGTATCAAGTAATACTTGAGAAAGGCATTTCAGTGAACAGGTTTTTTTTTTTCAAGTTATAAGACTAACTGTATAGCTGTGGCAAAGAGTCATCGTCACCGGTAAGCCAAAAATGCTCTAAAGCTCAGGTTCACAAGAACAATACTTCTCAAAAGAAGACAGTAAACAAAAGGATACAGTAAACAAAATAAGTACTCACTTAAGTGATAAACATTTTACAAGAAGTCTTTGACCAAAATGTTCTTTGGGCACATCAGGAACACTAAGTCGTTCTATTGGTTCTTCCTACAAGTTGACAAGCAACACCAAAATGAACATGCTTAGCATATTTCAACCCCTTACAATTTCTTTAAGAAGTCATTTTATTAATCTAATACTTTTAGACTTCACAATTGAACATAAAATAGAATGACCTATTTATTCTCAAACAGAATTCATTAGATCATAAGTGTGCTAAATTCACAGACGTTACTCATTAAGAATAAAATCATTAAAATAAAAGTGTATTTTATTTACAAAAAATATAGCTATATTTCAGTTAAATTTTATTCCCTACATTATTGCAGTACTATATACAATTCATACTCCCAAAATATCTATTTGACAATTATTTGCTGCTTTATTCCCAAATAACTATACCTCATCTGGTGATGGATGCAAAGCAAAGAGTTCCTTGTGACGGTTTGATTTCCTTTGGTCATCATTCTGACGGTCTATTTCTTCATTTGGAGTTCGATCAAGTAAATTGGGAAGCAATGCATCAGGAAGTGAATTTTTTAAGTCGAAAATACTGCAGGCCCAGCTACCCCTTGGAGTATCATCTATTGACATTGAACGTCTTTTAAGATCATCCTGTCAAGCAAAACATTAAAAATAAATATATTAATTAATAAATAAAATATAAACTATTTAAAAATAACACCTTATAGTCATTTAAAAATAAAAACATTACTTGCTCATCCTGGTAGTTGCTGCCATCTGGAGCTTCATCAGATTCAAAGACCTGTTTTGGCAAACCTTTTTGCCTTTCTTTCTGTTTATCTAATGTATTGGGATTAAATCCTGTTCCCAGTTTATGATACCTATTCAAAATAAAACAGTTAAATAAATGTTAATTTTTTGACATTTTTTACTTTTTCATCATTTTATAATAAGCTAAATATTCTCTGCATTATTTCTTTATATAATGAAGATATATTCTAGCAGTTTTGAGTGTGCTAAACATTTAACTAGAGGTTTAAGAAAACTTCCACTCAAAGCTCTTTTAATCCAACTACAGAGCAGATTATAAATTTCCAGAAGTAAATCATATTCTCCTTCTTTTTAAGACAGCCATATATATATAATTTAAAGATAGATGGAATTTAATGAACAAACTGAACTAATAAGCAAATTAGAGACAGACTCACAGAGACCAGGCTGACAGCCACAAGGGAAGTGGGAAGGACTTGGGGTGGAGGGACTGAGCAAAAATGAAAAACAAAAGAGAAAGAACTCATGGACAACAATGTGGTGACTGAGGGAGGGGGCGGGCGAGCGGGGCATGTGGAAGAAGGTATAAGGGGGATAAATGGTGACAGAAAAAATAAATTAAAAATTAAAAATTAAAAAGAAATGTTTCTTTCAATTCAGAGAATAGATCATTAAAAAGAAAGGCTGGAAAGCCACATTAAAGAATAAAATGAGGGAGAAGAAAATATATATTGCATTCATAACAATATAAAATTTTAAAAGGCAAAAAATAGATATAAATCATTGCATCTTAAAATTTCACAGAGCCAAATTATTTTTGCTATATCTCATTAGGTATAAAAAATCTTAACCAACCTACAGCTGCAGACTTTTAAAATAAAAAGGTGATCTACATCACTGTATACGTATATTAACATATATGGTTACACTCTTAATGTTACGGTATTTCCTAACAACCTAATATCCAAAAACATCAAAGAGAGACACTAAGATCAAAGAGCAAGTACTGTTCATACCTCATACAGTCAAACAGGGTAAACTGCTAATTGAAGCAAAAAAAAAATTATGATTACCAGAGGATGATATGGTTCTTGCTTTCAGACAATTGATGAAATATTAAAGAATCAAATATGATATGAATAATTTCCATAGTGCCTTGTTGCTAAAGATATTAAAATAGAAGCTACACTGTTATTTATAATCATTATTGTTATTAGTGCCACCATTCAAACCACTGTCACCATCAGCAAGTGCCAGCCGAGCACCTAGCTTTGTAGAGAGCCATGGAATGTGGCCGTAAGAAGCATTCCGCAAGTTGCGCTGAAGGTAGCGTTCTATGCTTGCATTATTTGTAACAGTGCTTCCTTGCTCAAATTCAAGTAAAATAAAATGGATATTCCTTTGGGAGGTAAAAAAATAGAAGCTACACGACATTCACATCATGGCACAATCACAAAATAAAAGAAACCATTTTTCTCTGGAAGAACTAAGATAAAAGCACTCCAAATAGTAACATGAAAGGTATTATGCAGAAACAGATGTTTTAACCTTTCATGAAATGTTTAGAGTGCCTTAATTTGTGATTTTGCATATCTAAACTGCTCTAATAAACAATAATAGTGTTCCATTCTGCCTCCTTTATCTTCTTTTTTGTTAAGATTTTGTCTGTTTATTTTTAGAGAGGGCAAGGGAGGTAGAAAGAGAGCGGGAGAAACATCGATGTGAGAGGGAAACATCCATTGGTTGGTTGCTCCTTGCACACACTCTGACCAGGGGCAGGCCGCAGCCCATGGATGTGGGCTGACTGAAAATCAAACCCACAACCCTTCCCTTTGCAGGACAGCACCCAAGCAGCTGAGCCACACTGGTCAGGACTACCTCCTTCATGTTCTTAAAAGCTGACAGTTTAAAATTCAAGAGAGCTGAGGAGAACAACATGATTCACCATTAATACTCCTTTATATATTACCATTCTGTCCTCTGCTCCATTGCTATAAGGCTCTACATGACTACCCATCAGCCCCCCCGTACACTACCATTTCTATGACCTCCTATCTTGACATTCTCACCCTCATTTATTCTGTTCCAGTCACACTGACCTCTCTGCTATTCCCAGAACGTTCCTAGCATGGTTCCAATACGAAGCCTTTGCATGTACTGTTCTTCCCTCTAATACACGCTTCTCCCAGATACACAAAGGGCTCACCCCCTTAACTCCTTCAGGTCTTTGCTCAAATCCATCTTTTTCAGTAAAGCCTCTTCTGATTACTTATATTAAGTAGAGGAGTTAGCCCTTCTTCTCAGCTCGCCCTATCCCCCTCACCTACTTTTTTCTCTGCAAGAATTATATCCACCACATTTAGTATATATTTATCTGTGTTTGTTTATTGTTCATTGCCTTTATCCCTAACTAGAATGTAAGCTCCATAAGGGCAGGGAGTTAGCTTTGCTGATTGTTTTATCATCACTGCTTAGTATAGTGTCTGGCACATACAAGACTCTTAGTAAGTACTTATTGAATGAATAAATAAATGAAGTATTTCCTGTTCCTTTATCCTTTGTGCTGAATTGAGGAAAATTTGTGGCTTCATCTGTTCCACTCTTCTGCCACAGTTATAGCCCATCTGCTGAGTTTTTAATATTTTTTCACTGAACAAAATTTTAATTTTTAAAGATAAGTAGTTGATAATTTGTCTGGTTACCATATTCATTCACATCTTTTTGAAGATTTTAATTATACTTATGTGTCTGGATATGTAGTCTATTAACTGTTTCATGACTGTCAGTTTTTATTTGTAGTTTGATCATTCTTTTCCAAATGCAATAGTTTTCATCAAATAGTTGGCAATTCTGGGTTCCATAGTTATTTTTGAATTTGTATCCCCATATCTGTCTGGAAATACTGTATTTGCTCAACCCCATCCACATCCAGTACTTGTAGAGAAGAGGAAAATCATGCTGACAGGCAGTCTGCCAGTACCTAGACTTCTGGGTATAAGGGCTCCATGTTCTTCCAAGGTTTGCCCTCCCTGGGCATTATACTATCAACTCAAGCCTCTAGAATTATCATGCTTTAAAAAGGCAGATACCATTGTTGCCACAGCTGTGCACACATGGTACAGGGGGTTTCAAAGTAAAATAATGTCCAATAGTTACCCCGGACCCCTCTTCCTTTGCTTGTATTCGCTCCTTCTGAGCTTAAAATACTAAATACAGAATGGGGCTAAAATAGGTTTATAGTTGTGAGTACATGAAAAGTTTATTCTTGTATTATTTGTTGTTTTCCATGCAAACAACTGTAGATCTACTTTTGCCCAACCCTGTAGTGTACAGTGTCATATATATATATATATATATATGGATATATACACATTTTTTTTGCATATATCTTCTTAAATTATTCTGTACTATGGTTTCTCTTATGTTCCAATGACATCTCTCTTCTCTCAGGAATACTTTAAAACTTCTAATCTATCAAAAGTATCCTTTTTTGTCTTTCATTTACCATTACAGATAATAAATAATATCTAGTATAACAAAAAATGTATATAAGCTTTAGAATCTGATGCCCTGTTCTAATCTGGCTATCTCACTATCTGGCTGTGGGACCTCAAAAATTTTACCTAATTACTCTGAGCTTAAGCTACTACTCTGTTGGAATTTTAAATGAGATGAATATAAAGTGCCCAATAAAATGACCAGCACATAGTTAGTACCCATAAATGTTAACTGTCTTCCCCTCTTGCCTAAATCAAGGACAGCAACCCCATAATTAGAATTAAGTAGTAGAGCCCTGACCAATGTGCGGCTTAGTCGGTTGAGCATCATCATCCCACCAGTTTGATTCCCCGTCAGGGAACATGCCTGGGTCGCAGATTTCATCCCAGGTTGGGGAACATACAAGATTGATGTTTCTCTACTTCTCTTTCTCCCTCCCCATTCTTCTCTTTCTAAAGATAAAAAGTAGAAAGGGGAAGGAAGGGGAGGGGCTTTGTAAAAGAAAAATTGAGTAGTAGATTCCATGCTTCTAGGTTAATATATTTTATAACTAATGTCTTTTTATTAAGATATGTGATTATAAGTTCCCAACATACATGCATAGAGGTAAAGACTTTTCTGTTATCTGACATAGGAACAGTTTTTAGCACTAATGTCTAAAACCTGGCTATTGAAATACTGATGAAAATTGTAAGTTCATAAAAACAGCTCTTCTTTATAAAGAGTAGCAGCCTGTGCTTTTATTAGGTAACACTAAAACTAAAAAGCATGTCAGCAGTATCCCCAAGAGTGATGCTTAGCACAATATTAAACTTAGGGAAACAAGACAGCAGCTACAGCCCTGGCTAGTATGGTTCAGTAGATTGAGTGCTGGCCTGTGAATCAAAGGGTTGCAGGTTCAATTCCCAGTCAAGGCACATGCCTGGGTTGCAGACCAGGTTCCCAGTAGGGGGCACAAAAGAGGCAACCACACACTGATGTTTCTCTCCCACTCTTTCTCCCTCCCTTCCCCTCTCTAAAAATAAATAAAATCTTTAAAAAAAAAAAAAGGACAGCAGCTATCAGCAGCTATAAGGGCAAAACAATATGCAATGGTTACATCACCATTAGTACAAACGAATACAATTTACTTCACAACAGAAAACATCATAATATAATTCTCCACTACTTAGTCATCATTTCCTTTAAAAAAATAAAATAAGGTTTAAAAGTTTCATATGAAGACTCTTCTCTTAATTATGCAAACTGGCAAAGAAAACATAGTTTTCTTTGAAGTTGAGTGTTTCATTATTAAACTTTCTTGTTTTCCTGCAAGGCTGTTGTTTCATTGCATAAAAAGAGCACCAGCAGACACATTATATTACAAAATTAAGACAGTATTAATCATCATCTGACACTGTAAGGGCTACAAAAATTTTCTCCACTGCCAGTTATTTACAATGGCAATATCACTAAGTATTGTAACCCAAATCCAGAGACAGATGTAAGCAATTCACAATATTATATAAGATTCATGATAATAATCTTATCCTTGAATTACATAATTTTGATAACTAGAATTTACCATAGATAATTCCGGAATTCTGAATATTAACTGTAGCCTCACCTAAAAATTGTAGGGTTTTGTAAAAAGATGCATACTGTATTTATCTACAATCATTAGAAAGTTAAGGGGTATTTTCTTCCAGTAGCATCACTGTTGTTTCTTTTTCCATTGGTATTACTAAAAGTTGTTATTTTAAGTCTTCTATCTACCATTGATTTAAGACAACTACACTAGATCAATTTTTTCATGCTACTTTATTTAGGGGTTCCATTTTCAATGGATTTTATGTATTTCTCATATGCTTCTTCACTCATTAGTTCATCTAGTTGAGAAGGGTTACTCAGTGTCATCTTGATTGCAAACCGTCTTCACAACAAGATTTGTTGACAAGTCCTGGATTTTCTGCAAGAGCTTCATTAATTTCAGTTACCTCTCCTGATAGAGAAGAACAGAGTTCACTAGCAGCTTTCACACTTTCCAAAGCACCAAAATCAACTTGTTTGCTCAATTTTGCCCCAGCTTCAGGCAGACTACAGTGAACAACATCTCCCAAAGCTTCCTGTGAAAAATTGCTGATGCCCACTGTTCCAGTACATTTTCTGTTGTTATCCATTCATGTTTCTCCATAAATTTACACAGGGAGAGCAGATAGGGATCAGCGGGCAGTGTCCTGAGGGCATTAGCCCTCAAAACCCAGGCCACAGTGGTTAGGACTCAGCGGCACTGAGGGGGCCCACAACTCTGTGTTGCTGGCAACATATTTATAGGAGTCTATTTTATTTCTTAATCTGATGTTATTGTCAATACCATCCATTAGAAAAATAAATTTCATGGTAGAATAAAACATTATTTTTTATAAATATTTACCTGATTAAATGTACAGATCAAAGACCTGTAAAAATGTAGTTAATAAAAGGTAATGAAGTTTCGAACAGCTTGATCTGGAAAACTGGCTATTAAATTTAACTTACTATTTAAATTTCAATACATTGGATTATTTTTGAATAATAAAATTATTCATCAATATGTATCAATAATTTCTCAAAAGAATTAGACTACAAATCATTACCATTATATACTATTAGTTATTAGTGATCCATGATAATATAGAAATACTTTCCCCACAAATCTATTATTTTATGAGTTAGTAAAAGTAATTGTGGAACTCCTAAAAAAAGACATCTATATAATAGGTTCTTCTTTTGCTTCTTCAGCTGTTTAAATAAATTCATAGGTCTCATAATAATTATTAATTTACCTTAATCCATTTATTGATCCTACTCAGTATTTTTAAATGTTATAATAAACATATAACTTACTTTCTGATCACAATTGCCCAATCTTCTGTATAACTTCTTATACAATCTCTAACATGTGGATCCATTTCACTAGTTTAAAAAAGAAAACACATTTGTAATTTAGACAAGAAAGCACTGCTGTTGGTGAATTTGGTTGCTACAGTTCTTGTTTGTATAACAGGAAATGACCCCGCCATAAGAGAGGATATAACTCAAATAATGGAAGGTAGCCTTTCTGTAGCTGCACGGAAACCAAAAATAGGTAAATATGCCCTTACCTTTCTTCAGGTACAGCTGAAACAAGGGTTCTGCAGTCCCTAGGACTATAAACAACTTCGATATCATCTGGAGGGAATTCAATCAAATCCCTTAAAGGCCCAGAATCCACCGCTAAAGGATGAGTAGTGAGGTAATCTTCCAAATCCACTGGATCTACTGCTTCCGTAAGGGGCACCTTTAGAAAGGGGGAAGGGAGGAGGAATTTTACAACTTTAAGCAAAAAAAAAGTTGTTTCTAAAAATATAATATGGCTTATCCTGGTTATTTCTAAATTTTCAACAGATACAGTGAAATAAAACCACAAGGTATTGACCTTCTAATACGCCTTCATGTTTTGGGTTATACTCTCTTTAATCCTCTTGCTTAGACTTTACCCATACCTTTCATGGAAAGCCAGTAACGATCATTAACAGTTTTATAATACTTCACACAGTGACAAAATGTTCATTGAAGGAATTCTTTTTTTCTTTAAAATCTTGGAATTTTGCTAAGTTTCTAAACAGTGCCTTAATTTTATTTGTTGCTACTACTGATTATCCTAGTAAAAATATATAAACAGACTAAGGCATGGCGAAAAATGGACCTCCAAAAGATTTCCACATACCAATCCATGGACCTATGATGGTAAAAAACTGAGATAAAAGCCCTGGCTGGTGTGGCTCAATGGATTGAGTGCTGATCTGCAAGCCAAAGGGTCACCAGTTCAATTCCCAGTCAGGGCACATGCCTGGGTTGTGGGTCAGGTCCCCGGTTGGGGGCTTATGAGAGGCAACCACACATTGATGTTTGTCTCTCTCTCTCTTTCTCCCTCCCTTCCCCTCTCTCTAAAAATAAATAAATAAAATCTTTAAAAAATGAGATAAAAAATAAAAGATATGATCTATATAATATGGACATTACCATGAATTATCTGAGCAAGTCAAATGCAACCATATACATTCTTATATGAAGACAGACGGAAAGCTGGGCCACACAGAGAAAACCACATGAAGACAGAGCAAAAAGAGATCTGAAGATTCTAGCCTTAAAGAAGGAAGTGATGCAGTTACACGCAGCCACCAGAATCTGGAAAAGGCAAGAAACTAATTCTCCTTAGCTCCTCCAAAGGCAGCGTGGCCTTGCCAAAACTTTGACTTCTGGCCATTGATGCACATTTCAGACTTCTGGACTTCAGCGCTGTGAGCAAATAAGTTTCCTTTGTTTAAAACCACTCAGTTTGTGGTGCTTTATCACAGCAGCCAAAGTAAACTAGTACACAGACCCTATTAAAAAAATCTATTAGTAATAATAGAATATTTAGGGCATTCCTTAGCCAAGTTGAAAGTATACTTTTCGTTAAGACACCCGCCTTTTTTTCCTGATTCAAGAAAGAAAAATATTCAGGCAAATCTATGAAGGGCTATATAATAAATGTGCAGATGTGGACTGATGAAAATAAAATTGTGTTATTTTTCAAGATGCTTAATTGGGTAAAAACACTGAGAACTGCCTCTCTGTGCAGGTATGTGTAACTAAAAAGAAGTTGCTTTAATCTATACTTCTTGAACTGAACAACTAGTAATAGGTAAAGCAACAACATTTTAAAGATATAAGTTAAATAATGAAAGACCAGCACATTATAAACACTCAAAAGAGAGTAGCTATTATTATTATCATTATGTTTTCTCATTTAAAACTACCCAAACCCTATAAGGCAGAGATAATTACTATTTTAATTCTACAATAAAGGCATTTGTACTCAAAAAGTTAAACAACTTCTGGAAATAAAATAGCCACAAAATGATAGAACAGTTTTTTTCCTCAGAGATAATAAATTTATTTAAATATTTACATATTTATGGGTTTTAATATACAAAATAGAGCAAAATTTAAAACTGAGTCTTCAAGCTCTAAAATTCATGGGTTTTCCTCTATAAGCATAAAATCTTAAAAAATAAATAATAGATATAGATAGATAGATAGATAGATAGATAGACAGACAGACAGACAAACGGACAGAGAGAAGAGCGACAGAGAAGGAGAGGGAGGGAAACATCAATGTGCGAGAAATACATGGATCAGTTGCCTCCCGCACGCTCCCAACCGGGGACCTGGCCTGCAACCCAGGCGTATGTTGGCCAGAATCTACCCAGTGACCTTTTCGTTCTCAGGCTGCATTCTACCCACTGAGCCACACCAGCAAGGGCTAAAAAAAAATAAATATATTTTTTAAATAGTCATTAGGAGGTACTTCCACTTGTGGGACTATGGATTAGACATACTTTTTTCCCTATTCTTCCCACTAATCACAACAGCAAACGTGAGACATTATATATGAAATAAACATAAGAAGATTCCAAAAAGTGGAGAGAAAAAGGCAGGCCAGCAGCAACCTTGAGGCCAAGGAATGACACAATTTCTTTTTGCCTTATATACTCCAGACTTGGAGCTAAAGAAACCCACCACCCAGAAACACCAAGGAGCACAGGAGGAAAAAAGGCCCAACAAAACAAAAGCCTGTTCTCCCCAGCCAAAAGGTCCAAGAAAGGGGCAGCCTACCGCAATAGAAATTGTTAGGCAATAACCACTCTACTCCAGCTAAACACCACATGAAAAACTGTGGTCCCAGTCATATCCATACTAGTAAAGGCCAAATGAGAAGCTGGACTTCAGACTTCACCCTCACCAAACTGTAATAAGGCATCCTAACACTCCAACCAGCATAGTGCCAGGAAAGTCAGAGTCAGGAGCTGAGATTTTCATATGTACTGGGAAGTAATGAGCCCCCCACCCAGTGTCATTGGAGACCACATAGGGAATCTGGACACCCACTCTCACTCAGTAATAACAAGGCACCTCTTCCCCTTATTGCTTGGGCAGTGTCAGAGGAGGCCTATATATAACATACTACCCACAGGGTAAAGGGACAAAAAGGTACAGAAAACTTTTACACTCCACTCAAATGCATAAAATGTCAACATCAGTAATGTGATATGGATATACAATTTAATATCTTATGCAACCACTAAAAAGGCTACACAAAGGTATACACTGAACAATACCATAAATAAATCAAAGTGGAATTCTAAAAAATATTCGAACAAGAAAAATAAAACAGAGGAACAATCAAAAATGAAGATGAGAGATTAAAGCCCGAGCAAAACAGTAGTAACACTGTATTTAAAAGATCTATATCCACCCAAAAAAAATAATAATAATAAGAGACTAGCAGAACAGACTTTAAATGCGATTTTCATGTACGATATACAAAAACTCACTTCAAATAAGGCACTACAAAGAGATTGAAAATAAAAGGATGGAAAAAGATCTACCATGCATACATAATCGAAAGAAAGCAGAAGTGGCTACATTATTACCAAATAAAGTAGGCTTCAGAAGGAAAAAAAGCATTATATAAAGAGGGACATTACCTGATGATAGCAGGTATGATCCACCAAGAAAACACAGCAATCTTAAATGTGTATGTACTAAACAACAGAGCTAGAAAGTATGTGAAGAACATAATAACTGATATAAAAGGAGAAATAAGACATAACTACAATCATAGTTGATGTCAAGATGTTTATCTTAACAACTGAAACACAATCAGACAGAAAATCAACAAGGATATGGTAAAGCTCAAACGCATTACTAACTGGAAGGATCTAATAGACATTTATAAAACAGTCCACTCAATGGCAACAAAATACTTCAAAAATAAAGCCAAAAAATCATATGCCAACCTGGACCATATTCTGACCCGTAAAACAAGTCTTAACAAATTAAGAAAATAAAACAAAACTATACAGTGTGTTCTCTAACCATAATGTAATCAAACTAGAAATTAGCAACAGAAAGATAAGAGGAAAATCTCCAAACACTTGGACACAAAACAATACACTTCCAAATAATCCATGAGTCATAGAAGAAGTGTAAAAAATTAAATTTTAAAAATATATTAAACTAAATAAAAATACAACATAAAACATATGGGATGAGGGAAATGCAAAATCAAAAACATGAGATACTACTTCACACCCATTATGATGGCTAGTATTTTTTTTAATGGAAAACAACAAATATAGGAGAGGATATGGAGAAATTGGAAGCTTTGTGCATTGCTGGTCGAAATGTAAAATGTTGTAGAAAACAGTCTGGTGTTCTACAAAAAATACCAAAAAACACAGAATTACCATTTGATCCACCAATTCAACTTCTAGTCGAATTGAAATAAAAACTTAAGCAGATTTTGCACACTCATCTTCATAGCAACATCATTACCCATAGCGAAAGGGTATGGGTGGAAACAATCTATCAACAAATGAATGGATAAACAAAACATGATATATACACATAATGACATATTATTCAGCCTTAAAAAGGAATGAAATTCTAATGCATGTTACAATATGGATGAACCCTGAAGACATGATACTGACTGAAATAAACCAGATACAAAAAGACAAATATTTTCTGATTCCATTTATATAAGGAACATAAAACAGACAATTTCACAGAGATAGAAATTAGAGGTTTACCAGGGATTGAGAGGAGAGGATAATAGGGAGTTTAAAAGGTATAGGGTTTCAGTTTGGAATAATAAAAAAGTTCTGGGAAAGGATAATGGTGATAGTGGCAATAGTAGCACAACATTGTGAATATACTTAGTGCCACTAAATTATACATTTAGAAATGGGTAAAATGGTAAACTTTATGTTATGTATATTTTACCATCAGGTAGTTGGGTAGATAGATAAAATACTTTTAAATGAGCATTTTTCAAAAACTTAAGTCCATGCTTCTCTACCCAGGTATCATTTTGAGGGCAATATTCCATTTAGGATTTAAAGTATCACAGAATACTCAATGAAAATAATGACAAAAAAGTTGGGAGTCCTGACAGATGTCTAATTCAAAATTAATCTTTCCTCAAAGAATGACCAACCATATCAAGAATGAGTGTAAGATAGGAAGCTATAAACACTCTCTTAAAAACACTAAATCATATAGAGGATAAATGATCTCATTTTCATAACTCTTAGAGAAGGTCACTGGCTTTCTAGGTGCAGTGTCAGCTAGACTTGGATCAAGGAAACAAATTTATCTTTGCTACAACTATCTCCATTCTTCTGAAGCCCCTGGGGAGACAGCTGCCTCGGGTAGTCTTGGGATGTCCTGATAAGCTGCTTACAACTGTAATTTATTTTGCAAGACCCCAAAGAAAGAGCCTGTATTTACCAACAAAAGGGAGGGAACTGCAACACAATTTTATTAAGAGAGAGTGTGTGATGGAGCAGTAAGCAGGGTTAAAGGGTGACAAAGAGAAGCAGTAGTGAAGCTCTACAAAATCTCTCATAGGCAATGAGTGAATTTGTCTAACTTGAGCAATCACTGCGTTGGAATTTTGGCTGACGTGTTTAGTGTTAAGATTTCTTTCAATCCTTTCCAATGTGCTGTCAAAACTTCTGGCATTTAATTAGGAGTTGTTTTGGGCTGGGGGAAAGAGGGTTAAAGGGTGATAGCTAAAAAGGTTTCTTTTTGAGGTGATAAAAGTGTTCTAAATTGACTGTGACTAGTCGCACATATCTACAAATATATTAAATCCACTGAATTGTAAATTAAATGGGTGAATTGTATGGTATGTGAATTAAATCTCAATAAAGCTGTTCAAAAGAAAGTTGAATGGAATGTAATCAGTGCAGGAAATACAGAGATAGAAAAACAAGTCTAGGAGGGAGAAACTGCAAACAATCTAATCAGTTACAGAAAGAACAAGAGATAAGAGAAATAAGTCTACAGGGAAGCAAACATAAAATCCAAAAGTCAAGATTCTATAAGAAAACTATTCCAATTTCATCAAGTTAATGGCATAAAAACAAAGTTAAAATTCCAGAGTTCATTAAATCCTGAATGTAGTTTCAGAATTGACTAGGAAATCAACACTTCTATGACACTCTTCTCCAATTCAAATTTCAGGAAAAAGTGAAGTAATAACAAATAAGGTTATGAAACTAGTGGTGCAGCACAATCTTACTGGCTCTTCTCTTTCCACTATTTTTTTCATGGCCTAGTCAGTAATATGCCAGTAACCTACCATGTTTGCAGTAAGCTACTTACTGTGGTATGGTGGGATATATTGCCAACAATGTTGAGGTTTTTAAGCAGTTGAGGAGAGCCACTGTATTGTCCAGAGATCTGCTTCCTAACTTCAGCAGCCACAGTTCTGTAACAAAGAAAGCAAATACTTATTATTTTTAAAATAAAACAACCTAGGTTTAAAATGGGAGGAAGGTAAGTATATTAAAGATTCATTGGAAGAACACCAAAATCTCAGCAAGAAGGCTATAAATTCCTAAGATATCAATTGAATATCTTTATAATGCCAATGTGGGGTAAAGACTGACAGCCAGCTTATTACATAAGGGTTTTTGTTTCTTTTTTTTTTTTTTTTTTTTTGTATATGGTATTTCAGGGAATATATGTTGGCTTATAATAGAGCTGGAAGCTATGAGAAGATATATATATTAAAGTGTATATATTTTAAGGATACAAAATTAATTTTCCTTTCTAATATTACTAGCTCTTCATTTATGCTCCTGAAAATTACTCTGTTATTACTTAATAAAAAAATCCTTACATTCTGGCATTACTGGCTTTCCACAGTCTGACCCTAATCACATTTATAGCCTTACATATCCTTTCCCAAAATCTTGTCATTGAACATAAATTGTTTCCTAGAATGCTATTTCTCTGCTATCTTGACAAATTCAGTTCTAAATTAGTTTTAAGGGTAAAACTCAAATGCCAAGACCTCCATACAAACTTCTTGACTCACTACAACTAAAAATAATACCACGCTTCTTTAAAACCCTTAGAGCTTTGATCATAACCTCACTTGCATTTTCCTCCTGGTTTTTTTTTTTTCCATATTTCATTTATGGTCTATATAAATAGAGGCAATGGTTTCATTTATTTTGTTTCTCTAAAATATTTAGCAAATAGCACTCAAAACAGGTGATTGTTTAGCCCTGTGAAATATATAGTATTATTGAACTTATTTACAAATGAAGTAAACCTCCAAGTCGTTAGCATAACATAACTTGACAGATAGTCTTTATCTGAATCAGGATTAGAGTTTAGAAGTTCCACAATTTCAGGCTGGATGTTGACACTTCCGGGCATAATGGTATAATAAATTTACTTAAATAGTATATCTAAAACAAAAATATTTTAGACATTTAAATGACTTGATAGCTCATTAATCTCTATATTCCTTAGATTCCATAAAACTATAAACCAAAACTCAGTGAGTCCTAAATCCAGTAAATAAACAACCTTCTCACATTAGTAATATTTCTATTCAGTAAAACTGTAACTCAACAATACAAAATAAAGACTACTATCCACAGATTTTGTGAAATTATTTTCCTGATGTCAATACCTAAGCTCTGCCCTATGATCATCAATTAACTAGCCACTTAATTTTATAAAACTTGCCTTCGGTTCTTTCATTCTTTTTCAAAGAATAAATTCTACTTTCTTACTATCATTTCCATCACACATAAAGTGAAACAGGCTTCATGGCCTAGTTTCTGGACAAGCTTGATGATACTTTTGTTCTGAAGTGTTTTGAAGCTTATGTTTGAATTCAGAGCCCTGAACATCTTGGCCTCCATTTGAATCTCCAGCTGAGTTTCTAGACAATCTCATTTTCTAAAAATTATCCAGATTTTTTATATAATCCTTTTCCCACTTCTCCTCTTGTATATTTCCTTGCTATGTCTATCTTCCTCAGTGTTACTCAATACTCAACTCAATCTACCAACCTAGGCACTACTTCAGTGTTTCTGGAGCAAAGCCATGAGTAATCTGAATTGTAAATTACCATATTTCATCAAATTCATGAATGTCACTAATTGTTCAGAGGTACCATTACTTCATGTACAGCTAAGAAAGAAAAGCCTTGCCAATTAACCATTTACACCACCAATTAATTGGAATATATATACCCTGATTTCAGAAGATGTTAAGAAGTGAAACTTAAATGACTATTTCAAAAAGACACAATCTTTTGCTTAATAGCAGACATACATAAATAATCCTCATTACAAATATTTATCTTATTTCTATATGACATGATTTTCCCAAAAAAGAAAATCAGTTAATAATTGAAAATAAGAACCATTTCCAAACTGAGCTATAATAGCAATAATATCTGGAACCTAGGCAAGGGATATATTTACACTGAGATCCTCTGAATGAAAATATTTCATTAAATGGTAATGAGGAAAATTTTCCCAAATAACACATAGTATCTCTTAACCATCCAATGGCCCAGAGTATGCAAGACAAGAAATGTGATGCATAAATATAGTTTCGGATAACAAGTGAAATCCTTTATCATAGATTACTTTTCCTGATAATAATTTTTGTTATACCTAGTGATAGCTCATATAATAAAGCAATAAGAAAGTCTCTTTTACTTCTAATAAGCTAATAATATCTACCCCAAGTAAAAAGAAGAGTAGGTCAAAAATCCCATAATTACTTATGCTCTTAAATTATACCCCAATACCTTCTTCTCCTTAAAAAAGAACATGATCCAATATTTGATCTATTTCTCTCCTTATTAACTCTCTCCATTTCTACCAGTTCCCTCACTATGTGAACATGCATTAGAGTTTTCACAAAAGAAATCACTCACTAAGGCCAGTCCCTTTACCATAGGATGTTGGAAATGACCAAAAAAGAACACATATCCTGAGGGAAACTTAAGTTGCATTTAACCTTTCCTCTAATCTCCTCTCACATGCAGATACCCCATCCAACCATGACTTCCAGAATGACCCCAGGTCAACCTGGGGCTCTCTCGTCTTCAGTCAGCCTGAGCAAAGGTGAATAAGGAGAATTTAGACTAAAATAAAGGGTTTAGTTGTGCTACTCTTATTAGATCACAAAAAATAGATGCGCTGTAACATGTCAAAAAAGAGTATGAGATCTCCTCGAATTGGCACTGTTTATATCTCAGATATAAGTCAGGGAAGAAGTGAAAGACAATATACCACAGAATACACCAGGTAAGGAAGTATATCAAAGACAAGGCAAAAAAAAAAAAAAAAAATGGCTAACTAAAAAGCCCTCCCCCCAAAAAGGATAAAAAACAGCTGACAGCCCAGTGCTGTGACTATCCAAGTCAAAGACTGGTAATTGATAGTTGAATCAGAGTTCTATCATTGGTATTAAAGGGAGGGAAAGAAGGAAGGAAGGGAGGGAGGGAATAACTGATTAAAGTAATGCAACATTGTATCACCTAAGTATTTGTGTCCAAAATCCTTAACCTGAATTGAATCAAACCTGTACATCTAAGATCCAGTTTACAGAGAATACAGAGAATAATGTAACAAGTTAATACCAAAGGAAGCAATCAGACTAAAACCAGAAGGCAGCTCATTCTATTTGTCAAGTCTCTTCAACAAATCTGTGAAAGTGAGAGTAAGAGGAAGAAGAGGGCAAGGAAGGATGGGGTGGGGAGGGAAGGAAGGAAGGAAGAGAGGGAGGAAGGGAGGAAGGGAAGGAGGGAGGGAAGAGGGAAGACAGGCTGATGGTTAAGTTTTAATATAAAAAAGACCAGATTGAAAATTTAAGTATATTTAAAAGGGAAAATAAGACTTAGATATAACTAAATGCAGCAAATGGTTCTTGGATCCTGGTTTGAAGAAACCAGTATAAAAAACATTTCTGGGGATAATGAGAAATTTGAACACAAGTAAGGTATTACATAATTAAGAATTCTTGCTTTTTTTAATGTATGAAAATAGTATTAGTATTAGAGTTCTTATATTTTAGACACACCAATGATATTTGTAATTTAGCTTAAACTCTTCAGGTATCATTAGTCTGCCTTAATGAAGAAAACTAGCAAATTAAATATTAATATGAAGTACAGAAGGGGCAGATACCCTTCAATCAGAATATGATGGCCTCTACAAAGCACTGCCTTTATTTGTGTTTTGTTTCACTTGGCTGGACCCTTCTTTGCACTTTCAAAGCACTCACTCTGTGTTAATCCATATGCATTCAGAGAAATGGAGCTTCTAGGAGGCTAGTTTAGATAGACGGCTTTCCATCGTGGTATAAGATGAATCTGGCCTCGTAGACATAGAGGTTGACTTCAACAGAAGGAAAACCCAGTTTGTAAACACTTTCTTAAAAAGAAGCACATAAATTGCAGTCAGTTTTTCTGGAATAGTGGTGATGCAACTCTCAGTTACAAAATTTGGTGGAAAAGAAAAAGGTACAGTGAAGTACCAAGAATTTGGCTGCTGAGGCCTGCACCCTCTCACTCTTCAGGGCATCTTTGCAACCTCCTTGAGTAATATGAGGACAAGGAAACTTCACTTCTGATTGCAGTATGCTGCACTGTCTCTTACTTTGTATAAATGTCTCAAAGCAAGTTAATGTCTGCCATTTAATAAAGGGTGTGGCAAAAGTCAGTATACAGTTGTTTGTATGGAAAATAACAATAATCAATAAATAATACAAGAATAAACTGTGTTTTGTGTATTCACAACTGCAAACTGACTTTTGCCCCACCCTATATATTCTTTAACTCGGTCTGGTGCCTCTTTTCTACCTCATTGTGATAAGTGAACAATACCTTAATCATGGCATCTATCAAATTGTTTTTGAAATCTATCTCTTGCAAAGAACTCAGTAATTAAAAGTAGGTCATCACCTTATTTACCCTTGCACCCTTTATCAGAGTGCCTAACACATACTTCAGAAAAGGTTTAAAAAGCTAAAGTCCTAAATGGGAATAAAGAGAAGAGAAATCCACAGTTCCTCCCCTCAAAAAGTAGTTCAATAAGAGTGCTAGAATGGAACAAGTGATGTGAGCTTCTTGGAGGGAAGGAGGGAGGGAGGGAGGGAGGGAGGAAGAGAAAGAGAAATAAAGACAGGTGTAAGAGTAGAGAGAGAAAAAAGGTAACAGTAATTAATAATTTAGAGACTACATTGTATATGAAATTTCCAAATGCTTTTTACAGTAAACTTGTCTATAAGTATAGTTGGTTTCTAATTGATTAGAAAAGGAAAAGAATGTATGCTTTTTTATCTATTACTGTCAAATAGGTAAACATTTGCTGGGGGGAGGGGGGCAGTTAGGAATCTGAATCCACACAAGATTTCTCAATGTATAACGTTTTCTTTATTTTTTTATTTGTAAATTTATTTTTATATAGTTTTTTAAGAGCATAGCTGACATAATTATTATCCCATGTGTTAACTGGTAAGATAAAAAGCTACTATTGAAACTTACTTTTAACAATTTTATTAAAGATTTCATTTATTTTTAGACAGAAAAGAAGGGATGGAGAAAGAGAGGGAGAGAAATATCAATGTGCAGTTGCCTCTCAAGCGCCACTAGTGGGGACCTGTCCTGCAAACCAGCTTGTACCCTGACTGGGAATCCAACTGGCGATCCTTTGGGTCACAGTCCGGTGCTCAATCCACTGAGCCATATTAGCCATGGTGTTTTTTAAACAATTCTTTAACAAGACATATAAAATGTTTATGTATCTCAAAATAGTCCCTAATGTGTATTTAACATCTCTGCAAAGAACTGGTTCCAGAACTACTTTCAAACTCTATGATTATGCAAATAAAGTCACTCTGAGAAGCAAAATAGATTTTTCAATACGAAGAAAAGACAAAGAAAACTTGATAAAGGTATCTTTTAAAAAAATAAATAAAATATGTGCATGACATTAATAAACTGAAATTTCACAAAAAGGTAAAAACAAAAGATGTATCTCTCTACCACTTCTACCACTTCAAATTCCCAGTTCTATTCCCCAAATGTAACCACTTAATATTTTCTTAGGTATCCTACAAAGAAAAAGATGTGTATATATCTCTGTGTGTGTGTGTGTGTGTGTGTGTGTGTGTGTATGCATAAAAAAATCCTCATTTTTTAATATCCATATATGACATTGTACAATAACATTTTCTTGATACCTACATCTTACACTTAATATATCTTGGAAATCTTTCCATATCAGCACATAATAATAATAATAATAATAATAATAATAATACTCCAGCAATATTTACCAAGCACTTACAATCTGCCACACAATGTGCAAAATGCTACATTTGTTACACCTCATTTACTTACCCTTCAGAACAACCCTATTAAGTAGGCACTACTATATCAGGATATTGAAGTTTCAAGAGGTTAAGGTCATATAGCCAATAATGAATAAAACCAAGATCTGAACTTAGAGCCCCACTCTTAACAATGCTTGCCTTCATTTTTTTCTGTAATAGATAATCTGGAACATATTTAGCCAGTCCCTACTGGCAGACATTTAGGCTATTTCTAGTTTTTGCAAAGATCACCACTGGAATACAAATTTCATTATGGCAGATTTTTATCTAAATCAAAAATTATGAGTAATTTTTCATTTTCTTTTTTGGGCCTTTTATATTTCCATATGTTCTGCAGCACTATATATTATTTTATAATCAGAAAAAAATGGTATTTTTAGATAAACTTCAAAAATAAAGTAACTCTCCCAAGTTTATTTTGAAAGGTAGAGTCAGGGTTTGAATTCAGATCCTTAAAGCTCCTAAGGCTTTTTTCCATGGCAACAAATTTCCAAAGGTAAATGACTGTAGCTATAGTTCATATTAATGATTTCTCTATTCTTCAAAACCTAGCCTGTGAGATTAGTTAAATTCACCCAGGGAAAATGTCTACTTTACATACTGACATATTAATAGGAACACTGCAATGACTAGTATCACTGTTATGATGTCTCCTACCTTTCAGGGATGGCTAACTGAAACTCCCAACTGAGGCCACTTTGTGCCACTTATAAGTTCTCCTGTGTTAAACTCTTTAGGAATTTAGGTCCAGAGTGGACCAGTAACCACTAAAGGCCCAAAGAAAACGAAAACATATATGGGGTGGTTTGTGAAACCAAAGAACAGAAATAGTCCTTGTATATAATACACTTAACATTTAAGTATAGCTCCTTTTGGGGGAGAATAAAAAATGTCAGATGACTCGTATATCCCAACTGACACTATTTTGGGATAACATTTAAGTCAAGATTTAGAAAACACTATTAAATAAAGAGACTTGGATGTCGCCATCGGTCTGGTCTACAGCATTTCACTATATCTCAGTTTCTTCACCTAAAACATGATGAAAATATTGCTCCCTCATTTCATGGAACATACTAAATTATAACTGCACTGAAAAAGAATTCAAAAATTTAGCATTTTGAAAAATTAACACATCTGAAATTGACAACTTAAAAAGAACACTGAGGGGGGAACCTCTACTGGAAAAAGTCAGTCCTCCCAAAAGGAGATAAATTTATCTTCAATTCCACCCTCCTTCATAAAAATGAAGCCAGAATCTTCTTACCCACAAATGTTCAAATTATATCATGCTGAAACTATATATAAAATTAATTGCTAGATTCGTTCTAACTCTTAAATACTTCTCAAATCTTTGTCCCCTCCCTCCCTTTTCTATAGCATGTCTACAAGTAACAGCATACTTAATGCTGAAAGTCTGAATGCTTTCTTCTTAGAATGGAAAGAAAGCAAGAACGTCTGCTCTCACCACTTCTACTGAACATTGCGCTGCAGGTTCTAGCCTGTGCAAGGGGAAAAGGAGGAAAAGGAGAAAAGGAGAGAAATTAAAGGAATTCAGATTGGAAAGGAAGAAATAAAACTATCTTTACTGCTCAGACCAGTAGGGCTCAGATGGTTAGGCATCGTCACACAAAGCAAAAGATTGTGGGTTTGATTCCCAGTCAGGGCACATGCCAGAGTTGTGCGTTCATCCTGATCACGGCACCAGGATGATGAGAGGCAACAAATTAAGGTTTCTCTCTCACATCGATGATTCTCTCCCTCTCTTTCTCCCTCTCTTTCCCTCTCTCTAAAAAATAAATCAATAAAATCTTTTTTTAAATTTATTTTTTCAAATACATTTGTCTCTGCCTACCCCCCACCACTTTCCCTTGCCCCCTCCCTCCTTCCCTCCCTCAGCTCTTCCCCTTTGGTTTTGTCCATGAGTCCTTGCTAATAAAATTTTTAAAAGAAATTTACCTTTACTCAGATAGATTACTTTTAAGATAATCCAATCTTAAGAAATCCAGTAAAAAAAGCCACTAGAATCAATGAATTCAGCAAGATCAGAGGATACAAGCTCACTATTCAAAAATCAACTACGTGTATATTTCTATACACTAGCAATGAACAAACCAAAAATAATTTTTTAATTCCATTCATGAAAACATCAAAAACAATAAAATACAAGGTCTGGCACAAATAACACCCCTTTTTTATTACAAACTCTTTTATTACAAAATCATAAGATTGTAATTCTGTAACATAACAGTATCACACTCAAGCACACCATATGACATTTTAGGTGAAATGTTCAAATTAAAACTATAAATTATTACACCCAGATTATTACCCTACCTACCACACACAGGCAGGCATTCCATCTGATGGATCCTGTACTTAGAAACATGTTTAACAAAAGAAGTACAGAATTATATCCTAAAAACTTAATCTTTGCTGAGAGAACTCAAATAAGATATATTATATGAAGAAACAGTCTGTGTTCATACATTTGAAAGACTCAAAATGAACAAAGTTTATTTTGATATTGATCCCCAAATATTTCAGAAAATGCAAAAAATTCAGAACAGAGAAAACAACTTTGAAAAAAAAATTAGAAGTTGGACAACTTACACTTCCAGATTTCAAAATTTACTACAGAGTACTAGTAATTAAGACGATGTGGTAAGGACAGACATACAGATCAATGAAACAGAACTTAGTATCAGAAATAAACTCTTAAGCCCTGGCCAGGTAGCTCAGTTAGTTAGAGCATCATCCCAATACTCCAAGGCTGCAGGTTCAATCCCAGGTCAGGGCACATAAATGAGTGGAACAACAAATGGATCGATCTCTCTCAGTCACCCCCACCCCTTCCTTTTTTCTCTCTCTCTCTAAAATCAATAAAGAAAAAAAAGAAAACAAATAAACTCTTACACTATGGTCAACAGTTATCTGACAAATGTACCAAGGCAAATCAATGAGACAAGGACAGTCTTTTCAGAAAGTGTTTCAACAACAGAAAATTCCCATGCAAAAAAAAAAAAAAAATTAATTTAGATTCTCACTCCAGACCATGCACAAAAGTTAATGCAAAATGGATCATAAGCCTAAATGTAAGAGCTAAAACTATATAAACTTGTAGAATGAATCAGAGAAGGAAATTTTCTCAACCATGAATTAAACAGTCTTAGCTACAATGCCAAAATAATGATCCATAAAAAATCTGATTAATTTGACTTCAATAAAATTAAAAATATGCTTAAAAATTCACCATTAGTAACATGAAAAACCAGAAAGGGAAAAAATATTTGCAAATCATATATATATAAGACTTGTATACAGAATATATAAAGAACACTTATACCTCAAAACAAGATAAATAATCCAATTTAAAAATGAGTAAATGATCTGAACAGATATCTCAACAAACAAGATCTGAGAATGGTCAATAAGCTCAAGAAAAACATCACTAATCATTAGGGAAATGCAAATCAATAACCACAATAAAATAAATGCCAACTTCACACTCATTTGTATGTCTATAATCAAAAAGAGGACAATAACAAGTGTTAGCAAGGATCTGGAGAAATTAAAACCCTCAAACATTGCTGGTGGGAGTGTAAAAGGGTATAGTCACTGTGGAACAGTTTGATAATTCCTCAAAAATTTAAACATATTACCAGATGATCCAGCAATTCCAGTCCTAGGAACGTAACTACAAGAATTAAAAACAGGTGTTCAAACAAAAGCTGTACGTTACTGTTCATAGCAGCACTGTTCACAACAGCCAAAGGTAGAAACAATCTAAATGTCAATCAGCTAATGATGGATAAACTAAATATGCTGTATACATACAATGAAATATTATTCAGCCATAAAAAGGAATGAAGTACTGATGCATGCTACAACATGGATGAATCACAAAAACATTATGCTAAGTAAAAAAAGCCAGAGGGATGTAAAGCACAGTACAGGAAATAAAGTCAATAATATTGTAGCAACTAGGTATGGTACCAATTGGGTACTAAAAGTATCAGGGGGGACACTTTGTAAAGTACTTGATTATCTAACCATATGCTGTACACCTGAAACTAATACAAAATAGTATTGAATGTAAATTGTAATTTAAAAAAAAATTAAAAGAAGCCATACACAAAAGACCACATACTATATGGCTCTGTGTATGTGATATATTCAGAAAAGACAAATCTAGAGAGAGACAGAAAGTATATAAGCTGTTGCCTGGAGCTTGGGCTGGGAATAGGAGGTGACTATAAACATTCACAGGTATTCTGGGTGGTGATAAAAATGCTCAAAACCTGGATTGTGGGTGATGGTTTCATACCTCTATAAATTTACTAAAAATCATTAAATATATACTTGAATTAATCTTATGGTATGTAAGTTATAACTCAATGAAGTTATTTTTTTAAAGAACCTGAGTATGGGTGGAACTACTCTGTGAAGAAAAGGGGAAGAAACCATTTATTAGTCAGAGTAAGAATTATAATAACAGGAAAAAGATGAGAGGCGGCATCATTAAGAGTTTTGCACCCTGAAACAACTTACCACGGTCCCTGCTTCTTTATCGACACTTATGAAAATCATTAAATGGCTGATGTGAATTAAGAAGTTCAGTTTTCTGGTGTTACAGGACAAATCAGAAACACTTCATGATGTGTTTCAGGGGTGTAGATGCAGAAAGTAGCATGGGAAAGCAAAGATCAAGTGCAACTCTTTGGAAGGGCGATAGGTGATATGCAGATCAGAGCTAAATTTAACAGAGAGACTGGATGCGCAGCTGGCATCATGTTACACTGGTTTTCTTTGCATTTTGTATATCACAAGTTACACGGAAGTTTTAGTAGGTAGTAAAGCTGACTGTACAGCTATATATTTAAATAATTATAGTGATGCTGAGCAACTTAAAATGACTAATTTTAAAGACCATCAGCTTGGTGTGACCACACTCTTACCCTCCTTATTTTGGTTAGAAACTCCTTCTTTTTGGTAAGGAACTCACTCCTTGATATTGGGTGGGGTTGACACCATCACATGTTTCCACCAAGCCACAGAGTAGGACATGTGACCCAGGACCTGCCAAGACCCCTATACCCCTAAACATAGTAATTGGTTCAAAGAAGACCATGTGACCCAAGCCAGATCAACAACTGAGTTGCTAGATCTTTCCTGCCAGAACTAAACTGGCAGGATTTGAACCTGGGGCTGCCAACTCTCGTAGCTTAGTGGAAAATCTATTCAAGACATGAAGATGAGAGCCTGCTGACATCATCAGCATCTCTGGACCAGATGTACTCAGTTATGTGAGTCAACACTTTTTTGTGTGCAAATTAATCTGATTTGAGTTTCTGTCACTTGCAACCAAAAAGTCTCCTCTGTAAAAAGCCACGGAAAAAGTAGCGAGACATCTAGCATGGTTGCAAAAGACGTCCAAATGATGTAACCAAGAAGTGAAGTGGAGTTCTCTCTCTGAGGAGATTGAATTGACTAATGGAAAACAGGATGTAAGAGAAATACAAGAAGATATATGTGGTCTGCCTGGAAAAAGTCTGGTCATTGTTAATATAACCAGAACAGCTTGCACAACATAGATGTAACCAGGCAGCCAAGGTGAGTGGACTGGAATGTGCATGCATGAACAATGGTGACTTCACTGTACTGATTAGTGGGGGCAGTAGACACCAGTGAGTGAGCATGTGTACTGTGTGGCTGTCATATTCAAAATGACTAAGTGAGCAGAGCAATGAATCTGCACCAAATTTTGCATTAATCTTGAGGCCACAGCTACAGGCAACTGGCCACTGCCACCTTCATCATGACAATGCACCTGCTCATGCGTCACCTCTTGTGCAGAGTTTTATGGTAAAACACCAAATCATCCAGGTGGCTCAGCCTCTCTGAAGCCCAGATTTGGCCCCTACAAGTTCTGGCTTTTCCCAAAACTAAAATCACCCTTGAAAGGGAATGGATTTCAACCCGTTGATGAGATTCAGGAAAATATGATGGGGCAGCTGAAGGCAACTGGGAGAACTGTGTGAGGTTCCAATGTGCCTACTTGGAAGGGGACTGAGGTGTCATTGTTCTGTGTTCAATGTTTTTTGTATCTTATATCTTCTTCAGTAAATGTCTCTATTTTTTCATAGTACATGACTGGATACTTTACAGAAGGACCTCGCATTTCTTCTTCTTCCCGAATCCCAACTACTGATCTGAGGAATTGTTCCTCCATAAAAAGATATCCTGTGTGGCCAAGCAAGCATACCAGCCAACAATCTCCAGCTCTTGGGGAAGCAGTGGCCAAAGAGATAAGTTATCACCTTATAGCATTTCCCCTTCTTTTCTGCCTCACTTTCCTCTTCTCTTTTGATGCCCTGGAATTATGCCTCCCAGGTAAAGCTTCAACTCTTCATCCTTGTCTCAGTCTCGTTTTCAGGGAACCCAGACCAAAACACCTACAGCAACCATGAGGCTTTGAGATCATAAACAAAATGAGGATTCTCAATACTAATGTAATGTTTAATAAAAATGATAATAATCTGCACAGTAATGCAAGGTAATAGCCTATAGAGCAAGACAAAGAAAAAAAAGTTATAAGGTTTGGATAGGAAGAAACAAAAACTCAGAATTTCTAGATGATATGGTTGCCTATATAGGAAATGAATCCACAGATACATTTTTAGAACGAACAAGAGTTTAGCAAAGTTTATACTGCTGGATACAAAATCCTTATACACCTAGGAATAAATCTAACAAAAGAAATATAAGACAGTTACAAAGAAAATTTTAAAATTTCATTGTACAATATAAAGAACTAAATAAAAGGAGAGTACACCATAATCACAGATTGGAAACTCAATATTATAAGGATGTTACTTTTCCCTCAAACTGATATACAGATTCAATGCAATCCCAATCACATTCTAACACGATTTAGGGTTTTTTCTAAAATATACCTGGAAATTCAAAGAGCCAGAGCAGCCAACACACTTTAAAATGGTGGGAGGAGTTATTCTACCAAATTCTAAGACTTATTGGGACAAAGATCATTTATAATTGGTGAAAAGATGTGTAACCAGACCAATGGAACAAAATAGCCCTGAAAAAAACCCCACAAAAAGGGACATACAATCTATTACAGAAGTGGCAAGGCAGCTCAATGGAGAAAGGATAATCCAGTCTGAAAAAATTAAAATTTCACATCATATACATATCAAGCCTAAGTAGAATATAAACCCAAATACAAAGGACACAAATACAAGTTAATGATAATACAGATGAATATCTTAATAACCTCAGGGTAATAAAACGTTTCTTAAAAAAGACCCAAAAAGTCCTAACAATTAAAAACAAAAAGGCTGATAAATTGCATTAAAACTGAGAACTCTGTTTTGAAAAGACTCGATAAAAAGGGTTAAAAACAGAGTAGGAAGATATCTGCAATACATATAACCAGTAAATGACTACTACACTAAACATATATAAAGTACTCACACAAATCAGTAAGATAGAATCCAAGAGAAAAAAAACAAAAGAATGACAAAAGATATAAATAAGCAATTTACAAAAGAGTATTCAAATGGTCAATAAACACACAAACCAGCTCAATCCCATTAGTAATCAAGTAAATACAAACTAAAACTTTTACAGTAAGATAGCATCATGTATCCACTAAATTGGCAAAAATGAAAAAGTCGGCAATATGAAATGATGTAACTATATAAAGCAACATTGTTGCAGGAGTATAAATTTCTACAGCTATCTTAGAAAACAGTTTGGCATTACCTGATAAACTTGATGATAAATAAAACTGCTATAGCAGGCAATAAAATAACTAAGACCCAGCAATTTCATAGCTGGGTATACCACAGAGAAACTCATGCACATGTATACCAGACTAAATGTATAGGAATGTTAATAGGATCATTGTTTCTAGTAATCAAAAACTAGAACTATCCATCTACTGTGGAAGGGAAAATTGTGGTGTATTTTTACAATGAAATAAAATTAAACAATGAAAATGAATAAATTTCAATTATTCATAATATCATGAATGACTCTCAGATATAGATATAATTTTGAACAACAGAAGCAAGACAGAAAAGCATACAAACATATAGTATGGTTATAATCAAATGAATTCAAAAACAACAAATTTATATTGCTTAGGGATGCACTAGTAGGTGGTAAAAGGAAAATAAAGAGAGGCAAAGAAATGGTTACCCCAAAAGTAAGGACAGTGGATTACAGTAGTTTGAAGAAAAGGATAAGATGTGGAAAAGAAAAGGAAAAATATTTCAAGAGGAAAAAACAGAAGAGCAAAAAAGCAGAAAATGTGTGGGGGTGCAGTGAAAACACCAGACTGGTAAGAGATGAAAGCTAGAGAATAAGTCAACCAGAGAGGGACCAGACTACAGATGACACTGGAACGCAAGCAAGAGTATGAATTTAACACAATAGAAAGCCACCATATATTCTTGAACAAACAAATGCCATGATAAAAGTTGTTTTGGGGGAAGCCATTTACAACACATTGAATTAGAAGAGGGAGAGAATAGATCAGTTACGACCCTGTTGTGGTCACCCAAACCTGAGGTAATGACAGATGCTCCTCCGTGTCAGGGTGGCATTCATTAAACACATTTTATGTGTCCAGTTTACACAGACTCTGTGCTAAGCACTGGAGACAAGATGACCTAGCCCAGCCATCAGAGAGCCCTGAAAAGCAGTATAAAATAGGAGGAAGGAGTCAGGTAAGGGGGCATGAGAAAATTTTTTTAAACAATCAGTAGTTCCTGAAGTCAGAAAAGAAAAAAAGTCAAAGGCTTCTAATCGTCAAGAGTTCTATAATTCAAGTACATATAAGGTACCATAGTAAGCACATCCATATGGCCCAAGGATTAATGAGGACAAGCAGGAAGCAGTCATGACTATACCACACACAAGTGAGAAATATGACTAGAAAAGGAAAAAAGGAATGATTGGTTGGCAGCTAGAAAGGCCAGAAGACTCAACTGGTTTTGTTTTATGATGAGAAAGGCATATTAAGTCTTACGGTTTAAGGGGAGCACTCATAAAATGGAATAGATTGACAATGCTAGCTACAAAGCAAAGGGAAAATTGTGAAATCAAAGTTCTGAGGGAGGTGGCAAAGTATGGGATTAAAAGTAAAGTAAAATAAGTAAGCTTTAGGGGTAAGACACCTTTCCTGCTCAAGCAAACGGCAGTTAAATGACATATTGTCACAACAGTACACTGAGGTAAAGAACTCACGTTGAATTTTTCAGTAAAAGATGGTGTAGGGAAACAAAGATAAGTAAGAGAAATGATTTGGAGTAAACTTCAAGTGAGAAACTATTAATTAATAAAAGATCAACTTTGGACTGTTTTAGTCTCCAACACTACTCTACAGCTCAGGAGCAAGACATAGGTTAGATATTCAGCATTAAGAGTTAGTGAGATGAGTAAAACAAAAGGTCAGGGGAAGTATATGTCCAAAGTGATTTTGGAGTTGCAGCCAAGATGGAGGCATAGGTAGACACACTTCACCTCCTTGCACAAACAAAAGAAGGAAACAACGAATCTAAAAACAAAAAAACAACCAGAACTGTCAGAAAATTGAACTCTGTGGAAGTCCAACAACCAAGGAGTTAAAGAAGAAACGTTCATCTAGACAAGTGTATGTGTCGGAGGGGCAGAGATTGGCAACTAGGGCGGAGAGGATGTGTGGCAAGGCAGCGGCTGGCAGACCAGGCAAGCAAGGTGGCAGCTGGCGGACCAGGTGATCCCACATTCACATGCAGATAAACCAGGAGGAACACTGGGGAGGAAGGCAGACCATACAACCCAGGGTTCCAGCATAGGCAAAATAAAGTCTCAGAACCCCTGACTGTAAAAATCTATGGGGGTTGTGGTGGCAGGAAAAACTGCCAGTCTCTTGAAACTAGAGTGAGAGCTGAGCAACCAGCATTGATCCCTCTCTGACCCTTCCCCAACATACAGTGCCACAAAGCGTTAAGTGGATTGCCCCACCCTGGCAAATATCTAAGGCTCTGCCCCTTACAAGTTAACAGGTATGTGGAGACAAAGAAATATGGCCCAAATGAAAAAACAGATCAGAACTCCAGAAAAAGGACTAAGCGATGAGAAGATAGCGAACCTATCAGATGCAGAATTCAAAACACTGGTAATCAACCCTGGCAGGTGTGGCTTGGTGGATTGAGTTCCAACCTGCGAACTGAAAGGTCGCCAGTTTGATTCCCACTCAGATCGCCTGTTGGGGCTGCAGGTCAGGGCCCCGGTAGGGGATGTGTGAGAGGCAACTGATCAATGTATCTCTGGCACATCAATGTTTCTCTCCCTCTCTTTCTCCCTCCCTTCCCTCTCTCTAAAGATAAATAAATAAAATCTTAAAAAAAAAAAAAGCCACTGGTAATCAGGATGCTCACAGAAATGACTATGGCCACAAAATAAAGGAAGTATAGTGAAGGCTATACAAAGTGAAATAAAGAAAAATATACAGAGAACCAACAATGAAGGGAAGGAAAACAGGACTCAAATGAATGATTTGGAGAAGAAGGAAGAAATAAACAGTCAACCATAACAGAATGAAGAGACAAGAATTCAAAAAAAGTGAGGAGAGGTTAGGAACCTCTGGGACAACTTTAAATGTTCCAATATGCGAATCATAGGGATGCCAGAAGGAGAACAGGAAGAGCAAGAAACTGAAACCTTATTTGAAAAAACATTGAAAGAAAACTTCCCCAATCTGGCAAAGGAAAAAGACATACAAGTCCAGGAAGCTCAGAGAATACTAAACAAGTTGACCCCAAAGAGGAATACACCAAGACACATCATAATTAAATTGCTAAAGATAAAGATAAGGAAAGAATCTTAAAAGCAGCAAGAGAAAGGGAGAGAGTTACCTACAAAGGACTTCCCATAAGACTATCAGCTGATTTCTCAAATGAAACCTTGCAGGCAAGAAGGGTCTGGCAAGAAGTATTCAAAGTCATGAAAGGCAAGGACCTACATCCAAGATTACTTTACCCAGCAAAGCTATCATTTAGAATGGAAGGGCAGATAAAGCGCTTCCCAGATAAGGTCAAGTTAAAGGAGTTCATCATCACCAAGCCCTTATTATATGAAATGTTAAAGGGACTTATCTAAGAAAAAGAAGATCAAAAACTATGAACAGTAAAATGACAACAAATTCACAGCTATCAACAACTGAACCTAAAAACAAAAACAAAAACAAACTAAGCGAATAACTAGAACAGGAACAGAATCACAGAAATGAAGATCACATGGAGGGATATCAGTGGGCAGGGGCAGCAGTGGGGAGAACAGGGAAAAGATAAAGGGAATAAGAAGCATAACTGGTAGATACAAAATGGACAAGGGTAGGTTAAGAATAGTATAGGAAATGGAGAAGCCAAAGAACTTAAATGTATGACCCATGGACATGAGCTAAGGGGGAGAATGCAGGAAGGAATGGGGGTCCCGGGCAGAAAGAAATAAAGGGGAGAAAAAAGAATGGGATAACTGTAATAGAATAATCAATAAAATATATGTTAAAAAGTGATTTTTAAAAAAAAGAAAAGCAGCATTGAAGTAGTTGATATTAACTGGAATAGATTTACTTTGATTAGGAGTGAGATAATGAGTTAAACAAAGTAGATTCAGCACATTAAAAGACTGGGCCTGTCCAATCAGAGTTATGAACAGGTTCAAGACTGAAAACAATTGAGTTTATAAATAAGCCTATATCTAGGAAACCCTACTCATGCTAAATTTTCCTCAGAAATAAAGATCTGATGAAGCCTTTAATTAAATTCTGCTTCTTAGGCAGCAAAATGATAATAAATTAACAAAAACAGAAGGCACGGGTAACTTTTGAGATGCTAACAGTGGCACTGTTAGAAAATCTGGAACTACTTCAGAAAACATTTTGCAGAAAGAAAACACAGTTGAATAAAAAGTGTAAGACCTACAATCAAAGGACTGGGATTTGCGTCCCAATTTAGGCAAATAATCTCATGCTCTGCAGGCCTCAATTCCTCATCTGGATTATAGAAAAAAATAACAGAAAGTAATATAGGAGTAACGATAGCAGCACCTAACATTTTTTTTATGGTTATTATGTTTCAGGCACAGTTCTAAATGTTTTACATGGATTAACTCATTTAATCCTCACATGATCCCTATGGAGGCAATTATTCCCATTTCACTGATGAAGAAATGAAGACAAGAGAGTTTAAATCAACTGCCCAGAATTACATAACTATTATGTGATACTGTACAAGCAGAATTTCAACCTGTACAATGTGCCCTGGAGGCTTTATTCCTTTTTACTATGTTCTTCTGCCTTTCTGGGTTCTGAAGATGAGAATACAGTAAAAAGTATTTTAAGAATACACAAATACTCATCACTCTGCAGAGTATCAAGTCACAGGACAAAATAATCCAAACAAAATCCTAGATCATTAATTAGAGTCAACATTTCAAAAACTGTACCTATTATATGCTGGGGGTGATTATAAAGGTTAACAATGCTCATGCCTTGTCCTCAAAAAGCAGGGAGACAAGAGGCAATACCTGATATGGACAAAATGCACATGCTTCTTTTCTATGATGAGCTGAGGTAGGTAGTACAATTAGTGATACAGAATAAAGAGCTTAGAGAAATCACCAAATCACAGCTTCAAAAAAATAACAGCACTAAAATAACAGCAAACAGTTACAGAATAACTGAGCCAGAAAAGAAATAAGCATAATTCTTTTTAAAATAAAGGTGTGACCATTATAAAGCAATAAAAAAAGAAAGGGTTTCAAATTGCAACAGGTTTTTCACAGAGCAACAAATTTCATACATGCACATTGTTAAAAGGATTATCTCTACCCAGAAGAGTTCCTAAACCACATTATAAATACTGTAGTAATAAAAAATAGTTGATACTTACTGGGCACTAATAAAAAGCACTGTTCTAAGCACTTTAATGTATTGATTTATTTAATATCTACAACAACTACAGAAGGTAGGTCCTACCGCTGTCCCGTTTTATAGGTAGGGAAAATAAGACACAATGAGGTGAAGTAACATGCCCAAGTTTACTAAATGAGGAGGAATGCTAGGATGTAAAATTCTGGCAAGTTTGCCTCCCAAGTCTGTGCTATACTTCCTATAGTAGGAAAATAAGAAACAAAACAAGAATTTATTCAGCCATACTTAGCAACAAGGAAGAAAGTACCTTTCATTCACAGTAAGCAGATAAATAATTCATCATCTATAGGAGTTCTGTCCTTAGTCTTCCCTCCAAATTAAATCTGCACATTTCTCCTGGACTATCATTTACTCCTTTGGCTTCAATTACAATCAACTTGCTGATGACTCCCAAATCTAGACTTTCAGCCCAGCCTCTCTCTTCTGCACTTTAAATGTGTGCCAACAACCTAGCAGACCTTTCTCTTTGAATGCTCCATGAGTATCTCAAAATCAGCGTGCCCAGAACTAAATCATCACCTCCATTACACCTCATTTCCACCTTCAAACATTTTCTTCCTTACCTTACCTCAATAATTGCCTCCACCATCCACCCAATTTCCTGAGTCAGAAACCTTGAGGTCATCCCAGGCTCCTTAGTCTTCCTCACTTTCAATATGCAATCAACCACCAATCACTGCCATGTCTACCTTGTAAGTATCTCTGTAATAAACACATGGCTCTTTATTTCCATTGCCTTACCTTTACAACTTTGGAAGGCTATTTTAGTTTGAATTTAGTGCTGTTTTGCAAAACTGATTGTGTGTGTGTGTGTGTGTGTGTGTGTGCGCGCGTGTGTGTTTTGTCCTGTCCATCTGAGTAGAAACTCCATAGATAGAGAACAGACATTGGATATATTTTATATCTAACTGCCTCATATGCACTTTCTTGATCAGCACAAAGTTCTTAGAGATGAACTTTTGGATACATTAAGGAGAAATTAATATTAAGCACATGTCAAGTAATAAACGTTTTTAAAGTTGCATTGCCTTTGGAAACAAGACTCAATTGTTTTACAAAAAAAGTAGTAATTTTATACTAAATCTATCACAACTCCCTAGAATATACAAATCATTATGCATTCAGTGATAGTTATTACAGACCATGCACTATGCTAAACACTTGACACCAGGGGTCTCCAACCTCCAAGCCGCAGACCTGCCTGTTAGGAACCAGGCTGCAAGCAAAGCTCCCCTGAGGTCCGCCTCCTGTCTGCCCCATCCCCACCGCCTCCCACGCCATCCACAGCGGGCCAGCCACCCTCCCCTCCCCAGACTTCCACTAAACAGGTCTGCGGTGCCAAAAAGGTTGGGGACCTTAATTTTCACAACGACTTTATAAACCGGGTAGTTATTACACCCATTTCCCAGATGAGAAAACTAAAACTTAAGGGAGCTTAAACAATTTGGCCAAAGTGGTCAATTAGAAAATAACGGGAAAGATCTGAACCCGTGTCCAGGTCTGACACTAGAGCCCGTGTTCTTTAGTACTTACTATTTTCCCTCCTAAGGAGAAGATGAAATACGTGTTTTAAAACTCGAAAGAAAAAAAAAAAAAAGCCCAAAGCTTAAATCAAAGAAATGTTAGGTTATGGAAATTCAGGCAGTTAAGAAAGGACTTGTTTGGGAGGTCCAAAAATTCTTTAAGAAATGTCATTAAACTAAAAAGACCCAGAGCCACAAAAATACAATTGTAAAAACAGAAAAAAATTAGAAAAGAAGAATGTATCTGAATGTTTCTTTTCTTGGGACATAATAATTCATAGAAACATGGTCTCATTAAAACAAAAAAAATGTCGTGTCTTATCCATTAGTATATTCCACAAAGATACTCTACAAATATTAGAATCCTTCACAGTAATTCAACTTTAAGGTTGGGGTAGGGGGCGAGAAAGGTGGCAATCAAACCACCACAAATAAGTAAAAGGCTGGGAAACCTCAACCTTCATCTCCCGCTTACTTCCAAACTCCTAAAGTACAAGTCAGGGGGCCGGTGTGTAAATAACGCTGCCTATCATCCTTCCCGGGCGCTCCGACAAACACCGGGGCACGTTGAAATTCGCATGGTATTAACATCGAGCGCCAGCCTACAATGCGTCCGACCTTCAGCAGCTGCACGGCGAAGGTGCAGACCACAGGTTCTCAACTTTCAATTTTGGCCGTACGTTCTAAACTCTGGGTGTCTGAGCCCACGGCGAATTGGGCCCCTGGGTGCAAAGAGAGCTCCTGTCAGATTTCTCAGAAAGGGAACGAGGCGTGAAGGAGGGGTGGCCTCCCACCAGCCTAGAGCCCGCCGCGCGCCGCTCCTTTTGTTGGGGTGGAGAGGAGGGCGGACCCCAGGACCCTCCAGAGGGCGAACGGGGAGTGGGCGGGGAGAGCGAGGGGCTCCCCCAGCGCCGGGGGTGGGGACACAAAGAATTTGGGAAGCGCCGATCAGCCAGCCGGCCGAGAAGCTTCCCCCACTCGCCCTTCTCTAAGCAGCCGCGAAAACTCCAGGCCCGGGCCGCCGAGGAGGCTGCGGAGGCGGGCGCCCAGGGTTCTCTTAAATCCCCCTACTAGGCGAGGGTGAGGGCCGGGGTTCGGGGACTGCGAGGCCTCGGCGGCAGCCGCACGCACCTCCGCCCAGCCGCAGGCCAGGCCGCGGGATCCCGGCTACCGCGTCGCCACACCCACCCACCTCCTAGGCCCAGCCCGGGAGGACTCCCCGGCTCTTTCTCCGGCTGCGGAGGGGCGTCCCGCGCCCCAGTTTTACCTGCTGATCTTCTGGGCGAAGGCGCGGCGCTCGGCCATGGCTGCTGAGGAGGCGGCGGCGGCGGCGGGCTGGGCGCGGACCAGCGGGCGCGTGCCTCCTCGCTCGCGCTCCCTCCCTCGCGGCCTCCGCCAGTCCCAGCTCCGGACTCGGGAGGCTGGGGCTGGCGGCCGGAGCCGGGAACGAGCCCTGCCGTAATGCTCCTGAGAGGAGCGCAGCAAGAAACCGCTTCTCCCCGCTTCAGTGTGTCAATCCCCGCGGGGAGCCCTGGCTTCCGAACGCCGCGGCCGCGGCGGGCGGGAACCACGGGGAAGAAGGGCGTAGGGGGGCCCGACACCAGCCGTGGCCGCCTCGCTACTGTGTCCCGCACGACCTAAAAGACGGAGAGAGAAGACAGATTGGGGACAGCGACTGGAAACCAGAGGCGAGGGACGAGGGGGGCGCCTTTCCGAAAAGGAAGGGAAGGAAAAGGAAGATGGACTTTGCCGAGGGGGGCTGTGCTCTGCCGCCCTGGATGGCTCGGTTTGGGTTCCTGCAGCGCCCATCTCCGAGCTGTTAACTAAAAACACTTTCTCCTACCGAAGTAACAGTAATAATAGTTGACTTGAGGAGCTTAGTCAGGTCCTAGGTTCAAGTTTCACATGCATGGTGTTACTTAAAATTTGCAACAGCTCTCTGAAGTGGGTTCTTACCACTATTTCCGAGGGAAGGAAATCCGTTCAGAGGAGGTGAGCGTTAGTCCCAGGTCACACAGATGGTAACCTCTTCAGCTGACTTTCAAACCCAGAACCCAGACCTTCTCTTTGAGGACAAGTGTTTCTGCATTAATAATACTATTCCTGAGTCTATTACTTCCCCCTTTTGGATTTCATTTTCTATTACATATGTTGGACGAAGTGAGCTCCATGTACTTCACCAATTTCACATTCTACTAAATTTTTATGTTTACCACTCTAACTGATCTTGCCCATTAAATCAGATTATTAAAATGGAACTAGCAGAAATCATATTTCATTATTCTGTTGTAATCCTATAGTGTCTAGATTGTTTAGCTCCTAAGGTATATTTGCCGATTAGTGAAGTTACAGTGAAAATAAAAATATCTTGGTTTCTTGTACCTGTCCTCTTAAGTGTAGCAAAAATTTAATATACGTATTTATTTATTACTATATATTGACTGTGTCCTTGTGAAGTAAGTTGGATACTTGTTTTCCTCTTTTACAGTTGGAAAATTTGTAGCATTCAGCTATTAGGTTATTTGCCTGGAGTCACACACTGAGTCAGAGGTGAATGCCTCAATTAGTCAGATCCATAACTTCCTGTCCAGTGCTCTAACCACTGGGAAAGACTTCATTTATGTATTTTGAATAACAATGCTAATTCCAGTAAAGAAAGCCTATTCAAAGAGGATATATATATGTGTGTGTGTGTGTATCTTCTACCTAAATAGAAAGCCCACCTAAACTTAAGTGTAGAGCTCACGTAAGTGTTCTAGAGAAAACAAAGATGCACTAGACTCAGTTCCACTCTCAGAAGTGTGAGTCCACTGAGAATGTTGAAACAGCTACTGAAAGAACTGTAAGTCAAGGCTGTATCCAGACCTTTCAGACATTCCGTATAGGAACCCAGCCTTATCCTGCTACTTCTTGCTATGTAACCTTGGGCAAATTACTTAACCTCAGCTCTAAAATGGGGGAAATAATTGTACCTACTTCACAGACAATAGGACACACTGAGTTAATGCAGGTAAAGTTCTTAGTACATATGTTAATTACTATATATATTAGCTGCTGCTATTGTCACTGTTGTTATCATTACTTGTCATTACAGTTAAGCTTGTTCTGGGCGCTTGATAGTCCTTGAATCGGTTGTCTGCTCCCAAGCTCCCAGCCAGATGTTGTAGGCCTTTATCTCTGTTCTCCAAACATCTTTTCACTACTCTCTTGGAGAACTGACCACATTCTGTTTTGAATAGTTCTTTGTATACATGACTCACTAGCTGCCAAAGTGTCTGGGAGGACATTGCATGTACTGTGCAGCTTGCTGGGAACATTTAGAGCAGGACAAGGATTTGCAGGACCAAGCTATAAGCAGGACAGCCTGAGTTTGGGGAATATTCCACTTCTAGGCCCCCACTTCTAGGGAAGAGCTGGCAGTCACAAACAAGTCCAATTTGGACTGATATCCATATTCACAGGGGTCCAATCTCAGGGAATTGCTTGGAGCTCAACAAAAGGAGTGAAAGTGGAATTGTGTTGGCTGAGCAGCATCTGTTTCTCCCACTACCTCTACACACATACACACACACACACACACATATACACACTGGTCTCCATCCACTACACTTCTATGGAGCTGATTCACACCCTCCCAGATTAAAGAACAAGTGTGTATGGCCTAGGCCTCGAGAAGCAGAACAGCACATTGCTCTGACTTCTGTAACTAGTGTAGAGATAGGCATGTGAATCAAGCCAAGGCAATTGGGCTCAGTCAAAGCTAAAAATTAACACGTACTCTACCAGGGGCCTCCATCTCATTTGCCTGAGAGTGAAGCCAAATGTAACAGAGAGGAGAGCAAAAAATGAAAACCATGAGGAAGGAGTGAGCTCCTTATAACATTACTTGATCCTTGGACTTTGCAGTTATTTGAAGTAATAAGGGCCGAGGTTTTGTTTGTTCTTGCTTTGTGGTTTTTGCTTAAGCTAATTTGAGTTCGTTCAGTTTTCTCTCATTAGCAAATAAAAGAGCCTTTCCTGATAGAGACCTTTATTTAGTCAACCAATACTACTAGGCCCTGGAGATATAATGGTAAATAAGACACTATTTGTGTCATCAAAGAGTTTAGAGTCTGGCTGAAGAGATAAACAAGTAAAATGTATGTTAAGCACTAACAGAGGAAAAACTGAGGGTGCGCCACAAGTGCTAGATAGCATCATTTGTTAGCATCATTTGTTAGCATCATTTGTCAGCATCATTTAAAGACTAGATTATCACCAGGACACTCATTTGACTTAAGGTGGTGAAAATTAGATGGAGTTTAACTCTGTGTTTAACCCTGTTAAAATTTTGTGGATCCCTGACTGGTGTGGCTCAGTGGTTTGGGCATTATCCTGCAGACTGAAAGGTCACAGGGTCAATTCCCAGTCAGAGCACATACCTGGGTTTCAGGCCAGGTCCCCAGTTGGGTGTGTGTGAGAGGCAACCAATTGATGTTTCTCTTGCACATTGATGTTTCTCTCTCTCTCTTTCCTATCCTCTCTCTAAAAATAAATAAGTAAAATCTTAAAAAAAAAACTTTGTGGAAAGACTGTTTGGAACTCTGGAGCATCAATGGCTGAGCCATTGACAGATTCAGAACGCAAGTCTCCCACTGATGAGGAGATACTGGCAAAGAAACTACTTACCAAGAGCCAAGGCCAATTTGGCAGAGTAGCCTCATAACAGTGACTTTTAAGTAAGAAAGCCTCAGGACAATTTTCTCACTAGATACACACAGTGTTCTTTCACACAAAAGACTTAGGGGTGTGGCAAGGGGAAAAGGGAGATAGATTCACATTAGTTTCACATTCTAACATTTATTGAGTTCCAGTTTCCCCCCTTTACTATAGCACTAAGGAAGATCATGGTTGTGGTAAGGCCAAGGTTCCAAGGCCAGAGAGTTTTTGTGTGATGAGGAATAAAGTTCTGGCTTTGCAGGCAGAATGTGTTCTCTCTGGGGATTTTGCGGACAATAGAGAGTGGTTTCTTTTTTTAACCTTGAGTTTTTATGAAGCAGCACTGGGTTCATGCAATAAGATTGGCATGAGACTCTCCCCCCTAGAAGGCTCTGTGAAGGCCAAATGAATGTGGCCTGAAGAAGAGATGACTGGGGCACGCTAGCTGAGCTTTCTTTAATCCCAAACTGAAGTTTTGGAGTGGGGCACAAAGTCTAAGCTAGGGATGCTTTTGTCTGCCTTGTTCTCTGTCACTCACTCTAACTTAATACCTAGCAATATGATTTTTGCAAGGGACAGTTCAGGGATTCTAAACCTGCCCATGCTTCACAACTAATAGCACCTATGTTTACTGTTATACTGCTTATTACACTAGTCAATTAGTGCATATTAATCTGTGTAACTCATTAGATTTGATCTCTTGTTCACCATTGAATTTCCAGCATGTAGCACATTGTCTGATTCATTATAATCACTCATTGAATATTTCTGAGCAAATAAATGCCATAGACTGAAATATTTTGAGATCTTGCCTTAATTTACTTTCTCCAAGAGCAAAGTTTGAGACAAGGACTTGGAAGCAGGTAGTTTATTAGGAAGTGATCCTACGAAGCTGGAATGAGGGAGTAGAGAGAGTGGAGCAGAGAGGAGAAAGTCATTAAAGGGTGTGTCATTGAAGAGTCACCACTTGTAATGGGCAACAAGGCTCAATCCTGCCTGCAGCCTTCACTGAAGAATTGTGTAGTATGCACTTGAATTGTCCCTCTGAGGTTGAGTGTTTAGCTAATGACTTCCAGACTCCTTTGTTGAAGGCTGACCCTGGGGATGTTAACACTCCATACTCCTGAGATACGGCAGCTACTTCAGGTGGAAAGCCATCTGGGTGCACACCTGTACACCACAGCTACAGCTAAAAGCAAAGATGAGCATTGGGGAAGAAATACGGGATACCAGCAGTATCTGTTACAGACCCCCTGAAAGTGATGCAGAGGCTACAATTATAATCCTACCAGAATAGCATGTATTGCCCCTCATAGTTCTGCTGCTTTACAGAGATGGGAAGCACCAAAAGGCCAAGCTACCCCAATAAAAATTGCCTATAAATGCAGGCTCAGTGCTCACTTGAAAAACAGACCCATCCCTGGCCAGTGTGGTTCAGTGGATTGAGCACCAGCCTCAGGACTTTGCCAGTTCCAACCAAACAATGTTTCTCTTGAACATTGATGTTTTTTTCCTCATTTCCCCTCCCTATAAAAATAAATAAATAGAATATCTAAAATAAATAAATAAATAAAAAGATTTTTTTAAAAAAAGGCCTATAGTATACTTCCCATGATGAGCTGTGTATCAAAGAAGTTAGATTTGATAAGGGAAAGATCTTATAGAAGACTTCCAAGGAATGAAAAAGTAATGCAGCCACTAGTGAAATAATGAATCCAGACTCATACCGTCCAATTCAGTAACCACTTGCCCCATGTGACCATTTAAATTTAAACTAATTAAAGTTTAAAATTTATTTTTCTGATACATTAAGCATATTTCAAGTATTCAATAGCCACACATGTGTAGAGGCTACCATATAGGATAATGTACAACTAGAATATTTCCATCATCATAGAAAATTCTATTGGACAACACTACTCATCAAATGATTATAGCTCATAAAACATTAAATAAGAGCCTTTTGGAGAATTTTATATGGTTGGTTCAGACCAATGAGAATAGACCCCACTGGTCAATCTTAACATCACAGATACAGGAGTCAACTAGTTAATGGTTCCTCCTCATGTGATGTAAAGAGAAGATGTTTAGGATATATACAGCTCCATCCATGAAATGTTCCTGGGACATTTGAACCCAATTCTGATCAAGCCTCTATATCTAATTATTACTTTATAGAAAATATAAGAGATGAAGCAACACCCTAGGATTGGAATTAGCAAAATTGAAAATATAGGAAATCCTACAGGACAAAATAACCTGGTTCCTTCAACAAAATAAAATGACAAGGAATTTTATTTAAATATTAAAAATAAAATAAAAGCACAAGTAACAAAAAGTAAATTGGACATCATCAAAATTTAAAACTTTCATACTTCAAAAGACACCACCATCAAGAAAGTGAAAAAATAAACCAAAGAATTGAGAAAATTTCTGCAAACCATCTATCTGAGAAGAAACTTTAGTCTATATAAACAACTGTTATAAGTCAATAACAAAAAAAGAAATAACCAAATTTTTAATTAAGCAATTTGAATATATATTTACCCAAAGAAGATATGCAAATAGCCAAAACACATGTGAAAAGATGTTCAACATTTTTAGCTATCAGGGAAATACAAACCAAACCCACAATGGGATACCACTTCACATCCACTAGGATTACAAGAGTCAAAAGGACAGATATAGTGATGAGGAGATAAAGAAGTCGGAACGCTTGTATATGGCAGGTAAAAATGTAAAACGGTGCAGCCACTATGGAAAATAGTCTTGGCAGTTCCTCAAAATGTTAAACATACTTACCCTATAACCCAACAATTCTGTTCCTAGGTGTATTCCCAAGAGAAATGAAGATACATATTCACACAAAAGTTTTTATATGGATGTTTATAGCAGCACTATTTATAGCAGCACTATTTACAACAGCCCAAAAGTGAAAACAACCCAAATGCTCACCAACTGATGGATGGATAAAACATGGTATAGCTATACAATGGGATATTATTGGACCATGCTACAACATGGTTGCACCTTGAAAGCATTATGCTAAATGAAAGAAAACAGTCACAAAGGCTAAAAGTTGTGTGATTGCTTTTTTATGAGATGTCCAAAATAGACATCCATAGAGACAGAAAGTAGATTAGTGGTTCCCAGGGGCTAAGAGGAGGGGAGGATGGGAAATGACTGCTAATCAGTGCAGTGCTTGTTTTGGGGGTAAAAAAGTAATCTAAAATTAATTATGATGGCTGCTCAATTATATGAATATACCAAAAACTATGAATTATATACTTTAAATGGGTGAACTGTATGATATGCAAATCATATCTTGAACTATTTTTATTCACAACACTTCTGACACCAAATATTTGAAGATTTTTTCCCACAGCAACAACTTCAACTCTCTGGATGCCAAAAAGTTTACCTATAATTCAATTCAACTGTGATACTAACAATCTGGTGATAGCGTACACCCCCACAGGTTAAGGGTTCAATCCCAGAAGACTGCCTTCACCTCAGACACCTGTTGCCAACCATACTTCTGACCACCTGGCTCTAATATTAAGTGGGTTCCCACGATCCCTTCCTTGGCTTCAATAATATGTTAGAATGGCTCACAGAACTCAGAAGACACTTTACTTACTATCACTACTTCACTATAAACGGTAGGAATAAACAGCCAGATGAAGCGGCTCTTAGGATGAGGTCCAGGATGTCCCAGCACAGGAGCTTCTGTGCGTATTACTAAATAAGAGGCCTAGCCCTGAGTGGGTCTGCCTAGGGCCAGCTGTAGTGGGTGGGTCCTTGGCTTCATGTAGGAAAGATTTCACAACACAAGTCTGGGTGACTCTGAGGATGCATTTATTAAAGTTGGGGACAGTGAAATAAGGAAGGGTCTAGCATAGAAGAAGCAACAGGAGAGCCTCGGCTGAGCTGACTGGAAAGTCAGAGAAAAGGGAGCCTTGGGGACAGGTACAGGGGATTGATTAGCTGGCCACTGTATTCAGCTATCTGTCTCAGTTTTCCTATTCCACTGGCCAAAGAATTTTCCTAGCTTCTTACTATTCTGTCAAATTCCAGCATATGAATATATCCATCAACTTAGAAGCTCTCCAAACCCCATCATCTAGGGGGTTTTAGGAGGTTCCATTATGTAGGCACCATTGATTAAATCATTGGCTGTTGGTGATTGAACTCAGTCTCTGGCCCCACCTCTCTGCAAAGGTCTGTGGTGGGACTGAAAGTTTCAACCCTCCAATCACAAGTTGGTTCCTCTGGCAACCAGCCCCCATCTTGAAGCTGTCTTGGGGCCTACCAAGAGTCACCTCATTTGCATAAACTCAGATATGGTTGAAAGGAGGTTGTTATAAATAACAAAAGGTGCTCCTGTCACTCCTATCAATCAAAAATTCGGAGGCTTTTAAAAGATCTGCATCAAGACTCAGAGACAAAGACCAAATATATTTTTCTTACTGAATCATATCTCAATAAAGTTATCATTTAAAAAGAGAGTGAAATAGAGTTGAGATATACTATATTAGCCAGGGTTTTCCAGAGAAACAGAAACAATAGGATAGAGAGAGAAATTAATTATAAGGAATTGGCTCACACAAATATGGAGGCTAAGTCCTAGATCTGAGGTTGGCATGCAAGAGACCCAGGGGAGCCAATGATGGAATAGTTCTAGTCCAGGTCAGAAGGCATGAGAACCAGGAGAGCTGAGAATATACTGATAGTTTCAGTCTGAAGGCCAGTGGGTTAAAGGTCCAGGAAGAACCAATATTTCATTTTGAGCTGTCTGAAAGTAGGGAAAAAAATGATGTCTCACCTCAAAGGCCATTAAGAGGAATTCTGTCTTATTCAGAAGGTCGGCCTTTTTGTTCTATTCAGACCTTCTACTGATAGGATGAGGCCTACCTACCTTAGGGAGGATGGTAAACTGCTTTACTCAGTCTATTGATTTAAATATGAAACTCACCCCAAACCACCCTTACAGAAATTCCCAAAATAATGTCTGACCACATATCTGGGCTCTCTGTGACCCAGTCAAAGTGACACATAAGATTAACCATCACACATACCAACCCAAATACAACATATGGCATTTTCTGGGTCCAAAGAAAACAAACCAACGTTACAATAAAAGGCATTTGTGAAACAGTCAACAAATTCTGGTCACTGACTGGGTATAAAGTGATGATAAGAATGATTATTTTCTGGATATCTTCCATTCGTTCCTCTCGATACACTCTCCACCCTGCTCTCTTCTACAGAAGGCCAGCCTGCATGCGCTATACTAGCAAGGCTCCCCTGCCTTTAGCTATTATATGGACTTGGACAGTGAGAAATACCAGCAAGAGAACTGTGGGAGGGAGGAAAGTAATGTCAGGGTGTTTAGTCCCCTGCTTACCCCCTGCAAGGCCACCTCTTGCTTGCTGTGTCTCTTGACCAAATGACACTGCTTCTCTCAGGACAGCCAACCCTCTAAACTCATTCTCCTTCTGGTAACCATTTCCTTTTCTTAGCCCAATGGTACCAACTTAACCACTTACCCTAGGTTACTGCATTATACACTGTGATTCCCCTATACCCACAACCTCTAAATAAACCCTCTTAGGGTTACCTTATGTTGAGTATGTCATCCTGTTGAAACCCTGATTTAGGTGAGATAAAGGTTTTGTGGTTGTACCACAAAGAAAGAGAAAAAGAGAGGCAGAGAGAGAGAGAGAGAAAGAGAGAGAGAGAGAGAGAGAGACTTTTATCCTTGAAGATACATACTGAATTATTTATTAATTAAATTATGGAAGTTCTGGGATTTGCTTTAAAAACAATCCAACATAATTAATGTTTAGTGAGTATAAAGTTTCAGTATTAAAACATGAAAAAGTTCCAGAGATCTGTTGCACAACACTGTGAATATACTTAACTCTGTTGAACTTTACACTTAAAATGTTAAGATGATAAATTTAATGTTATGTGTTTTTGGCCACACACACAAAATAATAAATAACCTAACATTGGGTTTATGTTGATAATTGTTGAAGCTGGTTGATGGGAATGTTGAGATTCATGATATCATTCTTTCTAAGTAAAAAAAAAAAAGAATAGGAAAAAAAGACCTAAATTAGTATGATGTCAGAAGGGAGAAGACAACCTACTGATTAGAGAAGAAAGAGAGTTGAAAGCTCATAGAATGGCTCTATCATGTAGCCAGATTAAAAGGTCTAAGCAGTCAAGGGTTAAGGAAATAGAACAAGTAGAAGAAATGTTGGCTCAAGGGCCAGCTTGGAACCAGTGCCAGTGGTTCCCTGTTGTGCTATTATTTCATTTCAGTGGGCTAGGATCTGAAACCTCCTAGGGATTATTGATTCTGGATCCGGGCCCAGCTGAGTCGGGTATTGTTTAGTAACAATAGGATATTTCTGGAACAAACAGGCCTGACACTAAAAGAAAGAAGCACGAAAGTTCAAGAGTCGGAGGCATGGCAAAGTTCGGTCGCGTAGGAGACCCTGCCTGTTTGTAGGTTGTAGGGAAGAGGTAAGAGGAGAGAGAAAAATTTTAAAAAAGGGGAGAGACACTTTTTTAAATTCTCACCCAAGGACATTTTTTAATGGCTTTTTAGAGAGACAGGAAGGGAGAGACAGAGAGAGAAACATTGATCGATTGCCTCCCATACACACCTCGACAAGGGATCGAACATGCAACTTAAGTATGTGCCCTGAGCAGAGTCAAACCCACATCCTTTCAGTGTCCAGGATGATGCTCCAACCAACTGAGCCACACTGGCCAGGGTAAGAGAGATACTTCTGGTAACCTTGAGAGAAAGAGGTATCTTGTATCTGCTACCTGGGAAGGGAAGAAAAGGATAGAAACCCATGCAGCATTTTGGAGGTGGAAATAAGGGAAATTGAGAAAGCTACATTCAGATAATATACCATTTTCTCACTAAATATAACTATGTAATGCTGGTGTATTGTTTTCTGTTACTATATAATCAAAGGTGGCCACCATCCCACATTTGTTACATAATGTAACCTATCAAAGCAGGTGACTATCTCCTTATATACATGGGTCTCACCCACACACTTGGGGAGGGCTTACACAGAACATATACACCGGAGGCAGGAATTTTGGAGAACATCTTAAAATTCTGCCTATCGCAGGTAGGAAAGGATGGGAACCTCGGATGGATGGGGTCACTGCTACAATTGGTTCAGTCTGCGGGCTTAAAGATAAGACCTTGGCTGGGGAGCCAGGGACCACATTGAAAACTTACCAAGGGACATGGAGAGTGAGACAGGGAAGATCCTGAAAGTCACAGTTGCTCTCAGCACAGTTGGAGTAGGGGCCAGGAGATCAGAAAGACTGGGTCTTTGGATCTGGCTCTACCACAATATTACCGTGCAACGAAGCAAATTGCAGCATTTCTGGGCCTCTTTTTCCTTAGCTATAAACTAAACGTGATAAAACTAGGTGATTATTAAAGTAAATAAAAATTATCAGTATCATATGGTACTAGGACAAGTATGAAAACAAGTTGTACACTACGCTTTTTCCAAATATTTTAGAGAACTGCATAACTTGCACTGTTTAGGGGCTCATTGATGTAGCTTTGCTTAAAGGTAGAGAAAAATAGATGATTACCCCTGAAGAATGCTGCCAAGCCTATAATTACACAATTCTAAAATAGCCATCTTGTACCTTAGCTTTGGTATTTGCTGTTTTAATTCATCTACAACTTGTTTTAAAATTTACTACTTTTCTTTTTTACTGGTTTTGCTCTATATTATCACACGAATGTTTTATAATAGGTGGGATAGTTTATTGCTGAGGCCCAAGACAGGTCGCCCCCAACTACCCAATAATGGCATACTGATTACTTTGAAATAACCTTACTGGACAAGCAGGCGGTGCCAAAAGGGTACTTGGAACTTCCTTTGTCTACTTGAATGCAGGAAGTAAATCACTCTTCTAAAAGGTACCCTCCCTGCTCCACAAGAGCTTAGAGAGACAACATTATCACTAGCGCTAAGAGATCTAGGGCTGAAGAGCCTGTATAAATAGAGTTTATTTAAACCCTGTTGTCCCTTTATTAATTTACTTCCCAAGCCCAAACATTATTTATTTAGATTCATCAGTAACAAATACTGAAACTTTGCTTAGATTCCTTTCTCTTTTTTTTAAGATTTTATTTACTTATCTTTAGAGAGAGAGGAAGGGAAGGAGAAACAGGGAGAGAAACATCAATGTGTGGTTGTCTCTTGTGCACCCCCAACAGGGGACCGCAATCCAGACATGTGCCCTGACTGGGAATCAAACCAATGACCCTTTGATTCACAGGCTGGCACTCAATCCACTGAGCTGCACCAGGCATGGTGCTTAGATTCTCTTTTAAAGAATGATTTTTTTTCTGTTTTGTCAATTTTTCAACATTTTTTTTCTTTTTCTAAAAGTATAAAAGTATAAAATGTTGTCTGGTTCATCATTTCTCTGAGCCTCATTTACAATTATCCTGTGAACATGTATTAAATTGTTTTTTATCCTGTTAATTTGGTTTTGTGTCAATTGTACTGTTAGTTCAGCTATAAGAAAAAGAGAAGGGTAAGGAGGAATCCTCGCCCTCCCTGACACTCTCAAGACAACTCTGAGTCAGATTCTGATTCTGCTTCTGTCTTTGCTGCCAGCTCTAATAAATTACCTAATGTGAAATTGTGATTTACAAGAAATATACATATTTGGTTATTCAGATGATCAAAATATATTTCTCAGGTATATTTGGTCTTTATCCACAGTTCCTGGCCCATAGCTCCCAAGACCCTTGGAATTTTCTGAGTGAGAAAAGCAATGGGAGGAAAGACGGAATAGAAGTTGAATCAATCACCATAAAAACAAACAAACAAAAAAAAGGTGGGGGATCAGAGAGTTTCCTCATTGGAAAACCAGGAAGATTCCACTTACCACCTTGCCCAGCCCTAAGTTCCACGAGGACAGAAGCTCTTTTGTTTGAGATCTAGCCCTATGTATCTCATCATTTGACTGTTGATTTGTATCCTTTAAATCCTTTGTAATAAGTAAGTAATCTAGTGAGTAAATGGGTTTTTCTGAGTTCTGTGAACCATTCTAGCAAATTACTTGATTCCAAGGAGGGGGTTGTGGGAACCCTCATGTATAGTCAATCAGAAGTGCAGGTACCTTGGAGGGGTTGTTGGGATCTCCAGTTTGCAGTCTGTTGATCAGAAGCACAATAATAAGCTTGGCTTTTGAGTGGGGTCTGAGGCACGAGGCACTCTTGCAGGTCTGAGCCCTTTGCCTGTGGAATCTGATTTATCTGCAGGTAGACTGTGTCAGAATAGAGATGAACTCTTGGACCCCTTGTTGGTGTTTGAGAATTATTGGTGTGGAGAAGCGTACACACACACACACACACACACACACACACACACACACAGAAATTGGGTCCAGGAACTCTTTCACCTAGTATCACCGAATTTCACATTCTCTCTTTCTCAAACAGATATTACAATAGATATTTCTGAAAGGTTTTGTTAAAATCATTGATTTTACACAAATAGTTTAAAATCTGTAAGTAGAGATAACTTAAATGTTGCTGTAGAAGTTCAATTTTATTTGACATTTTTTCAAAGGACATTTTTAGTACAAAAATTAATTAGCCAGCCTCTTAATGTTGTCAGTTCTATAACTTTGCATACTATTACTTATCACTATATCATGTATTTGCATATCATAGACCTAGAAGGAACCTGAGAGCTCATCTGGCTTAATTGCAGTAGAGGGAAAAAAATTGAACTCAAACCATCCAGTGGCAGAACCAGGTTCAAAACTCTGGTCTGTATGTTCCATTCAAATGCTATGTTCATGACTCCATGGTATGCATTCATTCACTGAATAAATATTCTTCGAGTGCTACTGTGTGCCAGGGTCTGTACTAAGTCCCGGTGATACTGTATCAATGAGAAAATAATCCTCGCTCTCCAGGAAGTTGATAAGGTACAGGTGGAGAGAGAAACAGATAAGTAAATATCAATTATTTGAGGAAAGTATGCACAGAATACGTTGGGGATACGTAAGAGGGAACTATAACCAGTGCTTGAGTGGGCAAGAAAAACTTCCAAGAGAAGGTGACCTGAATCCTAAAGGAGAAGTGGAAACCAGCCAGGGAGAGAAATTAGTGAGCGTGGGACTTGGGATTCCAGGCAGAATAAACAGCATGCACAGATGCACTGAACTATGAGGGTTTGCCTTATTCTGTGAAACAGCAAATGGTTTTCTGTGATTTAGGCTTGGCATACAAGGTAGACTGTGATAAGAAGAGACCCTGGAGAGAGAAAGCAGAGGTCATTTTATCGAAGGATTTGGTAGGCAGGCTATGAAATATAAAGCATGCACTGAAAGAGATGGCACAATTAAGGGTAAGATGGCAGAGAAAAAGGACAATCTGATCAAATTTGAATTCCATGATAATTACTCTGACTTTCATGAAGAAAAACAAACCGAAGAGAAGTTTAAGTGGGGGCAGGAAGACTAATCAAAAGGCTGTTGCATTATTCCAAGGGTGCTAGTCTATGAATCTGATTACTGTAATAGGAACCCAAATAACAGGGATATGCACGACATAAAAGTTTATTCCTCATTTCGTCTGCGCATAAACAATCCAGGGCTGGCAGAGCAGTTCCAGGCCATGGACTCTCAGGTGTTGTCCTCAGCTGCATGTTCCAAGGTGGTTCACCGCTACCATACATACCTACAGCCTGAAAAATGGAAACAGGGAAGTTTTACATCACTACAGCTCATATTGCATTAGCCAGAATTTAAACACATGAGCATTGCCTCGCTACAAGAATAGCTAGGAAGCATAGCTTTTGTTCTGAGGTCATGTGCCCTATCAAAAAACGGGTTTATTACCATAAACAAAGGGATAATGAATTTTCTTGGGGACAACTAGCAGTTTCTATCATACTAAGTAAGAGAAGAAAAGGACCTGAACTAAGGTAGCTGGGGTGGAAAGGAAGAGAAGTAGGCCAGTTTGAGAGGTAATTAGTAGGTGGAGTTGACTCAGTTATCAAGCTGGTCATAGGAGGTGAGGGACAGAGTGGTGCCAGAGATAATACCCACGTTTCTGACTTGGACACCTGGGTGGATGATAGAGGATAACATTGACTGAGTAAGAGCACATAAGAAGAAGAAGAAATTTAGGACGGAAATAAAGGATTTGGTTTTGCACAAATGGAATTCAAAGTGTATTGTAGGACATTGGAGAAGAAATGTCCATCCAGCAGGCCAGCTTTGGAATCATCAACATCTATGTGGAAATTTGAGATATGAAAGCAAATGGTACTTGAGCTATGAGAGCAGGGAAAATGTGTCAACTGAGAGAAAGAAGAACAGGCTGAGGTCAGAAACCAAGTTTTAAAAGAGAAAAGTGGAGAAGGAATACCAAGGAAAAAGATAGGAGGAAGGGACAATGGAAGTAGGAGGAGAATGAGAAAATGTCATGTCATAGGGAAATTTTTGGAGAACAAGGAATAAAAATTATTCAAGGCCTGACTTGCATGTCTCAGTTGGTCGGGTGTCATCATGCAAAGCGAAATGTCAATGGTTCGATTCCTGGTCAGGGCACATGCCTGGGTTGTGGGTTCAGGCCCCAATAGGGGTGTGTGTGAGAGGCAGCCAATACATGTTTCTCTGCCTCTCTATAAAAATAAATAAAAAAATCTTTAAAAAAATTATTCAACAGCATTATGGAAGAAATTCCCAAGGAAAATGATGAACAAGCTGGGTATTTCTAATAAGATGATTTAGCCATTACTTCCTAAATTCAGGGAATCTAAAGGAAAGCAATAATAGCATCTGTTTTATAGACTGTTGGGAGGATAAAATTAAGTAATTCAGGGATTTGGCACATAGTAAGTGCTCAATAAATATTATCTGTTGTTTTTATAATTATTAGTATTATTATTTTGAATCTTTTTAATAACTACTTATCATTCACCTCCTATTTCCAATCTTCCCATCCTTCTCTCCCTTTTTTATTTCTCACCTGTTCTTACCACAATGAATAATGCTCGGCGTATTGGGAGCACTGGGAAAATCTGAACTCTATTTGCAACCCTATTGGTATGATTAAATCAGAGGTTCTATCTGTCATACAGATCCACATAAAATAAAATCAAGTACTACATATTACGATGGGCTGAGCATTTACTAGAGGACTTTATAGCGTAGTATTTAAGAACTTGGGGTCAGCACTGAGACATACTTATGCTATCACCTTGGAAATTTTTTAAAAATGTCATGAAAGTTTTGTCTCTTTGTCTGTAAAATTGGAATTATAATAATGTGCATCATGAAGTCATATGAGGACCGAATATATAAGGTATATAAAGCGCCTAGCACAGTGCCTGACACAGAGGTCAACCTCTGCTGCTGCTTTTATTCCAGCCTCCCCAACTCTCATTGTAGTGCTTTCAGAGTTCACTTTTTCATTTGTTATATTTCAAATCTCTAAAGAAAAATAATTCCCCAATTCTCTTGGGGCAGAACAGATATAAACAACAACGATTCTCCGTCTAAATGTAGACATAGTTCTACTGTTTCTAGAACTATGATGCTAGAAAAATGGTGCTATCTTTTATTGTGTGGATGACAGAAATAACCCTCTGTGTCCTCTCTGCATCTGAAAGAGCCTGAAAAGGAGTCCAAGCCGGGAGTTGGTGAAATCTTACCTTTCGTATGGATCAGTACCTGAGTTTTCCCTTATTAATAGTAACGAATTTGTACTGGTGTATCTTTTCCTTCAGAAGCTTTGTGATAAAGAACACCCATTCAAACACTACCATGTCTCTAGTAAATAAGGGTGACTAGGAGAGAAGATCATCATAGGCAGGATTATAAAACTGAAAACCGAGAATAACTAGGAGTTAGGCAGGTGAGACTGCACACTGAGGCCAACAGAGAGAAAAGTGGAATGGAGCAATAGCAAGATGTACCTTCCAGATGCATTGTTTTAACCTGCACTACCCGATATGGTAGTCAGTAGCTGCACAGGGCTAGTGAGCAGTTGGAATACGGCTAGTCTAAGTTGAGATGTGCTATAAGTATAAAATCACCCTGATTTCAAAGATTTAGCATGAATAAAAGAATGTTAAATTTCACATTAATATTTTCTACTGATTTCATGTTCAAATAATATTTTGCACACATTGAGCTAAATAAAATATATTAGCAACAATAATTTCATCTGTTTTTTCTTTTTTATGTGGCTAGTAAAATATTTTAAATCACATATGTGGTCCACATTTGTGACTTTTATTGTATTTGTAACTGGATTGGGCAAAAGTAGGTTTATAAGATGTGAGTACTCAAAAGAGTTTATTCTTGCATTATTATTTATTAATTATTGTATTATTTCACATATGAACTACTGTAGACCTACTTTTGTCTCATACTATATTGAAGAGCATTCGTTTGAGAATCTAGACATGCGTAAAGTTATCTAACACTGACTAATGTAACCCAGTATATTCACGTTTTTGCTTAAGGTATTCTGAGTTGAGTTTTTGATGCTTGCTGCTAAAAGAGTTCTAATACTTACTAGCAAAATTATTTCAGTAAATATGTCATTCCCCATTGGAGGGAACTGGAGAAGTTGCTAGAGACAAAGTCTGAAAACCTGATTTCCCTAGGAGTCAATAACAGTGCATTTTATTTTAGGCAATATTGGTTAAGGGGAGGGGGGAAAATCACTTGATTTTATTGTGCTGGTGTCAGAAATCGAACTGAATTCAGTTATTAAAGTATCCCTTGTTGTCTGAATGTACCAGATACATGTTTTCAGTCATTTTCTTGATACATTTGATCTGTCCTCTTGGCATCAGAAAGAGCTCCCTGTCTGGGTAGGCTGGCTCTTTATATGAAGACTCCGCAGTAGAATACTGAAGCATGGAGTTCTAATAAACTGTGTTTATAAGCTTAGAAACTGCTCATTAGTGCTTAGCAAAAACATACCGCTTCCACTTGTGAGCACAAAAGAATTATTTTGTTTCTTTAATTCTGGTTTCATTTGTGTAGTTGCTGATGGGTAGATTTGTTTAAGAATGATGCAGACTGTGAAACCACTAACAGACAAAAGGAAAATTCTTACCTGCTTTTTGCCTAAATGGTCGCTTTGCTGAGAAAATACTCTAAATATAAACTTTCAGGACAGCAAGGAAAGCATGAAAAAAAGTGTCCTCATAACAAATCACATAATCTAAATTGAATCAATTTATGTTACTTTTCAGTTTAGGTCATAAATTTACATAGGAGTTTATCATTTATTTGAGCTAAGCATGAAAATCTCCAAACCCAATGAACCTTGGAACGCATGCATCAGAAATATAATAGAAACATATCTGGATTTTTAAAAATGAATCTGTTATCCAGCTACAAAACACTCTACACCTTTGCCAATGATGAATTGAAATCAGCAGAGATGGGCAAGGATGATGAAAACTGTGTTCAGAAAGATGCCTCTGAGGGGGGGGGGAAAGCAGATATCTTATGTTGACTCAGAGACAATTTCATACATGGAACATTAGCTTTAAAAATGAGGAGACACAAATAGTCTACAAAAGTGGGATGCCTGATTTGTCCTTTCCCAGCACTCCTTTCATCATGCCTGGCTTAGTGGAAGACCTTATTACTCCCAGCAAAGTCTTTCTCTCCGGCAATCAAGGAAGATTAATAAACTGGAAATAATCACTTTCACTACAATTGTTCTCCTTTTCTCTCCTGAATGCCAAAAAAAAATTATTGAGTTACCAAATTATTTTCAAATGTGCATTGTCTTACATGGGGCATGTATTCTTAGTTAATTGGTGAAAAAATGAAAAATAAAATTTTAGTGTTGCTTCTTAAAGAGAAAAGTTTTCATGAAAGCAGAAATACTTTTGTAACTATACCAGTGTTGGCTATTGCAAATCAACACCCCTACTACCGCCAGTACTACCACCAAGTTACTTTTTATTAAATGTGGGGTGTTGTGCTTAGTACTTTACGTACTTTATCTTATATATTTGCAACAATACTAGATACAATACTGAGGGTACTAAAGAAGAAATGAGATTCTCGGAGGCTAGGTGGCTTACCCAAGACCATATGGCCAGCTTTCAAAATTCAGATCTGATGTCACAGTTGTGCTTTCCGCTAAATTTTACTTTTGTTTTACTTAATTGTTAAGACGATCTTAGTTCATTTGAAGAGCCACTAACTAGCCCCTTTTCCTCACCTGATTTCTAAATCAACGGAAAAACAAAACATAAGAGTAAGGCAGTGAGAGCCAAAAGAAATCACATTTATTACTGATCAGGTTTAGGCTAGAGGGCTGATGTCCAAGCAAGTGGGCTCCCTAACGCTGAGCCCAGCTACCTCTACCCAGTTGCAGGCAGTGCTGGACTGGGTGATCCCTCCTTTGCCCCCAGCATGGGTAGTGCCTGTCCCCAGAGGGGCAAAGAGATAAACACACACTCCTTCTCTTCGGCTCTGTCCCAAGAAGAAGAAGCTGAGCTGTTTATGCCCAATTTCTTTTTGCAAACATCACCCCCAGAGTGGAATAAGTGCAGAGTTGGCAGGAGATCAGAAGCACTACACTAATATACACACTAATAGGCTCCTGTCAAATAGAAGAAACATCAGGAGTAGGAAAAGTATCTTCAATAACACTAATAGCATACTCACAGGTTAAATGCATCTATTTGTCTATCTAGAAGGTCCCAATTGATTGATTTATAGCTCTTTCTAATATTCTTGATCAAAATTTATTTTTTCCATTGCCTTATAAAGTTCACAAAATTACCCTGCCTATACTCAGAGTTTTAATAGTATCATCACTTTATCATTACAAAGCAATTATACTAAGCTCCTACCTGTATGTAACCTTGGGATAGACACGTTAATCTGCCGTTTTACCACTGCTATGATTTCAAGAGAGGTCATTTATTTTAATAGATTATGAAACATGAGAGTATAGATGAGCTCAATGCTAATGGAAGCTCCCAAGGGCCTTAATCTATCTTATTCAGCACTGCTCCCAGGCCTAGTGCCTGGTACATAAAGAGTCTCAATAAATATTTGTTGGATAAATGAATGTACTTTCCCCTATATCTAAGTTTTCATTTATAGTTGAGCCTTAATATTTGCAAAGGAATACGTTCTGGGAGAATTTCAAATGGCAAAATCCTTGGTGCTGAATGAATGTCTTAGAGGGAGAGGAAAACCAAGAAGATAAGAAGCATTTAAAAGAAAATGGATAATACTCGTTTTCCAAGTGGACATTTGCATATCCACTCTCCCCAGCATTTTCTCCTCTGCACAAACTGTATTCTCCTCTGTCTTTCCTTTCTTTGTACTCTGCTGTTGCTGCTCCTCCTTCCGATCCTTCTCTCCCTCTTCTCCGTGGAAAGAGGAACAGCAGTTGCATAGGAAAGAGCTACACCAATGCAGAGTGACTGATCTTCATTAGAAAAGTCAGGGGTTCTCTGGACCAGGGAGCTTGAGCTGATTGGAGAAGATTAGTCTGTCGCTTTCTAAACCCATAGATATCAGTATTTCTCAGCATACGCCTAGCTCACTAAAGATAGATAAAGAATTATTTTTATGCTCATAATGGTTCTTACCAGGACCGTAGGCAAATTAACCAAGTAGGCAAAAGCATAATGATACTCCTGCTCCTCCAAAGATTTATGGTTTTTATATTGCTGTTCCCCTGTCCAAAGTCCCTCATCCTTCATCTGACTTGTCTTACCCAAAACACCATAATAAGTACTTCCTTCTTCCTCCCTACTTCTGTTAGTCAATGGTATTAGAGAGAATGTGTAGGGATATATTCTAACTAGTTTAAACAGAACAGAATACTACAGGACATCAAGTTAACAGAATCTCCCAGAAGATGAGAGAACCAGGCTTGGAGGACCAATGCCTTAATGACGTGACAGAGCTCCACCAGAGAGACGCCACAGCCTCCACCACTGACTCTAATGTGGGGCATGTGCCCTCCTAGTAGAACCCCTGTTACTGATCCCCAGGGATCTGGATGCACCTACTTCACTCTTGCTAGACTGTGTCTTGCCTGCTTCTTTACCTCCCTAGAGTCCAGTTAAAATCTGGTGTAAATGTGTCAGATTGGAAGAGCCTAACTGCAAGGAAGGCTGAGAACATGAGGTTTGGCTTCTATTCAGTAAGGTTGCGAAATCACCAAACATAAGAAGAGTATTCAAAGGTGCTGTGCAGCCAGTAAAAATAACAAAAATATACTACTCTACTCCAGTTAAAGTCTCAGGTCCTGCTGATCTGAGCCAGGCAGTCAGCAGCTTGAATTCACACTCAAGTGTGGGTGAATGATGGATGGTTTCCCTCTTGGAGAGTCAGCAATTTAAAAAAGGAGCTTAATAACCCAAATAAACTCCCAGTTATTGAAATATTTACGTGGAGAAAAGTACTTTTAAAATGAGGGTACAACTAGCTCTTTCCATGTCAATAGCACTCTCGCCAACATGGTGAAGTTCTTAAAAACCACTAGCCTTTCTGTAAGAAGGATGGCAAGCACCCACCCCACAAAGCAGCTGAGGACAAGAAGGGCGGGGTCCTCTGCATGCACAGGGAAAGCAGCATTAGGACAGGCAACAGAGTGGCTATGGTGCTCAGACTAAGCTGATTGTGAGCAAAAAGGTTAAAACAACAAAGAAGATTGTGCTGAGGCTTAAATGTGTTGAACCCAACTGTTGATCTAAGAGAGTGCAAACATTTCGAATTAGGAGGATATAAACAGAAAAAGGGCCAAGTGATCCAGTTCTAAGCTTCATACTTTTATTATGGAAACAGTAAAATCTTGAGGTTATGTTAAAACAGGAACTTTTAGCATTTCCTTTATTTCTTCACTTAATACACATTTTATTGAGATTGTATTGTATCATATGGTTATATACTGTTAGGTTAGATACTGAGGAAACATGGTCCATGCCCTTAGAATGTGATCATCTTTTGGGGGACAGAGAAAAGTTAATAAATATAAAACAACACATTAAATACAGAAATGGTGATGTATATATGAATATTATGTACATAGAGAGAGAGAGCATTCTTATAACATATACATTTAGGAATATACATTATCATAAATGTATATATTATGTATAATATTGCTATATATTTGAAGAGAGGCACTTAGGAAAGATTTCTTGAATGCCAGCTTAAGCAAAGATATAAAACAGAAATAATGTGGTAGTGACGAGGGAAAGAGAATGTATATTAGAGGGAGCCTCATTCGATTTCATCTTACTAGAGGGAAAAGTAGCAGGAAAGAAGGGGAGAAAGATGAAATGGTGGAGACGTAAGCAGGAAGAAGCTCAAGAATCACCTTCACATTCTATGTTAATGAGTTTAGGTTCGATCTAGCAACTGATGGGAACACTTTAAGAATTCATGTAAGGGATAAGATGATCAAATACATTGCTCTGGCTGTGGGAGGAAGATATAGATTTGACGGGGTTCAAAATTCAAGACCTGGTGAGTGTAAGTGTGGCAGCCGTCCAGCCGAGAAATTTTGAGCGTCTGAGCTCTGGTAGTGATTTTAGAAATGGAGAGAAGGGGACTTGGTTAATAAATGATGCGAGTTTGGTCTTAAAGAATGACTAGGAGTCAACCAGGCAGAGAAGTGAAACAAGGACATTCTCAAGCAAGTATAGAGGCAGGGTCGGGTGGAAAAGCAAGCAGGGTTCTCAGAAGTGGAGAATAATTCAGTGTGACTACAACATAGGACCGCTAAAGCGGATAACAAAGAAGAACAAGAGCTGGTCAGTAAAGTGGTATAAAAATATTTTATTTAGGAACTATTACAATAGAGGGAACAAGATCTCAGTATAGACTGAAGAATATCAACTGGGTCTTTTGTCACCAAAACTGATTTATTTGGGAAGAAGAAAGGGTTACTATCCGGTACATGCAGGCATGGCAAAGCACGTGCACACTCTGGCCAAGATGTAGGGCTATTTAGAGAAGAGAAAGGAAGTTAAGGGAAGGGGAAGTTAGAACCATAAAGCTTTATTATAAACATAAATTTCTTCCTGTAGGGTTTTCACAATTACATAGAGTGTGAGAATTTCCATAAGCCCCAGCTCTTCCCATACACCTTCTACTGATTACATTTGCTTAAAGTTCCAGTTAGTCTTTATCAGGACTATAAGAAAAAGTGGGGATTTATAGGAAAGAAGCAGGATGGTGTGGGGTGGGGTGTTGGAGGTGAGTGGTGGTGTCAGTCCACACATCTTAGACTTGTCCAGCGCTGAACCAAAAAGCAGCTGACTGCTCTTGGACAACAGGTGCTTTCCCGGCCAAAGCACTGACTGTAGGGAAGCAGCCATGAAGCAAGGAAGTGCAGCCAGATAGAGGGACTTTTTGTTTAAAGGCAAAATACCCAAATGTCTCTCCGGCACCTACTGCAGCTTTGTACATGATTCCCTAACCTTAATTTCTTTTTTCTTAAGGGGCTGATTTGGATTGACTTGTTGAGAATGGTGTACATTATCTAATAAGTAGTGAGAGAAAGGGATCTCTGTGGTTACATGTAAACTTGTGATAGGTCTACAGATGAAGAGGTGAAGAGGACAGTGGAGAAGTCAGCTGCAATCCATCTATGTGGATTGTAAATGGAAAATTCTTGTTGATTATAGGCCAGGGTGACCAGGTATCACCAAGGAGATGCTGGCAGATGAAGAATTTGACCAGATATCAAGGGGGAGGAGTTCTCTCTAGACTGACTTAGCAAGATTCTTGCTAAAACTGGGCAATGTGGACCCACAAAGGGCAGACACTGAAGCCCAAGGTCAAGGCCTAGTTGAAAAGAAGGCTTAGAGGAGTCTGACTAAAGTCTGGTCAAGAAAAGCATCTTTGTCAAGGTAAGGCAAAAGGAAAAGCTGTTTGGTTAGTCAAAATTCACTTCATAAAGGTTCTTCTGTTTTACGCTTAGGAGTTCGGTCTCCTTGGTAGCGGATGTGTCCATACTAGCCACACCCACCTTTTTCTCATTTGTAAGAAAGGCCTCTGAATTCCATAGGGCACCAAAAAATCAAGGAGTCATTGATAGGAGGGCCACAGCCCCTCCAGAAATATTCAGAACTATAATCAAGAATTCTTACACTGTGTGGGCCTGTAGTTCCCTTTATGATCCTGCAAACACCATGGTCTAAATTACCATTCAGTGTTATTGGAACACAGGCCACTCTTCTAGTCCCTAATTTCATTGCATTGGCAGAGGCTTTAGTGAGTCTATTGTTGGAAAAGGAAGCATTTGTTCCTCAAGTACAGGAAATCACCAAACAATTAACTTCCATGGGCTCGTGCGGCCTGGGTCAAAGGCCTCAATGTGATTGTCTTTGTTTCATATTGGGCTATTGAGGAAATGTTTTTGTCAGAATCTTGGCTTCAATGTGTTGTTTTGAGTCAATGGAGTCAGCTGTGCGACCTCAAACAGTGATAACTATCTATAGTAAAATGTGAATATAGCAGTCAGAGGTCTGCCACAAGGAAAGGAAGTTTTCAGAAAGTCAGAGTGTTCTTTAAAATACATTGTAATTTGGATATTTAGGAGTGGGAAGGGCCACTTATGAAGACCAGAAAGAAACTAGTGTGGGAAGAAAGGTAAAGGAAAATAGTAATTACATTTTGTGGCCAGGGAAGACTATAACCTCGGAGGCAGAGAAGTTGATGGGTGTTGGACACAGGACCAGCCTTATGGGAAGGTGGAGGCAGCTGAGGGGAAATAGAAAGACTTCCTTGACCCAGAATATGCCACAGAGAGAAATGCCAGAGAAGGTCCCCAGAGGAAAAACAGGCAAGCACAAACTGAAGTGAGAGAACAGCAGGGATGAATTTCCAAAATGTCACTGAACTTTCCAAGAAACCATTTTGAATGGATTATTTTGCTAGCTGAGGAAAACCATATTCATACTCTGGGAAAATATTATCTATTAAGAAGGTAGTAACTGATCATTATTACTGAGAGAATAAAGTCAGCCTCATTTGCTCTTCTGGCACCATTTGCCCAGCAGGCCTATGACCTTGTTAAACACGGCTGCCATTTTACTCTTCTGAGTTCATGTCCCCAGGACTGGAAATTACTGGAAAGCAAGAACACAGCTAACCGCTCCCTATAGACACAAGTGGAAGATAACATTGAGACAAATTGCAACCTCATGTTACAACACCCCCCAGCAGCCCAGGGACCTCACAACAGCAGCCCCCAATCCTTTTTTTTTTTTTTTCAATAAAGATTTTATTTATTTATTTTTAGACTGAGGGAAAGGGAGGGAGAAAGAGAGGGAGAGAAGCATAAATGTGTGGTTGCCTCTCGCGTGCCCCTACTGGGACCTGGCCTGCAACCCAGGCATTTGCCCTGACTGGGACTTGAACTGATGACCCTTTGGTTTGCAGGCCAATGCTCAATCAACTGAGCCATACCAGCCAGGGTGCCCCCACCCCTTTTAATCCAATTATAATCTAACCACCCCTCTATGCAGGTGTATCTCTCCACACCATGCCCCTCTCCTTTCTTGGAGAGTAAAAACTTTATTCTCTACACTTTCTTCTCTTTGTGAATTCTTTCACAGCCTGTGTCACCGACTGCCCTAACAATTACTTTTATTATTTTTTAAATGAAGAAAGTAATAAGAACTAAGGGCACAGGCTTTAGATTATACAGGCCTGGGTACACATAATAGTTCTATTACAAACTAACAGTGCCACTTTTGATAAGTTACTTATCTTCTTCTGTACCACTTTTCTCATCTGAAAAGTGGAAATAATATCTCATCAATTCCAAGTATTTACTGAGCAATGTAAGGAAGGAAAACAATTAATTTGTCCCTTTACACATCTTCAGTTCATTGGCTAAAACTCTATAAATTAGACTGAGAAGAGACAGATTAACAAGAAAAAAAAAACAAGCAGAAGTTTATTAACATGAGCATCATGCATATACATGGGAGAACTGGAGATGAGTAACTCAAAGGGGGGATTAGAACTTGGGTTTAGTGGCAAGACAAAGACAAAGGGCTTTGAATTCCCAGAGTTACAAACTGTGGGAAAGCCGACATATGTGTGAACTAACGGAAGATAAGGGATAGGTAATAAAGTTTGTTTTGTAGATTCCTCTGGTGCCTCTGGGTTAATAAGGGGCAAGAGTTGTCTCTAGGAATTAGCTTTTGTCCTTTTTGAAATAATTTTTCAAATTTACAACCTGCTTTTAGGCAAGTAGGTGGAAGGCAGAGGGCTTTTCTTGTATCAGCTTTTTACACATTACATACGATTGTAACTTTGTTCTTGCTAAACTCTCCCTAGTGAGCCGCTCACTTGATGGCTTTGATGAAGTAAGTCACCGTACAGAAAGGTCTCTGTGGCAAGGAACTGAAGACAACAGTGAGAGGTGCTGAGGCTCAGTGCAACAACCTGCTAAGAACTGAATTCTGCCAACAACGACGTGAACTTGGAAGGAGATCCTCCTCCAGTTAAACCTCAGATGAGAGCCCAGCCCTGGCTGCCTCCCGATCACAGTCTGTGAGGTCCTGAAGCTGAGAACTGAGCTAAGCTATAATCAGATGATCAATGAACCAGAGAAACAGTGAGATAGTAACTGAGTAATGGTTTAGGCCACTCAGTCTGTGGTAATATTATTACACAGCAATAAATAACTAATACAACTAAGGTGTAAGAAATATCACATTTCAATATTTTTCTTGTTTTATTCTTTTAATCCTCGCCTGAGGATATGTTCTTGTTGATTTTAGAGAAAGAGGAAAGGCGGCAGGGGGCAGCGGGGGGCGCGCTTGAGGGGTCGGAGAGACATCAGTGTGAGAGAGAAACATAGATTGGGTGCCTCCCATACATGCGCAATCGGGGACTAAGCCCCCAACATTTTGGTGGAGGGGATGATGCTCCGACCAACTGAGCTGCCTGGCCAGGGTTTAATATTTTTCTTGATTTAGTGAAATCCTTTGGGATCTCACCTATCAGGGTTGGTAATTCAATCATTGCTATTTTTATAAGGCCCTACCTCATTCTTCATAAGAGCCTGAAGATTTACATAACTACAGAAAACTGATGCGGGGAATAGGTGTGCAGAGTCCTCAATCCATAGATTTGCTGCTGAAACCCATATTGTCCTTATCTATATAGTCCGGTCAAAAGTTGCTGCTTCTGCTCAAAATATTATCTATTCCCTCTGTGCCAAATTTGGCAACTGAGACCTTTGCTACAGAGAGAAACTTACAGCTCAGTGTTCAGTCCCCAGGGACACACAAAGCCACTGCCAATCAAAATGTCTGTGACTTCCAAGCCACTGTGAGGCAGCAGAGTGCGGAGCCCCACAACTAAAGGACCTAGCACGGCCCATCTGCCTACTCTGGATAATCCATTTCCGCTCTGATGCCCCCTCTCTTAAAGCCAGAAGCGATCCCCCTTTAGGCCAATCTAACAAGTTTTCAAGAACCTAAATTTCAAAAACAGCATTCTCTTAACTAGGTGTAGGAAGCCTAGACCTTACCAAACAGAACACAGGCTGCCCTCCCCTCTCCCACACCCGCAGCCCCCTCCTCCAAGAAAGGGAGGAAAAACAATATCTCATTTTTTTTTTTTGTTATGATCCTACAGCAACTGGAAGTCATTTGATTTGTCATTTAGGTTGCGAGCCACACAGTCAATCAAGGCAAGAAAAAAACACGCACTCAATCACGAAGTTCTCATTTATTGTGGAAAGTTCTGTTTCCTTAAGAAAAACAGTACTTAGTCCTCCTAGCTCTAAATTCTACAGGGGATTTTTTTTCTTTTTAGGAAATAAAAGGTTGGCAGTAGTAAGATTTTTAAGTTCTGATCTACTTAAGTCCAATTGCAAGAGAAATCCTGGTGCCAGTGACCCTGGGCCTGAGCTCAATTTGGTATTAGCCATAGGACCCAACTATGTGTGAGTTAAGAAGACTGATTAAGTGGTAGAAATCACATTGTGGAGAGACTTATAGGTACCATAAAGAAAATAGATCAAAACTGAACCAAATGCAAACATTTATACTTCACAAGCTCTAAAAAAATCTACACTATTTACCACTATGATCTTGGCTGTTGTGATTTTAGATGCTTTTTTAATTTTTTCCCTTGGAAATACATTGGGCAACATTCCAAATTATCTGCTTAAACAAACCTGGGCTCTGCTGCAAAGATATGAATTTAGTTTTTAAACAGTTCATAAAAATTAGTTTTCCTTTTTTTTTTTCTTTTGCCATTATTTCTGACAATGCTGTATTGTACCTTCTACTCAAAAGCCAAGAAAGACAATCCAACTACATCCTTCTCCAACATACTTACAGGAAAGAATAGAAATAGTTTTATCAACTCCAGCTGGGCAGCACAAATGCCAGGAAGCTTTTCTTACATTTTTGAATCCTGTGTGACTTTCGCTGTAGGTGCTTTCCAACAATTTGGTTTTCTTTTCCTTGAATTCTGTTCTCGTTGCAGAAACCTTCAATTGTCTAACACTGGTGGCATTTAATAATCTTTGCCAAGTTTAATTCCAATTCATTTGCTTGGAGGGTTTCAGTGACTCTGGAAGAAGGTTTTGTAAACCTCCTTGTTCTATGCAGTGGGAATGTGCGCAGGATGTATTAGTCAGGCTCCCTCTAACTAAAACAGATTGACTTATTTTCTTTTATTTCACAGTGGAAATGGAAGACAAACTAAAAAAATATGACCATCACTCTTGCTCCCACCCCAGTACAAGTTAAATCTGCAGCATTGCAAGAAGCAGTGTTTGTTCAGGAAAGTGTACAGATCTCTGATGTTACTTAATACCATGTTAGTTGGTAAGCAGGAAAATTTTATTTTAATGATTATGTATTCATTTTAATATGTATTAGAACCCATTATTTCATGGATATTATTGTTTCAAATTAGGCTGAATAATAACAAAAAAGTCCAAGATAAATATGAAGTAAATGGTAATATAATCAGCATGCAAATATGGCCAAATAATGAAAGTAATACATGAACAATGGTGTATGAACAGCTGATGTTTAAGACACACGGTCCAACTGAAATACATAGGGGTTTGTCTTATGTCAGAACTGCTTGAAATTCCAGTATTGCTACCTAGCATCTGCAAACTTTAGGCAAGTTCATAAACCTCTCTAAATCTCAGTGTCTTCATTTGCGATGTAAGGACATTCCCTACCTTATAGCATTGTTACTGGATTTAAAGCATGGTTTTATAAGGAACATAGTGTGGGCTTATGAAATGATAGACATCATTATTTGATTCCTCCTGTTTATTGTCATTTATCTTGAGTAAAAATCTTGTAACCACAAAGCAAGAAACCAGCGCTGCTATCCAAAATTGGTGTTGGAGAATACTGGGGCCTCTGAGAAATAAGGACTCTAATGAATAGGACACTGTTTTAGGAATCAGGAGATCTGGCTTTCACCCTGGACTTTCTGCGGCAAGTGACTTCATTTACAAAGCAACCATGAAAACAAGTCTTGTGCCTGAAAAAATAATCCATCTTACCCTTTTTCTTGATATGTTTGATTATCATGGGATTGTTTTCAGAATTAGAAGAATATAACTCAAGTTCGATTCAGGTCAGCAAACTATATTTTTCAGGACCTAATTCATGTCAGAACGTGTGCTAGTTTTTGGACGTAAAAATGAATAAGGCAAGGTCCCTGTGCTTTCTTTAACTCATTCAATAAATGTTTATGAAGTACCTACTAGTGACAGAAATTAGGTGATGCCTAGGGAATCAAACAAAAACAGTTACTGCCCTCATGGGATTTACGGTATAGGAAAAGTTATAGACAGTGATAAGTGTTTAAGAACTAGCCCTCCAAAAAATAAATAAAAACAGTATGTGTATATATTAAATTTTCCTAATAGAAAGGATGTATAGCACACAATTTACAAATAATAATGTATACTTTATTATAAAATCATTATAGCTTCTTGATTCTCACAGAAGGATGTCATTGATTTTTGCAGAATTCTTGCATCCATGCCCAACCTATGGCTCCAATTGACAAATGAAGGTGATTCCAACCTGAATATTGGTTGATATTTTCATTTAAGTTAAAGAGTAAGAATAAAGTGAGCAAAAAAGAAGAATGTCAGAATTTCACTTTTTTGTCAGTGACTGAGTGATTTCTTGGGTCACTGAGAATAGTTTTCAAATACTGGAAGAACATATCTTCAATTTTTTATACTAATCACACCTTAACTGCTACAGACACAACGCAGTTTTAAGTTTAATTGGCATTGTTAATATTTTTCTCCATGACTTTCTTAAATCTAGACAAAAAAATAAAAGAAAAGAAAACTAGTATCAATCTGTTGCTTCTGGCTTTTTAAAATTTCTGTGTTACAAATATTCCCATTATGGCCACTTTAAGCTACTAATGTAATTTCACTAAACATGAAGTTGGAAAGAGATATATAGCACATTATTATATAATATTTCATGAAAATAATTAGGAAGTGATGAGTTTTGAGTATTTATATTTTTGTATTTAACAATTTATTTCATTGTAAATTGTATTAAACATTGTAAGTTAATTTAATTTTAAGTAATTGTTACTTAACAACTTGCTCACAAAATTCCTGAAAATAAAAACGTTTATTTTTTGTGAACTAGTATGAGCTGGCTTCAGCACCATTGGAAAATTTGTAAGATAATATCCTGAAATAGTAGTATTTGCACATTTCTCCACTCTCTTGTATTTAACCTTTTCCCTGTTACTCAGAGGGATCCATGTTGCCTTGAGAAGAAGTAGGACCATTACAGAAGGAAATAAACAAAAGGTCCTCATTATATGGGATAGACTGAACACAAGCATTCACTCAGGATTTATCCTGGAGTTCTGGTAAAGTGATCCCCAAAAAGTATAAATCAAAAAGGACCAAGAGACGGGAGAGAAGTCAACATAAAATTTGAAGCAGGGAAGCAGATGAGTAAGTGAGAAGTAATATGCTAGTGCAGAGAAAGCTCAGAGCTGAACTGCTAAACTTGCAGAGGGGAAAGTTAAAGATGCTTCTAACTTATGATGGGGTTACACCCTGATAAACCTATTGGAAGTTGAATATACATTTACCTCATACACCTAACTTATTGAATGTCGTGGCTTAGCCTAGCCTACCTTAAGTGTGCTCAGAACACTTATATTAGCCTATAGTTGGGTAAAATCTTCTTACTTTGACCGCCTAGCAACACAAGAGAGAGTATCATACTATATATTGCTAGCCAGGGGGAAAAAATCAAATTCAAAATTCCAAGTACAGTTTCTACCAAATGTGTATCATTTTCACACCACTGTAAAGTCCAAAACTCGTAAGTTAAAATATCGTATGTAAGTTGAGGACCATCTGTAATAACAAGATGATTCACATTGTGAAATCACTAAAAGGTCAGGAATTGAAATGTAAAATTGGAAGAAATCTCTGAGAAAGTAGAACCAAAAAATAAAAATGAAAATGTAAAAGAGGAGGAAAATAGAAAACTTAAGAAAATTAGAGACCGTTCTGCATCTAAATAATAAGGATTTCAGAAAGAAAAAAATAGAGAAGACAGGAAAAGGAGATTGCAAAAATAGTATTCAAGAAATTTTTCCACAACAGAAAGGCATGATTTTCCAGAGTAAGAAAGCCCATTAAGTGCTAGCATGACAGATTTTGAAAGATCTACACCAAAGCATCACATGAGAAGTTTTATTTAATAGAATAAAAAGAAGTTCTCGGCCCTGACCAGAAAGTTCTGTTGGTTAGAGCATAATCTGCTCTACCAACAATGTTGTGGGCTCTATCCCTGGTCAGGGCACATACAAGAAGCAATCAATGAATGCATAAATGAGTAGAACAATGAATTGATCTCTCTCTCTTCTCCCCTTTCTCTCTCCCTCTCTCTCTCCCTAAAATCAATTTAAAAAATTAGAGTAAAAAGAAGTTCCAAAGAGTAAGAAGAGGCCATAAACAAAGAGCTTGAATTTGGAAGGAATTGACTCTTCTGGCAATGTTCTATGCAAGGAAACAATGGAGCAATGTCTTCAGAAATTGAAGGAAAATAGTTTCAACATAGACTTCTTTATTCAGCCAAACTTCCATTCAAGTATGAGGCTAGAATAAAGACATTTTAAGATGTTCATGTTGTTAAAGACTGTATTTAACACGCACTCTTTCTCAGTAATTACTGGACTATGTGCTCCATAAAGGATGCAAAATAAGGAAGAAATATATAGAATTCAGAAAATAGGAGACTCAGCATAGAGAGAGGAAGGGACTCCCCAGGATGAGCATGAAAGAAATTCCAGAGAGATGTTTGCACAACATTTCTAGAGAACAATGTATTAGTGTTGGGGCAAAGGAACAGAGGGCTCCACCAGGGATGTTGCCACAAAATGAATAAAAATTAAAAACAACCAAATGTATTTGAACATTATGAGAGGAAAATTAAAATTCTGGAGGAATGTTTGGGATAAATTAATTATGTAGAAAACTAAGCAAACAACAAAGACAATTGTTAATTCCAGGAGAAACAAAATATTATGTAAGAAAGGAAGTGTAATTATTATATACTGCATGGTCATGCTGAGTTAGTCAAAAATTACACAAAATGTATTCATATAGGGAAAATGGAGGCAGAAAAAGAACATATGTGAGTGTGTGTGATGGGATGTGGGGTGGGCAGTGCTATAAAACAGCTTCGTCTTCATCCTCCATGGCAGGAAGCTAAAAGACACAAAACTGAGAGATCTTGAGATAGCAGCAATATAAGGATGTTATTTAGGAAAAAGGTGGCAAGCACCAGAAGAATATCCGGCAAATACAATGAAAAAATATGTTGCTTTTCAGAAGTGAGAACTGGGGATTGAGAAAGAGGAATTACTGCTTTTTAAAAATTGTAAGTCTCGGTATCATTTGAATTTTAAATCTCTGCACAAAGATAAACTATTATTTTAATAAAGGAGCAAGAAACCTCCAATATTCTTTTTGTTTTTTTCAGATAATCTTTTGAAAATAAATAGAATGCAGTAAGGAAAGTGATAGTGGTGTGTAAGGGAAAGCATCAGCCCTAATGATTATTTACGTAGTACTGGGGAGGGGTAATTACTATCCTTGTTACAAAAATAATCACACTCATGAGTGTTCTAAAAGAAGACTAGAGGGAATCATGGATGCTTAAAATAAGGGAATTCAATATCATCTGGGGTTTGTGGAGGATTTCTGTACAGAAGCGTATGGGTCAGCCAAAGAGACAGTTTCAACAAAAGGAGGCAAGTAGAAGTGATAGACGTATACATCAAGGGGCTTAGAGCACGTAGAAGGGCATTTAATCCAGTCTGGATGGGTTAGGAAGGACATGCTAGAGTAAAGAGAATGGCTAAAGAGATGCAGGAGGGTAATGCAAGATGCAGAATGATAATCAAATGTCCCAGAAAGGTTTTGAACCTTTGCATGCATAGATTAGAAGTTTCTAGAGGAATGCTTTGACCCAACAATCAGAATCCTATCTCATTTTAATATTTAATATCTTTTTATAGACCAAGTAATAGTAATTTTTAAGCAACTCTTATAGAAAAATCTTTATTAATTCAGGCCTTAGTATATTTCTTTCAAGTTTTATTCCTTGTTTTGCCTTGGAGATGTAAGAAAGTAGGAGAAAGCAAGGGTTATTGGGAAATATTCACCTGAATTCTTACTCTTTTTAAAAATTTTAAAGCATTTATTTCAACTTCACTCACTTATTATATTCATTGGAATGAAAATATATACATTATTTACCAAAAAATGTTTAGTACTTCAATTAAAATTACCATATTTGAAGAAACTTGAAAATCATTCCATTAAATGAAAAAAGTATAAAAAATTATTTTTCTTTTGTCCTTATAATTCATAGTATATTCAAAAATGACATTTTTATAGCAGCTAAACCTTTAATCAAAAATTCAGAATACAGTTTTATAAGCATAACAAAATGGCCTTATTTTAAATTTAATTATTTGATAATCTTGAATCTTTATACTAGTCTGATTGAACAAAGAATTTGCAGATGCTGGACAATAAAAACAAGCTAAAGGAATTTTGGTCCTATTTCTAGCTATTAGCCAGAGTTCTCTAAGTTTGTTTCAGTCTGGCTTCTAAATCAGATTCTTTAGCCAGCAGCTTCTGGCCATTGTCTCCTCTTTCTGGCTGTTGTCTTCTCTTTCTGGCCATGTGTTTCATTGCTTCCTGGATTTGAGGATGAAACCTGCCTTCTTCACTTTGACCCTTTTGGCCCAGAAGCTCATTTATCCCAGCCCCTTGGACAACAGGGAAGAAATTTCATTCTGTTCAGTCAGTCTTGTGATCAGGTTTGTCTGAAGATATTCTTTAGGGTCTGGAAAAATACAGTCCATGTAGAGTTCTCTGTGTGGTAGAATCGTTAGTGATTTTTATTCTTTTTCCTTGTTCTATTTTTTTTTTCTAATAAACATGGGAGGAAGCAAGGGTAACATACCAAATCTGTAGGAAGGGCTTCTGTCCTTTATATCCTCTTCAACCAGAACAGCTCAACTTTTCTGTGTTTTATTTTTCAACTGTCATAGTAAGAAGTTAACAAAGGACTCCTTGGAAAAAATAAATAAACAGAACTTTTAAAATCACTTGTACACTCAACATGTCATTTAATTCTCAAATCAACCCAGCAAGGATCATCAGTCACTTTTAAAAATTCTACTTGAGTGAGAGGGGTATGGAAAGTAATAAATACTGATTGATTGAGCCTCCTTTATACAGCTGATTAGCTTTATATGTGGGCCTAGAATTCAAGATCAAAAGTAACTATGGTGTAAATTGGGAATTCAAGGTGGTAATTTCTTTTGGTTACCAAAGTGTGAGCTCAAAATTAGATTTTTAACATTCATTAGCCACGCTCATATCTCCCCCTGATCCTGCTGGACTCAGCAATACAACATTACCCAAACTGAGGATCAATTGTTCCAACCCCTATGTTTTGGTGATAATTTTTCTCAATTAAACATTGGGATTTTTAACATAGCAAAAAAGCTTTTTATTGAAATGCATGAATTAATTTGCAGAGGAAATCTTCCAGAGACATAAAAGTTAAAATCCAACAAAGGAATGACCTTTGTTATGAAAAAAAAAGAAAGAAAAAGAGAAGAAATCAGGTCTTTTCTGGAAAATCTGGGACATTGAATCATTAGGCGTAATGCGCTTCCCCCTAGGGACATAGGTCACTTTCAATATTTGCCAAAGCATTAGATCATTTCTAAGCTTTAATAACTGAGCTGTTTCAATGTGTTTTGGTAACAGTTTAAAACCTCCCTGGCCCCATTTTATCAAACATATACCTTTGACTATATAACATCTCTTCCTTAGGATATTAGTGAAAAAATAACCATCTACTTCATTTTTATTGTGTAGTAGAGCTCTCGAAGAGGATTTGGAGAAAAAGGAGGAATTTGTAATCTGAACAGGAAAGGGCTTAATTATTCAACTGACTAAAAGTATGTCAATCTCTACTTTTTAAATAAACTGAAAACCCGGGGTAAACTTTAGATCGAAAGGAGAAACTCAGAGATCAACTAAGGAGACAGGTATAAAAAAAAGAGTTGAAACAAATTTGTTGTGGAATAACCAGAATATACAGATACTTAAAAAAAACTATCTGAAATTCTACTAGTCAGGGATAAAAATTATTAAAATTTTAAGATATATTCTTCACACTTTATATGCATATATGTGTAGGTACAATAAAAAGCTATACTTTCTGTTTTATAACCTGCTTTTAAAATTCCTCAATATATCATAAACATATTTTTATGTCATATGAGAAGATAAAATGTCATGTTAGTTACTACATAGAATTTTATTAATTTATCAAAATTGGTATAGAAAATCTTTTATTTGGTTTGATTCTGAATTTTGACATTTATAAACATTAAAATGATAGACATTCTTATAATCAAAATCTTTGGAATCCTTTGTTTATCCCTGAAGATAAATCTGGGAAGTGGAATTGTAAGGTATTTTGTTAAAATTCTTAGGTTTCAAGCAACAGACACCCAAATAGAACTAGCTTAAGGAAAAGGGGAGAATTTATTGACTTACATTCATTCGAGAATTTTAAAAAATGGTTACAGCTTTCCTTTGGCTTTCTCTCAGAGCGGGGGAAGGTACAACTTTATTCGGTGGTCCAGAATCCGGGTGGATCTGACACAAGCCACCTCTACCATGCTGCCGAAGTTTGACCCCCCAAATGAGATCAAAATCCTATACCTGAGGTACACCTGCGGGAAAGTCAGTGCCATGTCTATCCTGGCTCCAAGATCGGCCCCCTGTGTCTGTCTCCAAAAAAGTTTGGTGATGACATTGCCAAAGCAAACAGTGATTGGAAGGGCCTGAGGATTACAGTGAAACTGACCATTCAAAACAGACAGACCCAGACTGAGGTAGTGCCTTCTGCCTCTGCCCTGATCATCAAAGCCCTCAAAGAACTACCAGAAGCCAGAAAGAAGAAAAAAAAAATTAAGCACAGTGGAAATAACACTTTTGATGAGATTGTCAACATTGCTCAACAGATGCAGCATGGATCTTCAGCTAGGAGAGAACTCTCTGGAACTATTAAAGAGATCCTGGGGACTTCCCAGTCTGTGGGCCGCAATGTTGATGCCACCACCCTCATGACATCATAGCTGATATCAGCAGTGGTGTAGTTGCATGTCCAGCTAGTTAAGAACTCTAAAGGAAAACAGTTCAATTAAATATCATTTGACAACCAAAAAAAAAAAAAAAAAAAACCCAAAACAAAAAATGACGAGAGATTTTGCTTGTTGAAAACGATAAAGATGTGTTGATTTCCCAGGTTGGACCACAGATACGCTGGAAGTTATACTTGGTTTTTTTTTGTTTTTTTTTTTACAGTTCCTACCTCAGATAGTTCCTCTTTCATATACTCTGATCAATACTCAGCTAAATGATAAAAGGGAACCCCTGCAGATTTCCAGAGCACCCTCTATGCGCAGTAATCTCCTCTCTGACATGCTGCCTTGAGAACTATAGCTGCGTTGTCCTTCCATGACCCCACCTCCATCTTCTCAACTCAGAGACATTATGAGTTCTCCTTGGGTTCTTCTCTTTATAATACAGTATGAAAGCTTGTTTCTGACAGTAAAATGGAGTAATAATGAGATTCACTTTTTGTTTGTTTTCTCTCTTTCAAGAATCATACTGGTCTGTCTGATGTCCAATGTCTAAATATAATTTGTCTACTTTTTTAATTGTTTCAAGAGGGAGGGTAAATGTGGCCCTTGTCTTTACATTTTGGACTAAAATGAAGTCTCTATTTAAACCATTATTTTGGGAGCATCTCTCGTGTGCCAGGCACTTGGGATCCCTGTTTTTGCAGAGCACTTGACCAAACTACAGAAAGGTTAGAAGTTGAGCTGGTTCCAGGGACAGCAGGATTCAAGGATATAAATGCTACCACATTTCAAGGTTTCTGTCTCTCTCTGAGAATTGACTTTAGACAAAGCGGGGCACCTCCCTCAAGGTTGTGCCTCTTCCCTGGGAGTGACTGGCATCCAAAGCCTGATCAATGAAGGATGCCAAGGCCTCGCTTCTTGTCTGGATTCAAAATTCATCTGAGGGGCCATCCCAGCTTTACAGGTACCTATGGGATCAGTTGAGGAGTCTGAGGAGCTTGAGAAGGTCTGGCTCTTGGCAAATCTGAAGAAAAGGGTTGAATTTATTTTTTAATTCTGAAGAGATAGGAAGAAATGAATAAAAGTAAATGTGAAGTGAAATCATAAGACTTTTTCAATTAAGAAAGACCGGCCCCCTGGCCCTGTGACCTCTCCCTAAAACTGCAGACCTTCATCAAGAGCTTGAGTGGAAGTAGGTTTTTTTTTGTGAAAGCAGTGAAGAGACTAGGTGTGCCTCCTTGGCTGGCCCAGGATGGAACAGAACTGTAGAGCACAGGTCTACTTAGGAGTTTAGAGACATAGTCTGAGGAAAGTAGTTCTAGAACTTTTCAGGAACAGTGATAGGGCTATAAACTCTAGAGGTTAAATGGTTTAACTACTGAATATCTGGATGTATCTGTCAGCAGCACATATCTTGGAAAATAAAGTATAACTTTATCCTCCAAACATCTGAGGAGCTAATAGTAAAATTAATAAATGCTCCGTCCCCCAAATCATAGCACAATAAAATAAAGATAAAATGGTGTGGGAATAAAAACGTCCTGAACAACTCATTGATGTATTAAAGAAAATACAGATTTTATGTCATTGCTTAGATTTGTAATACAGAGAAAAACTGAGGGAAGAATTAGACAGGTCTAAAATTATAATAAAGAAATGAGACAGTAAAAAAAATGAAACATTTCCCAAGGAAAATTTAAGAAATACATTATGTCGACAATAAAAAAAGAAATGTCATGTTCATCTATCTATAATAACAGATAAAAATAATCAAAATTCTTGACTCCAATAAAACATTTCCAGAACTGGTCCCTTATGCTGTATTAATTAAAAAACAACTATCCACTGAAGACGTACCTCTGCAAATGAATATACAAATGTTGACTGCAAATCCTACCAGAAAATAGGCAAAGGAATTAGATAATTCTTGAAGAGCCATTTCTACTCCTCTGTTAGTGGGGTCTTTTGATGGTATGACTTGAGACTGAAAAGCACAAACTTAAACGAAAATAAATTAAGAGAGCCATCTACTGGCAGTTCATTGAAATCAGTTTTATTCATTTGGTTTCCATGCCAAATATACTTCCATAATAGTATTATGATCAACTTTCTGGATGAATTTAATGTGACCAACCTTCATGCTATACTTTGTATGAAAGAAGATCTCTTGAAATAACCATGTTTAGCAATTGTTCTTTGAAATTTGGCCAACTTGGCCACTACACTAATGATGATGACAAGATATACGATGTTTGGTAAGGTAAACATAATAGGAACAGACAATGTATGTTCAGTACTGGTTCATGTACTTTACTTATATTACTTTTCTGTAGACTTCACAACAACCTCATAATGTAGGTGCTGTTATTATTCTTATTTTGCAGATGAGCACAGAGAAATTAGAAATTGCGCCTTAAAGTCAGGCAGCTAATGTGTCAGAACTTGGATTCTGACTCAAATAATTTGACTGCAGAGTCTATACTCTTAGCCATAACAAGAAAAAAAAATCTATTGAATTCATATTATGTAATCAGCATTGTTATGGCTTATAGAGATACTAAGACAAATTGGAGAAAGTTGCAGTTAGTTTGGATGAAAATGCAAACATAGATACATTTTAGTATAAATAATATGGTAAGTTAGTTAACACATGCAAAGGGTGCTCTGAGACCACCATGGAGAGGCACTTAGTTCAGCCTAATATAGAGAGAAGGGGATAATATCTTAGCCTGTTCTCCTGGTCATAGCGCCAACCACACTAAAATATAATCACCTGTTTACTTTTCTAAACTGCAAGTCAGGGACTATGTCTGCTTGCTCACTCCCCCCCAAATCCTGTCCTCATCCCATATTAGACATTACTAAATATTTGTTTAATAAATAAATGTAATTCACTATTGGGGAAAAAAAAATCTGAGACACAGAGTAATGAGAGATCAGCCTGGAGGAGTTGCCAAGCTGTGCCCAGAGAGCTTGATATGCTGTATTAAGGAGCTATTCTGTTGAGCTGTGCTATTATTCCTACGTGATCTCACCTTTTCCATGGTTTCAAAACTCACATGACTTTTGGATATCTCCCGAACTGTGGTAAAGTAATTCCGAATGCCTGCTTGGAGTGTCTAATTGGGATATCCTGGAGGTACCTAAGACTGAAGATGTTAACATATTCAAAGGGAACTCATTTTCTTCTCCATCACCAAATCTGTCCTTTTACCTGTATTTGTTAATTTAAAAAATTGAGATATAATTTACATATTACTAAATTCACTCTTTTGAAGTGTACAATTCCATGTTTTAGTATATTTACTAAATATATATGTACAAAATAAATAGTACAGTAATATTTATTAAATTAAAAATTCGGAAACAAAAATAGTTTATACAGGGGAATAGCTAAATTATAACATGTCAATGGAATACAATGTAATCAATTAAATAAGCAGACTTATTAACTGGACAATGTTCAAAGCAAATCACCAAATCAAAATAACTAAGCTATAATATTTTATTGTGTTTGTTATAAAATATATATGTATACACATGTAAATGTATGTATGTATATAAGGAAGGATATATACAAAAAATATTAATAAAATGTTACCACTTGGTAACCAAATCATGATTTTTAGTTTAGATTTTCTTTGTAATTTTCTGTTTTTGATTTTTGCATTGATTAGAATGGCAATTTTTCTGATTTATTCTTAAGTGTATTAATTCTATTTTCAACTGTATAGTCCAATGTTTAAGTTTTCCATTGATATTTTTATTTAATTGACTACATTTTAATTTCCTTTTTTATTGTCTTTTTTATTTGTGTAACTTTATTTATTTATTTTTATTTTTAAATCATGTTTATTCTATTACAATTGTCTCAGTTGTTCCTTCTTTACTCTCCTCCACCCATCCCACCCTGCCCCCTGCACCCACAGTCAATTCCCACACTGTTGTCCATGTCCATGGGTCATTTATGCATGTTCTTTGTCTAGTCTCTTCTCCTTCTTTCCACTATTGTCCTCCTTCCCCATCCCTTCCGGTCACTTTCATTCTGCTCCATGTTTCCATGCCTGTGGTTTATTTTGTTCATTAGTTTATTTTGTTGAATAGATTATACTTATAGGTGAGATTATATGGAATTTGTCTTTTACTGATGAGCTTATTTCACTTAGTATAATATTCTCTAGTTCCATCCACGTTGTCACAAAAGGTAGGAGTTCCTTCCTTCTTTCTTTTTTTAAATGCAGATTGATTTTATTTATTTATTTTTAAATGTCAAAATCCATTATAAAATATTAAAAAATTTAAATCCATTATAAAGTCTCATCAATTAAAATAACAGATGCCAGCATGAAAATAATCAAGTAGATCAATGAAATAAAATGAGCATTCTAGAAACAAACATATTTATCTGTCTAACAATGTGATATATGATTAAATTGATATTTCAAATCAATGGGGAAAATACGGCTTATTCAACAACTAAGGTGCATGAATCACTATTACTTGAAATAAAACAAATACAGAGCCCTATTTCATACATTATACAAAAAATATTCAGATGAGTTAAAAATTAATAAGTAAAATCTAAGAAGTTTTAGGAGAAAATACAAAATAATATTTTTCTTACCCTGAAGTAACATATTGAAACCCAGGAGCTATAAAGTAAAACATTGACAATATGACTATATTAAACATTTAAGACTATACAGTAATATACATATAAAAAAGTTAAAGAACAAGTAATAGAATAGGAAAGTATTTGCAACACATCTAAAAAAGAGTTAACAGTTTTTTTTTTTCAGGGACAAAATTCTACAAACATTTAGTCAAAAAAATGGATAAAGAATACCAAAAAGTCATTTAAAACTTTTTAAAAATAATAGTAGGCAAGAAATATACAAAAATAGGTTTAGTTTCAACAAATAATAAAGTAACAATTAAAATAGCATATCATTGTCACAATCAGATTAATAAGTATTAAAAATATTGGTAATATCGAGTATTGGTGTCTGTGAAAGGAAATGAATACTCATAGTCTCTTTTTCCTCATCTTCTTAAAGCAGTCTCTTTAGCATATTTTACAGTGCTGGTTTGGTGGACGTGTATTCTTTTAGCCTTCTTTTGTCTGAGAGACTCCTTATTTTGCCTTCCATTTTAATTGAGAGCCTTGCTGGGTAGAGCAGTCTTGGTTGCAGGCCTTTGCTTTTTATGACTTGGAATATTTCTTGCCATTCCCTTCTGGCTTGCGGTGTTTCTGTTGAGAGTCAGCTGCTAGCTGTACCAGGGCTCCCTTATATGTTATTACCTCTTTCTCCCTTGCTTCCGTTAGGATTCTTTGTTTGTCTTTGATATTTGCCATTTTAATTACTATGTGTAATGGAGTGGGCCCCATTGGGTTCCTCTTGAATGGGACCCTCTGTGCTTCCTGGACTTGTGGGACTTTTTCTCTCCTCCAGTTAGGGAAATTTTCCATCATTACTTTTTCAAACAGGTTCTTTATCCCTTCCCCTTTTTCTTTTCTGTCTAGTATCCCTATTATGCGGACATTATTACGTTTCATGTTGTCCTGCGTTTCCCTAAACGTATCTTCATTCTTTCTGAATCTTTTTTCATTTTCTTGCTTTTCCTGGGAGCTTTTTTCTGCCTTATCCTTCAGCTTGCTGATTTGATCCTATGCTTCATCTAGATTGCTTTTGATTCCTTCTACTGTGTTTTTCAATTCAGAAACTGTATTCTTCATTTTCTCTTGTCTCTTATTGATAGTTTCTATGTTCTTTTTTATGCTGATATAGTTTGCAGTAAGTTCCTCATAGTTTCCTTGTAGTTTTTTGTAATTCTCTCTGAGCTCACTGAGCTCATTGAGCTTCCTTAGAACAATTGATCTGAACTCAGTATCTGATAGTTTACTTATCTCTATTTCATTAAGTTCTCTTTCTGGAGAGTCCTCCTTTCCCTTTGACTGGAGGGTGTTTCTTTGTCTTCCTATTATTTGTGAGACTCTTCTTTTTTGCTTCTGCTTGTTAAATTGATGTCTTGACTTCCTGACTTTGTGGTGTGAACTCTATGGGAGGAGACCACTGTTTTTTCTTTTTGGAACTGCCTCTAATGATGTCAGATGTTGACCTTGCTGACCTTAGGCACTCTGTTCAAGACCTCCAGGAATGTACTGTCTGTGTCAGTCTCCTTCAGTTCTTAATCTAGTCACTCTGCACTCAACAGTCAGGCTTAGACATCACAGGGTGGGGCAGAGTCCCTCCTGGGGTTGGGGGGCTATTGTGTCCTCTCATGCTGTTGCCACTCAGGGGAGTGGTCTGCCTGAGCAAGATGGCTGCTGCCGCATGGGGGACGAGTCAGCACTGGGATCCTGCTGGCCACTCTCTTAGTTCTCTCTGCAAACCCCCCTTCCCCCGTCTGTTCTCAGGCATCTCCAGCCCACTCTGCCCCTGCCTTTGCTGGAGACCAGGGTAAGTGGCTGCAAATAAAAATTTATACATTGCCCTTTAAAAGGCTCTCTGTGTCTCCAGCTGCCCATCTCTGGCAGAGAGCAACCCTGCCGTTTTTCACAACTGGTTGTTACCAGTGTACTTTTAGGTTGGAGATCCATGCTTATTGTTTAGACTCTGCTCTTCTCAGGTGGCTCCAATTGGCTGTTTCAATATCCTTCTGGTGCTGCTGCCTGTGGGTGCCCCACCCACCTTCTCGAGTCTCTACTGCACTCCTTACCAGTTAGGTTGTGCTAAAGCTGATTCCTCTGTTTGTCTGAGGTTACAAGGCTCCTCTCTCGTTGTTATTCAGTTGTGTGTTCCAGGTGATTTCTCCACAATTTAGTTGTAATTCCAGGTTGGTCCTGAGAGGAGGTCAGTGTGACTTTCATTCACTCCTCTGCCATCTTGATTCCCTTCTCATGTGCGTCTATTGTCTTTTATTATAGTCTTTCTAGATGGTGTCAAATGGTATCTCATTATAGTTTTTTTTTTAAATTTATTTATTTATTTTCAGAGAGAGAGGAAGGGAGGAAGAAAGAGAGAGAGAAAAACACTGATGTGTGAGAAATACATCGTTCAGTTGTTTCTCACATGCTCCTAACCAGGGGGCTGGCCTGCAACCCAGGCATATGCCCTGACTGGAAATTGAACCAGTGGCCTTTTGGTTTGCAGGCCAGCACTCAATCCACTGAGCCTCACCAGCCAGGGTGGTATGTCATTATAGTTTTGATTTGCATTTCCTTAATGACTAATGATATTGAACATATTTTCATGTGCTTATTGACCGCTGGTATATCTTTTTTGAAAAATACCTATTTTTATTTATTTATTTATTTATTTATTTGATTATGCTATTACAGTTGTCCCAATTTTCCCTCCTTTGCTCCCCTCCACCCAGAACCCTCACTCTCTCAGGCAATCCCCACATAATTGTTCATGGCCTTGGGTCATGCATATAAGTTCTTTGGCTTCTCCATTACCTATACTGTACCTAAATCCCCATGACTATTTGGTAATACTAATTTATGTTTCTTAATACCTTCACCTTTTCACCTATTCCCCCAAATACCGCTCCCATCTAGCAGCCATCAAACCATCCTCTGTATCTATGACTCTCTTTCTGTTCCACTTGTTTGCTTTTATTTCCAAAGGTTCAGTTGTTGATATATACATACCTATTGCCACTTTATTGTTCATAGCTTTGATCTTTTTCTCAAATAAGTCTCTTTAATATTTCATATAATAATGGTTTGGTGATGATAAACCCCTTTAGCTTTTTCTTGTCTAGGAAGTTCTTTAACTGCTCTTCAATTCTAAATGACAGCTCTGCTGTATAGAGTAATCTTGGTTGTAGATTCTTGCTTTTCACCACTTTAAATACTTCTTGCCAATCCTTCTATCCTGCAAAGTTTCTCTTGAGAAATCAGTTGACAGTCTTATGGGAATGCCCTGTAGGTAACTACCTGCTTTTCTTTTGCTGCTTTTAAGATTCTCTCTCTTTACCTTTAACCTTGGCATTTTAATTGTGATGTGTCTTGCTGTGGCCCTCTTTGCATCCATCTTGTTTGGGATGCTCTGTGCTTCCTGGACTTGTATATCTATTTTCTTCAGCAAATTAAGAAAGATTTGTTTCATTATTTTTTCAAGTAGATTTCCAATTTCTCACTCTTTCTCTTCTCTTTCTGATATCCTTATGATGTGAATGTTGGTACACTTGAATTTTTCCCAGAGGCTCCTTATACTTCTTTGTTTTTTGGATTCTTTTTTTCTTCTTGCTGTTCTGGTTGGTTATTTTCCATTTCTTTATGTTCCAAATCACCAATCTGATTCTTGGCTTCATCCATTCTACTGTTGATTCCCTATAAGTTGTTCTTTATTTCAATTAATGTAAACTTCATTTCTGACTGGATCTTTTTTATGTTGTTGAGGTCCTCACTAAGTTTCTTGAACATCCTTATAATCAGTGTTGTGAACTCCGCATCGGAAAGATTGCTTATTTCCATTTTGTTTATTTATTTTACTAGAGCTTTGTTCTGTTCTTTCATTTGGGCCATGTTTGTCTCCTCATTTTGGCAGCCTCTCTGTGTTTGTTTCTATATATTAGGTTGAGCTGCTATGATTTCCTGTCTTGGTAATGTGTACTAGTGTAGTAGATGTTTTGTAGGATCCAGAAGCACAACCTCACCCAGGCTGAGTACTTGAAGTTCCCCCTACATGTGGGCTGAGTATACACTCTTCTTATAGTTGAGGTTTGATTGCTGTTGGCTGGTTAATGGGAGGGATTTTCCTAGGCTAGTCAGCTGCAAGGACTGACTGTGACCACTGACCACCAACTTTCACCCTCCAAGGAATCAGCTATGCAAGGGCCCACTCCACAGAGAAGGCTTACTCCAGCAGGGCTCTGGTGCACACTTGTGTACTGTCTGGGGCCACTTGGCATAAACTACAAAGCAATTGCAGTGACTGCTTCTTGTGCTGGTCTTGGAGGAGCCCGAGTGTGGCCTGGCTGTGCACTAAGGCAGCTGCTGCCTAGCTTGGGGCCTTGCTGAGGCCAGCTACTACTTGTTTGAGAGGATTTAGGAAGATCTGAAGCATGAGACAAGTCATTCGTTTGGAAAAGCCACTGTTTACCAGTTGGGTGGGCCTGTAAGTTGGGTGGGGCAGTCTCAGGGAATCACCAGGGTGAGGCAAACAGTTTGAGCCATGTTGATGGCATCTCAGTAATGGTGCTCCCCAGGCTCTGTAGCTCTGTCGGGGGAAGGCTCAGAAGAGGAGTGATGGCCTCTGCCAGCAGTTCTGTCTTGGAAAAGCTGTCCCACAGCTCCCACCCCGATGACAGACACTTCAGTTACTCCCCATATGCCACTGGTATCTTTCAAGCTGCTGCCCTGGTGCTGGAGCTCAGGAGGAGTAAGGCTGAGTAAGTCCATGCGCAGAACCTTTAAGAGGAACTGCCTGGGGATCCAGCAGTTTCTTCCCTTGAGCCAATCTCTAAATATTTTTATACCAGAAGCCACAGGGACTTAACTTTCTGGTCTTGTAACCCTGGGCTGGGGGGCCTTGTGTGGAGCTGGGACTCCTCACTCCCGAGATATCCCTCCTGATTTTTCATCTGCCACACGTGGGTGTGGGACCAGCCTGTTCCCCATCTCCATGTCTCCACCCCTTCTACCAATCTGGATGGATGTGGTTTCTTTAATTCTGTGGCTGTGGGACCTCCATTTAACTTGATTTCTGCAAGTTCTGAGTGGTGGTTGTTCTATAGTTTAGTTGTAGTTTTGATGTGGTTGTGTGAGGAGGCAAGTCCTGTTTACCTAGGCCACCATCTTGGAGCCAGTCCTACATTTTTATTTGCAGAAACTCTGCCTATTATTCTTCAAATCTATCTGGTTTTTAAAAACAATATGATCTCTCTCCTTTCTTTATTTAAAATCACTTTAAACATTCTTATTTCATAGGCCCTATCAAATAATTATATTTCCAGATATTAATGGGTTTCTAAGTATTTGTGTTTGCCACTTCACTCATGATAAACTGTTCTGTGTTTTCTAACTGGATTGTGACCACATCTTAAACAGATTAGGAATTTTATGGCAGCCTGACTTTGGGGTGTATTCTTTCAGGAAAGTTTGATAATTGCAGTTGATTCTCATTATTTGCAGATTTCATATTTGCAAATTCACCTACTTTCTATAATTTGTTTATGATCTCCAAATCCACAGTCATGGCTCTTTCTCTGTCATTGGTGGACATGCTCACACATGGAGCTGTGAAAAACAGGAGTTCCCTGCCCACATTCCCAGCTAGGTCAAAAAGGGCCACTCTTTGCCTTCTTGTTTCAGCTCTTACATGGCAAACAAGTATCCTTTTTTCGCTGTATGTTTATTGTTATGTTTTTCATTTTCCACATTCTTGGACTTTTTGTTGGCAATTTTGTTGTTTGAAATGGTCCCCAAGTTAGTGTTAAAGTGTTGCATCTAGTGTTCCTAGTGCTAAAGGTTGTGATGTGCCTTACAGAGAAAATACCTGTGTTAAGAAAGTTTCATTCAAGGCCTGAGTTATAGTATGTTGACCATGGGTTCAATGTTAATAAATCAATAATATATATTATGTAATGTATCTTTAAAGATAAATACACATAAAAAAAGGTTATATAGACAATGAAATAGTAGAGTCATATTAATGCAGAGTAAGTGGTATGTATGGGGAGAGAGAGTATAGTTTCAGTGTTACTGTCCAACCTGTGGGATAGGGGGAGATGCTTTTGTTCTTTGATTCACTTTATATCAATTTCTCAACCTGAGGATCACAGTCATGCATGGAGTATAACTCCAGGCCTCAGCGAAGTCAGGCCCAAATGACAAAATCTGTAAAATCCACCCCCACCCCTTTTATTTTCTACCAACATTCCAGAATAAGATAGCAAGATAGTTACATTTACCTCCGACTTCCCTTCCCCTTTCTTCCCTCCCTCCCTCCCTTCTTTCCTTTCTTCCCTTTTTTTTTTTCTACTTGTCACTCAGTATATGTTTTCTAAATATTTTGTATTGAGAGAGTTTGGGGGTCTTTTTGTTCAAAATACTATCTTAGTTACATTTTTTCAATTACATTTATAGTGTTTTATATCCATTTCAGGTGTACACCTCTGTTACTTTTATAACTAGGAAAAGCAGATCTTTAAGAATCCATATATACCCTTGACCACCCAGTTGAGGAGAGATGTGCAACAGATACTTCAAGTACTATATTTTGCAGAAAATAAGCAATGTTATCCAAGGAATATAAAGTAGAGGGAGAGCCTGGGATTTAGATTTAGACAATTTTAGATACAAGTCCTACTTCTCACCCTTATACCTATGGGATCCTGAGCAAATTAGTGAACTTCTCTCAACTTCACTTTCCTCAGCTCTACAATAAAGACAGACAACATGTAGAGCTGAGACTAGAATATATCAGGTGTTTGCTAAGATGTAAATGATTAAGAATTTAAAGCAATAGCTTTCAAAATTTGGTCTCTAGACTTCTGGGGTTTCCAAAACCTTTTCAAGAAGGCTGAAGACAAAACTTTTTAAATAATAATTCTAAGACATTATTTGTCTTTCTAACTATATCGACATTTGCACTGAAGTACTGGGACTTAATAAACATGATCTTTCCCAGCTTTTGTGTTCTGGAGAGAAATAAAGAATAAATATCAAGAGGAGTTCTCTTCTGAGTAGCTTTTTATTTTAAAATATATGCATCTAATGTTTTTTATAATTTTATTTAAAGCTTTGTTATATCAAGTTTAATATTAATATCAACTTAATATTAATATTAAGTGAGTAGCCTTTTCCTGAACATTCCTCCAACTGAAAGTTTGAGACTTTGCTTTTAGGTCAAGTGAAAAACTGCCGCTATTAGACTCTTTCTTTTCCTCTTTCTCCCAGGTCACTGAATTGTTGAGCCTCCAAACACCCAAAATAATTAACTTTTTATAGTGGAAGAGAGAGAACATGACAGCAAGAGAGACAGAGAGACAGACAGACCAACAGGAAGAGAGAGAGAGAGAGAGGGAGGGAGGGAGGGAGAGAGAGAGAAACTATTTTTAGATTCAGAAGAATCTGAAATTGGGCCAGGTTGAAATTTAGACTAACAGATGTAATCTTTATGAGCAGTATTTAACTTACTGTCTTTTCCTGGAGAGGGTGTAAGGTAGAATAAAAGAGCATCGTTTAAAAAAAAAAATGTTTAGGGATAGTTCATAATACCATGGAAATGTGATTTGTTTTAATGGCAACTGAAAAGAGCAGGGTTAACAATTATGCTGGTAAAATAATCACAACTCTGTCAAACAAACGAATAAAAACTATACATAGAAAAATGTATCAAAAAATACAGATCAAAACGTGAACAATGGTTGCCTTTAGATATTTTGAACCATTCTTTTTTTTCTTACTGCTTTTCTCCCTTTAACACATCAGTTCTGCCACGAGCACTGAGTAAGAGGAACCACTTTATGTTCCCATGCCTTAGAGGCCACATATGTAACATACCCACAAAAATCATACAACACAAGAGTATCTTTCTCTTTCTCAACCTGACTCTCAGCATTAACCCAGGGCAACCCCACTCCCCAAATATCCGTTCTCATGACTAACATTGTTCAGGCCCCAGGGAAATGCTTTTCCACATCTCTTGCTCCACAAAAGGCAACTGTGTTCCAATGCTGTAATGCTGGTGGCAACATCAAAGATAAACACTGCTTCAGGGCATGGAGAGGATCTGAGTGGTGAAATGTTTAGACGGGAGAAAAGGCTTTTTATCAAATCTGTTTCCTCACAGTTGATGTATGCAATAGATTCTTACAGCAAAGAATCACTTTGCAATACAGCTAGGCATTCACTGTCTTGCTTTTGTTCTTACTCCAATTTGTGGTTCCAAGGTACTTAGGAACTAGCATGGTGTTTGCAGCCATTGCGTGTGTTGACTGTGGTAGATATTTCTAAACTGGCCTCCAATGAGCCCCACCCACGTGAACAGATGCCCTCGTGTTATCATCTCCCCTTGAGTCTGAGCTAGACTTAGTGAATTGTTTCTAATAAGTGAAAGACAGCAAAAGGAATGGGATGTTAATTTCATGATTGGATTTTAAGACTGACTTCTTTTTTGCTGGCAGACTTTCTCTATTGCTTTCTTGGCTTACAGGCTCTGAGGAAAGAATCTTGCTGTTGTTGAATAGGCCCCTGAGTCAAAGACCTGGGAGTGGCTATGGTCAACAGCCAGGGAGTAACTGAGGTCCCTCAGTCCAACAACCTGCAAAGAACCAAATCCTGCCAACAACCACTGAACGAACTTGAAAGCACATTCTTCCCCAGTCATGCCTTCAGATGCCATGCCTGACACCTTGGTCGCAGCCTTGGCAGAGACCAGGAAGCAGACGACTCAACAACGTCATGCCCAGATTCCTAACCCACAAAAATTGTAAGATAAAAAATGTTGTGTTTTAAAACCACTAAGACACAGGTAGTTTGTCATACAAAATATGTAACTTATAAAGTGGCTGAGAAACATTTTACAATTTTAAATATTGTATATTACTCTTAAATGTATAAAATCTAGGCTAAACAAAAAATATTAGTTATTATAAAAATATGATTAGTGATGTGGAACATCTCTTCCTGTACTTACTGGCCATCTGTGTATATTCTCTGGAGACATGTCTATTCAAGTCCTGTGCCTATCTCTCTTTTTTTAAAAAAGATTTTCTTTATTTATTTTTAGAGAGGGGAAGGGAGAGAGAGAAAGGGAGAGAAACATAAATATGCGGCTGTCTCTCACTCACTCCCCACCAGGGGGACCTGGCCTGCAACCCAGGCATGTGCCCTAGAGTGGGAATTGGACCGTCAACCTTTTGGTTCCCAGGCCAGTGCACAATTCACTGAGCCACACCAGCCAGGGCCATTTGTCCACCTTTTAATTGGGTTGTTGTCTTTTTGTTATTGATCTGTAAGTTCTTTATATATTCTGAATACTAGACCCCCTTGTAGATATTTCATTTGCATATATTTTTTCCGATTCTGTAGAATGTCTTTTTATTTTCTTCATAGTGTCCTTTGATACATGAAAGTTTTTAATTTCAATGAAGTTCAATTTATCTGTTTTCTTTTCTGCTTATGTTTTTGGTGTCATATCTCAGAAGCCATTGCCAAGTCCAGGGCAGGGAGATTTACTTGTATGGTTTCTTCTAACAGTTTAGCATTTTAACTTTTATATTTAAATCTTTGATCCATTTTTAGTTAACTTTTGAATATAGTATGAGGTAGGAATCCAATTTTATTCTTTTGCATGTTGAAGAGACTATATATATTTTTGCCATTCAGTTGTCTTGGCAGGCACTGCTTTTATCTCCATTTTTTTATTGTGGTAAAATACACATAACATAAAATTTACTATTTTAATCATTTTTAAGTGTACAGTTTGGTAGCATTAGGTACATTCATATTGTTGTGCAACAATTACCACCATCCATCTCCAGAACTTATTTCATCTAACAAAACTGAAACTCTCTACCTACTAAATAGTAACTCCACATTCCTCTGTACTTCAAGCTCCTGGTAACCACCATCCACTGCCTGTCTCTGAGAATGTGACTGCTTTAGGTACCTCACGTAAGTGGAGTCAAATAGTATTTGTCTTTTTGTGACTGGCTTATTTCACTCAGGACATGTCCTCGAGATTCACCCATGATGTAGCATGTGTCAGAATTTCCTTATTTCTTCATTTTTAAAGACTTTATTTACTTTTAGAGAGAGGGGAAGGAAAGGAGAAAGAGAGCGAGAGAAACATCTATGTGTGGTTGCCTCTTTACATGCTCCCTACTGGGGAATCAGCTTGCAACCCAGGCACATGGCTTGCCTGGGAATTGAACCACCGATCCTTTGGTTCGCAGGCTGACACTCATTCTACTTGGCCACAACAGCCAGGGCAGAATTCCTTATTTTTTAAAGGCTGATAATATTCCATTGTATCTATCTACTATATTTTGTTTATCCTTTCATCTGTTGATGATACTTGGGCTATCTCAACCTTTTAGCTGTTGTGAATAATGCTGCTATGACATGAGTGTAGAGCATGCACTGTTTTTTACTTGAGAGAAAAACTTTTCCCAGAAGCTCTGCAGATCTTCCCTTACATTTTATTGCCTGGAATTATGTTACATGTTCATGCCTAAACCAAGAAAGTGGGCCACAGCCCTGGCCAGGTAGTTCAGTTGGTTAGAGCATCGTTGAGGTTGCAGGTTTGATCCCTGATCAGGGCACATACAAGAATCAACCAATGAATACATAAATAAGTGGAACAACAAATTGATGTTTTTTTCTCCCTCTCTGTATCCCTGTCCTCCTTCCTCTTTCTCTCTAAAATCAATAAATAAAAAATTATTAAAAAAGTGTGCCACAATGCTTGATTTAGAGTCTAAAATTTAGGTAAATCATAATTTATGCCTTTTAGGGCTTGGGAAAGTACCCCTCCCCTGAAGCTCTTGGCTTCGAGGATGAGCGTGCCTTCCATTGTAAGAGAAGAATGTGAGTGTTGTAAGCAAGTCAGTTACGCTTTCAGCTGTCAAGATTAGTGAAAGCTATGCACAAGGGTTAGGGTAAACCACAGATGTACATAGGATTTCTGTTTTGAAACCTTGAGTCTAGTGAATACTATCTCATATTCCTGCCATCCTTTGTCATCATCTTTCTTTTTGTGTTCTCACCTGTGCTTTTTCATGACCCAATCTCGCACTACTTTTTACTCCCGTCAAAATATTTCCATTCTTTCTGATGCTCTCATTTGCTGTATATTTATTCTCCTTACAGAATTCTTGCTTTAATTCCTGGTCTTAAGGAATATTGACCCTTCTCTGAAGATTCTATCCCCTTGTAACTTCCCTGCATTTTTGCTTTTTTTTTTTTTGGTCTATTTGGTCTCTTTATTCATGAACACCACATCCAGAGATGAGTTCAGCTCTGTCGTCAGTACTATGTAATTCACTAGTCCTTTGCTTTAATGTAAAAATCCTGTTTCTTAAAGAATTTTGTGATATTTGCATACTTGTATACCATTCTCCACCTAACCTCATCTCTGTCACATTTTGGCTGGCTGATTACTAGCTCAGATTCCCATTCACCTAGTTCACAATCTTATCTGTGCCCATGATATCAAGTGCCACCCAAAACTGATGACTCCCCTGCTAAATTCAGAGCTCAAATCCCCCTTGTAAGCTCCAAATTTAATTAATTGCCTTCTGGGTATAGCTATCTGACAATTCCAAAGCTTTCCTAACTCAACACGTGGAAAGTTGAAAAACAGGAACCTGGGTGAGTCTCTTGATTCCCTCTCTCTCTCATATCTTGGTTTTATTATCCTAATATTTCTGTCCATTTATTTCTTTTTCCTTATCACTATTTTATATATCACCTTTTTTAAAAACCTGAAATATAAAAACAATCTCCCAACTGGTCTTTCCAGTCAAAGCCATTCTCCATAATACTGCAACCAGCAGCCTAAACGGCAGCCTCAGTAATCATTCCCTAAATGGTTCCTTTTATAACTAGGTGAAAGTCCAATATTCTTTTCATAGTGGACAAAGCCCCTTTATGAAATAGTTTCAGTCTGTCTTTCCAGCCTTGTATCGTACAACTCCCCCACTCTCATGCTCCAGCTGTAACGAATTTATGGGTTATCCTCAACTGGTTGAACTTCCTTCTTCTGAAGCTAGTTAACAATTATTTTTGTCATTTAAGTTATCTCAGTATTTCCTCCTCTAGGATCCCTCAAATTGAGAGTAACTGACACTCTTTTTTTTCTCATAATGCCTTGTTCATATCTCTGTCCTAACATTTATCACATTGTATTGGGGGACCATAAGTTTCTTATCTGAATTCTCTTCTTATTTCCAGGATTTAGTACAGTGCTAAGTGTTGAGTAAATACTAGCTGTGAATAGATCCTGGGCTGCATTTCAAGGTTAAGGTTTACTTTGTAGCACCTGTGAAGTGTGACTATGACTGGAAAAAGAGGATAGAATAACATTGCATTTATGAAGGAAGCTGAGTCTACCAAAGATGCTTTCAAAATTAGGAAGATCCTGTGAATTTCTGTAGGCTGAGGTAAAAGGGGCAGTGGACAGAAAGAGGTTGAAGATACTGGTGAGGTGATAGAAATAAAGTCACTTGGAAAGGAGGAAAGGTTTCACCAAATGTTGCCCAAAATAATTTTTTAGCCTTTCAAAGTCTACAAAGTATTCACCTCATCAAGGTTGAGTTCATTTTATCTCAAAATAATATCCTTGATCAGGCATTCATTGTACCTTCATCTTTCCCTAAATCTGGGAGGGAAATGGAGAAGAAGTATAGCAGGTAGAAGGTAAGGATTAAAAATTTACTAACAAAAATCTAAAAAAGCTCTATTACATTTTATATGCTTCTGGAATGGCTAGTATGCTTTCAAATTATACTTACGGGATATGATGACATTTTAGAAAAGGCTTGATGCTTAAAATAAATGTTTACTATATATGTATACATATACATACATAGCAGCAAATTGCTGTCTTTCATAATTTTTTAATGTAACATTCTGATTAATCAGGTATTCTGGTTTTAATAGTTAATTTATTATATAATCTGAATTATTAATTTTAAAAATAATAGCTTGAGGTGAACTCTGGAGGTCCCTGTTTGGACGCCAGCTGAGGCGGTAGATGCGTTCAGGTCCTGCAGGTCCTTGTCTGGGCGCCAGCCGAGGAGGGCAGACTCTGTCCCGCAGAGTATGCTCCGGGTTGTCACGGATGGGGAAATAAAATAAGTCATCCCAGACACTTTTCTCTCAGTCTGCCAGGGAAAGGGGTGGTGATTCCCTCTAATGGAGAATGCCCTGAGCCCTTCTCTTGAAGTGGCTTTTATTGAGAACCATATGCGCAGGGGTACAGAATGGATGCAAAGCTCATCAATCAGTGTCAAAAGGCTATGTTTACAGAAAACAAATAGAAATCATAGATAACAATCGAAGGAACACAAGAGATTTGCCTCAGGTCAGGGTCTGGTAGACAGGGTGGCGCCCATTCAGCCCTGAAACTTGGAAAACTGATCACATTCTATGTTCAACCCCAAACATCAGTACTCATTAACTCGAGGGCATTCTTTGCGAAGTTTCATAGGATTCAATGCATTCCTTTTCCAGGCCTAATTGTCCCCAAGAACTGCCCAATCCAGTTTAGGGCTGTACCTGTCTTTAGCATTGTTTCACTGACCTGGTCAGGCAGCAGGCAGAGCAGCCCAGAGATAAGGAGACTTCTTTCAGATAGAATGAGGACTCAGGCCATACCAAAGCCGAGGGGTAAGAGTCTTTTGCCCTTCCACCGTGTCCCTCAAGTCTTTCCCATGATGGCCTCTTGTGACTGTGCCTGTCTTAGGTTCCCCCTGCCATCGAGGGGTCTTACCTGTCATTGACTAACAAGTCATCCTCCAAGGCCAAGCAGGGTGATGTGAGAGAGGCAGGGGCGCAGCCCCAGCCAGGGGGACAGGTTTTGTCTCCTCAGTGGTGTATTTTCCCAAGGCCTCCTTGCTCAGCTCCAGCCTTGGTGCACTCTCACCTGTTGGCAGGGCTACAGTCCCTGAAACCAGGCGGGATGGTTCCCAACAATAGCTTATGTTAAAACTACATTGTAAGAATGACAAGGGAGATTCAGGGCCTCAGACATCACTGAATGCCCATAAACACTTATGGAGGGCCAGTCACTTTGTACAAAGTACTGTGCTTAGCGCTGAGAGAGACACAGATGTTTAAGCTGTCACTACTGGCAAGATGGAAGTGTAGGTAAACAGAGCTCACCTTCTTGCACAACCACAGCAAAAATTACAACTAGACTACAAAGCAAGTATTATTCAGAGCCATCAGAAAAATAGAGCTGTATGGAAGTCTGACAACCAAGGAACTAGAGAGGTCACATTCACCCAGAGGGGTAGGGGAGACAGATGTGGAAACTGGTGGAGACGTGGAATAGGCGGTCAGTCCCACATCCAAATACGGTGGACAAAAATCAGTAGGGATACCTTGGGAGAGACGGATCCCAGCCCCACACCAGATCACCCAAGGTTCCAGTGCCAGGAGATAAGTCCTCATAACTTCTGGCTGTAAAAACCAGCAGAGGTTGGGGTCGCGGAAGAAATTGTGGAATTCTCAGGAGTCTCCTCTTAAAGGCACAATGTCAGACTTAGGACTTACATAGACTCACTCCCTCTGGGCTCCAGTACCAGGGCAGCAGCTGGAAGGGCACCAGTGGCACACAGGGAGGAAGTGCCGGGAGCCAGCGTCCTCCTGGACAAAACCCCAGAGGCCAGGCAGTGACATCGTCCCCTCTCTGAACTCTCCCCTACACAGAGCCAGAAGGCAGAGACACCTTATCGGAGACTCCATCAACCTGGTTTACATGGGTTGTCCTGCCCTGGTGATTACCTAAGGCTTCGCCCCATCCAAATTAAGGGTGCACTTTTCTACACAGGCTATGCTACTATGACAGGGAGTCAAAGCAGATCTACCTAATACACAGAAACAAATACAGGGAGGTTGCCAAGTTGAGGAGAAAAAGGAATATGGCCCAAATGAAAGAACAGAACAAAACAAAACTCCAGAAAAAGAACTAAATGAAATGGAGATAAGCAATCTATCAGATGCAAAGTTCAAACCATTGGTTATTAGGATCTCAAGGAACTCATTGGGTACTTCAACAGCATAAAAAAGACCCAGGCAGAAATGAAGCTTACACTAAGAGAAATAAAGAGAAATTTACAGGGAAACAAGAGTGGAGTGGGTGAAGCCTAGAATCAAATAAATGATTTGGAATATAAGGAAGAAAAAAACATTCAATTGGGACAGCAAGAAGAAAAAAGAATCCAAAAAACCCCAAAGATACACCAAGGAGCCCTAGGACAACTTCAAATGTTATCAACATTTGAATGATATGGTGCTGGAAAGAGAAGAGAAAGAGCTAGAAATTCAACTCTTATTTGAAAAATAATGAAAGAAAGCTTCTCTAATTTAGCAAAGGAAATAGATATACAAGTCCAGGAAGCACAGAGAGTCCCAAAGAAGATGGATGCAAACAGGACCACACCAAGACACATCATAATTAAAACGCCAAAGGTTAAAGATAAATAAAAGCAGCAAGAGAAAGGCAGACAGTTACCTACAAAGGAGTTCCCATAAGACTGTTAACTGATTTTTCAAAAGAAACTTTGCAGGCTACAAGGAACTGGCAAGAAGTATTCAAAGTGATGAAAAGCAAGGACATACAACCTAGATTACTCTATGCAGCAGAGCTATCACTTAAATTTGAAGTTCAGATAAAGTGCCTCCCAAACAAGGTAAAGGAGTTCATCATCACCAAGCCATTATTACATGAAATGTTAAAGGGACTTATTTAAGAAAAAGATCAAAACTATGAATATTAAAATGGCAATAAATTCACAACTATCAACAACTGAATCTAAAACACTAAGTAAACAAGCAGAAAAGAAACAAAATCATAGCTATGGGGATCATTTGGAGATGTTATCAGTTGGGAGGGCGAAGGGAGAAAATGGGGGAAAAGGTGCAGGAATTAAAAAAGTACAAATGGGTAGGTACAGAATAGACAGGGGGATGTTAAGAATAGTACAGGAAATGGAGTAGCCGAAGAACTTACATGCATGACTCTTGGACGTGAACTAAGTTGGAGGGACTCATGGAAGGAATGGGGGGTACTGGTTGGAGGGGGGCAAAAGGGAAAAATTTGGGACAACTGTAATAGCATAATCAATAAAATACATTTCAAAAAATAAGATGTGGCTCCTGTCTTTCAGAAGGTATATGGGAGATCATAGAGTTCCAATTAACCAAATGTATAAGTGATTATTAAAAGTTGATGTTACAGCTCTTCCTCCTCCCAAAAGCAGCCAGAGGTGACCTCTGAAAATCATTCTTTGTTCACTTTACCCAGAATACCCCACAAAATCCTGTGAATCAAGAGGTACAAATATATGTTCACTTTAAAACACTTGAGTAGGTACTCAGGCCATGAAGGATATGTGTATCTGAAAAGCCACCAAGTACCTGAAGGATGTCACTTCACAGAAGTAATGTATGCCATTCCATTGTTAGAACAGTGGAGTTGGTAGATGTGCCCAGGTCAAACAGTGGGGCCAGACACTGGGTTGGTGGCCCAAAGAGAATGTTGAATTTTTGCTACAGATACTTAAAAATGCAGAGAGTAGTGCTGAATTTAAGGGTTTAGATGTAGATTCTCTGGTCACTGAGCACATCCAAGTGAGTAAGGGTCCCAAGATCTTGGGCGGATTAACCACACATGAGCTTTCCCAGCTACACTGAGATGATTCTATTGAAAAAGAGCAGAGTATTCCTAAAGCAGAAGAGGAGGTTGCACAGAAGAAAAAGATATCACAGAAGAAACTGAAGAAGCAAAAACTTATGTCCCCGGAGTAAATTCAGCATAAAATAAATACTAACAAAAGTAGATTCAAAGCCCTGGCCTACATGGCTCTGTTGGTTGGGCACTGTCCTGCAAAGCAAAAGGTCGCTGATTCAATTCCAAGTCATGGCACATGCCTAGGTTGCAAGTTCGATTCCGATTCTGGGCACATATAGGAGGCAACCTATCGATACTGATCTCTCACATGGATGTTTCTCTCCCTCTCTCTCAAAAGAAGTTGATGTTACACATTCTTTATTTTCCATTCTGATAAAGCTATTATCTGCTTTTCACTTCCCTTTAAATCTTCCCTAATTATTAAATATGCTTCAGAAAGACTGTAGTGCCTTGGCAGAGTGCTTTGCTCTAGTAGCACTCACGTGGTATTTGTTGAACTGAAACGAACCTCTTGTCCAATTTTAACTCCTGTGTGATTGGCAATTGGCTGAATTGGAAAGCCAAAGACACATTTAGAAGAGAGAATATTGCTAAGCACTGCAGCTGCAAGAATCTCTTTTAAAAACCTAAATTCTGTTACATAAATTATGTATTCTTTAAACTCTCTTTCACATTCATTCACCCAATTGATCACTGAAATTGCTTCAGAAATATGGGTATCAAATATTTAGCATATTTTTAAAGCTTTCTTAATAATATCCCTAATAAGTGGATGTAATTACATATTTATTTACTACAAACACCTATGAATAGCAGATAACCTAATTATAGTTTATCATTACTTCTGAATCTTTCCAAAGGAAATGTTTTCTCTCTGTGTGTTGTTGTTTTGGTGCATGAATATGGAAAGCAGCAGATTGTTTTCCATGATCATAGATTTTAAATATTTACTTGCTAGTGCTGCATAATTTAGCACATTGGAGTTGAAAAGCAGTTTGTATAGTAGCTGATGCCATGTCGGTGTTAGGGAATATAATTTCCCTCTGTGACTTACATGTGAGGTTGTAAAAATGAAAACTGTTCTAATCTGTTTTCTAACCAATTAAGTTTGTTTTGCTATAAATCCATAGAAAACCAGTGTTTGTGGTGTACACATTTTTATTTTGTATAATTACCATGTAATTTATTATGACAATCCAAGCATTGTTTCTCATGGCCTCTTAATGCATTATATATAAAAAAAAATCATTCTTCTAATCCAAGTCTTATTGAAAGTAATGAAAAGATATCCATACAGCTTGTTAGATGCATGCCATCTGCACTAAGAAATCAAACCAGAGTTCTGTTTTAAAATATGAAAGAGGCTATCTAATCGGGCAAGAAAAAGGTAATTTTGTTTGCTCAGTCTAATAAATTTGTGACTTTGCCACATTCTTTGAGTGATTGGTTACTTGGTTGTCCTACTACATAATAGAAAATAAATATTCTAGTTACCTAATTTTGTGAGAATAATGAAAAAATTTTCAAACCATTTAGCACATTAAAAATTGAAAAACATTTCATATTTAATTTTGAACTTTTAAACTCTGCATTCTGAAAGGTTTTCTTTTCCATGTGGTTTCATTGTGAGGTAGTACAGCCTGTTAATTTTGCTTCTAACGCTTATTACAGTTTTCCACGCAATTCAGGAGCATATCTGTTCTGTTTCAACACGTTCTTGCAGTACTACCACAAAATGACATAAGATTATACTGTGCAGTCATTTAGAATTTCTCTTAAAAACCCTAATGAGTAATCACAAAAATTTTCATTTCACAAAACACTTTTGCAGGCTGTCATGTGTTTCAATCCTCGAAAATTATCTGCAAGTAGAAAAGGAGTGCACACATTCCTTGACATTTTAAAAAGTATTTTCGTATAGTCCCTACTATAACTTCATTTAGAGTATCATTACAATAGGTGAAGGAAGGAATACTGCTACTTTTACCAAAGCGAGGCTTGGCAAGAAGGTCTAAGTTAGTCTGAAGGATTTAACGGGTCCGCTGAAATCGCATTTGGGGTCTCCTAGTGCCAGGAACAGGGTGAAGAATGAGGAGTGCAGTGCATGCTGGAGCTTGCAGTTCCTGTGACAGAGTGGTGGTGCATGGCATGCTGGGAGTTGAAGTCTAATTGTTCAACAGAAACTCATGGCAGGAGGACTGTGGTTTGTCTATTGGAGACACCGTTTACAGATGGATACTTTCCCTTGGTTCCATGCTTGCTTTTTTGGTGACTTTAGTGGCTGGAGCGAACAGGGGAGCAAGGGATGGATGAAGTCAGCAGAGCAGGAGTTTGTAGGCGGCTGTTATTGCTGAGGCCAATCGAGGGACGTTAGTACTCCGGAAGTGGCTGTTCTATTGGGTTTAATAGGGAGGCTGTTCCTCTTACTACGGTGGCCGGGGAACTGGAGGTGACTGTGGCCGGGGCGCTGAGGTTGGAGCGTCTGCGTGTGTGCGGGCTGTTTTTGTGGCGGCTTGCGCTGCAGCTGGAACGCTTCCCGGGTTGGTGGCTCCTGTACATTTTTTTATGGTGAGGGGGTCGACTTGAGGCTAGCAGAGTCAGGAAGAGGTTGGGAATTAGTGTCTTGATCGCCGAATAACCGGGTTTCTTGGGGCTCTTGCGGGGGGGAGGCTGCCCTCAGTGGAGACCCTGTGACCTGCAGTTTGCACTCTGACGGCTTTGGTCCCTCCTTTATATCTCTTTTCTAGTGTTACTTGTCTTCCGACTTGCCCTTTCCGGGCTCCAGAGCTAACAAACTGTAAGCTTTTCTGTGGGCAGCTGTTCCCTCTCTTCTTGTGGCTTTCCTTAGGAGTTCCAGGCACGACCTCTTGTCCCTCGTGCTTTCGTATCCATTTAACTCCTTTCCTGTGTGTTCCAATTGAAGAAGATAAAAGAAAGGGGAAAAAAGCCCCTCCCCCCAATCAGATTCCTGAGACAGCAATTTTCTCATTCCTAACTCTTTGTCCCCTTCTTGGCCTTTGTTACTGCTTCAGACCTTTACTGCTTTTCCATCTAGACTAACCTTCAATCGCTTTATTTGATTCTCGCTTCACCCTCAAGTTTTTGACCTCCATCTACACGCGCACATTCTTACGGTTGGTGAAGACAGAAAACATCAATGGTCAACTCAGCGTGTCTGGTTATGGGGTTTATATTTCTTAAGGTTTCTTTGGTTTACCTTTTTGTTTCGTATTGATTATTTTCCCACAAGGAGTTGGTTGCTACCCTATAAGTCAGAGGAAAATATGTGGCCTCACATCTCTTTCTATATGAATTAAATAGATGAGATTTTTTTTCTTTGCCTACCTAAACATATGTCCCCTGTGGAATTTTGCAATGATTTTGTGTCAATTAATAGCAGATGGACGCAAGAGAATACTCTTTGCTCCTTGGTTGCTAAGTGATTTGTAATTATTGGGTTGGCCAAAAAGTTTGTGACTTTTTTTCTGTGAAAGACACATTTTTCATTTTCACCAATAACTATTGATTTGGATATTTTGAGCATGTTGTCTACCTCTTACTCTTGGCTTCTAGTGGGTACAGGCCAGGGGAGCTGCTAAACATCTTCCAAGGCATAAGACAGCCCCACAGCCAAAATTTTTTTGGCCAAAATGTCATTTCTACCAAGAAACTTTGCAAACCACTTTTGACAAGTTTGGTCAGTCACAGCACCTTCTCCACACACTGCACAAATCTTTTTTTTGTATTTCAGTTGCGTTTTTTACCTTTATTGAAATAATACAGCATGATACACTGAAAATGTTGCATATTTTCTTCCATCTTCAATATTAAAATGGCTGCACAAAAATTCACCAATTTTGATAAGTTTTTTTAAATGCATGCTGATCTGACAGCTATCACAATACAGTCTAACAAAATTGTTTCGAATGAATTTCAAGACAACTAAGCACTACAGCCATCTTACAGAAAAAAACTAAACAGACTTTTTGGCTAACCTGATAGATTGAGTCATTGAAATTATCCAGAGGGATTGGAAAACCTTTGAAAGGTAAAGTCTCTGTGTGGTCCAATTTACACATTAATAAAGCTTCCCTGAACAAGGAAGAATTTGTAATTAGTCCAATAATCTGATGCTATGTTAAATTAATTATCAGTTCATTCGCTATAAAATTTTAAGAATAGTTTGAAGTTAAAAAATAGCCAATATACAGGGTTGTATAGTTTAGTAAAAAGTTAAAAAACCCATTTAACTGATGTATTTTTCCTGTGAAATGAATGCAAATATATTAAAAAATTAGTTCTAGCTGTTTTTGAGGTATTTCTGTATATTTTGACAGATCTGGTGAAACAGCATTGTATATTATTCACTGATGTTTTGTAGACAGAAATTAACTCTAGTTCCTGGCTTTTTGGGGACCATGTAACCCGCATAAGTTTGCAGCTTTTCTATTCTGATTATTGCCTACAGAAATTCTAATAATAAAATCATTGTTTTTCTTTAAGCAGTTAAATATAATCTATATGTGTCAATAAAATATAAATGTTAATACTTATATTTTGTGAAATTGGGATTATTCCTAATTAATCAGAGATTATTTTAGCCATGTGTAATATTTGGGGCTAAATGTAAATATTTCATAATTAATTCACTCATGGAATTTTTTTTTTTTAATTCCTTACCAGAGGACATGCTTATTGATTTTTGAGAGAGGAAGAGGGAGGGAGAGAAAGGTGTAGAGAAACATCATTCGGTTGCCTCTTTTATGTGTTCTGACTAGGGAATCAACATGCAATCCTTATTGGGATTCAAACCCACAACCCATTGGTTTATACCAACTGAGCTACTTTGGCCAGGGGCACTCATGGAATTCTTTTTTGGATAACTGATAAGAGGCTCTATGTTATGCAAACCTTTTATATATTTCCTGAGATTTTATTCATTTAGTAGGCATTTATTGAATACTTTGTACTATTTAACTATTAACAAAATCAGCAAAATGTTTATTGAGAGTATCCTCTTGTCCTTAGTTCTATACTAGGTACTATTAAAGCATATTGCATTTAATCATTATAACAATTCAGTGAATTATTGAACATGATTTACATTTAGCAGAGGAAGAAACTGAAGCTCAAAGAGTTTAAGTTATTTAGTTTAGTTCTTTACTTTCCCCACTGTGAATTTTGGCTCACACAGTTGTAAACACTTGTTCTCTTCTCTGGAATATGTAGAATGTTAATTCAGTAAATAGTTGCTGAGCAGCTGTTTACGTACCCAGATACTTTTCTAGGTGCTGCAGATAAAACAGTGAACAAAACAGATAAAAGCCCTGCTGTTAGGGAGCTTATGCTCTAACAGAATGTGTGAGATGTAAATCTTGCCTTCAAGAAACAGAAAATATAGCCCAATATTCATTAGATTTTATGTGTTTTAGAATGTTCAAGTTGAAAAGAGATTAACGAGGAAAGATTTCATGAAGAAGATTAGATTTGATCTGGAACTTAAGTAACAAGTAGGGTTTTGGTAGGTAGAAATTGAGAGGAAAGTAATTCCAGCTTGAGGCATAAAATGAACAAAATTCTGAATTGCAGAGTTTAGAAGGAGGGACAGGTAACTGGACTGCTTTGTATTTTCCTTTTCTTGCATGTAGAAGGTGCAGTGTTGGTTGAATTAGAAATAAATGTTTAGATGAATGAAGCTAGAACAAGAGCTCAGCTATGAGGCAATGAGGTATTATGTAAGGTAGATCCAGTGTTACTGTAGTAGGAATGGAGAAAGGAATGGATTTGACAGCTCTTTGGTGGAAGAACCAGCAGGCTCTGTTAGTTATTGAATGTGTGCTGTAGGGTGGTGCCCAAAGGGGAAGGGAAGCTAGATTACCAGATTTGAATGTTGTAGATTTTTCTATTTCATCAAATCATGAGATTTTTTAAAAAATTTCAAGATACATCATCATTTTATGAGCTGCTATGGAAAAAAATGTTGCCAATTAAAGATTGTCAACTCTAAGATGTATTCAATTTCAGAGTTACAGTGTAAAATGATGAAATAAGGTACTCCTTGTGATGGTTAATGAGCCTTATAACCACTTTTTTTTGTTTTGGACTATTTATAAATTTGTGATCTTTGACATGCATGCAGTCATTTAGCATTTATTTATTAACTAGGCACTCTTCCAGGCCACAGTGATATAGTGTCAGTAAATACAGTCTCTACCTGCATAGACCTTCTTGCGTAGCAGGGGAGGCAGACATAAATCAAATATTTCATCAAAGAAATTTAAAGTTGCAGCTATTGTAAGTGCTATGAAGAAGTACTTGATATAATACAGAAGAAAAACTGATTACAGAGGGGATAAGAGTGTGGATGGGAGCGGCCAGACGACAGATGATGGTGATATGTTAGACAAAGTGGTGGTGAAGATCTATAAAAGTGGATGAGTTTTAGAGATGTGTAGGAGGTAGAACAGGGTGACGGATTGGCTATGAGGAATGAGGGAGAGGAAGGTGCCATCGGCCACAACTAGTTTTTTATCTCATGGAACTGCATGGATTGTAGTATAATTCATTGAGACAGAGAACATTGTAAGATGACCAGGTTTGGCAGGACATACTTTGTTGGTTAATTTTTCTTTTTTTTATTGTGACATCAGTATTCAAGGTTAATTTCTTATTTTTCTTTTCTCTTTAGATCATTGTTTCAGTTAAGTATATTTGAGGAATGATGTACCTGAGATAAGTTTTTTCAGTGTTTTTTTTTTTTTCTTGAGTGAGCGGGGATAAAGTTGTAGGTGAAAGCATTTGGAAATATGTTGGTATTTGTTTTGAATTTATATGTAACATATTTAACCAGATATATGAGTAGGTAACTCAGTGATACAGTTATATATCATGTTTATTTTCCCTTGAGATTTTGCAGTAAATTCAGCATCTGGTTAAACTTAAGTTTATTCAATTGGTACATATGTAAATATAAATGTACTAGGGGAAAAAGACACGTTTTTAAATTTTCTTTGAAATGTCCCCTTGTGTAATTTTTGACAGACATTGAATCAATACAATCATTTATTATTTAAAATTTACATTTCATAGTAAAGCAGTAGAGTGTAGAGAGCAAAGAGCATGGACTTTGGAGTCCAACTGCTTGGATTGAAGGTATGTTTTGCTCTTTATTGGCAGTACGGCCTTGCAGAAGCTATTTTGTTGTTTTAAGCCTGTTGTTCTTTTAATCTATAAAGTGAGGATGATAATAATACCTGCCTTATAGAGCAGTTGTGAGGAGTAAATGAGAGGATATATATGCACAAGTTAAAAAAACTTCTGGTGCAGAGTTTGTGTTTGTTAGTATTATAGTGATACGGGTCCCCGAGATCATCTGGACTTCTGTGACAACATTTTAATTTTAGAGTTCCTTATACCTAATAGATCTCAACTAAAAAAGAATTGGATTTGAAGAAAGTATGTAAGATGCCTTGCTTATTCACAATCGTACGAGAAAATGCATCACATGTTATCTTCACAGATTCTTATCAGAGGTTATGTTTAATCTGCAACTACAACAGGAAATTAATGTTAGATTGGTTTGTTATTACTTATTATTTAAGATTATTGCTTTTATTTTTTTTAAAGATTTTATTTATTTTTAGAGAGAAGGGGAGGAAAGGAGAGAGAAAGAGGGACAGAAACATCAGTGTGTGGTGTGGTTGCTTCTCGTGCACACCCCCGACAAGGGACCTGGCCCACAACCCAGGCATCTGTCCTGACTGGGAATCGAACTGGCGGCCCTTTGCTTCGCAGTCCTATGCTCAGTCCACTGAGCCACACCAGCCAGGACTACTTTTATTTTTAACCAGCCTTTTTGAACTTTGTATTGTACTTGCTTTTCACTCTTATGGATAGCGTGAAGAACAGTTGCTCGGAAGTCAACCTAATATGTACCCTACCATTTTCCCTTACCTTTTCTTTTGTTTCAGGCCGATATAGAGTTAAAAGAGTGGTCCAACAATATTGTATATGCCTCAGATTCACTCATAGTTAACAGTATGCCTCACTTGCTTTCTCTCTTTCTCTAAATACGTACATTCACACAAACACACATGCACACTTTTTCTTCTTGTTGAACCATTTGAAGTAAGGTGGAGATATCATGACACTTCACTCCTAAATACTTCATTGTGTATTTCCTACAAACTAGGTAGGATATTCACCTACATAACTATAATGTCATTAGCATACCCAAATAATTTAATATTGATATGATAATACCTAATGCACTGACGATATTCAAAAATTCAAATTTCCCTAAATGTTCTAGTATGTCCTTATAGCTTTTATTAAAAAAAAATTGAATCTAATCAGAGATTATGAATTGTATTTAGTTATCATATCTGTTTTCTGTTTTATCTAGAACAATCTCCACCTTTTCTTTTTCCGCCTTTCTCCCTTTCTTTTTTTGGTCTTTTAAGACATCGACACACACATATATATATTTAACATATATTTTATATATTTAATATATATATTTAAAAGTATATATATTTTTTAGAGAGGGGGGAAGGGAGGGAGAAGGAGAGGGAGAGAAATATTGATGTGAGAGAAACATGGATCAGTTGCCTCTTGCATGCCCCCAACTAGGAACCTGGCCCACAACCCAGGCATGTGCCCTGACTGGGAATCGAACTGGAGACCTTTGGGTTTGTGTACAACGCCCAGCCCACTGAGCCACGCCAGTCAGGACAACATTGACATTTTAAAGAGTCCAGGCCAATTGTTTCGTAGGATGCCACACAAAATGAATTTGATTGTTTCCTTATTTTCAGATTAAATAGTTTTTTTTTTTTCCCAAGACTGTTAATTATATAGGAGATACTGTAAACCTTCCATATCATCATCACATCAGGAGTAATATAATAATAATTTGTCCCATTATTGGTGATGTTAAATTCCATCACTTAGGCTAACCAGACTTGTATATTCAAAAAGTACCTTTTCCCTTTTGTACATAATAATTAATCTGCAAGGGTGATACTTTGAGATCATTGTATATTTTGTTTTCCAACAATTTATTTTTTGATTTAGTGGTTTTAGTAGCTGTTGATGGTCCTTGCCTGAATCAAGCATTGCATTGGTGGTTGCCAGATAGTGGTTTTCCGATTCTTTCAATCCTTCTATGTTGGCAAGCTGTCTTCTTTAAAGAAGAGCTATTTCTTCTCCCTCCTTTTATTTTAGTGTCACTATGTACCTAAGGATTTTTTTAAAAAAATTTATCAAATGTGTTATAACCTGTTATTATTTTTTTTTGTACTTTATTTTTTTTCTTTCTTTCTTTATTTTTAAATACATTTGTCTCTGCCTCCCCCCCACCACTTTCCCTTGCCCCCTCCCTCCTTCCCTCCCTCAGCTCTTCCCTTTTGGTTTTGTCCATGAGTCCTTGCTATATGTTCCTTGACTTTCCCCTTCCCTTCCCTTCCCTTGCCCGCCCCTCCCTCCCTCCCTCTTGTCTCTGTTGATTTCTTTTCCTTTCAGTGTTGCTGGTCATATTTTCCTTGCATCTTTATATTGTTGGTTAGGTTCCGCTTATAGGTGAGATAACCTGTTATTATTTTTATTGATGATTAAATGATCTCAGATTTGTTTAGCCCCTTCAAGCTGATTCCGATGGCCTTTGTGTATGTCCACATTGGTGTCTGGGTGCCTTCTCACTTTTTGTACAATAAGATATTCCAGGCTCACCTTGTATTTTCTCTGCTTGAGACTTAGAATCAGTCATTTTACCTTGGAATCCTGGTTCCATTTAGTCAGAAACGATACTTAGAGACCAAGAACCAGGCATTGACTATACAGTTAACCCTTGAGCAATGCAGGGGTTAAGGTTGCTGCCCTCTGTGCAGTTGAAAATGCACATATAACTTTTGACTTCCCCAAAACTTAACCACTTACAGCTTACTTAAGCACTGGAAGCCTTACTGAAAACATAAACATTCAATGAACAAATGTTTTGTATGTTATAGGTGTTGTATACTGTATTCTCACAATAAAGTAAACTAGAGAAAATGTTATTAAGAAAATCATAACAAAAAGTACATTTACAATGTTCATTGTAAAAAGTTCATGTATAAGTGGACCAATGCAGTTCACACCTGTGTTGTTCAGGGGCCAACTGTTCTCAGGCTACTGGAGTATCGTTGTTTCTAGGCCTTGTAAATGGGGGCACATGCACACACGTATACACACATACTGATTTTTAAAGAAATCATGAATTTACAGGATACCATCATTTCAAATTCAAAACCACAGAGTTCATCTTCACCTTCACTTAGTTTCATATTTTATCTTCCCTTTTTGTATAGAGAGAATTCTGATTCTTAACCACATCTTATATTTACTCATCTAATCTGCCCTACAACACACAAAAGATAGTTTTGAAATTACTGTACCGAAACTCCCTCCACTAGCAGATTTGCCAAGTAAAGATTTCTTTGCCATTTTATGCCCTGCAGTGTATCCTACTAAATATGTAGGTATCAAAGTAGGCATTCAAAATTATTTGAACTGTATTTTTCTGCATGATTATGTTATCAATAGAAACTTTTGTTTGAGAATATTATGCTACATGAAATAAGTCAGTTAAGAAAAGCTAAGACCCATATGATTTCATTCATGTGGGATATAAAACTGAAACTTACAGACAACAGTATGGTTGTACTTGGAGGGAAGCGGGTGGGAAAGCAGCGAAGGTTAAAGGGGGCCAAATATATGGTGACTGTGGGTGGTGGGCACACAAGGCGACATACAGATGAGGTATCATAGAAATGTATACTTGAAACCTATATGATCTCATTAACCAATGACACCCCAATAAATTTAATTAAAAATAAATAAATACAAATATAGTTAAGGTCCTACTAAACTACTTTTTAATACACTCTTTACAAAATCAGTTACCTGTAGAACTCCTAAAGTAGACATGATATTTTAAAACTTTATCATAGTATATAGTGGTAGCAGGCTCCAGAGAGAGAATATGCAGTTTTTTTAATCTTTGTAAGGTTTTAATCTTATAGCTCTGTTTTCAAACTGACAGAGTATTATATAAAATTAGAAATGATTAGGAAAAAATGACATCAACCAATGACATTTGAAAGCCAAAACAATTGTGTTTGTGAACATTTTAAACAATGCTCTTCTTTCAACTGATGATTCAATTCAAGCATTAATCTTTAACAATAGACATAATTGTTTAGGATACTTTAACTCATTCCTAAGAAATATGGCTAGTGTTTTCCTGTATTTACACCCAGACTAGAACTATTTGTTATTTGTAAGTTCTTATCCTTTGTATTTGAAACATAGTTTTCATGTGTACATATTTTCATTGGAAAGGGGAAAATATTTCTCACAAATTGTAACACTTTTTATTTCTATTGTGAGACATAACCATATACAGTCTTGAGTCCGGTTAATTATAAACATCTTGCTTATTAGAATGTAGGGTTAATGAGGACAGGAACTGGATTTCATAATTTATTGTATCTTTCATAGTGCCTTACTGAAGTAACCAAATACTTCATGAGTAAATAAATGTGATTTTTGTATTTAAGTGACATGTAATTACTAGTCTCAATAAAATGGACGTACCTTTTTCTTGTCAAGAGTAATTAACGGAACGGAACTTAGAAAAGAGCTTATTGTATTTAATAGAATGGGACTTGCGAAAGATCTTATCCACAATTTACTTGTTACAGACCTCAAAATCACTGTGTCTCACTGAATTCCCCATCTTCTCCTTAACCTCCTCTTGGGCCATTTCTGTTAATGGCGTCATTATCCTTGTAGACATCAGACCTGAAATCTCTGTATGTGGGTATATAAACATTCCTATATTCGTATAATGTTGCTAGTTCTACCATCTCAGCTTGTTGCTTATCTCCTTATTTCTTATCGCCTTACCAAAACTCTGATCGAGGACTTCGTTACCACTCATGTAACAGTTTTCTGACTAAGTGAAGGAATTGAGAATAGTAATGTGGAAATGAGACCATGAAGGTCGGGAGGGGTAAGAGGTATGTCTTTAAATATCTGATAGGCCATCAACTAGAATAGGGATTAGTTTAGAGGGCACAGCCAGGACCAGTTAATGGAAATTAAAGGGCACAAACTTGTGGTTCCATATGTCTTTCAAGCAAGTGTGGTTATTTCAAGTTGACCAATATCATGTAGATATATGGATACTCAAGAACAGTTATATTAATAGAGAACAAATAGTTTAAAACAGTATAAGGCTTGTAAACTTATAGCTGTGTTTTCAGCTCAGTATAAAGCTCATTAAGTACTGAGCTCCCTATTCTACAAGAGTTCATACTGAGGCTGGGTGTATACTCAAGGATGTTGTAAAAGAGATCTAATTACTATATGGAATGTGAAACCTGATTAGTGATGACTGTGTCAGAGAGTAATATGGGGGTAATATTTTTTTTCAGTCTTTCAAATTTACATATTTTCTGTTACTGCTCCTAAAGAAACCCAGTCACTGTAGGTTAGGAGCATTTACTGACAGATTGGAATGTATAGTGTAGAAAATGCTTTGTAAGCTCCCTTTCAGTTCTGAGATTCTGACATCTTTCAATTCTTGTAGAGGTAAAGTTTATTTTGTTGATGAAGTTATTTGACCAAATATGTTACTTTTTATATGTAGACTGAATATTTAATAGTTTTCAAAGTTGCATTTTAAAATATGGAGGTTGCAAACATTTGTAGTTACCTTGGACTCATCAGAGGTTACTATGGTCCTGACATAATTAAAAATTGTTTATCAAGTTATAGTAAATATTATGTCCTTGTTAAAGGTAATGCTTAAGACAAGAAATGCTTAAGACAGCCCAGATATCATTAACAATTCTTACTGTAGTCTTCAAGCAAGTGGTTGAAGTCAATTAAACTCTTTATATCCCATTTAGGTAGGTTACGCTGATGACTTTACAGTCTGTAAACACATAATGCTCAGTGCTGCACAAGTGCAGAATTTTGCCTGTTGGAACTTGATCCAAGTCATGTGTGAGGGTAAATGAATGTCTGCTCAGTACGTAGTTTCTTCCATAGATGTTTTCACTTTTTCAATTTAAGAGGACACATAAATAGTGCATTTTATTTACATCATCATTATAAGTTAGCTGTGCATTGAGTGTTTTTAATTGGAGGATGTGATCCTGAGGACTCCTAACAGTGTTTATAAGATGTATCCTTGAGGCAGAACTACCTTATTAGTCCTTTTGTTAGTACCTCTTTATTTTTTTAATAAAATCAAGTTTTTGAACATGTGTTTCCTGCACCCATGTTGCTATTCCTTTTCTCAGTCTTTGTCTTTATCTCTTACTGTCATCTACTAATCCTTAGCTCTGAAAGGGGATAATCCAATTAAATACAGTATTACAGTGTTTTCTTCATATTACCACTTAAAAAAATAAGCATGCTGGGTTTATAAACTGAACACAAAACCCAGTGTGTGAGAATAGATGATTGACAAGTATAGGTAAAGAGGAGGGATAGAAATGGATATAATAATTGATGTTTCTATCAACAAAGAACTGAGATGGGGAGACTAAGAACAGAGATGACTGGTCAACATACTAAGAAACATTGAAGGTCAGACAAGGAATATTTGTTACTAAAAATGCGAGCAGGTAGAAAAGTTTGCAGTAGGTGAAAAGCTCAGAGTGGATCTCACAGTTCATTATATTTTATTGTGTAGCTAAAAGCACATCAAAAATTCTGTCAGTATCTTTACTTCATCTTGCTGCAGAATATTATTTGGGGGAGATGCTCAAGCATATGCAAATGCTGGACGTCTACAGTGTTTTTATTGTTCATACTATGTTACTGAGATGTATTCTGTAGAATCAGTCCTTGGCGTTGTCTGTCAAGAGGCTTTACTTGGCTTTAAATTATCAGTGGATAAGATAATTCTATTACATGCGAGAGGCTGATTGCCTTCATCTGCCCTTCAAGGACATTGATTTGAGTATCCTTTTACATTTATCAGTTTATAATTTATTGACTGTCTTAATGTGTGGTTATGGTTAGAAAAGAGACTCTCTTTTTCACATCGGTAGTAGATTTTCATATCAAGTGTTGTAGCTCTGCCTTCCAAAGGACTCTGCTTAGTCTTCACTCTGCTTTTCACATCATTTACAATAAAGTTTAGTAATAAGCCTCACCAGGTAGCATTTATCTATGAGATAAAAGAGTTTTCTCCTTTTTAACGCTATTATCTTTTAATGAAAAATGGATTTGTCACAATGTAAACAGCAAACAAATAAGGAAATGGTAGATGGAACGATTTGTTGTAGTATGCATTAGTGAAGAAAATTTACTCGAAAAAAGTTACCAATTTCCTTTAAGTTTTAAGAAATAGACTATAAACCCATTCTAAAAATTGCTTGGAAATTGTGAAGAATGTTATTTTGATGATTTTTCCCGACTGAGGCTCTGACAAAACTACATAAACAAGAATTTTGGCATATGGGTTTGATCACTGGGGCAGTTAAACCCAGGTTATTTTAGGAACCATAGGAAATTAAAGTATACTAGATAGTAAATTATCACTTCATTTTATAATTAATAAACTGAATTTTATTTTATTTTTTTAAATCATGAAAGCTTTGGGAAAGGGAAATTGTGGGTGAGGATAGTTTAGAATTTTGCAATGAGACTGCTCCTCTTAAAGTTCATTGTGGTTTCTTTGTGTTTTTTGCTTATTTGTAGTTAAACTAAAAACACTGTCTTGTCTTTCTTGGCTTATCTTACACAAATATAAATAAAATATTTTAATGGACTGAGTAGACTCAAGTATTAATTTATTCTTTTTTCCTTTTTCTAAGTCTCTTACCACACTTATTTTAAGGAGAAACAAAAATTATGAATTAAGGGCTATCTGCCAAGTCATTTTATTTAGTCAAAGCTGCCTTGGGGAGTTACACTGAGGAAGTTAAAAGTTTTCTACATGACTAAACAGCTGAATCCAATGTCTTCAAGAACCACAAGGATCAAGTTGTTTATCTTAAAAAGGAAAAAGCACTTTGTCTCAGCATTTTTATCTTAGGTTGTTTAGGAATTTTGTAATAGACTGTTTTCACTGCAGATTTGTTAGTCAAGCAGTTTTAGTTGTTTTGTTAGAATTTAATATAACCTGGACACATTTGTAATTTTATGTACTTAATTTTTTATTTGAGTAATATATTTTTGAATAATGCTATTTTAAGAGTTTCAATGTAAACAATTTAAATAATAAAGTATAAAAAAGAAAGTAAAAATGATGTTTCATTTCTTAGAGATTCCACTTTTAACATAGATGTATAAACATTGTTTTGCGTGTATATGTATGTGGGGGTCATAAGTATATACATACAAAATACATATGCATTTGGATGCATAAATAGTATTCATGATTTTTTTTCCTTATTCTATGCCCTGGTACCTCTTTTTAAACATAATTAATAAACATTATGATGTGTCTTGGTGTGTGCTTCCTTGGGTCCAACTTCTTTGGGACTCTCTGAGCTACCTGGACTTCCTGGAAGTCTGTTTTCTTTGCCAGATTGGGGAAGTTCTTCATTATTTTTTCAAATAAATTTTCAATTTCTTGCTTTTCCTCTTCTTCTTCTGGCACCCCTATGATTCGGATGTTGGAGTGTCTAAAGTTGTCCCAGAGGTTCCTAGCCTCCTCATGTTTTTGAATTCTTGTTTCTTCATTCTGTTCTGGTTGGCTCTTTATTTCTTCCTTCTGCTCCCAATCATTGATTTGAGTCCCGTTTTCCTTCCCTTCACTGTTGGTTTCCTGTATATTTTTCTTTATTTCACTTTGCATAGCCTTCACTTTTTTTTTTAATTTTGTGACCATACTCAACCATTTCTCTGAGTACCCTGATTACCAGTGTTTTGAACTCTGCATAGTTGGCTGTCTCTTCGTTGCTTAGTTCTTTTTTTGGAGTTTCAATCTGTTCTTTCATTTGGGCCATATTTTTTTGTTTTGGTACACCTGTTACGTTGTAAGGGGTGGAGCCTTAGGTATTTGCCAGGGCGGGGCAACTCACATGGCTGCGTTGTGGTGCAATCTGGATGAATGATTCTTCTTTAACTCCTTGGTTGTTGGACTTCCATACAGTTTGATTTTCTGGCCGTTCTGGTTCTTCGTTTTTAAATTTGCTATATTGTTCTTCTTTTGGTTTTGTGAGGAGGCAAAGGGTATATACCTACGGCTCCATGGAATGTAAGCTCCATGGCAGAAGTACAGTAGTCCTCACTTCCTGTTTTCAATATGTTCTGCAGCTTTAAGTGAAATGACATAATTAAACAAATTTTCCCTTAGGTTAATTGATATAAACAAGAGTTGAGTGCCCATGCATTTCTTCAACATTATAACTAAATGACGTTGAACGAAATAACTTTATTCAAAGACCTGCTATATTTCACTGCTTCTGTTCTAAGCTTTATCTGCATTGCCTAGAATAGTACCTGGCAATAATTTATCAAATGATTAAATAAATAATGATTCTCTACTGTATCTCTCAGAGGCATCTCAAACACCACATAAATCAAATTCATGAACTTCTGTGTCTCACCTGCCCCTCTTGTAATGTTCCTTATTTCAATGATTGGCACCATCTATTTAGTTTTACAAACCAGGAACCTCGCTAGGCATATCTTTTGGTGTATCCCTGTTTCTCACCTTCCACATCCATTTTACCACCAAGGCTTAACTGATTTTTTGACATATTTCCTCATGTCTGTATCTCTCTACTGCTCCAGTCCGAGTAACTCATTTTTCTTTTGGTCTTGTGCAATAGTAGTATGCTCTCACCATCTACTCTTGTCCCTTTTCAGTCTATTCTCTTTGCTGCTTTTGGAATCAAACCCACAGAATCTGATTCTGATATTTCTGTTTGAAACCAGTTGCTCTTAGGATAAAGAACAAAATTCTTAACATGGTCTACAATGCCCTGTAGGCTCTGGCCCCTGTCTAGTCCTGTAGTCACATCTTGTGACACTTTTTTTGACTTTCTGGGCTCTAGTCACATTGGCTTTTTGAATTCTTCCAGTGGACCATGCTTTCTCCTACCTCAACAATGATATATAATTAGTAATTTTTAATATTGGGTTGGCAAAAAAATCCATTACATTTTTTCCCATACTACAATGGCTCTAGTAGTGCTTAGTTGTCTTGAACTTCATTTGAAACAATTTTGTTAGATTGTATTGTGACCGATGTTATATCAGTGTGCATTAAAAAAAAATTAAAATTGGTGAATTTTTGTGCATCCATTTTAATATTGAAGATGGAAGAAGATATGCAACATTTTCAGTGTATTATGCTTTATTATTTCAATAACGGTAAAAAAGCAACTGAAATGCAAAAAAAGATTTGTGCTGTGTATGGAGAAGGTGCTGTGACTGAGCAAACGTGTCAGAAGTGGTTTGCAATGTTTCTTGGTACTGTTGAAATTTTGGCCAAACAGTTCTTTGCTGTCGGCTTCTCTTATGCATTGGAAAATGTTTAGCAACACCCCTGGCCTCTACCCACTAGAAGCCAATAGTGGGAGATGGCTGACATACTCAGAATATCCAAATCAATAAAGGTATTGGTGAAAATGAAAAATGTGTCTTTTATTTTACAGGAAAAAACCATACGGACCTTTTGGCCAACCCAACCCATTATAAAATGGAATGTCTATTGTTAGAGAAAGGAATGTGTCAGTACTTTTGAGTAGATATTTATAACCCTAAAATGATAATGTTCTGTGCAGCATTCTTTTCTTGAAAAGTAAACTCTCTGTGAATTACTGCAAATAAGCTCAAGCATTTTCAGTTATAATTTATTCCTCTATCAGATTATATCATACATTCTCTGTTTTCCCTCTAGTTATAAATCAAACACTTATGAGCTACATTTATTCATATTTTAAAATAAGAAAACGTTTTCTGTTGTAAATTTAAGCCATTCTCTTTATTTAAATGCTGCAGTATTAGGAAATACCTTAATTTAAAAATTGAACAAAACATTTAGGCTTTATATGAGTAGTGACTTAAACGATATGAGTAGTGACTTAAATGATATGAGTGGAAGCCTCCATTCCGAAGATAGCCATCATGTTAAGAAAGATTTGAAATCCCCTCTCTGATTACAAATAAAACAAACCTTGAATAGTCTCATAAGCTCAAAAGTCAAGCTGTGTTACTGTTTTTAATTATGGGTACCTGCAAGAGATTATTGTTTAGTTTTTGTTTTTTAATTGTTTTGGGGGAGGAGAGACAGACTGATTTGTTGTTCTACTTATTTACGCATTCATTGGTTGATTCTTCCATGTACTTTGACCAGGGATCCAACCTGCAATGTTGGTGTATTAGGACAATCCTCTAACCAACTGATCTACCTGGCCTATTGTATAGTTTTGTGTGAAAATTTCTGTTGTTGTGTATTTGGTATTAAATGGTCTTTTTATTTAAAATATTTATTGAATATATTATATTATATATTTTGTAAAATGAGAAATTGGTTTGCTCATTTCATGTTCAAATTTTATTTAATCACTTAAATAACTTTAGAAGGTATTGTACTATATAATATATACTTGTTTTTCTTTAATTTTTTTCTTTTAGTCAGTACAAAAGATTAAGCTCTACAGAAGAATGCAATCAAGTGATGGCTTTTTCTTTAGAATTTGAATATGGAGGCCACAGGAACAGAAGAAGTTGACAGGCTAAAAACTAAATTTGTCTCTGCTTGGAACAACATGAAATATAGTAAGTATTGTGATTTTAAAAATTGGGTAAATCCAAAGCCATATTTGAAGATGTGTATCATCTTAAGTCACTAACAATTAAGTTTCTCACTGAATGAAATATTTATGTAAAGAACGTAGATGAGACTGTCTTCTGAAGAAACAGCCAAATATCATCGTAAATAATGCTTAGAAATTCAAACATCCTGTGTGGTCTTTTTTTTTTATTTAATATTCCAAACAATTTCTTCAGGTGATGATAATACCTCTGTTTTTAGACTCAGTTTCAGGCAACCTCATGTATAAACCAGAAAGCCAGCAAAATAGACTCCTGAACACACAAAACAGATAGTATAAAGTTCATGCACTAATAACCAATGAGTTTCTGCTAGAAGTACCTCAGATCCTCATTTTAAACCAAGTTACTCTTGATTTGCAAACAAATTCAGTAAGGACCATATGGTGTTTTAGATTCTGTTTTTGTTTTTTACCGTCTCTCTCTTTTATTTATTTATAATTTTTGTTTTTTCCCTTATAGTTGACTTTCAATATTATATTATTTTCACGTGTACAGCATAGTGGTTAGATGTTTACATAACTTATGAAGCAATATCCCCCAATAAGTCTAGTACCCACCTGGGACATACAAGTTACTACAATATTATTGACTGTATTCTTTATGCTTTACTTCATATCCCCGTGGCTATTTTGTAACTACCAGTTTGTATTTTTTAATCCCTTTACCTTTTTCATACAGTCCCCCAACTCCCTCCCATCTGGCGACAGATATTATGGTAGATTTGAAGCCCACTTCAGACTAGAAATGAAAAGGAGATAAAGAAACCTCAAAAATGGGGAACTACTCAGCAGAACTAGTTTCAATAGGAAGAAGTTCATATCCATAAAATAGAAATGATCAAATTTTGTAAAATTCCTTGATATTGCAAATTCAGGTAAAACATGTTGGCAATTGACTCCAGGTTCACTGGAAGTCATGGCCAGCTAGTTATTTAGATAGTTATAACTAGATAATAACATGACATTGCATTTTGAAAATTATGAACATTAATTTTAAAGTTAAGATGTAATTTATATACTATAAAATACACCCTTTTAAAGTGTATGAGTCAGTGGTTTTAGTATATTTACAAGATAGTGTGCAACCATCATCACTATCTAATTCCAGAGTATTTTTTCTTTTTTATTAAATTTATTGGGGTAACATCGGTTAACAAAGTTACACAGGTTGCAGGTGTACAATTCTACAGCACATCATCTGTACACTGTATTATGTGTTTACCACCCCCACATAGATGGAGTTTACCACCCCCAGTCAAGTCTCCATCCATCACTATTTATCCCCCCACCCCCTCCCCTACCTCCCCTGACTCCAGAACATTTTTATTAACCCCCAAAGCAACCCATACCCGTTAGCAGCTTCTCCCTATTCCTCCCCACCTACCTCCAGTCCCTGTCAACCACCAACTGTCTGTCTCTATAGGTTTCCCTATCCTGGCATTTCATGTAAATGAAATCACAGAACTTCTGGCCTTTTGTGTCTGACTTTTTAGACTTAACATGTTTTCAAAGTTCACCCATGTTGTAGCATGTATCTAGCAGTGCTTCAATTTTTTATATGACTGAATAATATTTCATTGTATGGTTTTACCACATTTTCTTTCATCAGTACATGGACATTTAGATTGTTTGTACTTTTTGGCTAATATGAGTAGTGCTTCTATGAGCATTGTATACAAGTTTTTGTGTGAATATATGTTTTCAGTTGTCTTGGGTATATAGGAGTAGAGTTGCTGGGTCATATGTTAACTCTAAGTTTAACTTCTGAGGAACTGCTGAACTGTCTTCCAAAGTGGCTGCACCATTTTACATTTCCATCCTCAATGTTTGAGGGTTTGGATTACTTCATATCCTCACCAACACTTGTTATTGTCCATTTTCTTAGTGGTTGTGAATCATTTCACTGTGAGTTTGATTTGCAATTCTCAGATGAACAGTGATGTTAAGCATCTTTTCATGTACCTGTTGGCTATTTATATGTATATATTCTTTGGAGAAATGCCTATTCAGGTCCTTTGTGCATTTTAATTGGGTTGTCTTTTCATTATTGAGTTATAAGAATACTTTATATACTCTAGATAAAAATGCCTTAGCAAATATATCATTTGTAAATATTTTCTCCTGTTTTTGGGTTGTCTTTTACCTTTTTTGGTAGTGTAAGCACAAAACTTTAAATTTCAGTGATGTCCAATTTACTTTTTTTTTTTTTTTTTGGTTGCTTGTGTTTTTGATGTCATATTGAAGAAACTGTTGCTTAAATCACATCATGGAGATTTATACCTGTTTCTTTTGAAGAATTTTATCATTTTAGCTTTCATATTTAGTTAGGTCTTTGATCCATTTTGAGTTCATTTTTACATATAATGTGAGGTCCAGCTTCATTTTAAAATTTTTTATTATTATATATTTTTTAACCCTACCCAAGGGTTTATTGCTTTTATATATATATATATATATATATATATATATATATATATATACAGAGAGAGAGAGAGAGGGAGAGAGGGAAACATCAATCCATTGCCTCCCATACACACCCGGACCAGGGATTGAACCTGCAATCTAGGTATGTGCCCTGACCTGGAATCAAACCTGCAACATTTTGGTGTATGGGATGATGCTCCAACCAACTGAGCCACCTGGCCAGGGGTAACTTGACTTCTTTTTTAAACTATGAATAAGTAAATCATGCCCCTGCTTTTTGGCTTGTTTGCCATCTTTTAAAGCCTTATTTGTGATTTTCAAATCAGTGACTTAATGGACTATTGATTTTTGGTAGCATTCTTTTTATGGTAGGTAGTCTCCAAAGATGGCCCTCAGTGAATCACATCTGTGTTGTTTCTTTTTCTAATAGAATCCTGGCTGGCTTGTGCCTCAAAACTGATAGAATGAGATAGAGGTTGTATTCATTCTAGGCCTGGCCATTGAAGGGCAAATTCTACTTGCTCTGTTTTGGAGCTCTGAATTGTCACGTAATCGGTTTAGGCACCCTGCAGGAGAAATGACGTAGAAAGGCCACATGAAGCAGAAAGGCACTGGGACTATGTAAGAGAGACAACTGTGTCTCAGCTGAGCTTCTCCATCTGATTTTCACTAATTAAAAACTGAGCAAGACCAGCAGGAGAGCTGCTTAGATGGGCCCGGTCAACGCACAAAACTCCAATATAAGACAAGTTATTAAGTTTTTGAGGCATTTGTAAATAGGAATAGATAACTGAAACACTGTCTTAGTTCATCTCCTGAGTGTTTTTTATAATTGAGGGAAAATTAACAAAATGAACAAATCTTAAATATACAATTTGGAGAGTATGGCACACATTTACTCCTATGAAACTAACAATCTAATCAATATATTTAAAATTTTTTTCACCCCAGGAGGTTTTCCTCATCTTCCTTCTGGTCAGTACTCACCCCTCACAGACAATCATTGCTCTGTGTCAGTTTATTGAATGGCTTGTTTTCCAAATTTACTTGCTTTTCTTAACTTACTTAGTGTTATTTAATTAGTTTCATTTAGAAATCATAACGACACTTGATTGTCTCTGTCCCACCTTCCTGCTGCTGTAGACCGAGATTTAGAGTTAAAAAGCAGAAGAGATTGGAGAACAGAAGAATTCCATTGAATATGTTCTTTTCAATATATATAAGAACTTACTCATGGCTCTTTCCTATTTACACCCAGACTTTGTTATCTCATGCCTCTGTGGATTTTATATCTTTTATTTTTCACTCTCAATGCACCATAGTTTCCTGGTTCAACATGAGGAAGCTGGGGCAGAGATAGTCGTACATTTCTTAAAAGCTTTTATAAAGATAAAATGAAAACTGGCCAACTAAAACTAAATAATTAAAAGAAAGAAGAACATTCTTATAAATTGAGATAAGGATGTCTGAAAGCTTTATATACCACTTTCCGAGATCTCATTTGGCCACCATGATGGGGTTATAATAGATTTCCCTAGGACACTTTAGAGAGCCAATTTCATCATAAACACTATTGTACTGTCTGATCTTTTTTCTAAATTACTTCCTTGGATTATTCAAATACTTTAAATCTTTTCATTAAGTAAGATGGAAGGAAATATAAGACATGGATAACGTTTGTTGCCTTTGGGAAAAGAGGTTGGTATCAGGGAAACTGAAGTAGAATTTGTACCTTTAAATTTTATACCGTAAGAATATTTTTACCTATTTGAAAGTAAATTAAAGTTCAAGGTTTTTTTCTCTCATATTTTTGAAGTGGATAGGATGTGGTTAAAATACTCAACTATATTTTAAAGTAGCATAAATTGCCTCTATTTTCAGTTTATTGCCCAAATATTTTGCTACTCTTGCAAAAAATTGCACATCTGTAATTGAGAATTGCTTATTTGAAATTAAATACAAGAAAATGTTGCTAGCCTTTTAGTGTTTAATTCTTTAATTGCAAAACAGTTTTTCTCTTTTCTTGTTTAGGTTGGGTGTTGAAAACAAAGACATATTTTAGTAGAAATTCCCCTGTATTATTGCTTGGAAAATGTTACCATTTTAAATGTGAAGGTAAGTGCTAGATTTGTAACCCACTTAAAAATCTTTGTAGAAGTTCATTGTGTAACTTTTCACAATTTTTTTCTAGGTTAATCTATTTTTGGCACATTTGTTTTTTACTTTAATTTTTAAACATTGTGGCAGAGCACACATAATATAAATTTACCATCTTAATCATTTTTAAGTTTAAGTTCGGCGGTATTGATACATTCTGAAAGTTGTAAGTGGTGATACCATTACCACCATTCATCTTTGTGCTTTTAGTCTTGTAAAACTGAAACCCTGTATCCATTAGAGAATTCTCATTCCTTCCTTACTGTCAGCCCCTAACAACCACCATTCTACTTTGTAGGACTATGTTTTGGCATATTTCTTTTAAGAATCTTTATTTTATATTAGACATAATATATTGTCATATGGTTTGGGTTTCTTGTGAACTCCTTAAGGATAAGGATCATGCCATCTTTTGTTATATTCCTCATAGTTTTGGATTTACTGTATGAGTGCTAAATAAATATTTGAATTGATGGCATCATATTCTTTATCAAATTCTCTGATGATAACTTTAAAGCAGTACCTGAGTTTACCTAAAAATGATAAATTTCCTACTTGTTAAGGATGCTCCAGTTTCTGAAATTACTGACTTTAATTGTTTCTGAAGGTCCATATATACTCATCCTTTTAATAATTATCATATATTTTATTTTAATAATTTATGCCACTTACTGATAGCTTACTATATGTCAGGTATCATGTGAAGCTGTTAGGGAAATGTCTTTAATTCTCACAGCAAGCCTACAAGGTAGATTCAAGTATCCTTGTTTTATGAGTGTGGACGTAGGAATTTAGAGAAGCGAAATAATTTGTCAGGAGTCACAGGTGTTAAATGGCAGAGCTGAAATTTAAACCAAGACTATGTCTCACTTTACTTATTTTTAAATTTTTAATTAAAATAAGTTGACATACAATATTGTATTAGTTTAAGGTGTAAAATAGAGTGATTTGACATTCCTTATGATATGATCACCATCTATTACCATACCAAGTTATTACGATAATGACTGTTTTTCTAACTGGAGGTTTGTACCCCTTATTCCCATTCACCCTTTTCACCCATCCCTCTACTCTCCACCTTCCTGGCAACCATCAGTTTGTTCTCTGTATATGAGAGTCTGTTTCTATTTTGTTTTATCTGTTCGTTTTTTAAAAAAGATTCCACATACAAGTGAAATCACATGATGTTTGTCTATCTCTGTCAGACTTAGTTCAGTTAGCACAATTCCTCCTATGTTCATCCAAGTTGTTGCAAATGGCAAGATCTCTTTTCTTATGGCTGAATAATAGTCCATTATACACACACACACACACACACACACACAGACATCATATATCTATACATATATATGTATGTGTGTGTGTGTGTGTGTGTGTGTATATATATATATATGATACCTGTATCACTGTACCATCTGGCATTGTTGTGAGAGGCTGTGTTCAGCTTCAGTGAATTTTTTTGAAGACTCTTTCAGTGTGTTTGCCCGTTTCATGCTGGGTGATTTACGAGTGCATCTGTCCACACCGCATTGAGTGTTCAGCAGTTTTTGACCAAAAAATGGCATGACCTCTGTGCCTCCTCCGCACCCCCCTGTTCACCCAGTCTCGCCCTGAGCGACTATTTTGGTTTCCCCAGATGAAAAAATGGCAGAAGCATTAAAGGCATCAAAATTGACAAGTTCAAAAACTGTTTTGAGCAGTGGAAAAAACACCTCAATAGGTGTATTGCATCAGATGAAGTTTAAACATGTAAGAAATAAAACAATTTTTAATAAGTAAATCCTATTTCTTGGTCTTCCCCTCATATATATGTATATATATGTAATATCTTTTCCACATCTTTATATATTCATCTCTGTCTCATTTTAATACAGGCATTCTTTCTACTATACATCTTTGCTTGATGTTGTATATGAGTGTGTGCTTTGCTTGTATGTGTAAGAGAGGAAGAGAATGTGTGAGAATATGTGACTATCAAGGCTTTATTCATTTTTGATTGACCTATTTTGGTATATTATTTACCGGCAATTTTCTAAAATCTTGTAAATGGCTTGTGATAATACAGCTAACATTTACTGAGTATGTACAATGTGTCAGGTGGTATTTTAAGTAATTTAAATGTATTAACTCATTGAGTCCTCACAACATTCTTGAAGGATGAGTAGGAAGTTAATGGATAAAGAAGGGATGCTTTTTGGTAAATAGAATGGAATGATGAAAGCAATAGCAATGAAATACTAATATATTTAGGAAACATGTCCTGTATAGTTTTGGTGGGAGAGAATTCTGGGAAGGCTCAAAGGAGCATCTTGAATGCTGTGTAAAAGGGTTAGGTAATTTATTTACCAGCAGACGAGAGTACATGGATTTGAATTTTTGTTCTTTTTGCTTGTTAGTTGTTACTTTTGGGCAAATTATTTTATCTCTGTAAGTGTTAATGATACCTATTTCATATGTGTTTAGTGATGTGCCTGGTATATGTAAGCATTCTAAATGATATTATTTATGATATAAGGAATTTGAGAAAAAATTATTAGAATTATTTTAAAGGATAACATTATGTATTTTTTGAAAGAAATTCTTTGAACAAATCTTTGTAGAGAGCACTGGGTGGTGGGGTCCTCAACTCAAGAGACAAAAAGTAAATGATACAGGAGATATGAATGAGACAAATAGAAGACTTGTTTTGGACTAGAAGTGGGGACATAGGGAAGGAGAAGGGTGTGGTAAGAAGGGAGAAAGGAGAGAGAGGCAGATAGATGGTGGAAGGCCACATGTCCATGGTTAAGTTTCCTTGTTGACATACCTTGATCTTCAGTAAAGTCAGTTAAGCTCATGAAATGCTTGAGGTAAGAAGAGTTCTTTTGGAAAGAGAATAAATTTGTTATCTAGAATGAAAAACAACTCATGTCATCTCAGGAGCTAGAAGCAGGGGGAACTATGAAAGCTTAAGCTGTGGAGAATTAGCAGAAATGTTGGGGCTAGTTTTGGATTTCTAAAAGTCACAGAATTTTTGATTCAAGCAAATTTTCTAAGTTTTCAGAGAGATGGGGGTGGATTGCCCAGCTGGCTCTTAACTACCATGTTTACTCTTACTGAACAACAAAATTCTAAGTTTCATTTAATTATTTTCAGTGATCATGTATCAAGTACATGCTGGCTGGGACATTTTGTTGCCCAAAAGGAGCACATGATAATCATAACTAAATATATTCTTTAGAGAAATAACTGATGGCAATGTAGAAAAACGATTGGAAGTCAGTTAACAAGTGAGCTCTGATGCCTCTGATATAGGGCAGTGGAAATGGAAAGGAAAGAATGGATTTAAGATATTTTAAAGTAGAATCAACAACATCTGAGAATTGATTGGCTTTTAGGTCAGGAGAGGCAGAAAGGAGATAAATTGAGAGACTACTGTCTTGGATGATAGGTAATGTTAGTAACCAAATGTGGTATCCTAGAGGAAGCATGGGTTTTTGGAGCACGTGTAGTGTTTGAAGAAGACTGTTTAGAAATGAAGTAGGCTGTTCAGAAATAGTTTGTTAGTTATTTTCAAAGAAGTGACATTTGAGGCCAATGGATAGGGTCACACTGATGGAAAGTATAGGTGGAGAATGTTCATCTTTAAGGATATACTGGTGAATCTGTAAATGAAACTGAGAAGGATTAGGCAACCTAAAAGACAAAACCCACAACAGTATATTATCGTAAAGACCAAAGGAAAGAGATTTTTAGGAAGAAAGGGTTGGACAGAGTGCCTAATCCTTAACAAAGGCTAAGTAGGAAATAGACTGAGAAGAGGCTAGGATTGGTGAGTGTAAAATGCCGATGACTTTTCAGAGAACAGTTTCCCCATAGTGGTAAGGATGGAAAAGTAAAGTTAACAGCAGCTAGCCTACATTTACTGACTATGGTTCTGTGTTATGCACCAAAGCCAAATTGTATTTTTTCAAAGAGTTAGTGGTTATGATATTGAGGTAGAGAGGATTTTTTTATATAAAACATAAAAACACAGCCTATCCAGGGAAATATTGATCAATTTGACCAAATAAAAATGTAAAATATCTACATGACAAAAGACACCATGAACAAAGTTTAGAAGCAAACCAGAGAGAGAAGATATTTGCACTTGCTCTCTCATTCTCCCCCCATGATTGGTCTGTGTGTGTGTGTACAGGAGAGTCGACCTATCCTTATCACCTCTCTAGCTATATCTTAGACAAAAGATTAGTCTCCAAAGTAATAAAGAACTACAGATTATTATGTAAAATACAAACAACCCAAGAAAAAAATAAGCCAAAAAAATGAACAGATACTTTTTAAGTAGAAACTTGAATGGCAAATCAAACATAAGAAAATGCTAACCCTAGTAATAAAGGAAGTGGAAATTAAAATGAAATAAAGATACTATTTCTTAGTCATCCAATTTGCAAACTTTTAAATTTATCTGCTACCTTTCCTGAGCTACAAACTGTTCTCCTTATATTATGCATTTTCTTTCCCAATGTACGATATCATGCTGTACATTATATCAAGGTTTGTAGTGTATAAATCCAAATAGTCCTCCCAGTTAGTATTATCTTGACTACATACCAAATTTAAAAACTTTTTTTTTCAGGGTACCTGTGAGAGAAACAATTGAGAATTTTACCATATTTTAAGTAAGCCTCATTTTCCCACAGATACCATCCCCCCATCTAGCTAGGATTTTCTAGATTTTCTTTTAAATGGCTCAGGACGTGATGGGCCCAGAGGTCATTGATGAAAAACTGTAATTTGGGGTTATGTCTAGTATATCAGTTCTATTTAGGAGCCAGAGTGATTTAACATGAACAGAGATAAGGCTTTCTCGTTCCTGAGTTTGGGGCTGGAGAACATCCATAGATAGTCAGTCTAGCCTAGGAGCAAAAATAGTACATAGGAAAAAAAAGGGAAAGAAAAACTTTTCAAGAAGTAGAGAGTGTAGCACAGAGGCTGGAAATAAAAGCTTTGTTTCTGACCTGAAACCACCCAGGGACGGAGCTTTGTCTAGGGCTTTCTCTGTAGGACATAAGGAGGAGCATGAAAGTAATATATTAAGGGGTCCGACTCTGTGTGCTCTTGGTTCCTGTACTGTCCACCATCACTGCTGTTTTCAGGATCCGTGTTGCTCTGAAACTTGCCAAGATCATGCCCAGATGTTGTGGAACTAAGATCCCAGAATTTGAAATCTTAATGCTTTTGACGTTTACTAAAAAATGACATGTAGTAAACAATGAGGTATTTAGGAAAGTATGACTTAATTTTCAAAAATTTGGACACTTCCAGGCTTTGTTCTATTATTGATTTTTAGTTTAATTCCATTGTAGTCAGAGAAAATACTTTTATGACTTTAATATCTTTGAAGTTATTGAGACCTGCTTTATGGTCTAAATATGGTATAACTTGGTAAGTGTTATTTGCATGCTTGAAAAGAATATGTCTTCTATTGTTGAGTGTTGTATAAGGATTATTAGGTCAAGTTAATTGATGTTCTGTTCAAGTCTTCTCTATCCTTGTTCTTATCCTACTTGTTCTACTGATTATTGTGAGAGAGAGAATGAGATCTCTGACTATAATTGTGGATTTGTCTATTTCTCCTTGCAGTTCTATCAGTTTTTGCTTTATTGATTTTGAAGCTCTGTTTTTGGGTACATAAACAATTAGAAATTTTATTGTCTGTTAATGAGTATATCCCTTTGTAATTATTAAAAAATTGTGGTGATATTATTTGGTCTGAAATCTACTGTGTTTGATATTAATGGTATTCAGCTTTCTTTTGCTTAGGATTACATGGTGTATGTTTTTTCATTTTTTATACTTTATTTGTATCTTTATACTTAAATTGTGGGTTTTTTCAGAAAGTAGATAGTTGGGTTTTGCATTTTTATCCAGTCTGATAATCTATTCCTTTTAAACTATTGTTTAGACTATTCACATTTACTGTGATTATTAATGTGGTTGGGTTTAAATCTATCATCTAACAATTTGCTTTCTATTTGTTAAACCTGCTCTTTGTTTTCTTTTCCTCTTCCTTCAGATTGAGAATTTTTTGATTCCATTTTATCTTTTTGTTGGCTTATTAGCTACAACTTTTATATATAGTTTTCTGTATATAATTCTACAATACATCATCTGTATACAGCTTTTTATTGTGTTATTTTAGTGGTTACTTTAAGGATTTAGTATGCATTTTTGACTTATCACAGTTTACCTTTAAGTGACATTATACCAGTTCACATATAGTGTAAGAACCTTGTATAGTATTAATAGTGTACTTTACTTCCCCTGCCCTAATCTTTATACTGTTAGTGTCATACATTTTAGTTATTTGTATGTTGTACACCCATTGCTATCATTTTTGTTTAAATAGTCAACTGTCCTTAAAAGAGAGTAAGTAAAAAGAAAAAAATTATATATTTGCTTTAGTAGTTATCACTTCTGGTGTTCTTCATCCCATTGTGTGAATCCACATTTCCATGTGTTATTACTTTCCTTCTGCTGGAAGGACTTTTCTTTTACATTTCTTATAGTGCAGGTGTGCTGGTGATATATTTTACTAGTTTTTTTTTGTCTCTGAAAAAGTCAGCATTTTACTTTTATTTTTGAAAGATATTTTTGCTAGGTATAGAATTCTGGGTCAGTGTTTTGTTTTTTGTCTTTCTTTTAGTAGCTTTGAGAATGTTGCCTAACTATCTTCTTGCCTGTTTTATTTCCAGTGAGAAATCTGATGTCATCTTTATCTTTCTGTGTATATAATGTCCTTTTTTTTTCTTGACTGCTTTAAAAATCTTTTAATCACTAGTTTGGAACAGTTTGATTATGAGGTGCATTAGTCTGGTTTTATTCATTTTTCTTGTGCTTGAGTTTTATTCAACTTCTTGGACCTGTTGGTTTATAGTTTTCATCAAATTTGAAAATTTTTTTAGCCATGTTGTCTAAAAATAATTTTTTGTTTTTCCCTCTGTTCTTTCTCCTTCTGGGTCTCCAATTACACCTACTGGGTGGGGCAAAAGTAGGTTTACAGTTGTTCCTATGAAAAATAATATGATAATAAAGTATTACAAAAATAAACTTCACATACAGCTGTAAACCTACATTTGCACATACACACACACACACACACACACACACAAAATTAAGTTTAATATATCTATGAAACGAGAACCTGAGTTGAAAAAATTATATCCACAAGGAAACTAGCTTGAAAACTTGTTCTTTAAGACTGGTGTGATACATTTTCCCCCTCTTTGGGGATAGGAAGGAGAAATGAATTTTTATACAAAAATAATGCAGGACAAACATATATGATGGGGTAAATTGACAAGATACTATTAAATTTAAATGCAGATACACTCTAATGCCAGTAGGGGATAAGCTTTTACTTCTTCCAGGAGTAATTTCCAAAGGAGTGTGCATTGTTTCAGGCCTGTCTCTCTCTCTCTTTTTTTTTTTAACCTCATCTGAGGAAATGCTTATTGATTTTTAGAGAGAGGGGAAGAAAAGGAGAGAGAGGGAAAGAATCATCATTCAGACGCCTCTCATACACGCCCTGACAGGGACCGAACCTTCAACCCAGGCATGTGTTCTGACTAGGAATCGAACCTGTGACCTTTTGGTCCACAGAATGGCGCTCCAACCAACTGCGCTATACCAGCAAGAGCAGGCCTATATCTCATAAAAATATACTTTTTTCCCTAGAAACATCCAGTAAAAACTGCCTCTACTTTCCATTATATTCAACTATGTCTTATCAACAGAAATTCAGCAAATAAAGATAAACACTTTTTTTCTGGGATTTCTTATTTGCTAACTGACTTTCTGTTCATCCATCTACTCTAAGATTAAAATGGAATTAAAATTCACACGTAGGTCCTTGAAATTAATATATAATTGATACCAGTTTATTAACCTGATCACTGAAAAGAACAATCAAATGACTGAAATTACGTACGGATAGAAAGCTTTTAGCATAAGGGGTCTGTTACTCATCCCTTGGCAACCTAGTTGTACTCACCATTGGACGGTGGCTCTGAGATTAGGCTGGCTGACTGTTGCCATCATCTAGAAATATTGTTGAGCATGAGCTATACTTTTTAGTAAGGCTCCCAGGAGATACATGAAGGGGAAGGGAAATAGAAGAAAATGTCACAGTAAGTTAAACCTATAAAAGTATGGTTTTTCCTTAGTTAAAATGTCAATTGATTAAGCATTATAATTTTTCTTATGTTCCATGAACTGCTTAAGTGTGATATCAGGTTAGATACTCCAACATCCACAGGTGAGATCTGAGGCAAAGGGTTGTAGAATCCTGCCCTTGATATAGTACCTGTAATCAAACCTGGCAGACACCTATTATAAATCCCCTTTATCATAATGTAAAAAGTTAAGAATAAGATTTCAGTGTTTTATTTTCTTAAGCAATAAAAAGCAGCTGAGATTTTCTATTTCTACTATTCATTTACTACAATAAAATGTAATGCCTTATATAATGTTGAAGGAAGAGCATTTTATTGCGATAAATGAAAACCAGCAATAAATACTTGTTCAGGAGACAGTGTGACAAAACAAATGGATTCGAGTCAGAGCTTTGAGTGTGCCAGGGCTGCCCATTCACTGACAAGCTGCGGGGAGGGGGAGGGAGTGAAAGATCTCTCCTGGCCTCAGTGTCCTCATCTGGAGAATAAAAGAGTTTTGTTATAAGATTCTCTCATATCCAAAAAACAGATAACATATCTTTAACACTTGAACGCTCATTTCATGTTTAAATAAGATTATCATTTCATTATTCAAGGGAGAACCTCAGAGAATGCTTTTTATTTCGAAATATTATTAATTTGACTCTCTAAGTTACTTGACACTCTTCGCCACCCCGTCTCATTCACGCCACTCTCCCTGCCTACAGTACCTTTTGTTTCTCTTTGTCCCAGCGAGCTTAACTCTGACCCCCGGCCCGCAGCTTACCTCCAGGGTTACTTTGCCAGCAGCCACACTATAAAACTTCTCCCTTTTTTGTACAGTCACATAGCTGAGTTACCGCTTGTTTCAAGCTGCCAATTGCTTACAGGGTATCCCCCTCAGAAAAAGTAAGATTCTCCAGGGAAGGGAGGACTCCCACTTCTCTCCTACCTCCAACTGCTCAGCACAGAATCTGGGACAAAGGAGGAGTTCAATGAGTGTTTAACAAATTCAGATTTATCTGCAGTGGTATTGGAGTGATGACAGCTTTTTGAGATCCTCTAGAGCAGTGCTTTTCAACTGTTGTGCTGCACGAATTTTTAAAACATGCAGTACCTGACTATTTAATCAGGGGCACGGACCTCTTTTCCCTTAGGTTGTCAAATGAAAAAATGACAACAGCCAACACAATAATAGCCATCTGGTATGAATGCCCTGTCTTGAACCATAAATATGTAGGCTGTATAATAAAGTTGCATCTTATTGGTCACGTCACATAATAAGATTGCATCTAATTGGTTAGTTTTTGGTACCAGAAATCTTTATATACAGCTATAGGCACCTGATTTTTAAAAAAAGTCACCGTGGACCAAAAAGTGTAGGTAATGTGATGACTATTATATATTTCTTGTAAATCAATCCAAATTATACCTATTGTTTTCAGGTTGGCAAAAATATTTATTTTGGTAGGTCACAGAATTTGAGTAATTATTTTATGTTTGCCATGAGATGAAAAAGTTTGAAAATTGCTGCTCTAGGGAATAAACTATTTTTAACTACTTTAGAAGTATCCATTTAGTTTTGAAGTATCCATTGATTTGTAAAGAGCCTAACAATATAGCAATAATCAAATATTGAAATAGCCTAAACTTTGTTAGGACAATTCTCTTCCTTAAATAAGGCCAATACCATCATATTTTTTGCTACGTATAATGTGCTCCCTATGCGTAATGCACACCTACATTTTTGACCCAAGCTTGCAAGAAAAAAATCTTCTGTTTTAATTTTTTAATGCAATTATTTATTTATTTATATTTAGATACATGTTTTCTTGTATTTTAAAAGAATTTTAGCATTTATTTTTTAACATATTATGGTACAAGAAATTTTATGTAACAAATAATTACAAAATACAAGAATAGATATAAGGTATTTTAGGTGTTCCCCATGTATAATGTGCACGCTTATATTTTCCTCAAAAGTTTGGGCAAAAAAGTGCACGTTAGACACAGCATAATTCGATAATCCCAGTCACCGTAAGTAGTTGGAAGAAGTAGTAGCAATTTTTGAATATCATAAAACACCAATAATTTTAGTATGCTTGGTTTTGTTGTATTTTTTTTTTACTGTTATTTATTGATTCAAGAGAGAGAGATAATAAACATCCATGTGTTCCACCCATTTCTGTATTCATTGCTTGCTTCTTGTATGTGCCCTGACTCGGGGTTGAACCCACAACCTTGGTGTATCAGGACAATACTCTAACCAACTGAGCTACTTCCCCAGGGCGGTTTTGTTGTGTTTTTAAAACTAATTCAGATGAGCCTTCCTTCTTCATATTAATGTAACATAGTTTTCTTCATGCTGTCATACTTTCCCATCATTACCTGTCCCCCAAATACACAGAAGATGGAGAGGGAGAAAATCTACTTGATGCCTTTAAAAATACTTAACATTTAAAATATTGCCAGTAGCCAATAATCAGATATATCTATGTATTTATGCAGGGCTGGACAAAAGTAGGTTTATAATTGTGAATACACGAAACAGTTTATTTTTGTATTATTATTTACTTTTGTGTTACTTATTTTTCTATACGAACAACTGTAAACCTACTTTCGCCCACCCCTGTATAAAACACCATTTTGCATTTTTTAGATGTTTTACTGCAAAGGCACTTACTCTTTATTAAACAAAAGTTCCAGATGGTTTACTTTTGAAAAGTGTTACTATTTGGAGGAATAAATTATCCTTCATTAGAAATGTTTTAACTATATCTAAAACTCCGCTATGTTCCTTAAGCTATATAGTAAACTTGCAATTTAATTTTGGGATCTCAAAAAACAAATACAGAATAAAAATGAAAATTCATTCAAATTCTTTTATCCTAAATGGAAGGTTATATTTTTTTTTTTTGTAACACAAGAAAAATTCTCAGTTTAATTGTTACAACAGTGTGGCCTGAGTAGCTAGTGCCAGGACAGCCTGGCACTTACGTGAAGTGTTCCCACTGCTGTAAATGGGACTCTGTGTCCTGGGGAAATGAAGTGAGGGACATCAGGGAGTCCACAGAGAGTGGGAGGTTTTCAGTGCCCTAGGTGCCCCCTGCGTGCAGACGGGCACACCACAAGGCTCAATGGACAGAGCTTCCGATGCCACATCTCAATGCTAAGTAGAACTGAAAGCGCTTCACCTCTCAGGATAGGAATGCTTCCTCTTCTGATCCCTGAAAAGTGAGAGCAGAGAAGTGACCCTTATGGTAAATAAACAGCTCCCCTATCTACCATTCCCATCAAACTCCCAGCCCCTCAGAAGGTCACACGGAGAAACATATGCAGTGTGTTTACAGAAGAGGGCTGGTTTGTAAAATGAATTGCTCTCAGATGCAGTTTCTCTGCTCCCTAAAAAGCTTAGCAAAATATTGGATCTACAGGAAGAAAAAATAATGTATTACACAAGCATTTCAATCACCACCCGATCAGGGGAAAGGATAGTAAAAATAATACATGTTCTCACTTGATGCTTCAGTCGACAATTAGGGCAGGTTCTGTAAGAGACCCACCTTGGGATGCTGACAATAACAAAGTGGTGTAGAGATCAGGTGATGAATGTTGTTCCTGAGTTAAAATTTGCCTAAGAGCAAACTTCCTTACACTCAAATTTGTTTTTTCACTGCAATGTCTTATACATCACCAAAAAAAGCTACTGTAAAAATAGGGCTCACCAAACCAAAAAAAAAAAAGTCTCTTTTTCTAGTCCTAGCACTAATGAGCAAATGCTAAGTACAGGCAGTCGCAGTTCTACGTGAGAGGTCAAATGTGGGCAGGTCAGCACTAAGCCCCCGGCACACCTATTGAGCTTGCAGCCAGGAGGACACCAGCTCAAGTGACTGCTCTCCAGTGCAAGATGGGCAGGTACAGGGACTGATTAGCAAGAGCATGGAACAAGAACTGTGGGCAAGCAGAAAACCATCTAATTCCAAAGTTGCCCCAATTCGTAGGCATTGGAAGATTTCGATACAATTAAAAGTTCAGTTAGCCAATAAATAGATGGCAAATCACAAATGTCATATCTGATGCAAATAGTTATTTCTGAGAAGTCTCTAATGCACAGTGCTGTCATTTTGCTTTCTAAAGATGTAATATGTTCTTTGAAAAAGTTATCTCACTTTAAAACTGACCTCTTTAGGAGAGAGAAAGAGAAAATACAGTCCTCCTATCTCCAAGGCCAAAGGACAAGTTGGGCTCCACGCTGTGCTTCCTGTCCAGGGGCTGCTGAGGCTTCTGAAGCCCTTAGCCCAGAGAGGTCAGCGGAGCCCGGGTTGGGGCCGGCTTCCTCCTGCGTCTGCGCTGCAGTTTGGATACGGGGAGATGGATCCACATTTAAACTTTAATTACTTAGGTGGGATTTAAGATGTATATTGTTTTCTTCTTTTTTTTCCCAGTGCGCACTGCAGTAATGCTTACAGCACCCTGAGGGTAAAACAGAGCTCAGGGTTTACATTGACCTGACAAATCCTACCCATCCAAGTCAGCTCACAGCATCACCTCGATTCATCTTCACTGGCTGCAGTGTTATGTCATAAATAATACATTTTATTTACAGGTTGTAGTGAAGCTTTCTCTTTTGGGTTAGGACAAAACAGAGCACTTTGTCAAGTTACCAAAGTAGCCTACATTTAAAAATATGTATGATCTCTCCAAGTGCAGTGAATACATCTGATGATAACAGTACTTACACATAGCAGACAAGAGGGGTGCACCTGTAGCTGGGCACAGTGGCGTGTGTAGGCCTGGGTTCGGCCGAGGCTGAGGTTCTCCCTCAGTTAGCCAGGGCACTGCACTCAGAACCACCGCACATCGGTGACTGCAGTACTGCTTTAACCGAAGACTTTCAAATGACATTAAAGTATCTTTGCAGCTTTAAATAAGGTTAAATTAGTTAGACATCCCAAAGTGGGAAGTATTTTTAGAGCACTGTGGAGACAACAGTGACAGTCAAGCATCTGCCAAAAGCCATTTGGACACCCTCTGTGCCTCTGCTTTCCATGTGTGCTTTAACATGACTTGTAGTTTATGGGGCCAGAAGGCTTAGTGAGAAGGAAGTTCTAGCCTAAGTATCAGCCCAGATACAACAATCATGGCTATACATTCAACGTGGGATATTTACCAGAAACATGGCACACCAGGCTAGGGTCCTGGGGCTCCCAACTCGGTCTCATAACTGGTCTTTGAGAAAGACCCAAGGACATTTATTAGTCATCAGTCTTGCAGGGTCATTCATGATCTTTAGAACTTTCCTTACCAGCTTTTCTGGGTCTTTGAGGGCTCTCTGTTTTGCCTCCAGAGATTTCTTTTATCTTTTTGTTATCCTGCATTAATTCTTGGACTTCATCCTTCAACACATATAATGAACAAAAATTTGTAAGAGCCAAAATAGTGCTTTGTTTAAAAATTACCCATAAACTTATAACCATTATTATTAGTTGCTTTTCTTTTACCTTTTAGAAGAAAGCTCAAGTCAGTGTACAGTTTATGTCCTATTTTGTTACTGATAAGTGAACTCTACCCCATTGCAGCATATTTACTCTTTAATGGCTACATAATGGCAAGTCAAGTGTCATTTTTATACTTCACTTATCACTCCTCTGTTGGGGTTTAGGTACTTACGAAGTTCTAGTCTTTTAATACGGTAAATAAAATCTGTATGTATATACTGTTTTTTAACAAAATTTTTAATCACCTTAGGAAAGATCTTCAAGATGAGATGACTGAACGAAAAGGTTAGGTAATTTTCATGGCTCAATATGTAATATTAGGTTGCTTTCTAAAAAAAGGTAGGAACATATTAGTGTATAATGCTATAAATCATAGCAGTTTTAACTCCTACCCCAGCCTTGGATACTTGAGAAAATATTTCCTAGTGATGTGAATCAGGAACCTCACTGTGTCTGTCATTTAATTTGATTACAGAGTTTGAACACAGTTAACAGTGAGTTCTGCTTCCACTTTGGTGAGTTGCCTATCACCTGTATATGTTGTACGTATTGTACCCACAAGAAACCTAATGTTCTCAACTTGCACGAGGCTTTCATAAAATATTTTCTTTTTATAGTCTACAATAATTTTATGTTTAACTTGCACTTTTTGCTAATGCCAAATACTGTATCACTCTTCTATAGAATGGATTGAAGCAGCATATGTCAGAAACACATTGATTTCAACACATTGTTTTCAATATATTCCAATTAAATAGAAATGTCAGCAGTTTGGGGGCCAACTGCTGGGCACCTGTTTACTTAAGGCTTCCTGCATTTACTGAACAGCTTGCTCTACCATTTCTATACTGTACATTGTATTTATAGTGCATTGTATTAGTTTTATAGCCCATAACACAAAATTTAGAGTCTAACAACTACTGTATACACGAAGGATTTTATCTCCCTGAGTCTGCTTCTCACCACAGTCAGGTTCCTAGCCAACAGCCTTGAGCTGGCTGCCTCATCAGGTAGCACGAAGTACACTCCTGCGGCCCCCTGTCTTTGGCTCCTTGAACCTTCTTTCTGCTCGTTTAGCTTCTGACAGCCCTAACTCTGGCTTCCAGGCCACTTCTGTGGCTGCTTCTGCTTTGGTTCTCAGCCTTGCCTTGTTTTATCCTCACCCATGTTTTAGTGACTGGGATGTGACGTTTCATGTAGTGAAGCGCACCTTTCTTTTTGTATTTCTAAAAAGTACTTTGCTCAGTGTCTTGGACTTTTAAAAACATTTCTAGTTACAGTTTACTTCAGTTTTATTTCACATTATGCAATGTTACTGTTTTCACCCTGAAGTTTACTTACTTTAATACACTAAAAAAAAGGAGGTGAGAAAAACGTAGTATCCTCAAAGATGATCACATGATGCATTATTGTGTAAATTCTATTCCTATGTGCTATGTGTCTGGACTTTATATTTCTACTCTATCAAGTTTCATTTTTCAAATCTCGAACAACTCAGTTTATACCACTCATAAACTATCTTTTCACCTGTAAAGCAGATGTGATTCCTATCCTATCTAATTCAAAACATTTTGAGGATAAAATGAAATGCAAGAGCAATCTTTATACCATATATAAAGCACACACAAAAAAAGACAAAATAGAGCTTTCATGAACTAAGTCAAAAGCAAAATCTGAATACTTAGCATTGTATTGGAAATTGTATGAAATGTCCATTTATTACCCATTCCTAAATATCATATTAAGTAAATATGTGCTTCAGCTCCCGCTAAAGGGAAAGGGACACTAGTTCCACAATTAGCAAGAAGTTCTCCCAGTGCAGTTAAAAAAAAAGCAAATACATATTTCTCTCTTTTTAGAATTAACATCATTTCTCTGCATGTCATCCTCCAGTGGTTTTCCAGTACATCTAGACTAAAATTCCTATTTTTTGTCAAGGGCCACTAGGCATGCAAGGTCTTAACCCCCCTCCTGACATCCCTTCCCCTGCGCTGCAGCCCTCCCTGCGCCCTCTGTCCTTTGCCTTCACTCGCCATGTTTTCTTCTGAGTGACTCTGCGTGGAAGCCCCTCCTGCCACATCCCTCCATGACCCCCTCTCATTTTTAGGACTGCTCAGTGTTACTTGAGAGAAGCTGTCTTTAGCCAACCTGTCTTTCTTGATTGTTCACTTGTTGCCTGCCCCTGGGCTCCTTTATAGTGTAAGGACCTGAGTTTAGGGTAGGGGCTTTGTCTTGCGTATCGCCTGTTTGTCCTGCATCTGGAATGGTGCCCAATAAATCTCTGTTTCAGTGTACCCCAAGTCAGTGAAGATTCCCTCAATTTTCCTAAGTCTTCTAAGATTTCATCTATTGATATCTTTTGAATTGTCATCTAAGGTCAACATTGCTTTCAGATCTTAGAGTAGTTATTCCAAAATAAGGACATGAGAACCACAGAAATTTAAAATGAGGAGTTGCAATATCCAGTGAAAAACCAATGGCAACTTTGATTCGGGATAAGAACACTTAATGTTAAAATACTTTAACTACAAAATGATATCCTAATAAAGTTATAAGAAAGTATACCACCTGAATTCTACAGGGAGGTATAATGCATTCGTTTTTGTCCATGTCCTTAGATTTAAACATTATAATGGGATTGTGTACAGCTTCACTTTAAAAGAAGGCCAACCATAGAGGGTGAGTAAATGAACGATGCTCCAACCATTTGATGGTACACTGAGCAGTTTTTAGAGTCATGATTTAGCGCTCCATGCAGTTGCGTGGAAATACATCCTGGAGCACTCTCTAAATGTCAAGCACAGTTTCAGGAGTTTTATGTCATTAATTCTCTTTATAACAAAACATTACAAAGCAGCCATAAAAAGTGAACTCATTTTTGTAAAATAAACATAATGTTTATATGAATACAGAAAATTCAGGAAGAATCAACACCAAAATTTTAATATAAGTTCTGGATATTCTGAGCTTAAATGACTTTTCTGTATTTTCTAAATCTTTTCCATCAAATGATTATTAATATTGTCACATAAAAAAAGAGAGTTTAAGATAGTTACTGGAAACAGGAAAGATCTGTTGCTCAGAGATTTTTGCACATAATATTGCCAATTCCTTCCCTATTCACTCCTCAGGGGCAGAGGGAGAAAGAGGTTACTTGAAAGAGCATCTTTTGCCAGAATAGTAGGAAAGCTCCTATGATCATAACATAAAAGGCTGTGTGAAAAGTTGATGAGCAGTAATAAAATTGGATAACAGGACTTCAGTGTCTTTATTGTGTTACTGATACTACCATCAATTATATTAGATATACTGATAAAGGCAAGATAGTAGGAACTTCTTTTTAGTTTATCTGAAATCTACACTAGGTTCTAAGGAATAGATTTTGAAATGACTTAAAAGAAATGTTGTACTCTTTCAGAAGAACAAGGCATAGCATCATTTATACACGATTTTGTGTAACCAAATAGTTCAGTTCTCCATTGTAGAAAAGCCGAGATGTTTTACATGTAAGTAGGTATTTCTTAGTTTCCAGGGTAACAGATATAAAATTTTCTGAAATAAAGACAGTAAAAGCAAACTTTCAGTGTGCTTGTACTTTATCTTTTAGTGATATGACCTTGTTTCTATAGAAACTTAATAATAGGCAAATGCTGAAATTGAGGTTTCTTGTACCATGTTATTGAATGCATCCCCAAAATTAAAAACATACTGAAATGTAATTACCATCATCTTGAACATAAAAAAGTAAATTCTGTACTCACAGACTATTTATTAACTATTCCGATTTAACACTTTTTATCATAGCCCTGTGCTTAATTCTTGTTACTCTAACTACTTTCGTACCAACTTCTCCTAAAGCTCCTCTGTCCAGGGCATTCTCGCCTTCAATTCGGAGTCACCGAAACAAACTCTTTCAAGTATGTCAACTTGTTTACCTGGTAAATTCATGCTATTTCATGACTTCTACCTTTGTTTTTACTCATTATAATGAATTTATAGACATAGGATTGAGAGGTAGGTCTTGCTTCTAAGTTGTATACAATAATTTTGAATAGAAATAATCAAAACTGGAGTAAGTTAAGGTAGGCCTACTTTGTGGAAAATTATAAAATATGATCTGCATTCCAAAGAGTTTTTTCAGCACCACAAAAACTGAATGTGGCATATCTGGCACCTCCGTGTCAGCCTCTTCTGTTCAGTAGCTGTGCTACACAGCCATTTCAGATTGCTAAATCTCGTGTTTTGTTTTGTTTTGTTTTGTTTTTTCCTCAGTAATAGAGGGAGAATATACATGGGACTTACTTGCAGTTAGAAGGGCCAAATTATATATACATGAAAGTGAGTGGTAAATCTTATAAATTATATAAAGATCCTATTTTAGTTCCTAACACTATTATCTACAAATTGGTTTGTAAAATCACTCATAGCCTTACCACACAGGATCAAGCAGAGCAGAAGTTTTTACAAATAATTATTTGCTTTTTGCCTAAAGGCACACTTAATTAATTCACATAATTTCATTTTTTTCACAATATTTAAATGTTCTGAAAAAAGAGTACTTCCCAGTTACAAAGCCATATCTACCATCTGGCTGAATAAGGCAGGCTTAATTAATCTAACTTTTAATGAAATTAAGAGCTTTACTGAAGGTTAAATAGAATAAGAGCTATAAGACATTTCCTCTCTGAAATAATGAAATAATCTCTGGCATTTAAATGAAACAAATGGATAAATGGGGCTTTAACATATTTATGATGTAATGCTTTCTACTCCAAAGAATAGTCTCCCTTAGCCACTTTGCTACCCAGGATTATTTTAATCAAACCTTTCCTCTCTTTTCCCTCTCTCCTTCCTTTTCTCCTCTCCCCAGCCCCACAGCCATGTGGACTTCAGAACCTTCAACATTCTCGAAGTTGAACAGGATTCCACTGGCGGGAGGGGAGTGGAGAGGGAGGGAGGCGTGGAGGCAGACATTCTTGTGTGGGATCTGGCGTCTTAACACGCAAAACTTTATATTACAAATTAAAGTCTAAATTTGTTTTTTGTTTTTGTTTTTGTTTTGTTTTGTTTTTGGAAACTCTTGACAGTCTCATGAACCAAAACACCTCTTTTTAGAATAGGCAATGTAAAAGGGAAGTCTGTTAGGTCACTTAAGTGAGACTAAAAATATATTTTTGTAAAAGTGGAAATTTTAAAGTAATCAGAACTCTGTGCATTCTCCTTTGGATAAACAAAGAAACAAACACCTATTCTCTGCAGTGCTGGCAGTAACACTTCACATTGTTTCGTTATGTTATGTGTTCTTTCCCACACTTTTCTTTCCTTCTGTGTTCAAACTGTAATTGGAAGGAATAAGGCAGCTTCTATGCAGGACACTGAAAACAGCCCACATAGACTCTCCTATGTCAGTCTCCATTTTGAATTTAAATAACAAACCCTACATTGTTTGCATGTGAATTGTCTCAAGTATCATCTACTGTAACAGGTGGGGAACAAGGGTACCACCCAGTTCTTAACCTGGTTCCTTCGCTTAGGTACCATCTGGATAGGTCAGAATGGATAGATAAAATGGGTACTCTGATGTTGGGGTATTAAAGTTTTCATTGAAAAAAGAAGAAAATATACCCAAAAGTCTTCATAAAGTCTCATGGAACATTAAATAGAGCTACAAACAGAAATGGCTGAGGACTGGAAGGTCTCAGGCAGGTTTGGAAAATGAAAACAGGGGAGAAAGACCTGGGCTTTTAGGTAGTAAAGAGAGAAAAAAATTGGCTAGACATGATGGTAAAAGAATAAATCATGGGGATGCCAGGCATAGCCAGCATTGTTGTCGTCCCTGGGGTCCCGCCCTGGGAAGGCTGGTCCAGGCAAGAAGGAGCCTGAGGCAGTGTCTCCCTCCCAGGGGACAACAAAGTCCAGAGGTACACGTGGGAGGTGCCTGCACTTGCTTTACCTTCTGGCATCTGGCATCTCTGGGTCGTCGATGTGCTTGCCGTGGGTGTTGTTGCTTTCTGGTTTCTTGGGAAGCGAAATGGGCATTTGTTAAAGCAAGCAAGGCAGTTTTGTCAGCAGCTCAGTTTCATCGGGTCTGACGGGGGACCTGTTTGATGTGTTTCTCACCGAGCTTAGTTTTACCCTAACTGTTGACTTGTTTCTGTAACTAAATGCTCCTCCTTTCTGCCTTCCAGAAGGTGTTCATTTTCATTTGCATCTTGACCACGGCAACCCCTGGGTCCCCAGTCCTATGACAGTGTGTCTAAAATGAGAGTCAGGGACATGTCATCCTTCTACTTCCTCATCGGCAAAATTGGGACCAAACTCCCAGGTTGGAAATGCAGGGATTTATCAATTTGCATTTCTCACCTCTGTGTCTCTCTTCATGGCAGGAGTTGCCATGTTTTTCTTTTTTCACCAACAACAATGCTTAAAACACAGTTTTCTCATACACAATTGAGAACCACAGAGTGGGGTACTACTGTCCTGGTGTGATGAAGATGATGACAATGGTCGTTAACATTTGGCAAGCATTTACTATGCCCCAGTCTTGTTTCAAGTGAGGTATTGATTTAACCATCCAAACCAATCCTCCTTTTGTAGATGTTGTATTTATAATGCAGAGTGAGAAGTTCCCCTATGGTGTCTGAAAAACGTTGCCCAGGTTCCATTACCAAGAGTGCTTTCTCCAAAAGTGCCTGTTCAGTGTGTAACACTGGACCTCCACCCTGTGCTTGGTTTTAAGTATGTGTGGCATGTTATGACAGGACATAGCAGTAGCGGTAGTCAGACAAGTGGAAATGGTAGGAAGACAAAAACATACGTTGTGAAATAAACTCAGTAATTTAATAAAGTAAAAAAAAAATGTATTGCCATTAGAGTATATTAAAAGTCACTGAAGCCATGGATTGAAGTGACTACTTTGAGAAAATGCAGGGTGGAGCAAAAGTGGGTTTATAGTTGTGAGTACATGAAACAGCATTTTTATTCTTGTGTTATTATTTATTAATTATTGAGTTATTTTCCATATGAAAAGTGTACACCTACCTTTGCCTACCTTGTATATTAGCGTGGATCAAATTGTGCTCAGTTAACTGAAGCTCTTTTAGTTAAAAAATTTTTCTTCTCTGTGTTTTATTTTGGACAGTTCCTTATTGCTATGTCCTCAAATTCACCCATCTTTCATTCTTTTCCTCAGGAATGTCTAATCTGCCATAAATTCCAGTCAGTATAATTTTTCCTCTTGGAGAGTATGTATATCTAAGGAAGTTCCGTTGTTTAAATCTTCCTTGTCTCTACTTATCTTTTTGAACATATGTTAAATAATTGTAATAACTTTTAATGTTGTTTATTAATTTTAGCATTTGTGTTAGTTCTGGGACAGTTTTGATTGATAATTCTCATTTTGGCTTGTGTTTTCCTGCCTCTTTGCATGCTTAGTAATTCTTGATTGATTGCCAGACTTTGTGTTTTTTACTTTGTTGGGCATTGGGTATTTTTGTATTCCTATGAGTATTGTATTGTGTGAATATGCCACATTTTATTTACCCATTTTACTCTTGGTGGGCATTGGATAGTTTTCAGTTTTTGACAATTGCTAAGAGTCTCGATGGTGATTATTCTAGTACACGTGCTTTGGTGAACAAGTGTGTGTGGATTTTTGTTCAATATATATACTGAGGAATGTAATTGCTGGGTCATAGGGTATTCACATGTTCAGCCTCGGTACGTACTACTAAGTTGTTTTACAAAGTAGTTGTTCCAATTTATATTCCTTCAGGTGTGTGTGAGAATTCTGTTTGCTCTCACCTCAAAAATACCAAATAGTTGGTATTTTCCCATTTCAGTAGAGCCATGTTTTAATTTGCGTTTCTCTGATAACTGATGAAATTGAGCATATTTTCATGACTTTTTCCATTTGGATATGTCTTGTGCTGGTTATCTTTTTCTTATGATTTCTAGGTTTTCTTTATATATTCTAGATGTGAATCCTTTTTTGGATATATCTATAAGAAATGTCTTCTCCTGTTCTCTTACTTTTTTACCCCTTTAACGTTCTCTTTTGAAGAACATAGTTCTTAATTATAACATAGCCTAGTTCATTTTTGATATCCTTAAAATGGAGTGTTTTTTGTGTTTTATAAATTTTTGCCTATTTTAGGACAAAAAGATGTTTTTTCTAGTATTTTGAATTTGTCTTTGTTTCTTCTCTCTGGTTGTTAAGGTCAGCTCTCTGTCTTTAGTGTATATTTCATTTTATTCTACTTGGAATTCATATCTTTCTTAGAATCTGAAAAAATTGCAAGCACTTCTAATTATAGCTATTCCCCATTCTTCTTATTCTCCCCTTCTGTATCTCTGATAAATCTTTCTGTTAGATTTTTCTCCATGTCTCTGAAATTCTTTGGCCCTGTTTTCTAATACTTTGTGTCTCAGTACTGTGTCCTGAGTAATTTCTTTAGTTCTTACTTCTGGTTTCTTAATTATCTCCTCAGCTGTGTGGAATATTTTGTTTAATCCTACACTAAGTTCCTGTTTTTAGTTAGTATAGTTTTCATTTCTAGTAGTTCTGTTTGGTTTCCTTTCCTTTGTACCTTGTTAGTTTTAATAGTCTTTTTTCTATTATTTGTCCAACTTTCAATACCCTTCTCTTTTGTAAGCACATGCATACTACATTTATCCCACATCTGCTGAATAGCTGTACCCTTGAGGTTTTGTTTTGTAATTTGCTTAACTTCTGATTATTTCTCATATTAGTTTGCTTAATTGTGATTTCTGATTGTGATAGTCAGCCTTGACTAAGCCCTCAATATTACTAGCAATTCTCTTCTATTTCCTTTATCAACTTTCTTTCCTATTCTTTGTAGTGTTTTTTTCAGACACTCCCTTTCTTCATAAAGCCCTCAAATCTCCTCTGTGATACAAAAAGCAAAGCAAAGCAAAACAAAACAAAAAAACCCCACCTTTCTCCTTTGACTCCATTTATCTTTCATTCATTCATCTGACAAATGTTTATTGCACTTCTGCAGACTCAACTCTGTGGTAGGTGCTGCAGATTCAGGGAAGCACAAGATAAACATATTCCTTTTCCCCTACTGTACTTGAAATCTGGAGGGGATGCAGATGGAGATTTAAAAAAATTATACAGTTATGTCCCACATAATGACATTTCAGTAAGTGATGGACCACATATACATGGTGGTCCCATAAGATTCTAATGGAACTGAAACATTCCTATTGTATTGTGACATCATAGCCGTGGTAGCTGTGTAGCGCAGTGAGTGCATTGCTCATGTGTCTGTGGTGATGCTGGTGTAAATAAATCGGATGTGCTGCCAATTGTATAAAAGTGTAGCAGTGCAATTATGTATAGTACATAATACCTAATAGTAAACAACTATGTTACTGGGTTATATATTTACTATACTAAATTTTTAATTGTTTTAGAGTATCCTCTTTCTACTTATAAAAAAAAGTTTGCTGTAAAACAGTATGCCAAGTTAGTTAGGCTGCCGGAAGCCTCATACATCTTGTGTTTACTGTACCTCTTGATTACATCATTTTCTCTTGCGCTTAGTTTGACCTCATGTGTAGTTCTGTACAGTAATGTGCTGCTGTGCAGGTTTGTAACCCAGGAGCAATAAGCTATCCCATGTCGCCCAGGTGTGTACGGGGATATGTCACTTAGCTTGTGTAAGTGCACTCTCTGGTGTTTGTATAACACTTAGAATTCATATCTTTCAGAATCGCCTAACAATGCATTTCCAAGAATGTATTCTTATCAGGCAGTAGATACAATTAATTAGGGTTGTGACAAAGCAAAGTCAGTCAGATGGGGGAATATTGGGGACAGTAGTATAGTGGAAAGTCAACAGGGCAATGAAGTTCATTTAGTACTAGCAGTTTTCCAATAATATTTAGGGTAAGTATTAAGAGGAGCCTAGATCTTAAAAGGATAAGGAATTAATTACTTCTAATTAGGAGATTAGGAGATTAGGAACTGTGTGTTTGGCAAGCCACAGGATGAGGTGTGAGAGGAGGTACTATTGTGTTGAGGTTTAAACAAACTTAATTTGTCTCTAAAGTGGAAATTTTGGACATTTTTAGTGCCATGTTCAATTTCCAGGAATTTTTATTTTTAATTAACTTCAAACTCCAACACTGAAGAATATTCATTGATAATGGGGGTTAGCATTCATTCTTTTTATTGTTTTTGAAACTGTATGCTACAACTTAGCTCCATTAACCTGAATATATATATTTATATATAATATTTGGGTGATTGTAATTTTTTTTAAATGGGCTTGAAGAGGTATGGGTGCATGAAGGATGAGGAATAAAAGCATGATAAAACTACTTGAATATCCTCTCGAAGGGTATTAGAAATTGAACTCCTGAGAATTGAGAGTTGTAGGTAGATTTATCTACCCACCACCCACCCAGCCAAACCAACCAGCATTTATTAGGATCTACTTGTGCTAGGCATTGTGCTGCATGCTGAGGTTGTAAAGATTGTTATGACACTCTCTCTGGGAATAATCAAGGAATGTTAGTTCATTTTTAGCACTAGTGTTTTATAAATTACTGGGCAAACAGTGACCATAGTTTTCATATAGAAATTACATTAGAGGTAATCAGTTTGAAAAAGCCTTTAAAAATGATAGATGTGGGTTGCAACAATTTTTAAAAATTACATTTCCATATAAAAAGATAATTATATATTTAAGAATTTTATGTTTTCATTCTTTAGCTTGTTGGTTTTGATTTTATAATTTGAATTAAATATGACAATGAATACAATGTACACATTTTATTTGATTTTAAGAACTAGTTTTAAGTAGTTTTAACACATTTTTACATATTGGCAATCATAATATTTTTATTGCAGATCTCATTTTAGAGGGCACTGATATCTATATCCTGAGTCAAATGAGGCAAAAAGAAAATATATTTTTATATTATCCCCTCATAAAGGAGTTGATTATATTTGAACTATAGGATATTGCTGTTAACAGCAGTATTACTGATAATTTCTGATATTAGTGCTAGAATGTGCAAAATAGTCTGCATTCATTCTTATTTGATTTTCCTAACAGTCTGATTAGGCTGAATGCAATTTATTTCCATTTAAATAGAAAAGAAGGATTGGAAAAATTGTGACATGCTCTGTATCATATGGACGGTAATTGAATATAATACTATTATTGACATCTCTTAACATATATTTAAACTGTAGTTTATATTTTTATTTTGTAGATGAAAATAAACTGTTACCTGCAAGATCAGGATGTACAATAGAAGATCATGTAATTGCAGGAAATGTGGAAGAATTTCGTAAAGATTTTATTTCAAGAATATGGCTGACCTACAGGGAAGAATTTCCTCAAATAGAAGGCTCAACTTTGACAACAGACTGTGGCTGGGGCTGTACATTAAGAACCGGCCAGATGCTGTTGGCTCAAGGACTCATACTACACTTTCTTGGTAGAGGTAAATCAAGTCTGTTTGTTTGTTTGTTTGTTTTTTAAATATGAACTCCAGCTTGCAAACTGCATAAAATTCCTTGAGATTCACTTGACTCCCTAATGTCTTCTAAAGTTGAAACTAATCTTAGCATATTACATCTTTATTGAATTGAGCCAGGTATGACTTGTACATAAACTTTCATGATTTTCCTTTTAAAAATACAGGTTAAACGTACCAGTTATTCTTGGCTAACACCATGAATTAAGTAAATCCAAGTTTTAGTAGACTTTTTTTTTTTTTGTGGTTATTACTTCCTTCTTTTCACTTGAACTCTCTGGATTATATCCCCAGTTCAGTAAATCCTGGACAGGGCAATAGCAGTGACTTTGAGCAGATAGTTAATATTGTTACATTATTTAAATTATAACAAATTTTACACAGCTTTTTTTATTTCTCTATATCAATAATGCTTTAAAATTATTTTTATTTTTATAAATATGTTTGTAATCAGTTCAACTGATTAGGCATGTTCTTAATAAGATCATCATACTTAGTCTTTTAGACTCAAAAATGTCATTGATACCTAACTTACATATATCGTTTTTTTCTACTGTGCTACTTTCCTTACCATTTCTATTAGTCCATTTTTTATAATGTGCACATTTGTAGGAGAATTTTAGTTTACTATTTTAGGCTATCATATCTGTTTACCAAGTGCCATTATTTTTTGTGTGTGGTTTTCTGAATGTATGGCAAATATTTAGTAACCTTTCTATAGGGATTATTGATGAGATCATACAGAAAATGTTTATTTAAGAGTAGTGTGGATAATGAAAGGAAGAACAGTTTTTAAACTCTTTCTGGGATGATCGATTTGTAGTCTTGTACAGTTAGGGCCAAGAATTGGAATACACCATGTTTTGCTGTGTGTAAGGTGCACCCGCGTTTTGTGTGCATTATACACAGGATTATTATGCCCATTATTATACCCATGTTATGTAATCATTATACCCATGTATAATATGACTCCTTATTTTTCCTTCAAAAATTTGGGCAAAAAAGTGTGCATTGTACACGGCAAAATATGTGGTATTTCATAGTCCTGACTAATTAAGTCTCTGGATCTGACTCATTTTGTTAACTTAAAATTACATGTATGTTTGGGGACCATCTTGTTATTTAAAACACTGAAGTTGTGGAAATAGTTGACTTTTCTGAAACCTTTGATTTTTAATGACTTCATTTATTATAACTTTTCATTTACTAGAGAATTGATACTATGCTTTAAACAATGATTATATTTTTCTGAAAGGATTGTATGAGAAAAAACATTTTGAAAAAAATTTTTAAATTTCCATGGTTAGACTTCTATTTTACCATATAATCAAAACAAATTCTGCTGTCTGTAATTACTCTCTTATGAACACTCTGAACATTAGTGAATGTGTTTATTGTGCCTTTGGGTGGTCAAGACTGGGTGTCTGATAGCAGTACTAGTAATGGAATACAAAAAGTCTATGTTCCATCTCAGCACTGTCAAAGAAAAGAAGAAAAAGCATATTCCAGAATTGTTTATTTATACCTGGGTTTGCTCTTTTTCTCTTTGTTTTTTGGTCTTTCATTTTGGTGATTTTTTATGTTTTTATGTTATATATTCCCATTTTAGAAATTACAGAAACTATAGAAGAGTCCAGAGAATAATATTACCACTCAAAAGTAAACATTATCAATATATTGAATATTTTCTCTGCCCCATCATTACTTGCTTTTTAAAGCAGCTTTATTGAGATATAATCTATATATCATAAACTCATCCATTAGTGAACAATTCAATGGTTTTTAGTATGTTTACAAAATTCTGCAACCATCACCAAAATCTAATTTTAGGACATTTTCATGGTCTCCCAAAGAAACCTCATGCCCATTAGTATTTACTCCCAATACACTCCTCTTCCATATTCAGTTATTAATCTGCTTTCTGTCTCTATAAATTTACCTCTTTCTGAGGGTACTATTTTAGTTTAGTAACTCATATGAGTTTAAAAGCTACATACTTATTTTAGTTGAATTGTTAAAGTCTAATTATTTAAAAGACCTGAACACCTTGCTTTGGAACTACTATAGCTTGGACCTGGCCTGATGCTTTGAACATTGAAAATTCAGACTCTGAATCATGGACTTCCCACACTGTAAAAAAATTTACTGCATCATTTGAAGCTTCGCTATCAGGGGAAAGAGAACTCAAAACCCCAACAATTTCTCTGAAGGAAACAATCGGGAGGTGCTCTGATGATCGTGAAATGCGAAATGAAAGTTATCACAGGAAAATTATCTCTTGGTTTGGTGATTCCCCCTTGGCTCTCTTTGGCTTACATCAACTAATACAATATGGAAAGAAGTCCGGGAAAAAAGCTGGAGATTGGTATGGACCAGCTGTGGTTGCTCACATTTTAAGGTAGGATGTTTTACAATCTTTCATCTTATGGCAGAGGTCCTCAGGCTCAGAGATACTTATTTTTGCAGTGTATATATGGAATTGGAACTTCTAAAGCCTAACTATGAGAATATTCATAATGGAGATTTATTTGCAACATTTCGTAACTCAAGTTACATGTAATTTATCTACTGACCAAGGTTTTTTCTCTTGCTCACAGAGATGTCTAAGACCTCTTTCTAACCAGGTTTTCGTTAGACTACCTTATTGAATCATTCTAAAGACTAACAACTCTTTCAGCTTTGGAACATGTGTAATATTACAGCTTTTTTTAATAGTATACCCTGGGGGCTGTAAAGTACTAATAGCGTAATGAAATGTCAAGAACTAAAATTGACGTTTTCAGCATTTCTTTGCACACATCAAATTCTTGTGAATTGTAAATGTATGGGACTATTAATATTATAATTATATATAAGTAAAGAGTCTGTGACATTCAGAATAGTTAGAGAAAAGTTGGAGTCAAATTTCATCTTTTTGTGTGACATTTATTTGGATATTACTTAAGTTTTTAAAAAATATTTGTTGTATGTCCCATTATTATTATTAACCAAATCATTAATACATCACCCAAGTATAGTATGTTATAGTAAATTTATTCTATTTAGAATCATATATAAGTTCAAAATTATTACCAAATTTTTTGCATGCTATATTAAATTGCTTTTTTGTTTTATAGTCCAGATGCCTACAGTTGAAAAAGTTTATGCATAATGTTACTGAATGTATTGTTAATAATAATATCAAGTTCAGCTTGGTATGACATTTATAAAAGCATGTCATAATGGCATAGTTTCTGCTCTTTAAGATTATGTTCTATACCCCAGGGATCAGAAAACTTCTATAAAAGGCTCTATTGCCCATTTTTCTCCTTTTTTCTTTTTTCTTTCTTGCTTTCTTTTTAAAAGCAAGACTTTAAACTGTAAAAACCATTCTTATCAAAAAAACAGGCCACAGGTCATACTTAGCCTGTGGGTCACAGATTATGGATCCTTCTTCTGTACTAACACATACAGACCTGCATAATAAAGCATGTTAAGTTAAAAAATAATATACAGTTAAATAAAAATATTTATTTCAACAACTTGTGTAATTCCCTTTGATGAGATATTGTGATTTTTTCATGTCACATGAGAACATTATACTCACTTAGAAGTATTTTTCAATTTGCAGTTTTATAGAATTCTAAGACAGGTTTTTGAATGAAGGAAAAAATGTCATGCTATTGTTTAAAGAAAAGAAACAGACTTTATTAAGTGTACCAGAGGACAGTCAAAAAGTAATTCACTGCTGGTCAGTAATTAAGTTAATATGAAGCAAACCTTGAAGCATAATGTAATAAATACCATTGGTTAGTGAATGTTCAATATAGCCAGGCAAGTGGTTGAGAGAAATTTTGGGGGGGGGGTGCCAGCGTTTACAGCTATATACTCAGTATTTTTTTATGTTCTTTGTAATTTATATTTTAATGTTCTTTGAGTAATTTAGTATCATATTCAACTTTGAAAAAATTGACCTGATTTTTGATACTATTTAGATGATAGTTTTGAAAGTAGACACTATAGGTTAAATGGGAATGTCAGAAAAATGATAGCTTTCTTTTCTCTAAGTTAGATCTTTAATTACCAACTGTAACTAACAGGATTTTAAAGGGTGATCCTTGTTATTTCTTAGAAAAGCAGTTGAAGAAGCAAGACACCCTGATTTACAAGGAATAACTATTTATGTTGCACAAGATTGTACAGGTAAGGAATGTATATAATTTTAATCCTCATGTTTATTTGGTCAGACTTTCTCATATGTGTTTAGCTTGTCCCAATTATATTCTAAATGATTATGAAGGTAGGAACCCTTTTATATTATTGTTCCTACACCCTACACATAGTAGGCACTGATTAAATATTTCTTAATATACTATGAATTCTTAATTGCAGTATTAAAAAACTCATAAATATTTAAATTCTCACATTTAAAATGACTATTTTTTAAAAGATTTTATTTATTTATTTTTAGAGAGAAGGGAAGGAGAAGGAGAGGGAGAGAAACATCATTGATCAGTAGCTTCTTACATACCCCCAGCTGGGGGCCTGGCCTGCAACCCAGGCATATGCCCTGACTGGGAATTGAACTGGTGATTTTTTGGTTCACACACTGGCGCTCAACCCACTGAGCTACACCAGCCAGGGCTAAAATGATTATTTAAAAAAGCTAGATGAGAAAATTTAGCATAGGTATGTATTTGGGTTACAAGTGTGCTAGGTGCCATCTCATTGGTGGATATTTTTGTCCAGAATTTTGCCTTGTTTTATTGTTTTGGGTATTCTGTTTAATGGCCAATATCTATAGTAATGTGAAACTTTGTTGGGGGATAAAATAGACTTTAGTTTCTTAATAAAATAAAATTGCCTTTAAATAAGCCATCTCATGCTGTTAAATTTATTTTTTATAGAAATGCCATTAACATGATAAAATACGGTAATGTTTTGGGAAAGGTAAATATATTTCAGTCATATTTAAGATAAAGGCATTTATAAAAAGCTTTATTTTGTAAAGGTTACCCTAAAAACTAAATAGCGTTTATAGTGTGGGAAGAATGGTAATCAAATACACATGCATTTCGTTTGGTCTTTTGTTAAGGTTAATTGGGTTTTTAAGAAAGGGTGATAGCCTTATGAAAATGAAAATTGTAAATTTTCAGATGACTTGATTTTTGCAGGTACTATATTTGTTTTTCAGATAGGAAGTCTTGCAAATAAAATTTGATATGTAAAGTGTGCTAATTAGGTCAAAGGCTCTGCTTAAATAACCATTCAATAAATCTATGAATTTGGCTTTTGTGCCTTTATTGCTAACAATCAACTTTGGTCTTTAAGTGTTTGTTACATATTGTTAATTAAACAGCACAAAGTTCCTCATTAAATAAGTGGTTTGTTTAATGAAGTAGTTCTTAAAACCTTTAACACTGATGTTTAAGAACCCTAAAGGAAGAAATTAGTATAGTGTATTTTGATAAATTACAGGGTTAGGAATTAGGTGAAGCCAGATTCTATCAATAATTTTTCCCCCTCTGCCTTCATCAGTATTTTTAAAGGTTCCATTTTCTGTCCATTTCCTTTTCTTACTCTGTGTTCCCTTCCTTTGTAATTGCATCTCTGTCCCTGGCTTTAGTTAGGGCTCTGCACTCCACACTAGGATTTTTGAAACTACATTTTCAGTGCTGCTTGTGCTAATGTGAGATAACTTGTATTTTCTTCCACCCTTCAAATATCTCCTAGATGTTTTACAAACACTTCAAGATCAGCATGTTTGAAACTAAATTTACTATTTCTCTCTCCCCTACTCCTTTCTTTCTATTTTTCTTCACTTATAGTATCATGTCCACATGAATACACTTACTTATTCTTGACTCCTTACTGCTTTTATCTAGCCAGTCAACCAAAGCTTACCAAATGTACTTTAAAAAATGCTTCTGAAATCTGTTCTCTGTTCTGTACTCTCATTGATTTAAATCAGACTCTTATCTGTAACTTGGACTCTAACTTAATTTCCCTGTCTACCTCTTCTCTTTTTGATCTATCTGATCTACAGAAATTGGTCATGTTCCTTAATTTAAAAACCTATGACTGTTCATTAACTCTAGTCTCAAGTTATTTTAGCATATAAAGCACACAAAGTCCTTTATAATTTGTCCCAACCTGCATTTCTAGCATCACCTCCCAACACTATGTTCCGTGTTGATACAGCAAAGCACTATCAATTTTCAGGCCATTCCTTGGATGTACTGTTATTATCTTATTTTCATGCCTTTGCACATACTGCCTCTGCTTAGAACATCCCTAATTAAAATGTCATTTGTTTTAGAGCACTCTCAAAGTTTCCACCTTTGGTAAAGCCTTTCCCTTCTCCCATTTGGAAGAATGAGGTGTTTTTTGTTTTTTGTTTTGTTTTGTTTTTTTGGTGCTTTGTAACATTTTGGAAATACCTCTATTAATGTTGCACTTGAAATCACTTGTAATATCACCTTATGATTACCTGTTTCTCCCCATAGATCAGTGATTGTCAGGGTAGCAGGGGCAGGAGAAAGGCATCAGAATCCTTTGCTTGGGAATCACTGCTATAGTGAACCTGTTAGGGAATTGGCTATTTCATAGAGGAAAAACACCAAGATCATTGATCCAGACACTCTGAAACCTGGATCTTATTTGCTGTTATCCCCCGTCTTTCCCCCCGCCGCCCCCCCCCCCGCCACAGCATAGAACATCTCATAAATGTGTGTCAAATGAAGATGAAGAATAAGAGGCAATTTATAAGGGAGGAATTGTTGTGTATGCCAATAGAAATATTATTACTTTGTCTTACTTATGGCAATATTTGCTTCTGGAGGAAGTAGACCTCTCTGAAGTGAAACTTTATTTGATTAGAGTGTATATTAGTTCAAAAAAGTCAAAGGTAAAAGATGGTCATGTGTACACTTGCCTTAGAAAAGTGACAGAATTTAGAGATCTGTAATCAGAAGCCATTACTGAGTAGTTTAGAGAAAGTGAGATGATAGAATTGAAACAAATGGAAAGAACTACTGTGGTATTTTTGTAGCTTTGGTTTAGATCAGTGATTTTCAACCAGTGTGTCTCAAGAATTTTTAAAACATGCAATACCTGACTATTTAGTCAGGGGCACTGACCTGTTTTCCTTAGATTGTCAAATTAAACCATGAAAACAGCCAACACAGCAATAGCCATCTGATGTGAATAAATCAAAATTATTTTTTTGTCAGATGGGCAAAAAATATATTTTCTGGTGTGCTACAGAATTTTAGTAATTACTTTGTGTTTGCTATGAGATGAGAAAGGTTGAAAATTGCTGGTTTAGACAGATTATGGGAAATGGGGAAGCTTGTATACAGAGAATCTAGTAGCTCATAGTCTAAATTTAGAATTTAAAGGGAAGAACTGGGGCACAAGAAACAGAATTTGTTAACCAGGTAGCTGGAAGAGCAGAAGAGTTTGGTTAAAGGGACAGGGAGTATGGGTGTAAAGTAAGTTTTGAATAAAACTAATTTATGTTGAACAAAACAAAGTAAAGTTTAATTTGTAATTCCTTCCACCTAATCCTCTCATTTTTCTCTTGCATTATTCTATTTAGGATCTCCCACCCATCTTTCCACCAAACTGCCCTTACCAATCATTTAATCTTGCTAAATCCAGTGAACACTTCTCAGTCTTCACTCAGTCTGTCAGTAGCAGCTGACAGAGCCTACCACTTCCTTCTTTTCTTTGTAACATTTTGTTTACTTTGTTTCCAGGACACTACTCTTCAGTTTCCCTCTATCTCCTTGTCCACTGGACTCCTTTGCTGGTTTTTCCTCATCTCTCTGATCTCTAACATTGTGGGTGTGTTGTGCTCAGCCTTTAGACTTCATCTCTTTTTCTTTGTACATGGATTTGCATTCACCCAGTCTCATGGCTTTACATCTGTGTGCTGTCAGTTCCCAAATTCACAGGTCCATCCTGGTCCCCTCCCCAGTCCAGGCTTTTATGTCCATAACTGCCTCCTCATCCTTTCTACTTGCATGTCTAATAGATATCTCAAACTCAGCATGTCCAAAACTGAGTTCCCAATCCTCCCTCTTATATTTTTCCTTCTTACAGTCTTCTGTGTCTTTGCAAATGGCATCTCTCTTAATCTGTTTGGTTATATCAAAACCCTTCAAATCACCTATGATTTCCCTTTTTTTTTGGTTTTGCTTCTCACTCCTTACATTTAATGTATGAGGGAGTTCTTTATCTTCAGACTGATGACTTTTCACCGCCTCCACATGACCATTCTATGACCATTCCCTGTCTTCATAATTATTGCCTTTGTGCAAGCCATCATCACCTCCTGTTGAATTATTATTGCAGTGACTTTCTAGCTGTTCTCTGTGCTTCAGCCCTTGCCCCTACAGTCTGCTAGCAACGTATGAACTAGATGGGTACAGTGTCAGATCAGAACATTCCTTTCCTAAAACAAACAAACAAACAAACAAAAAAACTCTTCCCATCTCACTTAAAGCAAAAACTTAAGTCTTTGCAGTGGCTTTTAAGAGTTTACCCAATCTGTCTTCATTCTCTCCCAATCTGTAACTTAATCTCCTGACTTCATTTCTGCTCCTGTACCCCTTGCTCATTTCCCTTCAGAGGTACTGCCCTCTTGTTCCTGGAATATGCTTCTGCCCCAAGACATTTGCATTTGGTGATCTTTCTTCCTGGAATGCTCATTTTCCAGGTGTCTGCATTTCTTGGTTTCTTACTTTAAGTCTTAACTTAAATGTTAGTTTTTCATAAGACCTTGCCTACCACCCAATTTTATACTGTTCCCGCCACCAGCATTTCCTACCCATCTTTCTCCCTTTGTTTTTCTTTAAAGTACCCATTGCAATCTGACATATATTTTATTTATTTAGTTAAAAGTATGTTTTATTGATTATGCTATTATAGTTGTCCCATTTTTTTCCTCTCCTTTATTCCCTTCCATCTTGCATCTGCCCTTCCACCAGCATTCCCCACCCTTAGTTCATGTCCATGGGTTCTACATGTAAGTTCTTTGGCTTCTCTGTTTCCTGTACTTTTCTTAACCTTTCCCTCTCTATTTTGTACCTACCAATTATGCCTCTTATTTCCTGTACCTTTTCTCCCATTCACCCCTCGCCCCCTCCTTGCTGATAACCCTCCATGTGATTTCCATTTCTGTGATTCTGTTCCTGTTCTAGTTGTTTGCTTAGTTTGTTTTTGTTTTTAGGTTCAGTTGTTGATAGTTGTGAGTTTGTTGTCATTTAACTGTTCATAGATTTGATCTTTTTCTTAGATTAGTCCCTTTAATGTTTCATATGATAAGGGCTTGGTGATGATGAACTCTTTTAACTTGACCTTATCTGGGAAGCACTTTATCTGCCCTTCCATTCTAAATGATAGCTTTGCTGGACAGAGTAATCTTGGATGTAGGTCCTTGTCTTTCATGACTGAATACTTCTTTCCAGCTCCTTCTTAGCTACAAGGTTTCTTTTGAGAAATCATCTGTCAGTCTTATGGAAAGTCCTTTGTTGGTCCCTGTCTCCTTTCCTCTTGCTGCTTTTAAGATTCTCTCCTTATCTTTAACCTTGGGTGATATAACTATGATGTGCCTTGGTGTGTGCTTTGTTGGGTCCAGCTTCTTTGGGACTCTCAGCTTCCTGGAAGTCTATTTCCTTTGCCAGATTGGGAAAGTTCTCCATTATTTTTTCAAATAAGTTTTCAATTTCTTCCTCTTCCTCTTCTCCTGGCACCTCTGTGATTTGGATGTTAGAACGTTTAAAGTTGTCCCAAAGGTTCCAAAGCCTCTCCTCATTTTTTTGAATTCTTGTCTCTTCATTCTGTTCTGGTTGACTGTTTATTTCTTCCTTCCTCTCCAAGTCATTGATTTGAATCCTGGTTTCCTTCCCTTTACTGTTGTTTCCCTGTATATTTTTCTTTATTTCACTTTGCATAGCCTTCACTTTTTCCTCTATTTTTTGACTATATTCAACCGTTTCCGTGAGCATCCTGATTACCAATGTTTTGAACTCTGTGTCTGATAGGTTGGCTATCTCTTCGTTGTTGAGTTGTATTTTTTTTTTTTTTGGAGTTTCAATCTGTTCTTTCATTTGGGCCATATTTCTTTGTCTCCGCATACCTGTTATGCTGTAAGGGGTGGAGCCTTAGGTATTCGCCGGAGTGCGAGAACCCAGGTCGCTGTGTTGTGATGCTGTGTGTGGGAGAGGGGTCCAAGAGAGAACATGCCACTTGCTCGGCTCTCACCCTGCTTTCAATTATTTCCCCCACTACCCACAAGCAATTTGGTCCCTTCTGGTGCTGATTCCAAGGTGGGTGGGCTTGTGTACTTTCTAGGACCCTGTGGGTCTCTCCAACGAAGTCCTCCTGTGAGGCTGGGAGTTTCTCCTGCTGCCGTGAGCCCCATAGGTTTTTGCAGCTGGAAGTTTTGAGGCTTTAGTTCCCTGCGCTGGAACCCTGGAATGTGCGGCCTTGCTCCCCCGCTGTTGCTCCTGGTTTATCTGCATGCAAATGTGGGACCGCCAGCCACTGCCTTGCCATGCATCCTCTCCACTCCAGCTGCCCATCTCTCCCTCCCTCCCCTGCCACCAGTCTGGATGAATGTTTCTTTAGTTCCTTGGTTGTTGGACTTCCATACAGTTCGATTTTCTGGCAGTTCTGGTTGTTTTTTGTTTTTAAATTATTTGTTGTCCTTATTTTGTTTGTGCAAGGAGGCAGAGTGTATCTACCTGTGGCTCCATGTTGGCTAGAAGTCTGTTTTATTTATTTATTGCCCATTTCCCCATGATAGAGGATGTGTTTTCTGAGGGCAGGGATTTTTCTCCATTCTTCTCACTGCTGAAGCCCCAGTTCCTCATAGTAGATGCTCAGTAAATATCTGTTGAATGCATAAATGAGGTAGGTACATTGAACTCATTGAGACCTTAATAGTGATGTCAGAGATCAGATGACTGCTCATTGTGGCAGAAATTAGAGTAAAATTTTTTCTGAAAACATTAATACATATTCATTATGTTTTTTTCAGTTTACAGTTCAGACGTAATTGATAAACAGCGTGCTTCCATGGCCTCTGATAATACAGATGACAAAGCTGTTATTATTCTAGTACCTGTTAGACTTGGTGGAGAAAGAACCAATACTGACTACTTAGAGTTTATAAAGGTAGGAGATGAGAGTTCACTTCTTTTTTAAGGCAATGCTAGCTCATATGAAAAATACAGAAGATTTGAATCTTTTTTCTGTTAAATGGGTAGTGATGATTTTATAGTTATAGAGTTTGACATTAGAGATTTTAAATATCAGTATTACAGTATCAGATGTGATTTGAAGAGTGCAGTGTTCTATGACAAAATGGAAAAAAGCCTTTTCATCTTTGTGCTCAACAAGGAGGCAGATGCAGCAAATATCATAATCCATACTGTGTCTACTGTTCCCATTGTCATTATTTGTGATTTTTAAATTAATGTACCTTTGTCTATTCATGAAACCCCACCTTAAACTATATCAAATAATTATCAAAACAAACTGCATTTTCTATTATGGCTACGTTATCTGTTCATTTGTTTCCTGCGTCACCATAGGTCAGTAAGAGGCTGCGATGATTGTTTATATGGACAGAAGTGATGAAGATAGTGGGGGTGGGAGGGTGCCAGCTTTGTTTTCTTCATATTAACACATAATTCTTTTTTTCCCTAAAGAACCTAATTATGTTATCTTGTTTTGGTCACCAAGTTATCAGTTGTCACAAAACTTTAACTTTTGAAATGCTTAGTTTTTGGTTAATATTATAGTATCTATGTTATTTTCATAGCTTTAATAAAATTTCTCAGTTTATCAAGTGCAGAGATGGAAATTCCTTTTCGAATGAAGTGTTATGGGATATAGTAATCTTGAAATAAAGTCTAGATTTGTCTTTTATGATTCAGTAACAATTCTTTTCCCCATATGAAACATTAATCTTATACTGTAGTTCCTATGTATATGATGGGAAATATCTCCTTGGGCTAAATTGTACTGACTCTAAAAATCTAGAGCAGTTCTTTTCAATATGTAGTATATGGAAGTCTTCTAGCTGGTGTATTAGCTTTTCCTAATAGTTACTAAAATTTTGCAGGCATACTTGTTGCTAATATGACCAATAATATATTCATAACATATCAATCCTTTAGATAAAAATGGGGTTTTGATTTCTAACATGTGCGTTCTTCAGTGGAATTATTAGTAGACTGTGCAGAGGTATAAAACATTTCATCAGGAGAATCCATTGAGGGTTTTGAAACTTTGGGCATCTTGTCATGACTCCATAGGTTCTAGCCAAATCTGAGCTGGATTCCCTCTCCTTCATGGTGAATATTTCCATTTTCACCATAAAAATATTAGGAACTGAGCCAATCTTGGAACTGACTCCGTTAGCTAAGATCTCCTTGCCTGTGGAGTGGGCTGCAGATGGCTTTAAGGCATGTCATCTCTGGCCGAGGGCTTTGCTATTTGGTGGTATTGATAGTCTCTTTCAGACGGCAGCACTGCCTAATGCTCTTGAATGATTCATTGGAGACTGAATTGTGGTGAAACAAACCATGGGTAGTATAGAGGGGCTGCTCAACAAACATTTGTTAATTGTCATATTTGTACAACATTTTCAATACATATTTATCTCACTTTGCCCTCACAACACCTACGTACTAGATTGTCTTTACAAAACAGAAACGGCAGAAGTGGTAGATTCAATTCAGATAGCAAACTGGTAACAGAGACTAGAACTTTGGTTGTTTTCATATTTTTCCTTAAAACATGGACTTTTAAAAATGTAACATTATTTTGAGCTTTTTCTAACTTAATTTATATTATAGTCCACTAAAATGAGAGAGCACTGACTATTGAAACATTTTAAATTTTCAATTACCAGGTAAAAGTGTCTGAAATGGCTGAGTGAAGTAGATTATATGCTTTGTATTCTGCTTGGTCAGAGGGGGTGGTTGGGTCAAAAGCCAAAATGAGAGCATGTAAGCATTTGCTTGAGAGGTGAAAAACTGTGTCTAATAGCAGCCCTAAAGAAAAATAGTTCCTCTTCCACTTCTCCTTTCTCTTCCTCCTCTACCTCCACCTTCATCTCTGCCCCTGCTCCCTCCCGTTCCCCTGCTCGTTCTGCTTTCTCCTCCTTCACCTGCAGTTGTATTTTTTCCTGCCAAACCATTGTATATTATGCTTTCTAAAATTCCCCATTCAGTTGTATTTTTCAAATATGTTAATCAAGGTAATTGCACAGTACTTTAGACATGGTACCTTCTCCTCTACCATTCAGTGAGAAGAAAGAAATTTGGTGTGGTACTTTATCAACCCGTACCACGGGGAGTTTATTTATTTATTTATTTATTTAATTTTAAGGGACCGGGGATGAGGAAAATCCAGTATGTTCTCTTTCTTCAGCAAGACAAATTAGGACTTTACTTTTTTGACTGATTACTTCAGTCTTATTTATTGCTTCATGGATACAGCTCAATAAATTCTCAACACTAGATAACCGTGAAGAAGTTTTTTTAGAAACTGAAGTGTTTCAAGTTTCCAAAAATACAGCCTTTTTTTAATATGTAATGGCATTCTAGCTCCTAATCTGCTTCTAATGTTTATTGCTATATCTGCCTTTGCCTATTGTAATGGAAATATAGATGTCAAGAACCAACGCCTTTCGTCCATTATTTGGACTCATTCTTCTGAGGAGAATAAGTAATGATTCTTGCTATATATATTTTCCCTTTCTTTTTCTCAGCTGTGAGAGACTTAGAACTTTCACTTCTTTGTGGTTCATAAGCATTGTGTTTCAGCTCATCAGATTACCTCAAGTTAAAGTAAACAACTTTACTCTAATTGTGTTAAGGATTTTTATTTGGGGGAAAGCAGTACTCATTAGTGATAAATGTTATTGTTAGTGGAGTTTTTTTGGTGTCATTTTATCTTATTTTTTAATTAGCTCTAAAATGTTAACCTAAGATACCTTATCTATTTTATTTTTTCAGTTGCACTTCTCCTTTCCAAAAAAAAAAACACCCTTCTATATTATCACAAGACTGAAAGGGTTATTTATAGAGTGAGAACCTGAAAATGATTTAAATAGTCACAATGGGGGTTTTAGAGCACATTTTGTTACTTTCATGAAGTAGAATATTTTGTAGTCATTAAATATAATGTAGGTCTATATTTATTGATAGGATGTAATATTTAGGACATAATGAGTGACAGAAGTTACAGCAGTATACATTGTATGATGCGACATATATAAAGTTGCATTCATAGATCTATATGTGAATATAGGTAATATAGACAGATGTCAAAGAGATTCTGTCCCCCCAAATGTTAATAATGATGAGCTCTGGGTGTTGTGCTTTTGGGAAATTTTTACTATGTGTGTTTTTATTACAATGAACATTATTTTTAAGAAAATAAGCTTTAAAAAATACTATGGTTTGATTACATATTAAAGGAAATAATCATTTGTTCATATATTTTTTATTTTTATATCTTCTAGATTTCAAAACATCCTCTCATTTATGAGAAGGAAACTTTAGCTATTGTTTAATACTTTGGGTTTTTATAAAAATAACATATGCTTTATCACTATTAGTGTTTTCTAACATAATATATGCTAAAATTAATGTAGGATCTATTGACAAGACATTAATTGATTCCACTGGACATATTTTTAATTGACCCCACTGGACTATTTTTAAAAAGTATAGAGTTATTTGGCCCAGCTTAAATTGAGTTCAGCTTAGAATAGATGCAGAAGAGTGTAATAAATAATTTATTTAGGTATTTCTGATATTTTATGATTAGTCAAATAAATTGGCTTTAAATATAATAATAATTATTATTTTCCTTGGATTAAAATGTTTCATTAGTCTTAATATTTATTCCAAATGAAGTAGCATAAAAAACATCTGTGAAGTAAATGCCATTGATTAGAAAATGGTTTTTAGTTTGTAGTTCAAAGACTCAAGGTTCAATGAAAACAGTCCAAGAAATATTTCTAGCATTTCAAAAAGTCTAATGAAAATACTACATTGATCACAGTAAGGCTGCACCAGCAACTGAAAGACGTGGTGTTGGCTTTGGCAGGAAATTCTATTGTTTTTATGTGGTAACATTGTCTGTCTCTCTATTTGGCACCTAGTAGCTGTTTAATGTTGTTGAGTGACATGCCGGTCAGAGTGTTGATTTAGTATGTTAATGTTGAGTGATTTAAAAAAGGAAGATAGTTTGGTAGAAGGATTTCAAAATATGGGAATAGATATAATAAAAATAGAACTGATGGTGAAAAACTTGGGAACTCCTAATATTGGTAATACAAATTTGATTGTTTTGAATAATTATCATTTGTCTCTTGACTCTAAATCTGAATTAGTTTATTTTGACAGGGTATTTTAAGCCTTGAATATTGTGTGGGAATTATTGGTGGCAAACCGAAACAGTCATATTACTTTGCTGGATTTCAAGGTTAGTGATTTAGTAAAGTATATTTCTTGAGAGAGAGAGAGAGTGTGTGTGTGTGTGTGTGTGTTTTAAGTCAGTGAGTTAATATGGGATCGTCTCAAAGCAGGATGATTAACAGAGCAAAATGAGTACCTTATAAATTCATCAGTCCTACCATAGCCACTCATTTGTCATTTGGTCCACAACATAATTGGATTCTGTAAAATGTATGTTTAATTTCTGTTATTGCATAAACAAGGCATAATTTATTGGTTTCACTAAACTTCAGAAGACATTGCTTTCACATTCTGGCAGTTGCTATTTACATATTTACTTTTTACCGGGTTTAGTGGTGCTAGTTGATGATAAAATGACAAGCAGTATGCTTTTCCTGTCAGATTAAAGTAGTGCAATACATTTTTCATGTGCAAACTGTAAAGTATAATTGTGTGTTTGTGAAAGTAATTTTATCACCAAAAATTAAATGACAATCTCATCACTTTATAAAAATTCTGCTTATACAAGCATATTTGATTATGCAAAAGTTAATCTGTCCTGTGCAAACCTATGTTTTAGTCAATGAATATCAGTCTGGCAAGCTGTTACTCCCAGATTTTTTTTCAGCTATTCTACATAGAAATTGGATTGTAAGCAGTGCAATAATAAGGTGTTTTTTGAATTACTTGTCTTCTGTTTTGTCCTTGTAGATGACAGTTTGATTTACATGGATCCTCATTACTGCCAATCTTTTGTAGATGTCAGCATAAAGGATTTCCCTCTTGAGGTACTATGGATTAAGAGCTGTTTGTTTTTGATTTTGTATTTGTTTTTTACCATATGAAGCAAGCTCTAATTATTGAGAGATGTGCTAGGCAGCTAAGCTTTTATGGTATTACAATTACAAGTTAATAATCTATACTTTACTGATTTATAAAACCATAACTCACACTGTGATCAAAGGTTAAAAACTTTCTTGCTGAATTTTAATTTATGATATACTGTCTTTGCCATTTGTCTTTGTCTCTTAACTGGTTATGTACCTTAGCACTACCAAAGTAATTGAGCAAGCCTCCAAGTAATTTTGTAGATATACAGCTAAACAGTACTGAATAATAAAAATGTTGGAATGTTTAAAAGAAAGAAAGGGAGGGAAGGAGGGAGGGAAGAAAGAAGGAAAGAAAGAAAGAAGAAAAAAAAGAAACATGATGGAGTACAGTTAGATTGACAAGGTGACTTAAGGAGACTGCTAAATTATTTTGCTGCAAGCCTAATAATTAAATCTTAGCCTCTAGTTAAGAAGTTTTCAGGAGCTTAGTTGGGTTTCAAATTTTTGTTTTAGCATTAACTTCGTAACAGCTTTTCTGTTATGTCGGTCATTTTGTGATCCAGTATTTAATTCAGAAAACTTGAGAGTCCGTACGTGAGACATATAATTATTTCATTGTTTTTGATCTTGTTTTCCCAGTCAGTGCCTTTCCAGATTTGAGTGGCATGGTTCACTAATTCTCAAGGGCTTGACAAGTTAGAATTGTGGTTTAGTACTTCGTTTTAGTAGTAGCTTGCTAGCTAATAGTAATACCTAAAAGTATTTAAGGAGTAGATTATGAAAACTGATTGACTGCAAGATGAACATATAGTTTAGAAAGATATAAAACATTCTAGCACCCTTTGTAAACTGTTACCTCTACTAAGGTACAGGCATCTTAAGGGAAAAGATCAGGGTTGCTTTCTACTATCTTCTTTCATAGTACCTTGCATATAAACCATAGTGAATATTTCTCATTGATTGATAGTGGGGGAGGCACTAGAGAATTATATATACTATGTGAATCACACTGTATTTCATCTGCTGCATGGGATCTTGTGGTGCTGATTCCTGTTTCTAACTTACATCGTTAGTGTGTATGTGCCAAAATGACTCCTTAAAAAGTAGTTACTTGAGATTCAGATGGAAATTTGTTCATAGTGTTCCAGTATTATCTAAAATAGGCAAATTAAAAGAGTATTAGTGTTTATTATTTTGGCTAGTAGAGAGTGACTAGTCATCTGATATTGTGAGAGACTCTGCCAAGCTGCCAGGTGAATGAATATCCTGGATATGTTTACACAATGAATATCAGAAAGGTTGCTGCTCATTATTGCATGATTGTTGCAACACCTCACAAGTGAGTTTATAAAAGCTTGAAGTAGGGTGATGGTGAGAATGGAAAAGAAGAATTGATTTTAAGAGATTTTGTAAAGTGAAATTTGGTGAAATTAGGTAGCTTCTTAAATACAATACACAGAAGCATTTATTTATTATACATTGGGATGCTAAGAGTATCTAACCTGTCTGGGTAATTCCTCTGGACAATTTTTCGTTTTTCTCAATTCAGGGATTTAGCTTAGATTTTTTATTGAATAGCATCATTTATTTTCCTGTGAGAGTATAATTTAAAAATTATAGCAAGTTGTCTGTCTTTGTACAGGAATAGAATTTTACTTTTTGCTTTTAAATGTATTTTAAGCTTAACATGTTCCAAGTGGGGATATTTTAAATACCCTATATTACTAACCATCTTTGCCTTGCTATGTTGATTGTGTGTTTATATGCTGTGAAATTTTGTAGTCGATTGATATAATAAATTATATCCATGTTCCAAACCACCTCCATAACTCAATTATTAAAATTATTTTTGAAAACTTTTTGATAAGTACTTCTTTTGGTCGATACATGGAGAAATTAAAATCTTAGAGCTTCTATTTAATTCTAAGTAAATCACTGCTATAAATAATTTAAGAGAGTGCTGAATTCTGATTATGAAATTTTAAGAAAGCAGTATATCATCAGAGTATATGAAATTGAAGGAGAGATGTAGCAGATTATATATATTTTGTTGTTCTTATGATATGGAATTCCTATAGTTTTAGAGCTGAACTTCTAAAAATTTGAAACCAAATCAGACCAAATTATTGCTGCTTTTTTAAGTTATTATTTATTGAGTTCTTTCTATAAGCAAGGCACTGCCCTAAGCACTTTAGAAAGAAATATATTATTACTATTTTTATTTTTAAAGGTTTTACTTATTTTTAGACAGAGGGGAAGGAAGGGAGACAGAGAGGAAGAGAAACATCAGTGTGAGAGGACAGCATCAACTGGTTGCCTCTTGCATGCCCCCAACTAGGGACCTGGCCTGCAACACAGGCATGTGCCCTGACTGGGAATCAAACCGGTGACCTTTTGGTTTGCAAGCCAGCATGTAATCCACCGAGCCACCCCAGCCTGTGTTGTCATTATTATTTTTTTTATCTTCACTGAGGACATGCTTACTGATTTTAGAAAGGAGAAGGGGAAGTGAGAAACATCGATGTGAGACAGAAACATCCGTAGGTTGCCTTTCATACACGCCCTGACAGGGGACCAAACCTGCAACCCAGGCATGTGCTCTGACGGGGAATTGAACCTGCGACCTTTTGGTTTACAGGATGACACTCCAACCAATTAAGCCACACTGGCCAGGGCATGTCCTAAGCACTTAGTCCTTTGTTGAACTCTAGCTCCAAATGCTTTGATTATATATATTTGTATTAAATTATTATTGTGACATTTTCATTATTGTTTGTGTGTTTAGGTAATAGAATCCACTATTCAAAATAATAAGTCTAGAACAATGCCTGGCATGTAGTAGGTGCCTAATAACTATTTGTTGAGGCAACGAATAAATAATGTATTGAAAAAGTTAAATAAATGAGAATCGACTCACCGTGGCCAGTTTTTTCAGAAACATATTTAATTGTTACAGAATTGTATCTACTAATACTCCCTAAAATGTGTGTGCTACTCTTACCAGTGGTCAGAATTTCAGAAATCAAAAAAGGAATAAGTGCATAGTTCAAAGAATGATCACAAACAGCCTTGTAATACCATCTGAGACAATATTTAAAAATTTAACTTGTTCTTCAATAAACAGAAATGATTCTGAATTATAAATTAATGTTGGTTTGACTTCAGAATCTTCTGGGTGAACAAAAGAATATAATTTTAAGTTTAAATGATATAAAATGCCTCTCTGTAACACGAGTCCTTGTTATCATGTAGTAATGTCCTATAGCAATTTCAGTTTTCAGTGATCACAGATTTATACCAGTATTTTTGTGAATAATTATAGTTTTTTGCAGATATCAAAACAATCATGAATAACAATTTAACGTTACTGTCTGTGATGATTGAAGCAATACTGAGAAATAGCACCAAGCCTATTCTGCTTTAGTCTTATTGGTTCTTGCATAAAAACTTCATTCGATGCTTTAGTATTACGTAGGATGCCTTTGTACGTGAGTTAAAAGTATTTTTTGGACCTTGTACAAACTTTCGGTCCTTCTTCCTTACCTCCAAATAGCAAAAACCAAGTAAGCCTTGCTTACTGGCTTTGGAAGGAGTTAGGCAAATGACTATTTTTAGATACCTTATATGTAGAATAACTTTTTGTAAATATGACCTAGAACTTTCTGTGCCTCATATACTAATATACTGTATGTTGTTAACTAATAGACTTACTTAGGTCTTCTATGCCTTTACAGATCTGTTTTTAATACCTCCTTATAAATAAAACAAACACATGAAACCCTATTAGAAAAAGTCCAAATAAGACAATACTTGTGTTGACTAGTACCCTGGAGATTCCAGGTTAGCTAGGATGGATCTCACTGTATAAAGTGAATGTTGGCTAAGCATTTTGTAAAAATCATTCTTTTGAAAACACATTTGTTTTTTCTGTGTTCACCTCCATGATGTTGTATTTGAATCTTATATATGATTGAACTATCCATAAGGGGAAAAAAGCAGCTTGAATGTATGCATTTTGCACATCCTCTGATGATAATATGGGGTACTAATTCGATCACTAAGATGAAGTGGGAGAGAAGAGTGATTTTGACTGATTCACCAAGAACATAGCAAATATGAAACCCTGTATTTTCCCGCATTTTGGTAGATGGTTTCAAGGTAAAATCCCTTAATTTTAGGCATTGAATATAGGGAAGTTTTAATTTTATGAGTTCAAATTCAACATAGATTTTTTCTTAACTGAGCTTTAAACTGTTAACTGAGTTTTCTTAACTGTTCTGTAATTAAAAAACAACAACAACAAAGAATTTCCATACCTGTCTCCCATCTGCCTAGTTTTCTTCCTCTCTCTTAAGCTTGTTAATTTTTGTATATCCTTACAACATTTATTTATGCACATATAAACGAATATGAGTGTATATTTTTTTGGTCCTCCTTTTGTCCATAGACAGTCTTTTTCAATACATACAAAAAGACTTAGTAGCATCAGTGATTTTTAAGGGGAAAAGCATTTAAGTTCTTTTTTTTAATCTTTAAAACCAAGTACCAGAATGTGTTGGTGGAGAAAGAGATCAGAATGATTAGCTTTATGTTCTACCCCTTTCCTACTTTTGTATCCTCTAAAGGTCCAGACTCTACTAACAGCCACACCCCGTCAGCAAGGGCGGAGAGGCTAGAGCAGCCTCCCCAGCCCATTGCCATCTGTGGCACTGTGACCCCTTGACAAAAGTGAACTAAAGGGACAGGAGGATTGGTAAGGAGGAGGCAAGGCCATAACAGAACAGTTTTTACCAGTGTCCCGTATGGAAATAAGGAACTTAATTAAAGCCAAGCAGTAGAGTGGGTTGGAAGAATAGGCAGTTATGTACTAATTGTGTCAATTGCTAAAACTCTTAAGTTGACCTCTTTTCATATCACTATGGGACATTTTTAAAAATTAAATGTATTGGGGTGACATTGGTTAATAAGATGATATAGGTTCAAGTGTATAATTCTGTGATGTATCGTCTGTATATTGTATTGTGTGCCCACCACACAAATAAATCTGTGTATTTGTTGTAGTCTTAATATCCTTATTTAAAGGTTTATAAACATTAAAACTAACAAATCAGACTCAATTGCATTTTCATGGAAATGGCTAACTTGATTGTAAGTCTTGAATTGGCTTACTCATATCCTTTTCAATGGCACATTTTTCTTTCCTTCTGCTAGTGTTAGAAATGCAGACCACTTTGACACTTTTTTCTTTCTTCCGCAGAATGGCACTAATGTCACAGAAGACAGAAATTTGGTGAATTGAATGTACACAGTGTTAGCTGTCATATTTTAGAACTTTGGAGAGTAGGAAGGGCTGTCGGCATCAGATTGACTAAAAACACCATTTGAAAAGCATGTTTACGTTTTGAGAAAAACTAGATAGCAAGTTTTAAATTAGTAATATTCTTATATGTATGTTAAGTCCATCAAAAAAAAGTAAATTAATCCTAAAGAACTTTTAAAATTACAGACATTCCACTGCCCTTCTCCCAAAAAGATGTCATTTCGGAAGATGGATCCTAGCTGCACAATAGGATTTTACTGTCGAAATGTTCAGGACTTCAAAAGAGCTTCTGAAGAAATCACCAAGGTACTTCTATTTAAAATATTATAATATTTGCAAATGACCTAATTTCTGAGATAGACTTTAAAAAGACAAAAACCTGTAAATTATGATACTTTTGTAAAATTGCCCCATGAATGTTAATGTTATTGGAAATACTGAACCAGAAAATGAAACTGGTTATTCCTAGCCTTTGATACTGATGCAACCAGCTAGATAGTGAACTGTCCGGAGTATTGATCACACCACTAGGTGGCACTGTTGAAATACAAATCCATTTGGAAATGGATTAGGTTATATGGGCAAGCAATTAGGTTATATTTTATTTGAAGAGGGTTTTAAAAGGACAATACCTTAGGGGGTAGAAAAAAATTAATGAAGTATTTGGTCAAGCCAAATTGTGCATTATTTCTTGTTAGTCCAAGTGCTTCTTTGATTTTTTTAAAAAGAGAAATGGTATTTTTGGATTTCTCGGAACTGCTTTATCAAATGAGCTGTGTTGTTACCTTCCAATAAGCTTGTCTAATCTGATCTATTCGACTTATAGGATCTTTGAAATAGGTTTATTTAACTCCATCTCATTACCTTTAAACTTCTGCATTTTTCTGGTCTTTGAGTATAGTACTGCTAAATATTAATAGATCCTCAAGGATTGTCTATATTTAGTACTTTAGAAAATAAAAAGATTACTTATTGGGGAAGTAGGCATAACTAGGTAGGGTTTTTATTAGTATCAATAGCTATAGGTTATCATTTTATGGGTAAGTGAAACCAATACTGGAATCACTTTTGGAAATTCTTAACTTGAGCTCAAATAAAATAGTACCTTATTACTGCTTTTTATTTTATTTATTTTATTTTGAAGAAAATAGACATAATGGCTTGAAATTTTATTTTTATAAGGTAAAAAAAAAAAATGAAAGCATTAAGTAAAAGGTTTCATATAGGCTAGGTTTACTTTACTTGACCTGCCATGTAAAAGGAAATTTAACAAAATCATGACAGGAAAACGAATGAGGTGGGGAGAAAATGAGTATGTGAGAACCTTTCCTTATTCTTCATTTCTCACAGTTGTCGTCTTTTCATTCTGCGTTCAACCTGGACGGCCAATTGAACATAACAAAATACGTATTCTATGTTTTCTCCTCTTTTATTACTTAAAATTAATAATATTTGTGTATTTTAGTTTGACAATTCTTTGTCTTTATAAAGGGTTGTATATGTGCTACAATATACAAATCCAGGTGATACTATAATATAGATTCATACTGATGAACATACACCATTAAAAAGTTCCATTTCTTTTCCAGTAATTTATTTTCTATCGAGGTTAAAATAAGTCAGTATAGAACAGTAAAGCAGTGTACTCCTAGAATAGAAACAAACCAAATTATTTTTACCAAGTTGAAAAGCAAGAATCACAAATGAGTAGTGTGTTGATATTTTCTCATTAAAAACATGGTTTTTATACTGGTATTTGTAAGGATTTTTACACTGCAAAAATACTTAGGAACTGTTGCTCTTTATGCATCAGAGTAATATACAATATCGAGGCAAAGAGAAACCATATTGAAATATCATTCAGAAGTACTGAGAATTTTGCTAGAGTCAGTTAACTTTGCTTTAACAATAGTGTTGTTCTTAATAGCTTTTTGTGGCAATATCAAAAACTTTATCAATTAATAACTTGTTTATTTACTTTTACTTGGAAGGTTATAAGTTAAGCAGTTTTCCTTACTTTTTAAAAATGGAATTTGGCATTTCTTTAGTTATTTTTTTCACTTTAAAAATAAGAACTTAAAATTATTTTTTCTAGATAGGATGTATTTTGAGTTTTCTAATTTTGAAAATGATACTAAGTATTCTAGATTTTAACATTTAATTTGTAATGCTGCATGGGTTTTAACTACATGATTTTTAAAAGATTTTAAAAATTGTTAAATTAATTTTAAGTTTTGCAAAACTCAGTTCAGCAAGTATCTGAGTAACTATTATATTGAAAGTATAAAATGACCAAGACATAATCTCTACTTTTGAAGAAGGTATAAGGCTTCTGCCCTCAAGTAGCATTTATAGTTGAGGAGGGGGAATAGACATACATTACACTGAATATTATAAGCATCCATACAAAAAAAAAAAAGAAATAAATTGATAGGGGAAGTTAGGGTTTTGAATTGAGTGGGATGTTTCATTCTAGTCAGAGTTCTTTATTGTGATGGTGATAAAGTTTAAGCTTAATTTCTGTTGGCTTAGAGGGAAGCAAGGATGCTTCAAGCAGAGAAAATAAGAGGGAAGGTATTGGAGAAGGAAAGTGTAGAGCTTGTCAAGAGAATGGCAAATAGTCCAGTTTGGCAGGTGCCAAGGACACGTGCAGGGCAGGACTGTCTTCGGGCTGCCTGAGTCTCTCAGTAAGGATGTGGCCAGGGAGTCTCCATTCCTAACAGTCCTCCCTAGTAATCTTGCACATGACATCCAAGAACTACTGGTGTAAGACCTTGCAGCCAAAAGTGATACTTGATTTTAGGTAGCACTGGAACAAATATTTTAATACTAGGATAAGTACTTTAATACTTAGATATTTATTTATATTCATATTAGAAAATTATAATCGGACTATCAAACATGATTTCCTATTTATTATTGATTTTTACAAGGCTATTTAAGTTCAAAATGATGGAAAGGAAAATATTAATTATAATAGAGATGGGATACTTAGCCAAAATTATGAAAAAGGTATATAAACGTCCAAGGCTTGGGAAACACTGCCAGAGGAGATAGTGACAGATGAGGCTGGAAGGGAGGTCGGAATATTTGAGTCTTGAATGCCATGCTGAAGAAGTTTTTACTTTGCAATATGTTGATTTTGTTAATTTCAAGCATATAGAAATGCAGAAAATAACATAATAATACCCATGTGCTACCACTGAGCTTAAGACAATAAAATTACATGTATAATTGAAATGTGTTACCCATCCCCAGTCTTATTCCCATCCTTTCTTTCCAGTAGTAACAGCTATCCTGAGTTTGTATATAATACCCATACTTTATGTAACCATAAATGACATATATTGTTTGGAATATTATGTCACTTTTCACTAATAATGTGTTTATATTAAAATGTATATACTCTACTGCAACTTGCATTTTCATTTAATAGTGACCTAGAGATGATCTGTTTCTATACATATTGGTCTAGGTTGTTCATGTAAACGGCTGAATAAGTGAGTAGTACATTCTACAATATACTACTTTTCACTTAAATTTTCTTTCATTGATGGCCATCTAGCTGATTTAATTTTCTAAGTACATATAATGTATATAAGAATATTCTTGTACATATCTCTTTGTGCATGTGGAACACTTTAATTAGGATTATATTAGATACACTAGATGTGGTAGAGTAGAATTGCTGGGTCTTAGGGTATATATATTTTTTGGTTTGCTAGAATTGTCAAATGTTCTCCAAAGTGATTGTGCCAAATAGTATAAAGTGAATTTCCAAGGTTTTGCATCCTTATCAACACTTGATATTGTCAGACTTAAAGTTTTAACCGTTCTTATGGATATGAATAGTGTCTCTTTGTCGTTTTAATTTGTATTTTCCTGTTTAGTAGTGAGACTGCATGTCTTATCAAGGTTTATTGGCCCATTTGGGTCCTCTTTTGTGAATTTCTTGTTCATTTTCCTGCTTTATTTTTCTTTAGGGCTATTTGATTTGAAGAAAATAAAATCAAATTTGTAATTCTGGACACTACCCCTTGTTGGCTTTATGTGTTGCAGCTATATTCTCCTAGGCTATTTTTCATTTGTTAATGGTATCTTTAATTTTAGCCAAATTAGTCATTCTTTTTTTATGGGCTTTAATTTTTGTGTCAAAGAAATCTTTAATAGCCAATGACCTACATCCTTCTACATTTCTTGCAAAAGTTTTATAGTTCTATATTTAGCACTTGTATATGTCTTAAAGTGTAAGTATATTTTTTTCCCAACATTGTTCTGTATCATTTACTTGAGAGTGTGTGAAAGTAGAATCAGTAAGACCAAGCAGCCACTTGGACTTTGGGACAAGGAAAAGGGAGAGTTCAAAGACAAGTCTGTTTTACACCTAGATGTCTAGGAGAAAAAATTAATAGTTCATTAATGTGGTCATTCGTTTAGTCAACAAATATTTGAATACTCTTACTCCTGCCACTCCGCTAAAACTATTTTTCAGGGTCACTTGACCCCACATTGCTAAGTCTGTTGGTCATATCTTAGTCTTCATCTTACACTTCGTAACAATAGCATTTGAGATAGCTGAACACCCACTGTTCTTCCAAACATCTTCATTTGGCTTCCAGGAACCAAGCTGTTGTGCTTTACCTCTTTCTTTACCAATTGGTGCTCCTCAAGTCTCCTTGGCCTGCTCTTTTCTAAAACCTCTTTATGTCGGAGCAAGCACTTCAGGGCTTCGTGTTTATTTCTCATGTTTTCTTCATCTTGGTCATCTCATGTAGTCATATAGCTTTAAGTATCAAAACTAAATCAACTAAAACCAAGCCCATATTGTTAGCCCATATCTCTCTTCCGAATTTTAGATTATGTATGTCTAGCTGCCGTGCACCAACTCTTTATTAAATGTGTGATGTGTAGATCTGAAATCAAATTTCGGTTTTCCTTTTAAGCCTGTTCCACTCACAGTTTTCCCTATCTCACTTGAAGACGGATTTATCATTCTGTTTGCTCAGGCCAAAACCCCGGAGTTATTCTTCCCTTCTGCCTCTCATACCCCATAACAAGTTATGTGTTCAAAGCATGTCTAGAAGCAGACCGCCCCTCATCCCTCCACTGCTACTGCCCTGACCGGAGCCGCTGCCGTGGCTTAGGTGGCCTCCTGATGAGTTTCCAAACCCTGCAGTCCCACCTATTCTCAACTCGGCACCTCAGATAATCATTTTAAAACATAAGTCAGATCATCCACTCCTTTCCTCACACACCTGCACTGACTTGCCAGTTTATGTAAAAATAAAAAAGTTCTTACGCATTCTCCAAGGCCCTAGGTGGTCAGCGTCTCCATGCCTTTCCCCCTAACCTCAAACTCTCATCCCCTTTTTGCCTCTTTTCCATTGTGCTTCAGCCATGCTGGCCTCTTTGCAGATCCTCTAACCTAATACGCAGGCTCCTGTCTTGGAGCTTTTCCCTCAGATACCTGCGTGGCTGATGTCTTCACCCACTTTAAGCCTTGGCTTACAAGTCTTCTAATTGAGTCCTAATCGGATCACTGTGTTTAAAAATGCAGTCCTCCCTTGCCATTTCCTCTTTCTTAGATGTTTTAATACTGACCTTTTCCGACTAAGAAAAATTAGACAGTCTGGAGTTCCTTGCCCAAGATCACACAATTTATAATTATCAGCCAGGTTTTAACTGGGACTAAGTTCCATAGTCCATGTTTGTAACCCTTACCCTATACTACACAAATCTATAGGACTTTGCAGAAAGGAGTACTTGGTGTGGGTCAAGATACTTACCAGTGGAACTTGGGCTGAAACTTTAAGGATGGATAAAGTTCCTACAGCCAGAAACCTAGATGATAGAAACATCATGAGCAGAAACACTAGTGTAGAATGTTCTAGGATGTTTATGATAGAAGTCTACAAGATAGAATGTGTAAGGGAACAGCGAAACAGATTGCTCACTAAGGAGGCGAACAAGGGCCTGTGTCATCTGGCTTTTGTGTGCCACTCTTCTTTTTCTCTACCTCTGAGACCTCTGAGCCATGCTGGCCTTCTTTCAATGTGCTGGCGTCCTCGGCCTCTGTACTAGCTGAGGTTTGGGGTTTTTTTGCCTAGAGTGCTCTTCTCCTAAAACTTTTATGTCTGACTCATTGTCATTCAGGTTTCAGCCTGGCCTTTTCTGACCACACAACCTACAGAAATCTTTCAGTCCTTCCTTACCACATTACGCTGCTTTATTTTTATTGTGGTTCTCTCTGAATGGTGTGCAAGCACCCTTAATTACCTGTTTAATATCCATCTCTCATTTTTTGCTAAGAGAATTCTGATTTTATTGGGGGTAACAGTGTGTCCACCCAAATACTCAGTATGTACAGTTTGCCTAGTGAGATTTAAGTGGCCATGTGCTGCACATTTTGCTCCTCTGAGGAAACAGATGGTATGTATAGGTGCAGAGCTATCACTGCCCTTAGACCCACTCTCCGCCCGCACTGAGTGCACACTCAGTACCTGGCATTTCATCAGCGCTTTGTGATCGTGAAGGAAATGCCAAGAAAATTCGAGAGGCCTTTTGACTTTAATTAACTAAAGTAGCAATGCCAGACTTTTTGTTATGTGATAAAAAAACAATTCCTTTTACTTAAAGCCATTATTGTTTTTTTACTTTGTGTTTGTCACTTGTAACCACAAACCATTCCTAAGTAATACCCATTATGTTACTAATGAAATAGGGAAAACTAGAAAAGAGCTCATTTTGAAAAGGAGAAGTGATCATTTTATTTTGGTATGATCACATGCAGTTGATTTTGCAACATGCCTCCACTTACTATAGTGGTTATAATAGAACTAGACTGCTTAAGCTTAAAACCTGGCCCTGTCATTTGCTAGCTGTGTGAACTTACACGCGTCACTTAACCCCCTCGACACTTCAGTTTCCTCATCTGTAAAATATGGATGTTAACAAAGGCTAATAATGAAATGGTTGAAACTGAGAGTAGATAATATTTTTAAGAGAGAGAATAGAATATATAGAGTAAAGGATCAATAATTGATAAACATCTACATTTTGGAATGCAGGAATAAGTGGAGTCATTGAAGAAGATAGAGAAGAAGTAGTTTTGAAAATAGGAGAAAGGGTAAAACAAAATATTACAGAAATCAAGGGGAGTAAAAAAAGAAATGCTCAGATATGTTGATTGCTGTAGAAATATCAAGAGACTAGGAATAAAAGGCCTTTTTTATTTGAGTACTATAAGAGAGTTTTCAGAACAGCCAGGGGTAAAAGTTGGGCTACAGCAATTTAAGATTAAGTAGTAAAGACATAGGGTGGAGTTAACAGCATGTGCACATTTCACTTCAGCTCAGCTACATGAATTCATAGTTAGACAGGTATGTACTTTTCTATGTGTACTCTATTATATACTGTACCTTGCTATATACTGTACTGTATTGTACATTTATACATGGTACTGAATAGGGTTGTATGCACAAAATTATGCATAAAACCCCTTAAACCAATTTAAAGGCTTTTTGAAGGTAATTTTGACTGTATTGATGTTGACTATATCTGATTTTCATATTATGGGCTGACTTTAGAACCCAACCCCTATATTAGGTATCGCTCTGCTCTGGTGAACATGGACCACAAAGGTATAGACTGCTCTGAACAGGGTGTAATTTTACATGTGTGCTGACAGAGACTAGTGGAGAAAGTTTTGGCCTGGGGACAAGTGGCTATCTCCTGATCTATTTCTGTTTTTTCTTACAACTACTGGCATTTTGTTGGAAGAAATTGCTTAACTTCTGTCTTCCAGCTTTTTTTGTTTTGTAAATTCTGAAACCTGTCAACTTAGTACGTATGAAAAAATGTGAAAAAATATTTGACGTTCTGAAAAGAAATCTGTGATTTGCCTTTTAGATAAAAAAGCAGTTTTCTGTATCTTTGGCTATATTGTTAAAGTAGATCACCAGACCTGTCCTGAAGTTCTTGTTAAGCAAACCACTGAACCCCCTTTTGAAAAGCAACTATGAGATAGTTATCTGACATTAAAAAAATGGTTTTCTTCTCTCACTATACAAGAAATACATGTTAAAAATTTTGGAAGATAGAAGCATAAAAATTAGAAAAAGTTCACTAGTAATTCTTTCATTCAGAGATCACGTGGTATTTTGTTATATGTTCTTCTAGTCTTTTGAAAATACATATGTAAAATTATTTGAACATAATTGAGATTGTTTTAACTTTATATAATACATGTTTCCCCATATATAGACTTATATGGGAAAAAAGGTCCAAATTAGGTGATCTGTATGACATGGGGTATTATCATCTGAGATACTATACAACAGTGTTGCTACTGAATAACTGTGTTTTTAAAAAAATGGTATTTCCATTGATAATACCCCATGTCATATAATATAACTTGGAACTTTTTTACATATAGATTTTTCTGTCCACTGTGGAGGGACTTTAAGGTTTTCACAATGAGTCCTTTTTTGTAATATGGAAAACCTGAAGTTTTCACTTTTGATAAAAATTTTCAGAATCAAATTTTCAAATCAGCAGGGGTTTTTTTAGTAAGAAAAGAAGTCTGAAAAAACATTCTTAATACGGTGCTTAGAGCTGTGAAAAACATTAGAAAGACATGTTGGTAAGTCATTGAGGTCTAATATTCCAATGATTTGCTATCATTTTATCTCTCGGTTCTTGCTGCTGTTGTTATCTTGGGAAATTAATTTAAACCATTTGGGTCTCAATTTTCCCATTTTTAGTTGTCCTAAAATTATTTTCTCCCTCCATATCATGTTGATATGCTGATATGTTATCACTTACCTTATTGCTCAATTGCCCTTCAATATATGTATTTTTAATAGACTTTGTTTTTAGAGCACTTTTAGGTTCATAGCAAAATTGAGTGGAAAATACAGAAAGTTTTCATGTACTCCCTCCTCGCGCTGTCAGTATCCTCAGCAGAACATTGATGAACCTATACTGACACATCAATATCACCCAAAGTTGATAACTTACATTAGGACTCACCCTTGGTATTGTATATTCCATGGGTTTTGACAAATGTGTAAGGACATGTGTTCACCCTCATACAGAATAGATTCCCAGCCCTAAAAATTCTTTGTCTCCACCTGTTTATCTCTTCCTCCCTACTAATCCCCATCAGTCACTCTTTTTACTGTCTCCATAGTTTTGCCTTTTCCAGATTATTGGAATCATGCAGTATGTAGCCTTTTCAGATTGACTTCTTTCACTTAGTAGTATGCAGTTAAGGCTCCTCCATGTCTTTATGGCTTGATAGCTCATTCATTTTTTAGTGCTATTGTCCAAGATATACCACATTTTATTTGTCTGTTCACCCACTGAGTGACATCTTTGTTGTTTGTGTTGGCAGTTATGAATAAAGCTGCTATAAACATCCATGTGCAAGTTTTCGTGTGGACATAAGTTTTCAACTCAAATGAATACATCATAAATATGTATTTCATTTGGTAATCTTTAAAAATATTTTGAACACAGCAAAGTTTTAAAAAAGATAATTCTCAAAGCCTAAATCATTAAAATATGCATTAGAAGACTTTACCTTGCAAGTGTGTTTGCAAAAAGTAAATGAATTTTATAATTAAAGGCTAAAGGGTTCCTTTCTGACATTTTGCCCTGGGGTACAGATTTGAATCTTAGTTGATGAGCAACTAATAAACCTAAATGACTTCTTTCATAATCTTGAAAGAAAAGATGAAGAGATGATAATGTTAGCTCTGCCGTGTTGATTTGAAAATGATATGATAACTGCTCGTTAGATACTGGATTTTTATAAGACACATTAAATGAATATAAAATGACAACAATTTTGGACATAGTCCAGCCATTGGCTATAAGTGACACTGACTGATCAGATGTCTCTTCTCTTTTATTTTTCATTTTGCACATTTTTGCCCTTTTTCTTTTTTTGGTAGAATGTAAATAAGGTAAACTTGAGCGATATACAAATTAGGAGCACAGTATGAATTACAGGATCTGATTTTCATCACATCTACTTTCTTAAGTACTTCATTGTTTTTAAATGGTTCATTTTTATTCAACTAAAATGTATTTTATATTAACAATCTCACTGAAACATTTTTTATTTAACATTGTATCTGTGTGCCAGGGATACATATTTAGTTTAGCCGTGTCTCAAGAGAATCTGTAAGTGTAATATATAAGAATTTGACTATCCTTTATTTGAATATTGACATTTGATAAAATTTGGTTTTTACTCCAGAAATTATCCTTTAAGAACAAATTATATTTAATTGATCATGATGAATGATGTACAGGGTGGGCAAAAGTAGGTTTAAGTTGTGAGTGCATGAAACACAGTTTATTCTTGTATTGTTATTTATTAATTATTGTATTATTTTCCATACAAACAACTGTAAACTACTTTTGCCCACCCCTGTGTAACTTCTCTTGGTATTATTTCCATCATTCTTTGTAACTCTCATAAACTCTTCAATCTCCTTATAGTTTCTGGTTATCTATAGAAACATTGGATTTTATCAAAACATCCTTCATTCAAAATTTTAAATGTATTTTTAAATGAAAATTGCTTAACATTTTTTAACAGAAAGATTTAAAATAGTTTAGAGTGGATTGTTGGCTTGTCAATGGATGGAGCTTGTAAAGGTTGTCTGTCCCCACAAAATTCCATGTGTTGCTTTTTTCACTTCTGAATTATTTAATGTGACTCCAGAAGGTAATATGTAAAGTGTGGACTACTACTATGTGGGCATAAGATTACTATATTTTATGTTGACTAGATTTTTGCAGAAATATTTTTTCAAATATAGTGACCTTTGGAAAAACCAAACTTAATTTTTAAAAATAACTTTTTATATTGCTTTTGGTTGTCCTAAAAATTCTCTGAGGTAAGGAGGTTGGCCATCTGTTGCCCTGTGTTATAGATGATAGTCAGGTAGAGTCCTTTGTTGAAGGTCACATCAAGGTAAGTTGTAGAACTGGTATTAGAACAGATCTTCCTACTCTGTTAATGCTTTTTTGTTCTGGTACCAAGCAATCTTTTATAATATTTTACTATAGTCAATTACACCATTTTGTTATAGTATTTACTACTACTAAAACGAAATAAATATTATCTCATTTAATAATAAATAATAATAATAATAATAAATTTAATAATAAATAAATAGTAAACGTTCAAACTGATGTGACTGGAAGACATACTTTCGAGGGGGGCATGGTACTTACTTTTTGATGGCTACTCCAAATGGAGAAGTAGGCATTTAGCTATAAATAAACTATACAGTGCTGGTCAGTTTTGTCTTTTAGCCAGAATATTAAAGCAGTAGTGCTGAATAAATGTAAATGAGAAAGGCTAACGAGAGATTCAGGGCTAAAAACATTAGATTTTGTCATGTGGTCCCACTGTATACTGTTGGATAAAGGATTCTTCTGTACTTTCTCTTACAGATGCTGAAAATTTCTTCTAAAGAGAAATACCCTTTATTTACTTTCGTAAATGGTCATTCCAGAGACTATGATTTTACATCTACTACAACCAATAAAGAAGACCTTTTCTCAGAGGAGGAAATGAAAAGATTAAAAAGATTTAGCACAGAAGAGTTTGTCTTGCTTTAAAAGATAAGTACATTTGTGCTTAACAAGAAGAACTTGGAGAGAAAATGAAGAGAAACAAATGTACATGAAACTGGTTTATTTTCACAAATGTCTTAATTTTATATGTTCTTTAAAAAAAACACTTGAAAATATACAAGTTTTAAGATATTTTTCTGAAAGAGAAATGATTTAATGAATCTTGATTTCTAATAAATAACAAATGATTCGGGCTGCATTCCTACTTCACTAAGATCTTCTAATTACACTACCTTAACAGCAAGCCTTCCAGTCTTTGAATTCTTCCACCTGAGGCCACTAGTCTCCTGCAGGTTTTGTGATACAGGCCCCAGAATTGGGATACCAAATAGTTTCAAATGCTTCGGTTTATACTAGTGACCAGAAGACCAGAGAATGACTCTTCCATGCTGCCTGATACTAATGCAACCAAGGGATACTTTTGGATGTATCTTGATATATTAAGTAGTAATTGTTAGCTGTTATATGCACACAGTTACATAAGCAGACTTGTAAAGTTAGGTAATATTTAGCAATATAATTTTATAATGGCTTCTCATTTTTCTTGCTGTTGAGCTTTCTATGAGGAGTGAATATAAAGTATTGGTTTTCCCCACAAATTTCAAGTTTATGTTGCTAACAATAATGGCATCTAATCAGATCAGATAAAGGTAATTTTAAGATAGGAATGGCATTTGCTGCTTATCTTAAAAATTAAATTTTGGGGGAACTCTATTGGGAACTACTATGCAATTTCAAAATCTAAATATAAGTGTCAAGAAAGGTACTAGCAGATGCTCCTCTATGTGATTTTTGTTATTTGTATATATCTGTGTAGTGGTGTTTATAAGCTGAAGACATCTATGAGGTAAATCTGCCTTAAGTGTGTTATGTGTTACTTAAAGGCAAATTTGTGATATAAGAGTACAAGAGTTATTATTGAGTCAGGATTATAAAGTAAATACTTTAATAAAGATGTGAGAACATAAAACACCTTTGTTTTGGTTTTAATCAATTATTTATTTTATTGTTGTTCAATTACAGTTACCCCCATTTCCCCCCACTGCTCTCCCTGACACCCACTCCCACCTGCTACATTCAGTCCTTCCCCTCCCCGCCGCCATTGTCTTTGTCCATGGGTCCTACATACAAGTTCCTTGACAAACCATCCCTTTTTTCCCCCTGTTATCCACCCCGGGCCCCAGTTACTGTTATTTTGTTCTTTCAATGTCTCTGGTTATATATTGCTCACTCGTTTCCTTTGTTGTTCAGGTTCCACTTATAGGTGAGATCATAGGGTATTTTTCTTTCACTGCCTGGCTTATTTCACTTAGCATAATGCTCTCCAGTTCATCAGTGCTGTAACAAAGGGTAGGAGCTCCTTCTTTCTTTCTCCTGCATAGTATTCCATTGTGTAAATGTACCACAGTTTTTTGATCCACTCATTTCCTGATGGGCACTTGGGCTGTTTCCAGTGCTTGGCTATTGTAAATTGCACTGCTGTGAACACTGGGGTGCAGAGGTTCTTTTGAATTGGTGTTTCAGGATTCTTAGGGTATAATCCCAGCAGTGGAATTGCCGAGTCAAACGCCAGTTCCATTTATAGTTTTTTGAGGAAATTCCATACTGTTTTCTACAGCAGCTGCACCAGCCTGCATTCCCACCAACACAGCCTTGTGGAGAATATAGGCAGGAAAATTTCAGATATTCCACATAGCAATATTTTCACCAGTATGTCCCCTAGAGCAAAGGACATAAAGGAGAGAATAAACACAAGGGACTTCATCAAATTAAAAAGCTTCTGCACGGCTAAAGTAAACATCACCAAAATGAGGAGGGAACCAAACATATAGGAAAATATATTTGCCAATGATACTTCAGACAAGGGTTTGCTCTCCAAAATCTATAAAGAACTCATAGAACTCCACACCAGGAAGACAAACAATCCAATTAAAAAATGGGCAAGGGACCTGAACAGACACTTCTCCAAGGAGGACATACAAAGGGCCCAGAGACATAGGAAAGGATGCCCAACATCTCTAGCCATCAGAGAGCAGCAAATTAAAACCACAATGAGATACCACTTCACACACATCAGAGTGGCCACCATAAACAAATCAACAAACAACAAAATGGAATTACTTTAATCATTTCATTTGAAAAAGTCGTCGCCAATGAATTCTCTTTATAATAAAGGCAAAAATATTGTTGCTCTGAAAGGAAAATATTATTTTATGGAGCTTTCATGTTTAATTTGAAAAGGTGACTTAGATAGATATAAAATTGTGCATCATTTAAAGTCATTGATCTCTTCCATCAGAAAGCCTATTTGTTAGGTTTAGAGTTGCATACAAAATAGAAACAGAGGGTGGGCAGATTGCTTTATTGTGCCTGATGAGACAAATTATGTTTGTCATTTCCCAGTGAAGATAGTTTATTGAATTGAAATAATAGCCTGAAATCTGAAACTTTTATTTTCTTTAGATAAGATTTGGGCAAAGTAAGTCCGGTACTGATTTTCCTAGAAGATCAAAGGAGTACAGGAACAAGAAGCCAGTGGTATGCCCAATTTCATCTAAATTATTTCACTTTGTTGTTCCTACAGACCTACAGAATTCACAGGATTGTACAAGCACATGGAATAAGAGCGCCCATACCTTCCAGTGAATCAGAACTAATTGTAAGGGTTCTCTTAGAAGAACTCTGTAAAACCTTCGTGTTTTATCTCAGCACATCTTAAGATACCAGAACAGGACGTTATCAGCATATTTGGGAGTCATTTTTAAGTAGGATATTGAAATGAGATAAAATTATACCTGGACAGAGTAGATGTGAGAGGAAGCACAGACTTCTTTTCTATTGAGTTATGTTCAAGATACTCAATACTGTACAGACAAAACAAATAAATCTTATCATACAATCATCCCCATGACTGAGAATTAATGTTTAGAATTAGAAATTGTTATTAAAAAATAATAATATGTGTGAATACATGCATACTTTCATGAAAATTGAGAGGCTGATGGATTTATCTTGTCTGTTAATTCAACTTCAGCTGAGGACCAGACAGAAAGTTGTGATAATCTTTTATTGGAAAGGTGACAAAACTGCATTATTATAATTAGAATAGAGGTATACAGTATATTTTGGTTTCAGACTTTATTGTGAACACAGATTTCATTTCAAATTCTGACAGCTGGTAAACTCAGTCAATAAAGCTTATGGATAATCTTTGTCAGCCTGGAATGAAGGAAAGTAAAAGAGGAAAAGATTCTTAGATGGGTGTTCTGCTAGAATTACGGTAGGAGGATACTCCTTTTGGACATCAATATTAAGATATTAGACTTTGCCATTAACATTTCAGAAATGAATTTTTTAAATGCTGATGTCACTTTTGATGGTGAAGGTTTCTTTTTTCTCTTCTTCCTAAGACTTGACACTTTGAATCCCCTTTTGTCAATGTATTAACCACCAGCAGGCAAACCAGAGACTCATCATTTGCTGAATGAATGAATGAAAAGATCCTTTATAGTACAAGTATATCCAAAAGAATTTCCCTGAGGTATCGATTTTTTTCTGTTTTTACATTAAACTAACCCCATTAAATCTGTATTAGTGAGAAGATAACTTTAGTGGATTAAAATTTTAGGTTCTTTTTTGTATTCTGCTAACCTTAGGATTTAACCTTGTCCAAGGGCAAACATATCTAAAAGTATTTTATGTTATCTATGTTAATTCTATCTTGTTTTTAGAAGAATTAAAGCAACAAAACAGGAAAAATGACTTAACTGTATAATATACTCAATTTTAGGTCAGAAATCTCTACTTTTTCAGAGATCTATAGTTACTTCTATTATTTAATACCAGAAAGCACTGTGGTTTTGGTCAGACCATACTAATCCCGTATTTTTTTCCTTTTATATGCTAATTTCTTTGCTGCTAGGAAAGAGGTTCATTTTCATAGCTTATCAGAGATCACCTTTGTAGCTTAGGTTGTGTATCTAAGTCTTTTTGACTATACAGCCATAAAAACATTATAAAGGATTCTCCAAAAACAGGAAGAAACAAGAAGTACAGAATATGAAAAAAACATTTAAAAATGTTAAATAACAATATGAATTTCTATTGAAACAGACATAAGGAGGAAACAGAATTTAAAATAGTTGTAAAATAGAAGCAAGATATCTAGAATATATTGATAGAGTCAATTTCATGGAAAGAATAAGGGATTATTATTTTCTATAAAAAGAGCAAATGTCTTTTAAAAAATTTTAGGAGAATATTTATCAGGTAATATTTATTATAGCCTCAGTATTGTCAATCAACCACAATTCAATAGTGTTCAACTCAATTGTACTTTTAGACCAAATATCTTGAGATACTGAATTGAAAACGTGAAACATCAGGCCAGGAAAAAAATGGAAATATCCTATTGATTCAAATACATAAATTTTATATCATTTTATAGTTTGAATCTTAAGTCAGTTTAGAAATCTTAAGCATTTTTGTGTGGTTTTCATGGGTATATAAAGACTTTTTTCTTGCCTATAAACTTTGAAAAATATTGTATTTAGAGTCAGTATTGCAGACACATTTTTGAATTAGCATTTTTCTTTCTTTTTTACAGTCCTCCTTGACAATTGGTGGCAAGCAATGGCCCAAAACATTTACAACTACAGTTATAAAATTTCACTTATTCTCTCACAATAAGAAAAATATGTTAAAAGTGGAGAACATATGCTTGTTATTAGGTAGAAAATTACTGTGCTACCCTCTAACTAATTCTCCAGAAATTTAGAAACTTAGTCTTTTCCTTTTTTAAGTTGGCAGTCCAGACTCTGATGTCAACGAAGGATGAATCATAAAAACATTATGCAGGGAATAATTTTTCATTTAAATTATTGACAATTAAGCTGATAATTTTAAGTATAATACATGCTATACTTATATTTTATACTAAGATAATATAAGAAAGAATTAGGAATTCATGAGTTATTTTATAAGCAGGAAAGGTAAACAAAGGAAAAGTTAGAAATTCAATATGGGTCTCATAACAAAAGGATGAGAGAATCACTGACAATAAGTTTTGAGTGTGTCTAGGCAAATGCACCTAGTAAACTGACGCAGATAAAAGTATATGAATTAAAAGCCTTGTAGGCTGGGATGATTTATTTATGTATTTATTTTAAAATCATTTTTTTAAAATTATGGTTGACATACATTTATTATATTAGTTTCAGGTGTACACCTCAGTGATTAGACATTACATAACTTACTAAATGATCATCCTGATAAATCTTTTACCCACCTGACACCATACATAGTTATTAGAATATTATTGACCATATTCCCTGGGCTGTACTTTACATCCCCATGACTATTCTGTAACAACCAATTTGTACTACTCAGTCACAGGCTGGGATGATTTAAAATTTGGTGTAGGCATTGGAATAAAGTAAATACTGACCAATACAAGAAAGTGGACATGGGACAATCATGTTCCACAGTGCCCGGGAGCACAGTTTTTAGTGTGTGTAATGTGAATGTCACTCCCTGCAGGTGAGTCATGTGGCATCTCTGGGGCTAATATTTACATGCATGCTATTTACCTAGCATTGTTGTGATTAACTCACTTGTGTTAAATTATAGCTTATGGATCTAAGACGGTGAATGGGGTTTGAGGTTAAGGAGACAATTGTAAGTCCTGGGACTTGGATGATCACATAATGGAACAAGTCAGGAGATTCTGTGGTCAGCATTCTAGTAAGTAATCGAAGAGTTTTAATGGGGAGATAAATATATGTGTGTGTATATATATGAATGAATATTATTGACTATATTCCCTATGCTGTACTTTACATCCCCATGACTATTCTCTAACAACCAAAATTATTTATCAGAGTTCCAAATTCTAAAATATTTTAGATAGTACAGAAGAAAATCCATCCCACATTTCTGTTCCCTCAACATACTATTTTCACTTGTCTATATTTCCTTCTATTTTGTGTTCATGTTTACATTATTTAAGCACGTTTAATAGGTTGGATTTTGATTCTGATTTTTTTTAATTTAACTTTTATTTAATGGAGAAGGCTGCCCCTCAGTCTCTTATAGTTTGATTTATGCATTGACATTGTCTTAAGCCTCTGACTTACATAGCATTTTTTCCTGTGTCTTATGACTGGTTTCTAATCCTGACTTACTGTGCTTGGCCCATTTTGTGGCTACCAGCCCATGCCTATGCCTAGAGATACTCTTACTTTTGTTTGTAATATGTTCCTGTGAACACTTAAAACAATTGAATGAAGGAACTGAACATAATGTTTTCAAACAATGTCCCAGAGAGTATAAAATATTATAGGATATTTTGAAAGTTATAAAATTATTTTTAATCATATAGGCTTGATATGATCTTGGATGATATAATTCCAGCATTTCATAAGTGTCTCTGTTTGTTCTTTGTAGTCAAACATACAGTTGATTGACTTAAAGTTCAGTGAGCCTTTCTTTGAGGCTAATGATTGTTTTTATCTTTATACTAATTTTATTAAATTTGTGAAACGTACATTTCTTATGAGTTTTAGCACTTTCATTTTTCCATTTTCATGTCATGTTTACAAAATAAGGGGAAATGAAATGTAAAATCCAGTAGTGTATAATCTGCAATACAAAGATTGTGATATTGGCTGGCAGGCAGCATCAGCTCAGAGCTCAAAGTGCTTGTCAGCTGATGTTCAAAAGCCCCAAATTCATAATATGTAAGGTGATTTAGGAAAATCAGATTACATATGAAAGTCTAATGTCCTTGATTTTAGCCATCCTAGTAGGTGTGAAGTGTTTTTTGTTTGTTTTTGTTTTAGGTAACAACATTATTGAGTTGTAATTCATCTTTTTAAAGTGTACAGTTCATCCCTGGCTGGGTAGCTCAGTTGGTTAGAGCGGTGTCCCAATATGCTTGGGTTGCAGGTTTGTTCCCCTGTCAGGGCATATACAAGAATCAACCAATGAATGCATAACTAAGTGGAACAATGAGTTGATGTGTCTTTATCTCTAAAAATCAATTAAAAGTTTATTAAAAAATAAACTGTACAGTTTAGTGGTTTTTAATATTTTCAGAGCTGTGCAATGATCACCACTATCAAATTCCAGAATATTTTCATTACTCCAAAAAAAAGACTCTGTACCTATTAATTAACCTACTTTCTGTTTGCATCGATTTGCCTAAACTAGGTATGTCATGTAAATGGCATCATATGATATGTGGCCTTTTGTGTCTGATTCTTTTCACCTAGCATAATGTTTTCAAGATTTGTAGCATATATCATCAGCAGTTTATTATTTCTGTCACTGAATAATATTCTATTAGATGGACATACCACATACTGCTTATTTGTAGGTTGATAGACATTTGGATTGTTTCCACTTTTTGGCTATTATGAATAATTCTGTAGTAAACATTATTTTCATTTCTCCTATGTATATGCCTAGGAGTGGAATTGCTGGGCATATGGTAATGCTATGTTTAGCCATGTAAGGAACTGCCAAACTGTTTTCCAAAGTGGCTGCACCATTTTACAATCATACCACCTATGTATGAGGGTTACAGTTTTACGCTTCCTGACCATCCCTTGTTATTGTCTTTTTTATTTTAGCCATCTAGTGTGTGTAAAGTGGTACCTGGTTGTGGTTTTGATTTGAATTTTCCTAGTGACTAAAGATGTTGAGCATCTTTTCATGTGGTTGTTGGCTTATTGGATACACACACACACACACACACACACACACACACACGCTTGTTGGATACACACACACACATATATCTATATCTGCTTTGGAGAAACATGTATTCAAATTCTCTCATTTTAAATTGGGTTGTCTATATTAGCGAGTTGTGAGGGTTCTTTGCATATTCAGGATACAAGTCCTATATCAGATATATGATTTACAAACAATTTTCCCATTCTGTTGTTGGTCTTTTGGTTTTCTTAATGGTGTTCTTTGAACCACAAATGGTTTTAACTTTGATAAAGTCCAGTTGACCTACCTTCTATTTTTTCTTTGGTTGCTTGTGTTTTTGATATTACATTTAAGCCCTTGCTTGATCCAAGGTCTCCAAGATTTATACCTATACTTTACTTCTAAGAGTTTTATAGTTTTAGCTCTTACTTTTAGGTTTTTCTGAAATCCACTTTGATTTGATTTTTGTATATGGTCTAAGATAGGTGTCCAAATTCCATCTTTTGCATGTAGATATCCAGTTGTCCCAGCACTATTTGTTGAAAAGACTATTCTTTTCCCATTTGATGGTCTTGTCCTTCTTGTCAAAAATCAATTGACCATAAATATAAGGCTTTGTTTCTGGACTCTGAATTCTGTTCCATTTGTATGTTTTTCTGTGCCAGTACCACACTATCTTGATTACCATAGAGTTGTAGTAAATTTTGAAATTGGCAAGTGTGAGTAATCCATCCAACTTTGTTCTTTTTCAAGATAATTTTGGCAATTCTGAATCCCTTATATTTCCATATGAATTATAGAAGCAGCTTGTCAATTTCTGCAAAATTTTTCTTCATTTTTTAATTTTACTTTAAACTTTTTTTCAGATGTTTCTTTCTAATGAATTTCCTAAGTTCTGAAATGGTCAACAGACCATAGAAAGACATTTCTTTAGGCTCCCACTTGAAAACCAATAGCTTCAACAAACTGCTGGCCTTGATTCAGGGCCAATTAGTCTTTATTTTCAAAACATAAAGTGTTATTGAATTTTTATATAGTGTAAAATTGGCCCCAGACACCAAAGATACATCTTTGGAAAGTAATAAAACATGCAAAACATAGGTCTTAAAGCAATGGTCATAGTCTATAAGAACATATCAAATTATATTATATTACATTATACCACAGCATCAGCTAGGACAAATACTTTAAGAGTAAGACTTTACATATTCACTTAACATTACTAGTTTGGAGAACATTATGATCCTTAAATCTGGGGAAAAACAAGTATTTCTCTGTCAAGCTCCAGTGTTACACAGTGGAGATGGCATTCATGAACTGACTAAACTGTAGGGTCAGACTGGCTGCTTGAATAGAGATTTTAGCACTTACTGGCTACACGGCCTTGAATAAGTAACTTAACCTCATCTATAAAATACAGATAAAGTGCTTCCCAGACAAAGTAAAGCTAAAGGAGTTCATCTTCACTAAGCCATTATCACATGCAATGTTAAAGGGACTTACTTGAGGAAAAGATCAAAACTATGAACATTAAAAAGGCAACAAATTCACAACTATTAACAACTGAATCTTAAAAAAAAGAACAAACCAACCCCAAAACTAAGCGAACAATCATAACAGGAACAGAATCATGGGTATGGAGATCATTTGGAGGGTTATCAGCTGGGATGCGGGGAAAGGATTGAGAAGCATAATTGGTAGGTACAAAATAGACAGGGGGAGGTTAACAATAGTATAGGAAATGGAGAAGCCAAAGAACTTCTATGCACGACCAGTGGACATGAACTAAGGGGAGGGGAGTGCTGGAGGGAACGGGAGTATCTGGTGGAGGGGGGCAAGGGGGAAAATATTGGGACAACTATAATAACATCAATAAAATATACTAAAAAATACAGATAACTGTAGCTATCATATTGTGAGGATTAAGTAAGAAAACGTGCAAAAACACTTAGAAAAATGCCTGGCACGTGGTTTAGTACTCAGTAAGTGTTACCCTTAAAGCTGTTGTCAAGATTTAATTCATCGCTGTCTTAAGATTTGAAAAAGGCTTTAAGGGTGTGTTTGCTTTTTCTTTTCTTTGTTTTGAACTGGCACTGGAGAATAAGAATTAGAGAGGAAAAAACCAAAAGCCCTAGACTCTCAATTCCATTATAATATTGAATGTCTGTAAGGCTCTAGAAAATACTTTGTGATAAAACTGACACTTTTATCAGGGAACATAGAAATTTACTTAAGGGTAGAGAAAATACACAAACTATCATGCTTGGGAGGGGAAGAGATGACTTACAATAGCAGTCCTACAAAATAAAATTACGATTTCAAAAGAGAATTCCCATCTGGTTATGAGAATGAGGGCAGTTTTCATGGAGGGGTGGCATTTGAGATGCATCCTACAAGTGTATGATTCCTGTGTACGTGGGAAGAGATGAGTGTTTGGGCCAGTAAGGAAACAGCACAGAGACCCAGAGACGGGATCCGGGCCGTGTTCTCTAAACGAAGGCAGGGTTGGGGGTGGAGGGTTTCCCCTCAGGGTGTATTTGAAGTGCGTGTGGTTGCTTTTGGTTGCTCTACTGACTAGGGAGCCTGGTTGGCATTTAATAAGCGGATGATGATAAACATCCTGCAATAATGTGGATAGAAGAATGAGTGATAAGGATGAAATGTATGTCATTTATTACTGAGAGCCCGAGTGTCAGGCTGAAATTTATACTTATATAGGTAGATGTCTGGGAGAGAGACATGGGGAAATCCTGCTATGAAGGAAAAAACAAAGGGTATCGAAGTCAGAAGAACTGGCTTTGATGTTCTAACATTTTAAAATATGAAGATTTTAAATTGGCAGATGATTTCTTAAGCCCCACCCTTAGAGTCTGATTTACCTAGATATACTTCTAAAAAGTCTGTGGATGAACTTAGTGAATTTAGATGGGACTGAGGAATAGTCATTGAATGTAGAGGTTTCTTAACCTGATGAACCCATGAATAGAATTCAAAGGTCCATGAACTTGAGTGCAAAAAAAAAAAAAAAAAAAAAAATCACATCTTTATTTTCACTAACATCTAACTGAAAGATAGTATTTCCTTCCATGAAGAATATGAGCAACAAACTATAGTACTACCAGCAGTACCTAGGATTTTGTCATTATGAGAAATCATAAATACACTTTTTATTTAAGAATTTTTTATTGTATTTTTCCCACTACCATCTAACCCCCTTACATCCACCTCCCCACCCTGTAATCACCATACTGTTGTCCAAGTCCACGAAACCTTCTTCCCTTTATGCTCCATCCTGCCACCCGCTAACCTCTGCCCTCCTCCGCCCCGCCCCGAGCTATCTGCCCCATTCTCAGTGAGTCTGTCTCTGTTTGGCTTGTTAGTTCAGTTTGTACATTAGATTCCACATATGAGTGAAGTCCTATTTGCCTTTCTCTGACTGGCTTATCTCACTCAGCATCATGTTCTCCAGGTCCAGCCACGCTGTCCCAAAGTAAAACTTTCTTCTTTTTCTATGGCCAAGCAGTATTCCACTGTGTCAATGGCCCATGGTTGCTTTATCCCCTCATCTCCTGATGGACACCTGGGCTGCCTCCATATCTTGATGGTTATATCATAGTTAATACAGCTATCTTATTTATACTGCTTTAAAATTACTGGCGGAACTTGCTGCCAGCAGTTACTAATATACTCATAAAGAAGCAACTATATTACTATATATGACAAATTAAAAAAATTAAATAACGGCTCCCTTTATAAGCATATACATTTTACTTACATTTAAACAGGTTTCATTGAGAATGGGTCCCCGGACTTTACCAGACCCCCCAAAGACTTAAAGTGGCGCGGTCGGAGAAACAGGATGAGGGAAGGCTGTGGGGGTGACAGGCAAGGCGGACGCTTAGGCGGAAATGAGGAGTTGCAGCACTTTGGGTGTGGGAAGCAGGTGGTATGAGCATGGGCAGGAGAGCGTGTAAAATGGCAGAGCCAGCACGTGCACGTGGGCATGCAGGCTGCCGCTCTGAATCAGAGGTGTTTCAATGCAAGGAGTTTCTTTGTGGGTGGAGTTTAGGGCGGAATTAGTATTGCCAGGAAAAGGAAAAGTTTGAGTCCATGTGAAGAGACAGATTAATGATTGCAGTATGAGACCAACGATGACAACTGCTCTTTACTGCACACTTACTAAGTGCTTAATAAATACTGATTATTGAGTTTAATCTTCACCCAAATCTAGGGAAAATAGGTATTTTTATTGTTTCCATTTTACAGATGAAGAAACGGAGGGTCCGCTACGGTAAGGTAACTTGTGGAGTTAGCACAGTGGATAATTTGCAGGCCTGGAATCTAAGCCTCTCCGGGTTCCAAAGCCCGTTCTGGCTTTCCCTGCGTCCTCCCGACGGCGCCAGCCAAGACAGCGCCGATCGCGGCGGAGGGCTGAGCTGCGTGGGGTGACAGCCGTGGAAGCGCGGAAGGCAGGTCCTGGATTTAGTGTGGCCAGAATTTTGGAAAACCAGGCTTAAGACGCAGGCAGTTTGGTTGGTAGACTGGAGCGGTGAGGGCGCATATGTACCTCTCTGTGACAGCGTTGAGGAGGTTCCCATAGTTCAGAAACTTCTCGGTAGATGGGATGTTTAAGACACTGCTTTTCTCTCTTGTCTTTGCATAGTACATCCTGCCCACACTGAGGCGAAGAGTCTGATCTTAGTGGCCTTCTGAGGTGACACTTCGAGCCTTCTCTTCTTTGCCTGGCCTGCAGACCCCTATTTTCCAGAGACCAGCAAATGAGAAAGACCTTTTGTTGCTATACAATACGGGGGGAAACTCCCAGCGCTATAAAACAGACTGAGGACTTTGAAAAATATAGCAAGTTCATGTCTGCTAATATGTGAAGTTATTTGGCCTCCCTGGTGTAAGTAGTGATTTGTTGTTTTCATGCTAATACAAATTCTTGTATTAATAGGAGCATGGCCCTGGGTTTCTTCATCCGCCTGGGAAAAAATTACTTGTTTGATGGTAAACAAAGAACAGAAGAATTGATTCACTGTCCTCGTTTTAAAAAAAGATGGTATGAAGCAATAGTGGAATAATTTTAATTGTAACCTTCTAACACTTGCAATCAGTAAGATCATTTGTGTTCTGTTTTTAGGAAATGGAGTATTAAAGAGTACATAGTGCATTAGAAATGCAAAACATGACCGCATGTTCTCAGGATTTTGTCAGTGCTACATGAAAGAGCACTTGTCCTGGGATGCTCAGCTCTGAGGGTATTCTCTGTTCAGTGTGTATTTACAGAGATGTATGAATATTTGATTAATGAGTCATGGTCTCTGGAGAAATTTAATAACTGTATTGCTGTACAAAGCCAGGCCCTTCACTGTTACCACAGCTGCCGACAGTGTCATTGGCCCTGCAGCCCCTCCTGAGTCTAATAGATTCTAGGGAGTGAATTCCGTGCTCAAAAAGGGATCTGGGAGAGACATTATTCAGTGATCTGTTTGGAACTTGACTCAATTTATAGGCTCTGATTTGTCAAGATTTTTCCAATGAAAACAAGCAGTGATAGAAAAACTTTTAAAAAGTGACATTTTTAAAATGTTACTTTTCCCAGAAATTAGTTGAAAAATTATTGGTAAATTGATTATCCTTTTCAAGACTTTCTGTTAGGGACTCAGTAATAATTTTTATCTTGCTCGTCATATATGAAATATCCACAAGAAGAAATATGAGATATATTTGCGATTTAGATTCACATCTATTTAAATGCTGTAATCTAAGTTCATTAATAAGTATAATTTAATCTTCAAGAATTATTGAAGGCTAATTTATCCCTTCTTTATCTTTTTTTTTGTTTTTAATATCTATGGAGAAATCAATTCTAACTTTTAAAGCTAGGTAGGTATTTTAGTAATGTTACCTTGTTTAACTGCTTGAGTAACGGAGGAATGTCAAAAAAAGATAAATTTAGTGCAGCAGCTTTTGCTGGAAGCTGTAACCGCAGGTGAGAATTATCCATGCTATGCAGAATTTCCTGCAACACTTCTCCTTAGGGCCACAATGCATTACAGCAGACATATAATGAAGCTGCAATAAAATCTCTGGTAATTAAGGGGGATTTGACAGTAATTGCAACAGTGAATCAACTTAATTATTACCTGCTTCAAAGAGAGCTAACCTGATGTTATAATCTAACCTTTTCTACTTTTAAAATGGGAGATTAAACAAGTATATGTAGCATTTAAGAATTAAATCTGTTGAGATAGAATTGTATTAAAATACTTCTAAGATACACTTTATGCACATGTACACATCAACTTTTCAAGAAGAGCTGGGATTGGGCTCGCAGTGACCCATTGAAGTCATTTGTTAGGCTTTGGAAATTGAACCAAACCAGCATTTCTGGTTCAAGTTAGCTTCTCCTCAGCACACACGTAGACCTCAACTGTGGTTTACTGACATCCACAGCATAAAGAAGGATACTTCCTTAATATTAGCATGTAAAAAAAAGAAACACCAAAATTATTATCATTGTTTATATTTAACTAGACTAGGTCTTAGAGCCTTAAAATCTCACCAAAAACTGCAAGCAAGTTGATATGAAAGTGAAGATTTAGATGCATCTGAGAGCTTTTGTATAACCTACTATGTCCAACCCTGGGTACAAAGGAGAAGACACCCGAGTTTTAGCCCAAGTTGTGTCTGTGGTAATGCTTCTTATAAACCATCTCCTCCCGTTTCCTATTGCCTGCTCTGTCCCTTGTCACAGGAGTGGGAGAGGACAAGTATGGAAGTCTCAGTGTGGGTTTGCTCTGTGTTCATGTCATATGCTCTGAGTTACTCGTGACCTAGAACATGTAATGGCAGGTTTCTTATTCATGGTTTGGTCCCCTCTCAGGCAGCTTTCCCCAACTTTCTTTTCTGCTTTTAAGTTTTATACTTGTGTCTTCATTGGCTCCAGCTTTACCAACAACTATATTACCAATAACTCTTTGTAATTATAGAAGGGTTAGACCGTAGTAGTTTTGTTTTGGTGTGAATCTTTTTGCATGGTTTTATGTTTGCCCTTCGTAGGGGCCCAATGAGCTGACTCTTTCACAGGAGATGATTGATGAAGCATAGATTTGGTACAATTTGGGGATGGAACAATCTCAACCAAGGTTCGCCACACTAAAAGAATGTTCATACGAAAATGAACCCGAATTGATTCTCCAGCAGGGCAGCAGGACCCCTGGGCATATCATTGATCTTCTTAAGATTTATTCTGGTATGTTGCAAATTCAACCTGAATTCTCTAAAGGAAGGTTGAGGGAAAAAAAAATATATATATATATATACACATATGATCTTGTTTTCTAAGGCTGCTTCATACCACTAACGAAATTTTCTCTCAATATAGGAAGCAAATATATATGGTCAATAATTGAATAACAATTAGGGAAATTAAGCAATGTGAGTTCTAATTTTGATTGGGTCACCGATGGGCAAGGGGCCTGGGATAAAATCTCTAGAACCTCTTTCTGTTTCGTTCCTCTGCCAGGCTGAATTACGACTACCCCACAGGAATGCTGCGTAACTCAATTCACGTGTTTGTGAGAAAACTTGTACCAAAGCAGAAGCTCACCGAAGTAGTGGCCTTTGTAAAGGGAGTTAGCACAACTTCCAGAAGTACCTATTTTGTGATCACAGATTCTGCTATTCCCCATGTGAACCATAGTTTCTTTAGTTTGCGCTCGGGACTCCATTTGCTGGGGGTCGGTAATCTGTGTAGGGTTTATCCCTCTGGTTTTTGTTTTTTCAATGGTTTGTTCTTTGTTAGTGATGGACAGAGGAGGTTAAAGGCCACGGAGCCCAAACCAAGTGATTTCTACTTGATAAACAATGTATCAAGTCCATGGGAAGAGTTGGAGCCATTGGCCAGAGTCATGATCTTTCCACTGCCATGGCTTGTCTAGGCACGTGTGGTAGGTGAATAAGACAGGCAAGGGTCCTGCTCGCACGGAGCTCGCATTTAATTGTGACTTCTCTTCACTGAGTGCTTACTATTCTAGGCACTTTATATGCATTATCTCATTTTTATGCCATAAACAGAAATATGTGCTATCTAGGGAAGAAACTTGAGATGCAGAGGGATTAGACAAATTGCCCAAGGCTGCCCAGCTGGTATCCTACTGCGGATCTATTTGATTACACAAATGGTTGAAAGTACTTAATTTTGGAATTGTCTGTGGAATTGATGAACCCTATTGTTCCTTTCCTAGATACTATAAGTGAAAACTAACTTTGCCATATTTACCATACCAAATATTTATCATATTTTACTATAATAATGTAATGAACTAGAGAGAGCTGTAAATTTTTATTTTTGCTTGTTTGTTTTTCATTAGACTTCTGTGACACATTAATATCCTGTGTCTTACTAAATCTAGAAGTTAGCCGGATTTCCTGAAGACCCCCTGAAATACAAGAGTTTTCAGTGTCAGCATTTACAGTGTCAGACATAACATAGGAACCAGTGAGTTTTGAAGCTATTACCTTCCACGCTAAAGCTGTTACCCACCTCAGATCTTTGCCACAAGCTAAGTATGTACCAACTTCTTATGAACTTTATGAAGAATGGGTATCCATTTAGAGACCTGAATGGTAAAGACAAATTGTCATACTTCTTTGTTCTTATAAAATGATGGAGTAAAAAAAATTAGGATTATACTTTCTGAGAGAAAGTTAATTACACAATCACCTCAATTATTCAGGGGTAGAATATTAGATTAAGGATATATTCATTCCTGCCTTCGGCAACAGAGAAGGGCTTTTAGTTGGCACTAATGTGATCATAATAAGGGATTAAGAGTGAGCCAGCATCACTTGAAAAATGACATATTGACATATATCTTTGAAAGGTGGCAACATTTTAAGAGACCTTAAAGATTATGCAGTCCATTGTCTTATTTTTACAGATGTGGAAACTGAGGCCCCAAAGGATAAAATTACTTGCCCAAGTTATACAGCTGTATATTTTAGTTGAGAGAAAATTTAATTCGAAGGGTTTATGTTTGGCAATTTTAATGCAAATAGCAGAACATCTACTGATGTCTGTTAAAATCTACTCAGATTTAAGTAAATTGGCTCATTCAATGACTTTTAAGACTAGAATCCTGGAAAGGGATGGAGTTCCTGTTATAGAAACTGCCTTTCCTTTGGTGTGTAATTTTTTTTAAAAGACTTTATTTATTTATTTTTTAGAGAGAGGAGGAAGGGAGGGAGAAAGAGGGAGAGAACATCAATATGTGGTTGCCTCTCATGTGCCCCCAACTGGGGACCCGGCCCACAACCCAGGCATGTGTCCGGATTGGGGATCAAAGCCGTGACCTTTTGGTTCACAGGCCAGTACTCGATCTACTGAGCCACACCAGCCAGGGCTCTTTTGTTGTGTAATTTGATCATTTATATAGACTTGGAACAATCACTGAAACTAAAGAAAGAAAATAGAAAACTAATTGCAGAGGTATTAAGTCTGAGCTCCCTTTTAAAAATAATTCTACTTCTTTCCCCCCCTTTCATATCTTGGACTTTTGTTTTATTGTTATTGGGTCACTTCTGCAAGCGGCATAGGAAACGGGTTTTGATTGCCACTTAGCATAACTTCAAAGGGCGGAGAGTATAGGATATGAGAAGAAAAAGAATGGAGGATTTTATCATAAAATCTCTGTTCCTGTCATCTATTGCCATGTACTATATTATCTGACAGGGTCATGACCGACTTAACCTAATAAGGGCTTGTCATTCCTGATGATTCAGTGGGTTGGCTGAGCTCAGCTACAAGGTTCTTCTGCTCCACATGGTGAAGACTCGTTCTCAGCCAGGTGAGTGCCTGGGGCTGGGACTTACAAGAGGGTCTCTGATCTTCCAAGGCCAGTCCCCAAGGGCACTCCCATTATGTAGTCTAACTCGAAATTCTTTTACAGGGTGGCAGCTGACTCCTAAGAGAGCACAAAAGCGGCTCCTTAAGGCTTTCTCAAGGCTGGGGCTGGGATCTTGGGCAGTCACTTCCACTAAATTCTGCTGGACAAAGATTAGAACAGTCCAGATTCATAGGTAGACTCTATTTACTGATGGCGGAAATGGCAAAAAAAATTTGCAACCATCTTTACTTCACTACAATCTCCAGTTTTTAGAATCTCAATTTTTGTTGCTTTCAATCTTGTTTCTTAACCTTCTTGCCATTTTAATGTTCAGAGCAAATATTCAACAAATGCCAGTGTTTCCTTGGCCAATGCGATAACCTGTATTTTTCCTCCATTTTCACCAATGACAAAGAAATTCATAGACTCTTCTGGGAATTTACCTGAAGAAACCGGAACTGCATTGAAAGAACATAAGCAACCCCTGTGTTCATTGCAGTGTTATTTATATATAATCACCAAAATAAGGAAGCAGCCCAAGTGACCATCAGTAGATAGGTGGATAAAACAACTATGGGGCATTTTCACAATGGAATACTACTTGGCCATAAAAAAAAGAAGAAACTTTTACCCTTTGCAATGGTATGGTTGGACCTGGAGAACATTATGTTGAGTGAAATAAGCCAGTCAGAGAAAGACAAATAGCATATGATTTCACTCATATGTGGAATCTAATGAACAAACTGAACTAACGAGGAAAATAGAAACAGACCGATGGAGAGCAGGCTGACAGCTCTGGGCAGGGGGGGAGGGTAGAGGGCAGAGGGATCGAGCAAAAAGGAAAAAGGACTCAGGGACGTGGACAACAGAGTGGCGACTGCGGGGCGGGGGAGGTATAAGGGGGCTGAAAGGTAATGGAGAAAACAATAAAAAATAAATTGAAAAAAAATTCACAGTCATAGATGACTCAGGAAAATACTAAGATTATGACTTTGTGAAATCCTAGATTTAAGAGACTCTAAAAAGATTTCTGATTACATGTATTAGAGCTGGGGTAGATTTTTTTTTAGCCCCTTCTACATTTTTTAGGTGTATAAAAATAAGTCCTCAAGTCCCAGGAAATATAAATTTTGGAATAAAGAGAAATATGAACATGTGAGGGTGAGCCAGAGAGAATTTTGGCTGGAAATTTAGATGTGTAATCTGCTTCAACGAGAAGGCCCAATCCATTTTCCCACTGGCTGCTTAATTCTCGTTTCTCTGATAGAGTCTGACTTCAGAGAATCATCTTCTCTGACCACGCGCCCTTCTGCCAGACCCACAGAAAGAGCCAAACTGCCTCGGCAGGGACGGCCAATTTGACACGGGGACCCTGTAAAAACAGGAATGAGGAATCAGCTTCGGTTTCCCTAAACTTTATTTTTTAAATACAAAGGCACTACACACAAGCACTCGGGCCTGCTTTTCTGCTGAAAATGCAGCGGCTGCACAGCCAGCAGGGCCTCCTAACCGATGCGCTCGGACAGTGGTGGGAATGGGCGCTATGGGGCGGATTGTGCTGTGAAGACAGCAATGTGATTTTGAGTCCCTTTTCCCTTAAGGTGCCAGCAGAATCACCAAGAGGCAGCCCATTCCTTCTCAAATGAGAGACAGCAGTTTATCATGTCAGACTATGCAGGGGAGGGTTAAGGCCCTAGGGCTTCCGCCTGGCAGGAGCAGGGTTTCATCCTGGGGCCCCTCAGGCCCTATGGAGGAAGCCTAAAAAGTTCATTCTGCCTTTTCCATTGTCTGCCATTCTGTCTCCTTTCCCCATCCCAGTGTCCTCTTGACCAACCTTATAGCCCAAATCCAACTCCTGTCTGTAAAATAAGGATCGTAAGATTTTGCTCTTACCGAGTAAGAGAAGCCTCCCAATTGCATCCAAATCAATGCAGTAAAAATGAATATAAATGAATAGAGTGATTTAATTTATAAATTTTAATACGATCCTACAAGCTTAGGAAACTATCTTTGAACACTTGGAACAATTCTGTAAAAAGAATTTGAAATTATTTCTGCCTAATAGAGACACAATCTACAGAGGCAGGATCATGCAAGAAAAATATACATATGAAATTCTTTTGTGGATCTAAGATATTAAGATTCTGTTCACAGCTCCTATTAAGAGTTCATCGCCACCTATTTCAGATTTTGCACACAGTAATTGTTTCATTGTAAAAATCTTTTGTGTCTATTTTCTGAATTGCTACATTGTCTATAAATATTTAGCGATAATTCATGATTGGGTTGTATTTACCCCTGTAGTTATGTATTACAAATGAAACGACAGCATCTGCTGAAATTAAAAGTGGCCACGTTTTCACTGGAGCTTAATTAAATGCCAAAATTTATCTACATTAACAACAAAGTAGTGAAATTTATTGATCAATTCACATGATATAAGTTGACAAATGGCTTAAGCAATTTCCATAATTTTCTACACGTGTTAAAATTTGTAATGAAAAAGAACACTATATTAACATTAAATGAGAAATGAAAGGGAGGTTTTGTGCTGGGCCGGTGCCCGGGAGCAGTGTACTTTGTTTCCCGGGCCCTGCCCAGGCTTGCTGTTGGAGCTGTGTACAGATGGGTCTCTGACAGTCCTACAGCTGTTCTCCTAATTGTCCATTAAGTGTTCTATTGATTCTCTGATTCAAAGTACATGTCTTTCAGCTCAAGCTATCGTGTGAAGTGGCAGACACATTCCTTGTAGAATGACAGAGCTGCTTGAAACCTAAAAATGTGGTCTGCCAGTTTCAATTGAGGATCCTGCTTTCAAAGGAGAAGGCTTGGTTAAAGGCGCTTTGTAATAGCTGGTTAGGTTTTATTTTCTCAACTTTTAGCAGCAATCAATTAAAGCAGCAGCAGCAGCACGAAGAGTTTTAATTCCTGGTTAAGCATGTACAGACTGCACCTGGCTGATTGAGAGCAGGGCGAGGGGATCGGTATCGGTAACAGAAGGTCGGCCTTGTTGAGCTGTATGCGGATTTTCCCCCCTCTGAATCTGACATGCGCAAAGTCATTTTCATTTGACTTGCAAGTTCACTTTTAGCATTTTTTTTAAAAAAAATTGAGATCATCTGCAATTCCAGATTATGCCAGTCAGAAGCCTGTTTAAAATCATCTCTCTTTAATCTGGAGAGTGAAAGATAAGATGCATATCTGTTGCGAGGACCATAAATCTTCAGAGAAACAAATAACCATAGATAAAACTGTAAAAGTTATTTAGTTCTCCACTGAAAGAGGTTTATTAATCTAAAATTTCCAGTCCATTGTGTCATGATTTGGTTAGCACTTTCTATCTCATTTTGTGCAATTGTAGCTCAAGCAAAGAGCTGATCGCTTCACTGTGAACTTTATCTGTTGTGTGGCAAGGAATAAAACAAAAGCCTCTATCAAAAAAGTCCAAAATGATGGTTTAGGTCACCCCAAATGTATTTGTTTCCTTTTCTTAATGGGATGACATATCCTAATGTTTTTACCATTAAGTTTTATCTCTTAATTACTTTGTAACATAATGTTTCAGTAGAAAACAGCCTTATTATCTAGTAATCTTTCAACTATAAATGAAATGAATAAATAATGTTTGTTGCCTCCTGTGTATCAATTTAATTAGGAGCCATCCCAGCAGCCCTCATCACAGATGAGGTTCTCTGGTGTGATTTTAGCTCTTAAATAAGTTTTCAGATCCATCTAGATTTTCAGAGGGAAAGAAGGCTATCAAACACACATATTTAATTGCGTTTAATGTATTCAATATACATACTTAAATGAGGACTACGGATTATATTAAGGAAAATCACTTTAAGGATTGACTAAAAACTACTGTTTCTCACAATTAGCTGTTCATTCATCCTTTTTTTTTTTTAATCTCTCCTTTGTATCTTCTCACAATAGCCCCTTTTGAAGAACGCTCCCTTTTCTTTTTCTCTCATTATTGTTGGGTAAAGCAGCATGGCCACTAAACTAGTGTTCCTTTTGTCAAAAGCAAGTGATCTGGATCCCGATGCTCGATGCTCGGTCTGCAGTGCGACTCTCTGCGCGGACCCTCCCCGCCCCCACGCGGCGGCCTCCTAGGCCGGAAGTGGGTTGCCTGCTTCTAAGAGTTGCTGAAACTGGGAGGTGGAATGTGTGTCCTTAAATTTCTACCTAGTGTAGTGTACTTGGGATTTGGAAGTATTAGGAGTTATAGCATCTATTTGCTTTTAAAAATATTTGTTTTGAAATTAAGAAAATACGTGAATGAATGGAATATAGGGTATGTATTACAGAATCTAATCTGAATGTAGGGGTTTATATATATTTTTGGAATATGGAGACTTCAACCAAAATGTCCTCTTACCAAGGGATGATAAATCCTCCTGATCTGCTTTTTCTTGGGAAACAAGTGAAAAATCTATTTCTAACATAGTAATGTAGTATATATTGATATCTGCAAAACATTATGTGAAACTACTTAGACACCAGCACTTTCAATTATACTGTTAGCCAGTTTTTTAAAAAGATTTTTAGAAGCTTTCAACTGTAGACTTTTGTCTTGTTGAATGAACTTCAGCTACACTAAATTTTAAGTAAATTTGTGATGACTGAGCAATATACATTGGCTGAGCTAGAATCCAATAACCCACAGGACAAATTAATTTTCAACAAAAAGGGCAGAAACCTCAAGTGCCATGAGTATATGGAGTCTCATTCTATCTCTCTGGAGCCATTTTTGCAAATCACTACAGCTATTCATAATCTAAATCAGTCTCCTTTAGCAGCAGAAAGATCTTTTTTCATGACAAAACAGAAGATGACATTCATTAGTGCCTAACTTGCATAAGCTACCTTAAATTTATTGGTGCTCTTCTACTTATCTGAGAAAGAATTCCTTTGTCTACAGCTATAGGAAAATTCCAGTTGTACTACTTAAAAATATAAATTGTCACTTTCATCAGAACTTTTGGCAGTTTACTTTATTTTAGAAGTAAAACTGGTGGTTAAGGTTTTAAGACTTCCAATGGGCGTTGTTTCAATCATATTTAATAGGTGTCTAGGACAGTAAAGGGGTTATGTATAAGCTTCTCTGCTGTACAACAAAAATATCCCCCAAACCCTGCATTTTTACCCGCGTACTGCTGGGGAGGTCTGTAGAGAAGCCATCTTCTGCGGTCGTGGATGTGGCTAAATGCATCATGTTTCCTGCCGGCTGTGGACAGGCCTAAAGCCACTCAGCCTGTTTGCTTGTATGTTCAAGGACCCTGTGTGATTTTAAAAGGGGCAAATGCTTATAAGACATCATTTTGAAATGTTCCATAAACTGTTCCAAAAGTTTCTACCTCAAAAAAGAGCCTATTCAGGGGGAAACTTAGTCTTACATTAATTATGTTCATAATCTTCTGATTAGAACTTTCCTTTTGTTGGACAAATTTTCCTTTTCAGTTTGTAAGAAGCAGCCTTGAACCCATCTGGAAAAATTCAGCTATTGCTACATCATTAGGACCATATTTTTGCTTTTTGTGTTAAAAAAAAAAAAAGCAGCAAAATGCTGGTTAAAAAAAAAGGAAAAACTGAGTATACATAAATTGTGCAATAATAGTATTTGTTTCTTTGTGTTTGTTTTTATTCCTGACAGTCAGAGGCTTGGCCTGGTGAGGCACTGAGGAGAATTACCTGGGAAGAATGCTTTGGCAGCGTACAACGGCACCAGGCACAACGGCACCAGGCACAACGGCACCAGGCACAACGTGCAGGGCAGGAGGGAATGTGGGTGTGACCTGGCTGGAGCCTGACTTGCCTATGGTAGTAAAAGGGGCCAGATCCTAAAAGAACCTCCACTACAACTTCTGTTACTGTGTGTCTACCTAGCATCTCTAATGACTGAGTTCCCGTTTCTATCTGCTGCTGGGCATCACTCATCTTCTATGGCAATGCCGGGGCAAGCCTTGGACAGGACCTGGAAGGAAGGAAGAATTGAATAGTGCCACAAGTGGTGTGGCCCATGGATTGGAAGGAGTCTTGTACTCTGGTTGCAATAAAAATAAATTAACAGTTAATTTAACTGTGGGAATTATGGGAAATTTGGCATTAAAGGGGGATGACAAAAGAGAGCTACTGGTACCGTCTAACTATATATTTGCATGGGGATTTTACAGTACTGAGTAGCATAATCTCAGATGGAACCAGGCTTGGCAAAGATGGCCTGGTGGTCAAAACACTGTATCCAACTTAGTGAGTCAACATGTAGAAAGAAAGTTAAGTGACCACCCACAATTATATCAAATATAAAATTTATTATAAATTTCTCATTATCTCCCAAGGTATGTACAATAAATCCATGTGAGCAGAACTGAGTTTGGCCATTAGATCTAATAAACAGGGCAGCAGCCAGGGCATAAACACCTGAAGAATGAATTTTCCGGGTAACGCCTTGGAAGTTTAAATAGTGATTGATACTTGGAGGTTTTTTGTCAACTGGTATCAGCTGCCCAAAGCGTTGTAAGTTACTAACTAGGTAATGCTCCCTCAAAGATAGAGTTGATTTTAAAAATGAAATAAAACACTCAGCTGCAATTCCCTTTCCTCAGGTTTATTCAAAAATATCCCTGATCCTTGCTAATGATTTATTCAGGTTTGTTTGAAATCGGATTGGTTCCAGAATATGGGCTCTCAGTTTTATAAAAAGTAGTTCTTTACTCTCCAAAATATGGTCATATTGGTGTACAATCTGAGCTGTTGAGGATGCCATCATCTTAGGAAGACGTGGGCACAGTAAACTCTCGGTCTCCTCAACACTAAAAGGAAACTGACATGTCCTTTGAACGGGAAAGGGGTACTGCTTCGCAGTGGAACACACACTCTCATTATTTTTCCAGCAGATGAACTGCCACACTGACTCTGCATACAACACATTCATCCAGGAAAAAAACTGAAGACAGTTGTTCTGGTAAACCTCACCGGTTGATGTTAGGTCAATCATTGAGACCTAACCAATTGAACTAATCAGGCTAGTCATGGTTATGTAGTAAGTATCCAGAAAGTCTCCAAAAAGGTGGACTTTTAAAGTCAATCAATCCCTTTTTTCCTGAGTTGGAACAAAAAGCTCTAGAGCATATTAAGTCAAGGAGCAGGATCAGAAACAGAGCTTCAGTGCTATAGGTTAAAAGTAGCATTCTGGGGTCTTTTCTTTACCATTTGTCATCTTCCCATGAAATGTCTCTCTCTTGTTTTTCCTATTTCCCCAGACAGGGTGTGTTCCAGAACTACACTACCTGCATTCAAATACCAACATTAGCCCTCTCTGGTCGTGTGACTTCGTGCCAGTTACTTAACCTTCCTGTGCTTCAGTTTCCATCTTGGGAATAATAATAATTGCTATCACAGAGTTGTTGGGAGTCCTAAATGAATCAATACTATTGGTGTCCACTTACTTCTCTCGTGCCTATGTTATTAAATGCAACGATCATCGGTAGTTTTCTCTGTATTTGGCCCATCAGCACTATTCAACACAGCACGTCACTTTCTCTTCCTTGAAACACTCCTCACTTGGTTTGCAAGATACTTTGCTGCCCTGGCTTTTCTCCTCCTTCACTGCCTTTCCTAAAGTTTCCATCTCTGTAATCCATAAATGTTGGAGTGCACTAGAGCTCAGTCCTTAGGCTTTTTCTCTTCTCTTCTGCATTTATACTCCTTTAATATTTTCTGCAGGTTCATACTTAAAATATCATCTATGTGGTGGCTACTCCCAAATTTATAACTCCAGTATGAATCTCTCCCCTTAACTAACTGCTTTACATCTTCTGTTGGATATCTCAGATTTAACACAAAATTAAAGTCCTGATCTCTCCTCTCCACTTTTACTCCCCCAGGAGCTATCTCTTCCCCATTCTTCTGTCTCAGTACATGGCATTTCTATTCAGTTGCTCAGGCTAAAAACCTTAACATCATCTCTCTCTCTTTCTCATGCCTTGCATCAATTCCATCAACAAATCCTGCCACCTCTGTCTAAATATGTATCTGGAAATGACCCTCTCCTCAGCTCTCTGCTGCTACCACCCTGTTCTAAGCCTCTGTCATTTCTCACTGGGATTATTGCAATAGCTTCTATACCTCAGTCCTTGCCCTGCTACAGTCTGTTCTCAACAAAGCAGACAAGAGTGATCTTTTAAAAATTATGTCAAAACCCTCAAATGGTTTCCCACATCACTCAGTGCAGAAAACAAAGTTTTTCCAATGGGCTGCAAGGCCCTTTGCATTCTGGTCCCTGGTTACACTGCTGACCTCATCTCCTCCAACTCTGCCCATTGCTCGTTCTCCCTCCACCACCCTGGCCTCTTTGTTCCTTAAACACGCCAGGCAAGTTGCTGCCTTGGGTCTTAGACTCGTACTTCGTACCGTAGGTCTTTGCTCTCTGCCTGGAGCTCCCTTCCCCAGGATATTCTCATGGCTCATCACCTTGCATCTTCCAGGTATTTGCTTACACATCACCTTCTCATTGAGTTTTTCTCTGACATATCACACCCAGTTATTCCTATTTCCATTCTTTGTTTTACGTTTCTTCACTGCACTTACCACCATCTGGCATTCTGCACATTTTGTTTGTTGGTGGTTATCTCCCCCTAGAAAATGTAAACTCACAGATAGCAGGGGTATGTGCATTTCTTTACTATTAGATTTCTAGCACCTACATCAGTGCCTTACCATATTGGACCTCAATAAATATTTGTACAAGGAGCAAATGAAATGCTTAAAGGAGTTCCTAGCACATAACGAGAACCCAATGAATGTAAACTATATTTTATTCTAATTATAAACTTGTCATTGTGCATAGTAGAGAATAACTCTAAGCAAAGAGTCTCCTTATACATATTAATAACCTTGTAACTGTATATAGTAAAGCTCTTTTATTATTTCACTTTAGCCTCAAAATATCCCTTTTGGATTACAATAGTACTTAGCACCATGCTTTGTACACCCTCAGTAAATGTTGAATTAAACAAGTACATAGTTTAGTTTCTGAACTGAGACTCTCCCTTCCAAAATGTCGAGAGTAGAAATTCATTGTTCTTTGGGAACAGCTCCCTTAAAAAGCTTCTCAAGACCAAAGCAACAAGGGTGGTAGAAATTTATAGGTTACTATTTCCTCTTCTTCCATTCTAAGTCTTTATTCTTTGTTCTGGCTCCTTTTTATTTAACTTAAAGTTACTGGGCAATTTTAAAAGTTTAACTTTATTTTCCAGTGTAGAACTTGGGGTTCATGCATCCTGTAAGACGAAGTTCAGTATCATAGCAAATAGTGGACATGTTTGTGCAGATACCTTTGTCAGGTCAGTTTAATAACTACAGAGATCAACTATGTGCTAAGTCCTGTGCTAAGGGTGAGGGATTTGTACATGGATATTATTTGGTTCAGTCTTTGAGGATCCCAAGCACAGTCGAGAAAGCAGACGTGTAGGTAACTGCATTTCAACAGTGTGATAAATGTTGTAATAGAACCATATACAAAGGTACAGAGGTAGCAAATTAGGAGGAATGATTAACTTAGGGAGGTGGTGTCACTTGAGGAGGAGGTTAAAAAAAAAGGCTTCATAAAAGGTTATTCCCAAGCAAATATTTTATGTATGAAAAAGTATAAATAGGAGTTATTCTGGTAAGTAAGGTGGGGGCCGGAGAGGGTGAAGGCATTTTAGGTAGAGGGACCAACATACTGAAAGACACAAACATGTGTAACAGCAGAGTGTGTGCAGAAAATTGCAAATAGCTTGGTATTACTGAAACATGTGTGTGTGTGTGTGTGTGTGTGTGTGTGTGTGTGTGTGTGTGAATGTTTATGTGGTGGTTGCATGTGTGAGAAGTCACAGAACACGAGGCTGCAAGGCCTTGCACGCCGCATTAAGAACTGGTACTATCCCATGTCAGTGGGGAGCTATTCAGAACAGAAGTGTGGCTTTAAAAATTACTCTGCCTGCTCTACAGAGGCTGTGGAAGGTAAGAGCAGAGGTAAGGTGACTGCTAGGAGGCTACTGCAAAGGTCTTGGGATAGGATGACCATGGTCCAAACTAAGGCAAGGTTACCGGAGGTGGGGAAGAAGAAAGGGCTTTTGAGACATTCTTAAGACTTGGGCAACACTAATTTGATTGAGTGCTTCTATGGGGCATGAGGACAACACACACCTAGTGGCTTCATAAAAGTACATTTCCTATTCCCAGATTCTAAACAAGTCGGAGTCCCGTTATTTGCTGAGAAGGGGCATTCTGAGAAGAGGAGCTATGGCTGGACTCCACTTCCCCTGGCCCGCAGGAGAGCGGTGCCTCTCCGGGGTTTTGCCTCCAGCACTGACTGGTTGGTTTCCGAGGCAAAGAGACCTATTCTGGTCTCTCAGAGTTGGAGTGAGTCTCAGAGGTCATTTTGTTCAAAATTCTACCTAGAATAGGAACCATTTCTGTCGCATCCCAGACAGAAGATTTATCCAGCTTCATCTTAAAATCCACTTCCAGAGGTGAGGATTTTCCTACTCCTTAATGCAGCTCCTTCTAACTTTTTGACCAGTTCTGTTAGGAAGTTCTACTCTACCCTGAGCCCAAGTGGACCTTCTATTCTTTGGTTCTGGTGATATCCCATAAACACACCCAAGTGTGATTCCTTTTAAAAAAGAAGTCTTACTCAGGAATTAAGATGACTTTTGGATCCCCCAAAGTTTTCTCAGTTCTAGCTGCTCCTGTGGAACTTGGTTTCTGGACCCTTGCTCCTGTGGATAAGCATGAAACAGCAATGTTTCTTTTCATATATAACACCAACAATCTATCATAATACTGTACATGTGGTCTGGCCACAAAAGCCAATGTATTTTCATTAATGTAGCCTGAGGTTCCTAGTTTGTTTGTTTTTTGTTTTTTTGTTCTTTTTTCTTTAAGCAGGCAAATCATTGGCCCCTGCTGAGTTTCTGGTCACCAAAATCCCCACGCTAAATATTTCTTATCTTGTTATATTTTATTCTTACCCTCTCAATCCTCTCCAGTTCAACTGATTTTTAGAATCAATGTGCAAGACTTTACCATGTATCTTCCTGTAATATGTCACCTTCTTGGGTTTGTAGACCCAGAGTTTGTCTGTGATGAAAGTTTACTGATCTAAGACTGAAAATGACCATATGAAACATGCTTTTAGTTTTGTGTCATCTGCAAAGCTGATAAACTTCCCTTGAGGTTTACCTATCACTGCATCCACTCTTCACCACCATCTGTTTATATTCCTTTCTTGTTGTGATCTTTGCCTAATCCCAGAGCAGCTCAGGAACTTTAACTGACAGTTTGTTCTATTGCAGCGGCTAATGTGACCCCACACTTTGCCCCTTTGCCTTTGTTGTGGCTGCCGCTGCCCGGCCCGTACTCCTGGCAATAAGGGCCGTCTTGGAAGGATCTTTGGGGTTTGTCACCCCTCTGCCCAATGTTCGCCTCCACATTGTTGCTGACATTATTATCATTCACTTTGCTTCTAATCTACCATCCATTCCTCTTCTGCACTCAGATGCACCCGGAAGAAATTTAAAAATTTTATTCCACAGTGGAAGGTCTTACTGTGTGTGTGTGTGTGTGTGTGTGTGTGTGTGTGTGTGTGTGTGTGTGTTAGTTTTAACACCCTGCTCAGTGTTACGGGCCCTATTTACCTTATTCTTACTTTCAGATTTTTTATGGGCTCCCTAACTCTTCACACGTTTCCTCCAAGGCTGGGACAAAAGGCAACGGGGGTCATAAGCCACATGAGCACTGCTGAGGGCTTGGCACAGAGCTGGTAATCGGTGCCCAGAGTGTCACACCCCCAAGTCGTCACATCTCACCAGCCCTCCGCCAAGTGTCCCGGCCGCCCAAGGCGAATTCCTCCTCTGTTCTCTCCATTCAGAGTGCTGCATGCGGAGCTGAAGGACAATTCTTTGTCCCCGAGAGTCAGGCCGGGTATCTTTGTCCTGGAAGCAAAAATCAGTTCCAAACTCTGTGATCTTTTTGGAGAATTGCCTCTTCACACAAGCAGGATCTATGTTGGAGCTATGATATCCCTCACCTGAGAGACAGGTTTCCAGGATTCTCATTGCTCCCGTCTATGATACTTATCACCTCTCTTTTAGGGAATGTGTGTGCTTCCTCCACCTAAAACACTTGCATTTGAAGGTTTCTCTGTTCAGACCTGGCCCCAGTCTATGGAACTGTTTCACCTTGGCAGCCATGACTTCACTTCTCTTAACAGAGCTTCCCTCCTCCACAAAATGAGGAGAACAGTATCTTTTCCTTCCTCAAAAGGTTAGTTTTGAGGGTCCAATGAAATACTATATGTAAAATCATTTCACATGTTCTAAGTAACTGTGCAGGTATTAACATTTACTGGACTCATCCATGGTCCAATTCAGCTCTAAGGTCTAACTCGGGCAGCTGGAAAAGATGTGACCAATGGAAGGAAGAACGTTAGTCCCTTGGGGGCTGCAAGACTGTCACAGGGCCAGAGGCACCCTTATTTTGCCGATGAAAACTCAGACCGGAGAGGACAGGGGACTTGCATTGAGATTTGCTTGGGTCAGAGGACCTGCCAAGAAGGAGCAGTCCCAAGGGTGGAAAAGGCGAGCTTGCCAGCCAGCCATCCAAAGACGTGTCCCGCCTCTCCCTGGGTCAGGGACACCATCAGGTGGATGGTTTGTTAACCTCTTTCCTTACCTTGAGAGCAGTGGCAGGCTTCTTCCGGCTCGCAGGCTCCTCGAAGACCCACTTGTGTCCTTTTATTGAATGGCTTTCCCAAGCAAACACAACCGTTTTGTTTGTCTCTCAGTCGCTCTGCTGCGCAGGCAATGAGGGCTCCACTCCTGATCAGCCAGGGACTCTGATATATAGCAGAGGGACTGCAGGGCATCTGAGTTGTAACAAAAACAAGATGAGCTTGTGGCCTCAGGCTTCTAGCCTGCTCCTCAACACACACTTCAAAGAAAGTTATTACACGAGAGTTAGACTAAATCAAACTAAACTGCAGTGTTTGCGTACTGTGGCCCATTTTCAGATCTCGTTGTATCTCACCACGAGTCCCTCAGAAACCCAGTTGGGAGCAGAACAAAACAACCCAATGATAATTTAGTTGTAGGTCTTTAAAAATGAGCCCGACTGATTTATTTTGAAATTTCAGTTAAGCATGATGTCAAGAAAATCTCTCTGGCTATTTGTCACCTTTTCTCCTCTTGCATAGTCCGAGTAGGCAGAATCAAATTAGAAGCTGGCTATTCACATGCTTCTAGTTTGTGTTTCAGGCTGATATTGTTACTAGGATATCAGAACGTTAAGATGTTTGGATGACAATTTTTTGCCAAAAGAACGCTCATCACAGCAAGGAAGGCCTTTATTATGTCATTTACTTTCTTTATTGGCAACGTTACACAGGTGCTGCAGGAAGAGGCACAAGAAATGATCTACAGATGTATATTTCACTTGGGCGAGACTGACTACTCCCATTTTTCCAAATCACCACAACCTGAAAGCATGAAAATTTTCTTTTTTTAGCTTTGAAGAATGGATACAAGATCCATCTGGTTTTTGAACCATCAAAGAAATAAAGCTTGTATTCATTGTTGTCTAGTGTTAAGTATGTTTTGTACAATGGTTTAGAAAACTTTATATGTTAAATATGGCCACTCTCATTTAATCTAGTAATTAAACCATGAAAACCTGTCCCTCTGAGCCATTCTTTATGCATTTATTGTGTATAAAAGTGAAGCTTTTAGAAAATCCTTCATTTCCAACCATGAATCTTTGCAACGTCTCAGAATCATGAAGGGTTGGGACTGGTGGAGGCTGCCTCGTTGACTGAAGAAGGAAGCTGAGAGCACAGACGGGGACTTAGCCGAGGTCACCCAGCCGGTCACTCAGAGCCATGATATTCAGGTCAGGGCCCCTTGACTCCACAGTCTGCACTCTTGAACATGCTACTTCCATATGTGGCACTTCCCAGGACTGACAGATAGGAGAAGCAAAATCAGAGAATTTTGCATGCATCGAGACAAAAGTGAACGGTTTGTCACAAACCCAAAAGCCATTAGGTAAAAAATCAACAGTTATAAAACCAAGTAACCGGAGTTGGAACGAGAGGCTGCAAAGCCCAAGGAAAACTTATGATCTGGGTCTGAAGGTAAGAGAAGAGAGAGGCGCTTTCGGCTTCTGTGGTCTGGACACATCTACGGTGCAGGAATGGAATTGTTTTCTATTTATTGCCCCAATATTTGCGTCTCATCTTCAGGTATCAGAATGAAGCTTCGAGTCGCTTTGGAAAAATTAAAAGACTGAGTTGCTGCTGAAGAGTTTCTTACACTCTGTCCTGCTCAGCACCCTGCTCCTTCCCGTGGAGGTGCCACCCCCGCCGGCCTTCTGAGGCAGAAGGTTCCACTCAATCCATCACCAAGTCTGCTTCCTCAGCCCTGGAAGATACAAAGCATATCACACATCCACTGCCCGCAGGCAGGTCGTAATCATTTTCATACATGTCAGCGGATATTAGCATCTTGAAATTATTTACAAATGTTCATGAATATGGGAATATCTCTGAGAAGAGTCAAAGAACTATGTGGTTATCGGAGGGGTCCATGACTCAGGAAAGGTTAAGATTAATTGGTCCAATTCAAGCGACAAGACTAATGTACAGAATGAGCCAAATAAGAAGAGTGTAAACTATGTTTATGAGACCATGGTGGGTCAGTGGGAGGCCTCCTGGAGTGAGGTGGGACTTCCGGGTGTGTCTTGAAGGGTAGAAGATGTCTGCATGGGTAGCACAGAGAAGGCACGTGTGCCTGACTGGGAAAATATGGCGGATTGGAAACTGAAATTTATTCGAATACCTAATACACATTAGGCACCTTCCTACATCTGATCTCATTGAATTGTCACAACAAGCCAATGAGGTGAGGATTATTATCTCCATGTTACAGGTGAAAACAGATCCAGGAAGGCGAGGTGACTTGTACACATTAAGGAGGTTGGCAAAGCCAGATTTAAACCCAGGTCATTTGCCCTCAAAACCTTTGTTCTTCCCTCCCCTCTCCCCCCGACCCCTCGCCATGGCCCTATGGTAGCTAGAGCATAAACAAATTACTGATGAAGGAATGAGCATCGTATGCAGAGATGAGAGGGCAATCTGCTTGATTAAAGTGAAGGCTCTTGCTGAAGAGCGTGGCTTATATGTAACAGTAGAGCTAGATGCTATCAGTGTTGGTAGGATAATCACCAGCCTTTATTGAGCATTTACTGTGTACCAGTCATGATGCTAAGCTATTTATCTCTTTTAATCCTCAAAATAACCTTATGAAGAGAGTACTGTTACCATCCTCATTTTGCACATCGGGAACCTGATGTTAGAAGTAATCTGTCGAGGTTCACATAGCCACTGGATGGCAGAACTGAAATGAACTAAATGTAAATCTAATCTGCTTGACTCCACAGTCTGCACTTTTGAACATGCTGGAAAATTAATGTTTTGTGAGTGTTCACAGAGTCCAGGCTCTGTGCTGAGTGCTATACATGCATCATCTCATTTAATTTCACAGAAGGAGATGTAATTTTTATGTCCTCTATTTTACAGATGAGGAACTAATGCACTGGTAAACTGAATGAAGCCCAGGAAGGTTTAGTAACTAGTCCAAGGTCACACAGTTTGGCAGGGCTGGAATCTAGCTCATGTCCTCTGGTTCTGGAATGTGAACTCAGAACTCTGATGGTGTACTGTTTGCCCAAATCAGGGATTCTGGGAGTGAAGGACTAAAAGACACTTCTCTTAACTATTCCCTCTTCTCCCACTGTATTTCTTATAGTCTCCTTTTTTTTTTTTTCATACCTTTTAGTGGCTCCCCTATTATTTAAGCTCCTCATATACTTTGGACCAAAATCATTATTAAAAGAAAGCCTGGGGTAAATGTTTTTGTAATGTTATGAATGGAGCTAGCGTGATTAAGACTTCGTTTATTCATCAAATATTTATTGAGCCCTTCCTAAGGACTGACTGGTCACGGTGCTGGGAATATAAAGATACCAAAAAACCCCCACAAAACACGAATAGTACTTATCTTTAAGGATTGCATAATCTTGTGAGATGATAGGCACATAAACTAACAATTAAAATGTGGTGTGGGCCTGGTCGATGTGGCTCAGCTGGTTGGGCCAGCAAAGTGAAAGGTCTCCGGTTCAACTCCCACTTAGGGCACGTGTCTCGATTGCGGGTTCGGTCCCCAGTTAGGCCCTTACAAGAGGCAACCAATCAATGCTTCTCTCCCACATTGATATTTCTCTCTCTCTTTCTCTCCCTTCCTCTCTCTCTAAATTTTTTTTTAAGTGGTATGATAACTGATGTGACAGAGACAGGGACAGAGTAGTATCAGGACACAGAGAAGGGGCACCTAACCAATAAGGAGAAAGACATCGGTGGGAGTTGGGGAAGATGCCCCAAAGGAAACGATGCTTCAATTAACTGATTTTGAATTCAGATTTTCTTGTATGTTCTCCAATACGATGTTTATGACATTTTGAAGCAGTTAGTTCAGGATGGTCAACATGATGTCACTTAACTGCACGTTCTCTCTTACACACACATACACACACGATCTTCGCTCTCTCATTGCACAACTGCTTTCTTAAACTTGAAAAGTCAACACAAAAACAGTGGTGAAGACATTTGTTGCTTACAGGGTTTTTGCTGGCAACATCAAATGTGCTGTCCTTAGGAAAAGCTTTGAATGCATCCCGTATTTGACCAAACCAGTGACCTTGGATGAGGAAGCACTGAGTCAAGGGTATCTCTCATCACAGGTGACTTTTAGCCAAGAGGTATTTCCAAGGTCTATCCACATTTCTTCATTATTTTTAGATTGTAAAAGGCAGCTTTATTATACTAAAAATGTACATGTGATAAAATTCAGTTTTAAGTGTACAGTTGGATGTTTTGACAAATGTACACAATTGTGTAATTACCATTACTTTGAAGATATAGAATATTTCAAAACCTGAAAAAGTTCCCTGGGACTCTTTTGCAGTCACTGGATTCAGTCACCCTGTGACATAGCAACTGTTAAACAGCTGGAGAACGTGACCAATAAGGAACCAATATTTATTGAGCACTTTCTAGATGCCCTACCCAAGTATTTGCATAGATTATTTACATGCCTATTGCACCCTTGGGGGTAATATCTCCATTCTGAAGAAGAGGGAACTGGAGAATTTAAATAACTTGCTCAAGGTCATTCACTGACCTAGAAGTGGTGGGGCCAGAATTCCATGCAAGTGACGTTTCCCACATTACCTTCTCACTGCAGAGCTGTAGAGGAAAAGATATAAAGAAATATGGGAAGTCTAACACAAAAGACCAGACAGTCTAATTCTATTTATAGGAAATTCTAGAAAAGGCAAAACTAGTTGATCACACGCAGGTGATTGGTTCCCAGGGATGGGGCATGAGGGAACTTTTCCAGGTGATAGAAATGTTCTACATCTTGATTGTAATGGCAATTATGCCACCATATACATTTGCCCAAGCTCACAAAAATGTATACTTAAAATTGGTTTTATTATATGCAGATTATACCTCAATAAAGCTAATTAAAAAATCTAAAAAGAAAAAAATATAGAAAGACCTTCGAAATATCCCTTTGTTTAAAAGTCACAGCAACATTGTCACCTTTAAAAAGGTAACTAGTCATATTGAATAATACAATAAAGGTATAGAAATATTTTTATGTAACTCAATGCTAAAATTTTAAAAATATGACAAAAACATATTAGTGCTCACTATAACTTTGAAATTAAATCAGCAAACTATTTTCTTACACTAATTGAACAATTTAATATACACATTTCTGAATTCCTTGCAAACGTCTGGTGAACAGGGGCCTGATTAAGCATGATCCAAAAAGAGCTTGCAAGTAGGACTGTTTACTAACATTTCAATTTCTATGCCTCATTTATTAGGCTTGGAATAAAAAGGTGAGAGGGCTGTTTGGGATTGTCTTTAACCTTGATGATATTTCCACTGAAGCAGCATAATGGCTCTTAATTGCTTAAGTGAAGAGAACGTGTTGACGTGTCCTTCTTTGGGCTAAGAGCTCAGAGCCTAAACCATTATGCTAATTCAAGCATTATATACACCAAAGTATTTATGGGACTGACACAAGTGATGTTGCAGGTAAAGGGCTGTGAAATGGTCTGTAAACAGAGAGAATTGATTTGAGGCCCAAAAGCAGTGCTGTTAAAAGTCACAGCCATTGAACAGCCAACCCTACAATTTCTATCCACATTGTCAAACTGGGTCAGACAGAGTCAGCAGGGCTGCCATTAGAGATCAGATGGGTGGTTTAATAATATGTAAACCGACCACATAAACAGGTAATTCTCATGGTAGAGATCTATACCCGTCTGGTGCTTGTGTGTGTGTGTGAATTTTCACTGTAGAAACTTCACAGTGCCATATTTAGTCAAATGTTAATGTCTTTTCTTTTTCTTTTTTTTTTTTGCAAAAGAAAAACTTCCAGCAGGCACAAGTTAGACAGGAGAGCAACAATACAATGTAAAGACATCCAGGGAGAGTGAATTTGCAATCATATAAGAAGGGAAAATCAGATCCTTGCACTTGACCTTCCAGGCTTTCAACATCATTTGTTTTTTATGTGTCTCTTTCTATAATAGGACTGTATATTTTTTGAGCCAACCTCAAAATAATTATGTAAGGCTCCTCGTCACCTCCATTAGTATCATGCCTCACTTCAGACATTAAAATATATATAATCGATTTCTTGAAAAAGCAGGTTCTATTTATATGGTCTCCAAAATTACAACTAGATGGCTTAGTTCCCTCTTGGCTTTAAATCTGTAATACTAGAATTATCTAATTGTTCAGTCTGATTTTGGAAGACTGTGATGGAAAATTTCCTTCCATCCCAGCTTAAGGCGGAGGAAAAGATCATGGTTCCCTTCCTTCTCCTTTCCAAAACAAAACAAAATAAAAATCTATAAACATAATAAGAGGGGCAGAGGTCAATGATGAAGACTATGGACTTGGAGGTTGAACCCCTACTCTGCCACTGACTAACTTTGGGCCAGATGGACAACCTCCTTGTGCCTCAGTTTCTTCCTCTGTAACATGGGGTATTTACCTCACAGAATTATTGTGGAGATTTATTGGCATAAAGTGCCTGGCACTGAGGAAGCATTCAAAAATGGTAAATAGGACGGACGTGTACCTGGCCTCATAAGCTTTGCTCAATGTCTGATATAATTCACATCTAAGTATAGTTTTTTTCCATTCTTGGGGTTTACATAATTATTAACATTCTAGGGAGTTCATTGGATATGGATGGTATTTAAAAAACAAAACCGCTCACTGTTAACTCCTTTTTTCTCTTTGACCCCAGTGAAGGTTTCCTGACATAGGGTTAGTTAGGTTCTACCACAGGAGCACATACTTCCCATCCGATTTTAATAGTGGTGCTACTCACCGTGGTGGCACTTGCCATGAATGGAGTGACAGCGACTTACTGTCCTAATTCACAGGGATCACTTAACCTCTTCAGGCCTGTTTTTTTAGACAAGAACCTCTGGGTTGCTTTTCCTCTCATTAGATTGACATCTTACGTGAATTTGCTGCCATTCCCAGTCAAGCTTTTCATTTAGAGCTTTGCTTTATATTGATTAGTAGGTTTAATTACAGCATCTTTTTTTCTAGGTATACACTGACTCAGGACAATTTGATGAATTTCAGAATCATGAATGATTGTATTTAAACTTGAAACAGTATGAAATCAAGACATGGTTTAACCATCATATGGTTTTACTGTCCTTTTAACTGTCCTTCTTTAGAATGTGCATTAATGAAGAGATTTTGATATAATTTTAATCAGCTGATCAGTTCTAGGAGTGAAATGTATTGTGGTATTTTCTAAGAGCTTAGCGTATAGGATCATATCGGGGTTATACAATTTATAGTTACTAAAAAAGATCTCCGTTAAAATTTCCAATATGCTACTAAAGTATATTTTAGAAAGTATTTTTAAATACTTTTTAAGTATTTATGTGTGATATCCCTTAATTGTAGACAACTTTTGTTTTTCTAATTTCTGTCAATATTTTTAAGCTAGAGGTTTCTTTGAACTTTTGAACACATATAAATTTATTTCAGGGATGGCGTTATTAACTCTGGGGAGAAAATCAAAATAACATGACCAGAGATGATCTCTAAAGGCCATTTTCTTTTGATCCTTCTCATAGGCAGGGCTGTGCCCAGTAATTCTGGACCAACAGGAATCTAGTTTATTTATAAAGGTTATCTAGAAGGTTTTGCAGCCTCACATAGTAACCCATTCAGAGATTCTCTAATCCAGATTGCCCAGCAATTCTTCAATCAAGTTTAAACCTAGTCCCAAAGAACAGCTTTATGGATTGCACCCCTCCCGTCCTCTGGGCAAAGTCAGAGAGGTGTACAAACAGCAGGAGCCAGTTCTCTGGTCCCCTTAGGCCACAGAGAAAAAGCCTTTAAGTCTATCAGGGATGACAAATAGATTTCAGCAGGCGTGTCAATTCTGATGGATTAGTGGTGGTGCCGGGGGCAAGGTGTTTGAGGACTAGAGGCTCTGTCTGCGATGAGTGGGAAGTCGTGCCATGGTCTATTAGCGATGCCTGCCATGGGGAAGGGGTGGAAGATGGAAGCATGGGCAGCCTCTTTGCCAAGATGTGCCATTCCAAACCTCCCTGTTACCCATTTTTCCCTGCTGAAGTTACTCCAAGGTTAGACAAGCAATACCAGGCTAATTAATAGAAAGCAGATATTTTCTTTTACCTGCATTACATTTTAAGATTTTCATATAGATTTGGAGAATATCCTGGGTGCCCTTTTTTTCCCTGAAAAAATAAAGTAGAAGAATTTCTTCTGAGAGCCTGAAACTTCACTGAACAAATATATTGAGTACCTATTGTGTGCTAGGCATGTGCTGGGCATGTATGGGTAAGCATTTATGAATTATTTGTTCAAAATACCTTTACTAAATAAGTTAAAACATGCAAAATCTTCCTAAAATCCCCAGAAATGTTTCATGCTCAATAAATCTGGATTACCCTCCTTCCTTTATTTATTTATTTTTATACTCTGGCTTTATCTCAACATGTTTGGGCCCTCAGCAGCCTTTCACCCCTCTTGTGAAAGGAGGCCTAGGGACACCTGATTTGGGAGTTGAGAGATCTGGTCTCTTCTCCTGGTTCTGTCACTAACAAGCAGTGGGACCTTGGGCAAGTCCCCTCCTGGCCTGTGACTCCCTTTCCATCTGTGAACGGGAAGGCTGCTGATCCCTTGGAATGTTGTGAGGCTGGTCATGTGGCGAAGGGAAGTGCCTGAAACAAAAAAAAAAACATTTCACGCCAGTGCTTTCTGTAACATCGGCATGGAGCTTCGGGTATTTTAAAAAACTGAACAAAGGACAAATACAGGGACAGAGAAAGAGATCACACCAAATATTATCTAAAATATTTAAACTTTACATTTTAAAGTCTTGCAAATATGGGGGAAGGTGGGGAGACAAGGATATTGTCCAAGTCTGGATATATTAAAAGTA